>NW_028262336.1:78586071-79800357 GCF_047370975.1 Nipponia nippon
GGAGAGAGCAAGTGGCTGTGTGGTGCTTAGTTGCTGGCTGGGGTTAAACCACAACAGTTTCAAAGGCTTTACTAAAGTCCACGTAGACATCATCCACAGACTTTCCCTCATCCACTAAGCAGGTCACCTTGTCATAGAAGGAGGTCAGGTTAGTAAAGCAGGACCTGCCTTACATAAACCCATGCTGACTGGGCCTGATTCCCTGGTTGTTCTGTACGTGTCACGTGATGGCACTCAGGATCATCTGCTCTGTAACTTTCCCTGGCACTGAGGTCAGGCTGACATGCCTGTAGTTTCCCAGATCCTCCTTTCAGCTGCTTACATTAGTCAAGGACTTTTTCAGCTTCCCATGCTCTGCCAGTTGCACAAGAAACTGGGAGGGGGCACAGCCAAGATAGCTGATCCAAACTGGCCAAAGGGTTGTTCCATACCATATAATCATAGAATCATAGAATCATTAAGGTTGGAAAAGACCTCTGAGATCATTGAGTCCAACCTGTTAATGTAACTGCCTGGTCCACCTCTAAACCATGTACCTAAGCACCACATCCACACAGTTTTTGAACACTTCCAGGGACTGTGGTTGTACCACTTCCCTGGGCAGGTTGTTCCAATGCCTAACCACTCTCTCCATGAAGACACTTTTCCTAATATCTAACCTAAATCTCCCCTGGCACAACTTGAAGCCATTTCCTCTTGTCCTGTTGCTTGCTACCTGGGAGAAGAGACCAACCCCCACCTCGCTACAACCTCCTTTCAGGTAGTTGTAGAGAGCCATAAGGTCTCCCCTCAGCCTCCTCTTCTCCAGGCTAAACAACCCCAGCTCCCTCAGCTGCTCCTCGTAAGACTTGTTCTCCAGACCCTTCACCAGCTTTGTTGTCCTTCTTTGGACATGCTCCAGCACCTCCATGTCTTTCTTGTAGTGAGGGGCCCAAAACTGAACACAGTACTCGAGGTGCGGCCTCACCAATGCCGAGTACAAGGGGACAATCACCTCCCTGGTCCTGCTGGCCACACTATTTCTGATGCAACCCAGGATGCTATTGGCCCTCTTGGCCACCTGAGCACACTGCTGGCTCATGTTTAGGCAGCTGTCAACCAACACCCCCAGGTCCTTTTCCGCCAGGCAGCTCTCCAGTCACTCTTCCCCAAGCCTGTAGCGTTGCATGGGGTTGTTGTGACCTAAGTGCAAGACCTGGGGCTTAGCCTTGTTGAACCTCATACAGTTGGCCCTGGCCCATCAATCCAGCCTGTCCAGATCCCTCTGTAGAGCCTTCCTACCTTCAGGCAGATCAATGCTTCCACCCAACTTGATATCATCTGCAAACTTACTAAGGGTGCCCTTGATTCCCTCATCCAGGTCATTGATAAAGATATTAAACAGAACTGTCCCCAGTGCTGAACCCTGGGGAACACCACTTGTGACCATATGATGTCATGCCCAGTATATCAACTGGGGGGAGCTGGCCGGGGGGCAGTGATAGCTGCTCAGGGATGGGATGGGCATCGGTCAGTGGGTGGTGAGCAATTGCATTGTGCATTACTTCTTTAGTGTATTCTTTTATCATTATTTTTTTTTCTCTTCCTCTGCTGCCTTATTAAAATGTCTCTATCTCAACCCTCAGGTTTTATTTTTTTTTTTCCCCAATTCTCTTCCCTATCCCACTGGGGGAAAGGGGACGGTGAGCAAGTGGCTGTGTGACACTTAGTTGCCAACTGGGGTTAAACCACAACAGATGGGGAATCTAATGCAGAGAGGAACAAATAATGTGTTCAAACCATACAAGACCTCTCTTCATGAGTCAAAGATTCTGTTCCATTTTTGTAAGCAATTTAAGTGAACTGAACAACTAAAGGGAAACAAAGTCTACATTGCTACCTCATTTTCCTCTCAATTTTCCTCAATTCCCACTCTCATGTTGGTTTTAATGCCATTCAAGATGTCACAAAGAATTAATAATGCTGATAAAAGCATTTTGCTTTGGTTGTAACTTTTTCTCCATCAACTCTGACCAAGCTAGTTACCCTAAACTACCTGTGATGGTACTGTGTTCCTAATGGAAACTTGAATTTCTAGTGCACGGAAGTACTAAAAAAACATCAGTAGTTCCGAAATAATGAAAACTGTCCACCCTATATCTTTAAGGATCATAAGCTCACAGATTTGTTCTGGTGGTAAAGTGCCTCAGGAAGTCTCAAGTCAGCTCTGAGGTGAGACCAGGAAGCTCAGGGCTTTGTCTAGTTCACTATAAAGCATTTTCAGATCTTTAGATGAAAAATGTTGCATAAGAAGTATTAATATTATTCAGTGCTGTGCTAGGAATGACAATTAGGTGGTTAATTCTACTATTATCAATGCTTCTGTTTCTGGGACCTCTTCCAGTATCCAACACCTTTGAAAGATGGTTAAAAGCTGCCTTACAAGGAATTCTGACAGCTCTCAGCATTCTTTAATGCATCCCATTGGGTGTCAGGGAATTGTACAGGTCTAGTTGTCCCAAGTAACCCCTGACTCAATCCCCGTCCACTGCTCATCATTATCCTTCTCCTTGAACCCTTCAACTGATCACAGGGGCCTGGGAAACCTTCTTGGTGAAGACTGAGTCAAAGGTGGCATTGAATACCTGAGCCTTACTCTGTCCACTTTCACTAAATTCACCCACCCCATTCTGCAATGATCCTACATTTTCTTTGTTCAGCCTTTTAATATCAACACAGTGGTAAAAGTTACTCTTGTTACCGTTGATATCCCTTGCAAGTCTCAACTTCAGCTGAGCTTTGATTTTCCTAACATAATCCCTAAATTCTCAGGCGATGTCTTTAATTTAAGCAAGAGTGATGCAGAGCAGGACTCCAAGTCTCTCAAATTTACTCCAAGCTAAGTTGAATATGTAAGGCTGAGCAAATTGATACCTGTTTCTATGTTACACAGATTATTAGCCTTTCATTGGAGACATTTTAGGTGCTTTTTTCAGTAAACATAGTGAAGAGACAACTTGTTTCACTTCCCCTTACATTTGTATGTAAAAAGAAAATAATTTTCTCTCTGTTTTGAACAGAAAATAAGGATGTTTTAACAGAAAACAAATCAATTGCTGATGTCTCCATTACTCTACCACGTTTGTATCTTTAAGAAAATCTCTATTGTCTTTATCTTCCAGAGTTTTAGTCACATCATCTGATATATACTAAGGGCATCATGAAATGACGCATATATATATTGGGTTTATGTGGCAAGGTTTTGCTAGCAGGGGGGCTGCAGGGGTGGCCTCTGTGAGAAGAAGCTGAGGCTGCCCCATGCCGGACACAGCTGGTTCCAGCTGGCTACAATGGATCCACCACAGCGCAAATCTGAGCCCTTCACTGCAATTGGAGAAAACGTATTTATGAAAGGGCAAAATGCTGCCCAACAGTGTGTGAGGAGTGACAGAAAAATAAGTCAGAGAAACAGCCCTGCAGTCACTAAGGTGAGAGAAGAAGGAAGGAGAGGAGGTGCTCTAGGGTGGGGAGGAGGTAGAAGAGTCAGAAATGAAAGAATGAAGTGGGGGAGAAGATGGGTGGAAAGAAGGTGGTTTCATTTTTGTCTTTGTTTCTCACAATCCAACTCTATTTTTAATTGACAATTAATTAAATTATTTTTCCCCAAGTTGAGTCTCTTTTACCAGTGACAGCAATTGGTAAGTGAACTCCCTGTGTTTATTGCAGAACTCAATCTTTTTTGTCTTATTTTCTCCCCTGTCCTGCTGAGGAGGGGGAGTAACAGAGCAGCTGGGTGGGCGTCTGGCAGCTGGCCAAGGTCAACCCACCACAACATAAGAGGTTAGAAAAAATACATGAGAACAGGAATTCTTTAAAATCTTTTGATGTTATTGCAATACTAATTGTAGTAATAATTAAAAGAATGTTTATAATTTGCTTTTTAATATTTTGAAATCCCTAGTAAAATTTTGATTTCTCATTTTGATTTCTCATTTCTCAAGGTGGAAAGAAAAAATTTGAATAAGAGGGCTAAAGTGGATATAATGTTGCCAGATACTTTTAGACAGTATTTGGGTACAAGCTGTCAGCTGTGAGGTAGAGGAAAAAATACTAGCTTTATCTGTTTTTGATGGTTTTCTTAAGTCAGAATAAAAAATCCTTGTCCATTCAAAAAAATTCCAAAGCCCAACCTAAAACATTGTCTGTTATTTCTTTTTTTTTCCCTTTTTTTTTCCCCCCTGATTTCAAAGTGATAGCATTTAAATCCTATTATGTACATCTTGTTTTGATCTGCATGAGTGGCTAGGAGAAAAAAACCAAACAGGATGAGCAAATAAAACCATTACATTGACTTATCCATTGTAACTCAGCCCTAGGATACAAGCATTCTTTTCTCCAGTTTTCAATTTTTCCAGCTTTTCCATTTTTTTTTTTCATGTTTTATTTTCTGTATCAGTATTAACTTCTAGTTTTCCCTTCACTTTCCACAGTTTCACTGCACTTAATATATACCTGTGAGAAAGGGCATGAGGTTCTGTATCATTGCATGTATGCTTCTTTTGTTTATATTTCATTACTCTTCATATTGATCTGATGAAGTCACAAGGTTATGAGAACTTTTTACCCTTGAAACTATTTGTGAACCTTTTGACTGGAACTCTTCTTCATCATAAATGAAACACATTTAGTTCTGAATCCAGCTGAGCCAGAAGGTAATGCTACATGCATCCCATCCTGACCTCAAAAAAAAAATAATATTATTTTCCCAAATCAGATAACCGACATAAAAAACATAGATATGTCTATGACTACCTAGTAGCCAAATAACAGAGTAAATGCGAGGGATGCATGAAGTCAATCAAAACTAACAAAAGGCTCTGATATTTTAGAAAGAAAAAAGAAAATGTACAAACTCACAATCTGAGATATAGAACTGGGATTTAATAAAAAATACTGTTAGTGATTGGCATGAGTGTGTGCTCAGCATATGTATAGTGTAATTAGCCAGTTTACAATTATATGAGGTACACGATGCTCAACATGTAAAATTAATGAAAAAGTCTATAAATGATTAAATAACAAATAACTGTGACTTGCATTCATTGCACTTATGCCACTGGGAATTTGGGATCAATTTTGGAAAGCTGCTGTTAACAGTGGGCCAACATAAATGACCAATTCAGGAATGATCAAGAGGGGATCCGTCTTTTGCATTAGAAAGATTGTAGTGGGAAAGAAAAATTGCTCTTCTTTCCTTTTCTTTATCGTATTGGGTTTACGTGGCAAGATTTTGGGAGTGGGGGGCACTGCAGGGGTGGCTTCTGTGAGAATATGCGAGAAGCTGCCCCCATGTCCGATAGAGCCAGTGCCAGCCACCTCCAAGATGGACCCGCTGCGGCCAAAGCTGAGCCAATCAGTGACAGTGGTAGCTCCTCTGTGATAACGTATTTAAGAAGGGGAAAAGAAACTGTGCAAGAGCAATTGCAGCCAAAGAGAGGACTGAGAATATGTGAGAGAAACAACTCTGCAGACACCAAGGTCAGTGAAGAAGGAGGGGGAGGAGGTGTTCCAGGTATCGGAGCAGATATACACCCTGCAGCCTGCAAAGGACCCCACAGTGGAGCAGGAGGATGTGCCCTGAAGGAGGCTGTGACCCCATGGGAAGACCATGCTGGAGCAGACTGCATCTCGACCCACGAGCTTTTTGTCATATTTTCTCTCCCCTGTCCAGCTGAGGAGGGGGAGTGATAGAGCAGGTTGGTGGGCATCTGGAGGCCAGCAAAGGTCAACCCACCACATTTACTGAAAAATTCCCACCACCACTACTGCTGATAGAGTTGCTCATTTAAACACTTTTTAACCTGTTAAACTTAGTCAAGTTCAAAAAGACCTCCCATTTGAACCTCTGAAGCTAGTATTACTCATTTTGATGGAAGAAGAATAGAAAAAACTCTTAAGACTTAGTTCAAAGTTTATTGGTACTGTTTTTGCAATCAAATTTTGTAGCTTGAAATGAGAGGGCAACAGTACACGTAATGTCAAATTGCTGCTTCTATTCTAAAAGGAGAGAGGGAGGAAGGGAGGGATATGTACAGTTATAAGCAAGGGAGTGTGCCAGAGAGCAGGGTGTGTTGCTTTTCTGTCCATGAAGAGATGGGAGGGAGGGAACTGCTGCTTGTTATTCTCCCAGATCTTATCTAATAAATTATACAACCCACTATCTCCCTCAGCAGAAGAAATAATCCTTGTTCATAGAATCATAGAATCATAGAATCGTTAAGGCTGGAAAAGACCCTTAAGATCATCAAGTCCAACCGTTAACCTAACACTGCCAAATCCACCACTAAACCATGTCCGCAAGCACCACGTCTACCCGTCTTTTAAACACCTCCGGGGAGGGAGACTCCACCACATCTCTGGGCAGCCTGGTCCAATGCCTGGCAACCCTTTTGGATAAGAAATTTTTTCCTAATATCCAACCTAAACCTCCCCTGGCACAGCTTGAATCCATTTCCTCTCATCCAATCGCTTGTTACTAAGCAGAAGAGACCGACCCCCCACCTCGCTACAACCTCCTTTCAGGTAGTTGTAGAGAGCAATAAGGTCTCCCCTCAGACTCCTCTTCTCCAGGCTAAACAACCCCAGCTCCCTCAGCCGCTCCTCATAAGACTTGTTCTCCAGACCCTTCACCAGCTTCGTGGCCCTCCTTTGGACACGCTCCAGCACCTCCATGTCCTTCTTGTACTGAGGGGCCCAAAACTGAACACAGTCCTCGAGGTGCGGTGTCACCAGTGCCGAGTACAGGGGCACTATCACCTCCTTGGTCTTGCTGGCCACACTATTCCTCATACAAGCCAGGATGCCATTGGCCCTCTTGGCCACCTGAGCACAGTGCTGGCTCATGTTCAGGCAGCTGTCAGCCAACACCCCCAGGTCCTTTTCCGCCAAGCAGCTCTCCAGCCACTCCTCCCCCAGCCTGTAGCTTTGCATGGGGTTGTTGTGACCCAAGTGCAGGACCCGGCACTTAGCCTTGTTGAATCTCATACAGTTGACCCCTGCCCATCAATCCAGCCTGTCCAGATCCCTCTGCAGGGCCTTCCTGCCCTCCAGCAGATCAACACTTCCACCCAACTTGGTGTCATCTGCAAACTTATTGAGGGTGCACTCAATCCCCTCAGCCACATCATCTGTGAAGATTTTGAACAGGACTGGCTCCAACACTGAGCCCTGGAGAACACCACTCGTGACCGGCCGCCAACTGGACTTGGCTCCATTCTGCACCACTCTCTGGGCTCGGCCGTCCAGCCAGTTTTTAACCCAGCGTAGAGCACACTTATCCAAGCCATGTGCAGTCAGCTTCTCCAGGAGAATGCTGTGGGAGACTGTGTCAAAGGCCTTACTAAAGTCCAAGTAGACAACATCCACAGCCTTCCCCTCATCCACTAAGCAGGTCACCTTGTCATAGAAGGAGACCAGGTTAGTGAAGCAGGGCTTCCCTTCATGAACCCATGCTGGCTGGGCCTGATCCCCTGGTTGTCCCACACTTGCTGCATAATGGCACTCAAGGTGACCTGCTCCATGACCTTCCCCGGCACCGAGGTCAGGCTGACAGGCCTGTAGTTCCCGGGATCCTCCTTCCGACCCTTCTTGTAGAGGGGCATCACATTTGCTAACTTCCAGTCATCTGGGACCTCCCTGGTTGACCAAGACTGCTGATAAATGATGGAGAGTGGCTTGGCAAGCTCCTCTGCCAGCTCCCTCAGTATCCCTCATATCCCCAACCTATGCTTGGCCATTTGGTCATTCCTAGAGATTTGCTGCCCAGTTACTGCCTAGTTCGTCTTTGGTGACACAGAAGTTTGTAAATACCACTGTCAAAACAGCAGAGGTGATTGTTGTCATCAGTGGACTGGTCGTGAAACACTTCCTGCTTCCAGAACTGCACATGGAAGATTTTAGCTGTGCAGAGCCTAGCTTAATAATATTCTGAGACCTTTAAATTTTATTTCAAATAAAATTCATTCTTAAACTCTGTTAGTTTGATTCTTAGATATCTTTCTAATTATGTCCTGGAATATTAACTGATATCTTAATGAAAATTTATAAATAATATAAATAATGGTTTAATTCAATCTTACCCAGAATTAAAAAAAAAAAGAAAAAAAAAAATCAAAGAAGGAGCCAAAAATAAAAAGTGAAGTTTCTCTTCTTTTTAACTCCAGAAATTGAAAATTAATTCTGTTAACTAATTGAATGCAGCAACATTAGATGAATTAATGTATGCGTGGTTGTTAGTCACATTTCTGTTGCTTCTTTGGGAGATTTATTTTATTTCCGGAGCCGTCCTATTTTCTGAGAGGAGATTGTCATCTTTTGAGTATACTATTTTCCTTTTTTACATCTTATGTACAAACTCCTGCTAAACAGAAGTGTCGATGAGTGAGTTGAAGCAGTGGATCTCTGATTGTTCACATCGCAATATGTTGCTATATGTTAGCTGTTGGCTAAGTGTTTGAGTCGGTCTGGAATTGGTTATCCACCGCTAAAAGTATAGACCTTAAGTGTATAGAAGTAAGCCAATTCATATAATTTAGTTTTGTCCTCATCGTACACACAAATTCTGAATGAAGATTGATCTTCTAATATCAGGTGTCTCCCCGAAATCCTTCTTTGCCATGGGCAGACTTTGCTGGTAACAGATAACGTTGTAATATATTAGAGAGAGAAGTACTGCCAGGATCTCTACAGTAACTATTAAGCAGTGGGGGCAGAGGCCCAACTTACTCTAGACAGCTACATCTAAGCTTTCATATATTTTATTAATATTCAGTGGAGAAGGATCAGGGACTCTTGTTTGCTTCATCTAAGAAATTTTGGATGTCTTCTTTAGCATGAGGCAAACTGTCCTATATATGCTATAGCTTCATTTTTATTAACAACCTGTGATAACTGGATCTGTGTAGCTAGTTCACCAAATAGATCTCTCTATTGGTTCAGATAAATCCCATCATTTCTTCCGAGATGCAAGCTGAAGAACAGATGTTACTAAAATGGTAGAATGGAATAGCAGTCCACTTTGTACACCATAGAGTCATGGAGCCATTCAGGGAATGATACTTAAGAAAATCTTTATTAAACATATTAGTTGTAAATGTATTTATGTATGAAAATGTAGGATTCATCTCTCTAAGTGTAAACATGGAAACATGTATGTGTTTTGTTTTATTTGTTACAGAATGGGTTAACATGAGTCCTAAACATACCATTATAAGTAATTACGGTAATTAAAACAAAGAGTTTGAAATCTGGTAATAATTTCTAGTCTCTTTTCACCTCTTCTTGCCTGTTCTCTTTGCCAGAAATTAGATCAAAATAAAAGGAAGGGAAATTTTTATTCTTGTTCATATATCAGAATCTTAATATATGTGTGTATATTCTTGGTAAGGGAGTTATCACTTTAGCTTATTCCATAGATGAAAAGAGAAAGAATGTTATAAATTCTGCAGCACTTATTTGTAACACAAGTGAAGTCATGTCTGGTTTTCAAAGGCTGCTCAGAGCAAATTAATGGAAAGGAAAAAAACATAGAATAAAATAGCATTATAACACTGAAGTAGCTGCACTAGACTAAAGACTGTTCTATGGTACAGTGTGAAAAGTTGTTTGTAAAGTCTTAATTTGGGGTTTTTTTGTGTTTTTTTTTTCTTCCTTTGAATCCCTTCTCAAGTGTCAAAAGTCAGAAGACTGCATGGGAGTGTTAAGTATGATTCTTCAGTGAAAACTATGAACATGTATTAAAAAAAATCTGGCATGCCATGGCAAATCGTAAATTATTTTTTCAAAGTTAAAAAAAACCAACCAAACAAACAAAAACCAACCTAAAAAAACTGCCAAAGTGAGTAACTTAGCTGTATTAATTTAATAATGTAAGTGACATAGAAATTATACAAAAATATTGCTAGGATTATATTTTAGATGAAAGTTTAATTACACTTGGATGCATACTGAGATTTGGTACCTCCTGCAGATGGTTGTGCAAGTCTCATACAGTTCCAGAAAACATTAGTGTTGATCTATAAAAAAAAAATTGATGAAACACAATTCCAGAAGATTGATTCAGCCACCTAAGTAAAGGCATCTAATACCATTTGAAATGGCTGACCTCCAGCTGCTGATATAGAAGGGCAGTAATATCTCCTAGGTCCTTTGACATAACTGCCCATACCTGGTGGATGTCCTGGATATGACAGCATGACTCAAATGACATCACGTGTCTGTGATTAGGCAAGTCACAAATCAGACTCTTATTCATTAAGCTTATCTCCAGCTGTTTAAAGTTAAAAATTAATAATTAATTTCAGATTAACTCTTAAAAAAATTACTTCTTTTATCCAGAAAATAAAATTATGTCATCAAAACATATCAAGAAACAGTCTTGTTTTGTTTTGTTTTGTGTTGGTTTTTTTCCCCCAAAGTTTTGGGTTTTTATATATTTTAACCAAAATCTTCAAATTCTAGAATTTTTGTCTAGAAATATAGAGAAAAAACAGATACTTGAGGATCAGCTTGACTTGAAAATTTAGATGATCACATATTCTTTTCAGAATCAAATTATTTAAGTTCAAATCAAATTATTTAAGTTCAACCTCAAAAAAAATAGTCTTTAATAAAGTAGTATTTCAGTCAGTTTAATACTGGATACAAAGCTTTGACTGGACCAAAAGATCTTTGATATTTACTTTTTCTTTTCTTTTTTTTTGATCAAAAGGAGTCATTGCTAATGAAATTAATCTTTATGTACAGGACATCTTTTGTAAGTTTTTGTCTATGTATTTTCATATATTGAAGACTGAAAATGTAAGTCTATAGACAAAAAAAGAAAAAAAAAAAAAAAGAAAGAAAAAAAGAGGAAATGGCCAAAGGCAGTTTCAAATGGCCAAAGGCAGTTTCTAAGCATTTTGTCGCTCTTCACATTGAGCTGAATAAATGACATTTATCTTTTTTCATATATCTCAATATTAAAAGGATTGTTCTGTATTACTCTCTGATTTTTCTTAACTGTGGAAGTTTTTCTTTCTTTTAATGTAGCTAGTTTGGATTTACATCCTATTTCATGATGACTGTACTTTTTTTCCTTCTACTCAATAAAGAAACAGAATTCATTGCAGTTGAACTGATGCTAAATCTTCAGAAACATGAATGTTATTATAATTATGTAATTATGCATAATTGTAATTACACACATGCACTTACAATTATACATAATTTTAATTATACATTATGTAATTGTACATAATTGTAATTATGTAACTATGTCAGAGAATCAGAGATTTTTGAGATGAAAAAGACATACTGTTTTGGGTTCCCACTCTATTCCGGTGCGTGTGCAGGATTGTTGATTATGCTGTACCAGTATTCCTTACAACCTCCTGTAATCCATTTTAAAATGACTTAGAGGTCTTAATGTCAGCTCTTTTGCCAGAGTTAAAAAGCTAATACCTCTAATCTTCGAATATATTTTCTCATATTCAGTTTCTTCCCTGCTACCTACTCCTACCATAACTGTTACAATATTGCTCTTAAATATTCAATAAAGGACTTAAAGTCAGCCTGAAATTATTATAAATGTTCACACACAAAATTAGTCATATTTTTAACTCTTCAGTTCCATCAGAGTTTATGTTCAAAGACTTTATCTTTGTAATAAGTATTTTGTTTTTTCCTCACAGTCATATTCTGCTCTTTGAATGAGGTGCAGATTCAGTCAGCAGAAGTGAAAAAAAAAAAAAAAAGTGGCCAGATTTTACAATCAAGAGTAAATTCTTCCCTTTTATCAGTGCATTTCTATTAATTTATTTCAGCTGAACAGATGTAACTGATGTTACAGCACATCTCTCAGTGTTCAAAATCCTCAAGTATTTGCTGATAGTGATAATTTTTGATGAAGCTAGAAAAACCAAGAGCCAGATCTGTTTATCTTGCTCATGTGAATATCACTGAAGTCAATGTGATTAGTAGGGTGAATAATGTAAATCTCTTGAGTCATGGTTGGAAACAGAGACACAAATTGTTTGTGTCCTTCCTTCAAGGAGTTTAATCAAGCTTAATATATTTTATATTTGGAAGGAGAAGCTTTCTAAACTTTATCTTCCCACAGTACATTGGTTTTAGAAAAGTCAGTGTGGTAACAACATACTTTCCATGACACAGTCATATGAATTTTCAGTTTCTATTTCTTAATGCCAGGCAAGTCAATACTATTTTCATCAGGTATCTATACGGTTTATGGCCAATCTTTGAATATTTCTAATTAATTCATTGTTATAACCTTATGCAGTAAGAGAGTACTAACACGATAAAAAATAACTGGTTTCCAGGCTTGTAATTTCCTTCAAACACACTAAAGACAATGTTTTACATTATTACAATTCAATAGGTGAATAAATGTGTTATGTGGCTTCAGAATGAAGAAAAAAAAAAAAAAGAAATTGTTAGGATCTAGATTCAACACAAGTAATGTCTGGACTACTATACTAGTAGGTAGAGATAGTCTGAAATGGAACTAACCAGTTCTCACGCAAACTGTTCGGGGCTACTTCCCTCTATACCAGAGTTCTGCCAGGTAGCAGTGAGTAGCAAGTATGTTAACAATGAAGAAATGTGCACCATTGCTCTGAGCCTAAATTCACTCAGTGGCCCTTTCTAATTTAGCAGTATAGATATAAGCAAAAGAACATTAGGCACTATGAGTATTATTTTTCAGTACCTGAAAGCTACTGGTCCAGCTCCAAAAATTGAATTTACAAGGATGATTTAGGTTCTATAAAATCCTCACAGTGTAGATGGGGAAGAGCTGGGACTTTAGAATGGCTTAAAGAAAAACTAGTATTTGATTGCTTCAACTTGTTTTGCTGCCATGGATTGATACACTTGAGCTTTTGCATTCTTTGTAAGGACTCCAAAAAGGTATATCTACCAAGTAAATTTTAAATGTTTAAATTCTTGTTATGGCCTTAGATACTTGAGTAATTGATTCCTTTTGTATGAATTTAACTTAGAATACAGACCATTTGTTCAGAAATGTGAGGTCTGATGTATGGGGATCCTCAGACTGGAGGTGAAGGACCCATGATTCCTACATTTCAAGAGATGGTCAGATGGTCAGATGGTACAGAAAAATTATTTTAAGAACAGGCAGACCCCATGTGCCCAGCTGAAACCCAGATACTGATAAGTAAAGAATACAAAATTTTAGAATCTGGAAGATGAAAAGGCAAGCCCTCAGCAAGTATGTCAATGTGTAGCTTCATTTTTTTAAATCCACTCAGAGCCTAAGATGAAATATAGAAACAGTTCAAGAATCAAAACCTCAACATTTTATATTTCTTGATTAGGATCCTATCCAGTGGAATAAGAATCCTCCCTTTAACAAAATTGATATTGTATTCCTGACTTCATTCTAGGTTGGCTGTGAGAGAAAAAAGAGGAGAAGGTGGGGTTACTAGGCAATTTAAGGGTTATGTAGCTCTGGGGTACTCAGGAACCATCTGGCTTTTCAAGAATATAATTTGTCTTTCTGGGAAGGGTTTGCCTTAATTAGCTAAGAACAAAATAAACAATTATTGAAATGACTAGAGCACTGAAAATAGTGTTGCTTTTCTTAGAACGTCTCTTCTCTCCTAGTACGTAGGAGGTTCAATACACGTTAAACTGAGGAGAGTTTACAATCCATTTTTTTTCTTCAGGGAGAATTCTGTAACCTTAGTCTGTATTTCTGTTTTCCTGGTTGAATTCAATGCAATGAGAGACAGCTAGATATAAATATAGCCAATCCAGAAAATAGGATTATTCAAAGAATTGAGATTTAGGTATTGTTTTCTCAATTTTGCGTAGCATTAAGAAAGAGCCTGAAATTTAAGAAATCAATTGAGAAAAAAAGCAAAACTGCTAGTCATGTCCAGTGTTTTTCTAAAATTGTGCTAGGGAAATGGTTATGGTTTTTTATTATTTATTTCTAGAGCATCTAAGACAGGTCCTGGACTGATCTCCAAGATGTCACTTTCAACTCTGAAATGTTTTGCTTCACATGACTTCAGAAGACTAATCTAGAGTGTGCGAACTAAGGAAATACTATAGTAGAATATCAGTGTTCAATGGAAAATTACATGAAAAAGATTCAAAGACCAAAGAAGTAACTACTTATTTTGTATCATCATTATGCTAGTACAATTAATGATACACTTTGAGAGAGTGAAGCACAGGTTCTGACACCTGTCAAGTGATTTTAATGACTATTTTTAATACATAGTGATACAAATGAGTTCAGAATCTGGCACTTAAATTTTTATTTTAGTGGGAGATATTTCCTCTGTTCAAAGCTATGGAAATCTTAGAATGTTAATATATCACAGCATGAATAACACTATAAATTATTATGTAAAACACAGAGTGATAATGCTTATTTTAATAATGTCTAATATATTTTTTGTTTTTCCCAAGCTGCATGGCAATCTACATTAATCAAAATAAAGGTAGGTGTGGCTTGTATGTGTGTTTTTGCTATGCACCTATTCCATAAAAAAATAATGCTGTTCTATGCCACAGTTCAACATGTTGAAATAAAAATTATCCTATTTTATCTTAAATATTTTTGGGACAGTGCTGACTTTTAGCATTTCAAGACAGAAAACTACAGGAAAAGGAATACTTTCGAACACGTACATTACCATAGAATCATAGAATCGTTAAGGTTGGAGAGGACCTCTGAGGTCATTGAGTCCAACCTGTTAATGTAACTGCCTGGTCTACCTCTAAACCATGTCCCTAAGCACCACATCCACATGGGTTTTGAACACTTCCAGGGACTGTGATTGCACGACTTCCCTGGGCAGTCTGTTCCAATGCCTAACCACTCTCCATGAAGACATTTTTCCTAATATCTAATCTAAATCTCCCCTGGCACAACTTGAAGTCATTTCCTCTTGTCCTATCGCTTGTTACTTGGGAGAAGAGACCAACCCCCACCTCACTACAACCTCCTTTCAGGTAGCTGTAGAGAGCCATAAGGTCTCCCCTCAGCCTCCTCTTCTCCAGGCTAAACAACCCCAGCTCCCTCAGCTGCTCCTCGTAAGACTTGTTCTCCAGACCCTTCACCAGCTTTGTTGTCCTTCTTTGGACATGCTCCAGCACCTCCATGTCTTTCTTGTAGTGAGGGGCCCAAAACTGAACACAGTACTCGAGGTGCGGCCTCACCAATGCCGAGTACAAGGGGACAATCACCTCCCTGGTCCTGCTGGCCACACTATTTCTGATGCAACCCAGGATGCTATTGGCCCTCTTGGCCACCTGAGCACACTGCTGGCTCATGTTTAGGCAGCTGTCAACCAACACCCCCAGGTCCTTTTCCGCCAGGCAGCTCTCCAGTCACTCTTCCCCAAGCCTGTAGCTTTGCATGGGGTTGTTGTGACCCAAGTGCAGGACCCGGCACTTAGCCTTGTTGAATCTCATGCAGTTGACCCCTGCCCATCAATCCAGCCTGTCCAGATCCCTCTGTAGTTTTTTCCTATGTTGAAATCTATCATGTCTTGTGGTGAAGGTGAAGGTCAGAAATGCAAAGTAATTGAATTGAATTCTTTCAAAGCCCTGACATTTGTCAACAACCTCTTATAGTCTATACACCAGTGCCTACTGTCAGGAATTACTACAGGTACTATTGTTAAAAGAATAGTAAATTTGGGCATTACTGTTGGCACCTTCGCTGACCTGAAAACACATTTAAAAGAATCAAGAACATCTCCTGAAGTTAGGAAATGTCATAAGTAGGTGTTTGTCAAACAGGATTGCAAAAGGACTATGTTAGCAATGAAGAGAAAGAATAGGTTAGGAGGTAAGAAGACAAAAGGGAAATAAAACTGTAAAGCTTTTACAAAGCTTAAAATCTGCATCAGTTATTAAAAAAAAAAAAAAAAAAAAAACCAAAAACATAACAACAAAACTTTTCACCTGCTACTTTTGCAGCTGCACCAAAAATTGTTAGTCAAAAGTGCTAACTACCAGTCTCTTTAGTGAGATATTAGGGAATGCATCTATGTATATCCTGTCATAGATCTCTGTTCTTCTCCCAGAATTTTCAGTTTATAAGTGAACTGATTTATGTTGGGTGAATAACACAAATTGAGACACAAAAAGCAACAATCATTTACATTTATAGGTAAACTGATTACTACAAGAATATTTTTAAATTACCACTTTGCCTACAGCAAATATAACAGATGTTAACAAATGTTAAATGTACCTTTAGTATCTAGTCCTGTAATCTAGTATGCAGAGATAGGTTTTATATTCGTGCAAATAGTTGATAACTTCACATTGTTGATTTTGTTTGTTTCTTTGTTGTTATTTTTTTCTTTTCTTTTTCTTCAACAGCCCATTGATCATGATACTTGTTTACATAACTGAACTATGTATAAATTTGCTTTTGTCAGCTTCAGAACAAGTTTTAAAATGTTCTTCATCACTTAAATGAAAATTATCTGCAACCTTGAAGACAGCCTATCTCAGTCTTGTGTCTTGGAGCTGTTTCAGAGATTAGCTAGCCAAATGCAGCAAATACATCTAGAAGCTTGTGATTAGGAAATAGCTTCTAAAATGAAGTTCTTAATACTAACACTAGTACTAAAAAACTTGTGTATTTTTTGTAAACTTAAATGGCATTAATACAAGATTTACTCAAAATAGATGACAGCATGATGTTTTATGTGATCTTCTGGAATGTAAACCTTTAGCAGGAAACTACAAAATCCTACTAGGAAAAGTTTCTAATATTCTGGTGACTCTAACACTGCTATCAGATACCTGTAAAAGGGGGACATCACCATTTTCAGAATTAACTCTGAATTTGTATTGTCTTCATAAATGGTTCTTCAATGACCACATTCTTTTGTATCCAATGCAAAGTATTTCTCAGCTACAATGGACTCCCAGCTCTACTGAAGCACAAGATTAACTTGTAAATTGTCAAGAAAATTGATCAGCAAAATGTGACTGTACTGGACCCCCAGTACAGAAAAGGTATCACGAAACTGGATCATGTCCACTAAAGGCCAGGATGGTGGGTCTCCACTCAAAAAGAAGAGGTACTCTGCTGGACTTCATACTTACAAATCAGGAAGGGCTCACTGGGGATGTGAAAGTCAAAGGAAGCCTTGCCTGCCATGACCATGAGATAGTGGAATTCAGGATCCTGAGAGAAGGAAGGATGGCAAAAAATAAGATTATGAGCCTGGACTTCAAGAGAGCAGACTTTGGCCTCTTCAGGGATCTGCTTGAAAGAGTCCCATGAGATATTTTCCTGGATGGAAGAGAGGTCCAAGAAAGCTCGTCAATATTCAAGGATTGCTGCTTTCAAGCTTATGAACAGTCCACCTCAAAGAGCTGGAAGTCAGACAAAAATGCTAGGAGGCCTGCATGGATGAACAATAAGTTCCTGGAAAAACTCAACACAAAAAGGAAGTACACAGAAAGTGGAAGCAGGCACAGGTAACCTGGGAGGAAAACAGAGACACTGTCTGAGCATGCAGAGGAATGGTTAGGAAAGACAAAGCCTGGAGTTGAATCTGGCAAGGGAAATCAAGAGCAATGAGAAGGGCTTCTGTAAGTACATTAAGCAGAAAAAGGAAGACTAGGGAAAATGTGGGCCTGCTGCTGAATGAGGTTGGGGACTCGGTGACACAGGATACAGAAAAGGCTGAGGTCCTGAATGGCTTCGTTGTCTCAGCCTTTACTAGTAAGACTGGTCTTCAGGAATCAAAGGCCTCAGAGACTGGGGGGGGAAGTCTGGAGCAAAGAAGACATACTCCTGGTGGAAAAGGATCAGATCAGGGAATACTTAAGCAAACTGATTATATGTAAGACCATGGGCCCTGATGGGGTGCACCCACAAGTGCTGAGGGAGCTGGCTGATGTCACTGCAAGGCCACTCCTGATATCTTTGAACAGTCATGACTATTGGAAGAAGTGCCAGATGACTCCAAGAAAGCAAATCTCACCCCTATCCTCAAAAAGGGCATATGAAGGACAAGAAGGTGATAAGGAGTGGTGAGCATGGATTCAACAAGGGAAAGTCATGCTTGACCAACCTGATAAACTTCTATGATGAAATGACTGGCCGGGTGGATGAAAGGAGAGAGCAGTGGATACTGTCTACCTTGATTTCAGTAAGGTTTTGGACACTTTCTCATAAGATCATAGAATCATAGACTCATAGAATGGTTTGGGTTGGAAGGGACCTTCAAAGATCATCTAGTCCAACTTCCTTGCCATAGGCAGGGGTGTTTTTCACTAAATCAGGTTGCTCAAAGCTCCATCCAACCTGTCCTTTAACACTTCCAATAATGGGCCATCCACAACTTCTCTGGGCAACCTGTTCCAGTGTCTCACCACCCTCATCATAAAAAGTGTCTTCCTTATGTCCAATCTAAATCTACCCTCTCTCAGTTTAAAACCATTACCCTGTGTCCTATCGCTACAGACCTGGTAAAAAAGCTCTCTCCATCTTTCTTATAAGCCCCCTTTAATATATTGAAAGGCTGTAATAAGGTGTCCCCGGAGCCTTCCATTGTCCAGGCTGAACAACCTCAACTCTCTCAGCCTTTCTTCATAGGAGAGGTATTCCAGCCCTCTGATCCTTTTCATGGCCCTCCTCTGGACCCACTCTAACAGGTCCATGTCTCTTGTGCTGGCAGCCCCAGAGCTGGATGCAGTGTTCCAGGTGGGGTCTCATGAGAACAGAGTAGAGGGAGAAAATCACGCACTGGTGAGGTCATACCTTTAGTACTGTGTCCAGTTTTTGGATCCCTGGTACAAAAGAGACATGGAGCTACTGGAGAGAGTCCAGTGAAGGGCCACGAAGATGGTCAAGGGACTGGAGCACCTCATATGAGGAAACGCTGAGAGACCTGAGGCTCTTAGTCGGGAATACGATTAGGTCTGATCAGAACAGAAGCAATTTCTATAGCTGTAGAAGAGAATACAGTGCAGCAGAATGACCACCTCTGCTGATATGAACTCTGCCCAAATGGGCTCAGTGGGAATGTCATGAATGTCTGTAACACATGAAAGGAAAGTGCAAAGTGGATGGAGCCAGGCTTTTTTCAGTGGTGCCCAGTGGCAGGCCCAGAGGCAATGGGCACAAACTGAAACACCGGAGGTTCTGTCTGAACATCAGGAAGCACATTTTCACTGATGGTGACTGAGCATTGGCACAGGTTTCCCAGAGAGGTTGTGAAGTTTTCCTCCTTGGAGATATTCAAAAGTTGTCTGGACATGGTGCTCAGCATCCTGCTCTAGGTTGCTCTGCTTGAGCAGGGGCATTGGACCAGACGACCTCCTCAGGTGCTTCCCAACCTCAAGTGTTCTGTGACTGTGATTGTCAGGGCTGGAGCACTTGCCCTGGAGGAGAAGCTGAGGGACCAGCACTTGTTCAGCCTGGAGAAGAGATTGCATTTGGGTCACCTAAGAGCAGCCTCCCAGTACTGATGTGATGGTCATAAACAAGAGGAAGAGAGGCTCCTTATATGCATCACAGGAATGAGCTAATGGTCATAAATTGTGACAGCAAAAGTTCAAATGGGATATAAACTCAGACTTTTCCACCATGAAGACAGTCAAGAAGTGGAACAAGTCGTCTACAGAGGTTGTGGATTTTCTATTCTTAGAGGTTTTCAAGACTGGGCTGCACCTAGTACTAGGCAACCTAGTAATATAGCTGAAAGGTTAAAGATTCAGGTTTGAATCTTCTCCTTCTAAGACTCCATCTCCTATGGTAGTCTCGTAAAGGAAATGAGTTGCGTCTTTTGAGTTTCAGGGAACTCCAGTCACAGGGAGGAACTGACACCCTTTCATTTGAAATATTGTCCCTAATCATTGTGATGGCTTCCATGAACCTCATGTGTTGTACATCAACCTTTTGTAATGATTTCAGAGTTGGTGATTTCACTAATAAGTACTGCAAAAGGTCCCAAGAAACTTCAGAAAAAAAACTGAAGAAAGATTCTACACAACCTGACATGGGAATTATGTCAGTACCTAAAAGCTTTATGGAAGACCTAGGTCCCATTAAAAAGTTATCTGTGCATTTAAGTTTGCATATAACAAAATAAAACTGATTAACTTCACTGAAATCAAATATGCATGTATTTATTCTTTGAATAAATTAAAGACACAGTCAATTAAACAGTTTTTCTCTTTGGTCTATTCGACCTATACAATGCCAGATTTTTTTACCCCAGTGGCTAGGGCTAGTCATGGCAAGAGGCAAAATGACATAATTAGGCCAAAGTTATTGTGGCAGTTTTTCCTAGTTCTGTCAATGAGTAAATCAGAATGTTTTAATATTATTTTTATTTCATCATATTAGTAAAACAATTATTTTCAGTGAAGATAATGATATAAACACACTGAAATACTACTTTTGTTCTCATTTTCATGTAACTGATGAGTATTGTGTAAACCAGAAATGATGCTCCAGTTCTTAGGTGTGTATACTTTAACAGTCGTTGAAGTATTTGCAGAGCATGCCTTTCTAAAGCAGGGCCTATGTATTAAATAATTGAATAACACAGTGTGAACTTATAAGCTTTTATATATGTATGGCCACACAGAAGGTTAAAGCCTTTAAAGAGAGAACACAAAGTAAAAGAAGTATGGAAAAGTGGAGGAAGAGCAGGACAGGCTGAAACATTTTACCTAATTTTAAAATGAATGTTTTTTAAAAAATTACAGGGGAAAAGAAAAGACCCTGAGTAGGAATATGAGAAAGGTTAAAATGATACTTTAATAATAAACAAGAGGCAATTGCCCATGTCAGGCAGATTGCTTCTAGGTTTTGTCTGCAGATATAAGATGTGCTGACATCACTTCAAAGAGTCTTTTTTCTCATACAGAGAAATAGCTGTGAGGAGAAAAATAACAGGAGAAACAAAAGTTTTACCAAAAAAGAAATAAATAGGTCCACTAATTTTAAGCATGTTTTACATTTTCTTTTGTTTAAAATAATAAAATTTTATGCATGTTGATGTTGAAGTGATAGTTCCATGGATGACATTAATTATTGTGCATACCACCTCTTCATTAAAATATCTTAAGGCTTGGGGTACTGTTGCAGGAACTACTGCTTTCACATGCACAAACTGTTGTTTTATGATGTCTTCAGCTTGCAAGGAATGAACATGGCAAACATTTTTTATCAATAGGCTTGATGGACTGAATTTTTAATCATGTGATCAATATTAAACATGTAAATTACACTAAAATGTTTTTTCCACATTGTCCTGAAAAATCACACTATTTTGACATATAGGTCTGATCTGCAACCCACTGTTATAACTGGAGAGATTAGGGATTATCCTTAACTTTAACTGAATCAGCAAAACAATGTGTATGTTTACTACAACAGAGGGAAATTAATGCAAAAAGGCTGCCAAGATAAGCAGGCATCAGTATATTAGGAAATTCATAGATGAAGTTACAGAAACATTTAGAAAAAAGTATGTGATAATCATAACAGTAATGAAGTAGAAAATACTGGTTTGGAATTGTGTGTTTGGAAAAGTACTTTAAAATAGGGTAATTAATATTAGGTTTTGTTTTGTCATTTTTCTTCTACAGCCGCTCTGTTTAGAAAGAATATTGGAACATATCTTTCTGACTATTGTATTGGACATGCTAAGTCCTTGTTCTTTCAAGAATGTTCTGTGAAAATAACAATAGGAATTTTAAAACAACGAGGTTCTTTAAGTTTCAGAAGCAGCAGAGTAACTATCAGGTACATGAGAAAAACTGACAAGCCTTTTTTAAACTACAGATTTCATGCAGGTCCTGATCATTACCCACTTATAAAGATTAGTAATATATTTTGAAATGTTTGCTGCTAATACTGAACAAATAAAACTCTATTAAAATAGAGCATTTCTTAAACTCTTTGTATATTATACTATTTATTTGTTAAGCATTTCATGCTACTTCTTTCTCCCTCAAATTTTCAGTTGAGATATATGTCAAACTAAGCAATAACTCAGCTCAAAATGATTCTGTTTGACAGGGTGGTCTCTTGCTTGCAGAATGTTCGATCTGATACAAGGAATAAGATATAAAAAAAGCAGAAGACCTTTTTTTTTTTTTTTGCCTTTCCTTTTACTGTTTTCCTCTGCTTCTGACTGGGGGCTTTTCCTTGTCCAAGCTCTTTTTTGTCTAAATTTCTTTAGCAATTAGGTAGAAGAGACATACTCTAGTTGTCTTAAATATCACTGAAGACAAAAGGAAAAGATGCAGAAACTGAAGTTGATCAGGACAGAGAAGAAACATCCCTTCCCTTCCATAAAATTTAGGAATCCTAATTATCAGAGCGAACACTGGGCTGGAAGAAGTATATAGCTCTTAGATCCTCAGGGCTTTTAATTTTATCTTGGAAATTTTTTTATTTCTGATTTGGATATTTTTCTATGGGGCTTTTGCTATCTGATTGCTTCCATTTCAGGGAAGAGAGAAGAAAAAAAAAAACAACTTTTTTTTTTCTTAAATAAAAATATGTAAAAATCAGCCTTGTTACTTGTCCAATGATACTTTACTTCAAATTGTTATTTCCTTTAAGGATTCTCAAGCTTTCTGTCTTTCCTACTTAAAAGATTCTAATATTTTCTGATTATTCTTCCTTTGATTTCTCACTGTAGCATACAGACTCAGGGTATTCAGGCCCCTGAGCTGGAAGATGGAGATAGGAAGCAGAATGAAGCCCCAGTTATCAAAGAGGTAACAGTCAACAACCTGCTCCTCCATCTGAATTCCCACAAGTTTATGGGGCCAGATGGGATCCACCAAGGACACTGAGGGAGCTGGCAGAGGAGCTGGCCAAGCCACTCTCCATCATTTATCAGCAGTCCTGGTCAACCCGGGAGGTCCCAGATGACTGGAAGTTAGCAAATGTGATGCCCCTCTACAAGAAGGGTCGGAAGGCGGATTCAGGGAACTACAGGCCTGTCAGCCTGACCTCGGTGCTGGGGAAGGTCATGGAGCAGGTCACCTTGAGTGCCATTATGCAGCAAGTGTGGGACAACCAGGGGATCAGGCCCAGCCAGCATGGGTTCATGAAGGGAAGCCCTGCTTCACTAACCTGGTCTCCTTCTATGACAAGGTGACCCGCTTAGTGGATGAGGGGAAGGCTGTGGATGTTGTCTACTTGGACTTTAGTAAGGCCTTTGACACAGTCTCCCACAGCATTCTCCTGGAGAAGCTGGCTGCACACGGCTTGGATAAGTGCACTCTACGCTGGGTTAAAAACTGGCTGGACGGCCGAGCCCAGAGAGTGGTGCAGAATGGAGCCAAGTCCAGTTGGCGGCTGGTCACGAGTGGTGTTCCCCAGGGCTCAGTGTTGGGGCTGGTTCTGTTCAAAATCTTCACAGATGATGTGGCTGAGGGGATTGAGTGCACCCTCCGTAAGTTTGCAGATGACACCAAGTTGGGTGGAAGTGTCAACCTGCTGGAGGGCAGGAAGGCCCTGCAGAGGGACCTGGACAGGCTGGATCGATGGGCCAGGGTCAACTGTATGAGATTCAACAAGGCTAAGTGCCGGGTCCTGCACTTGAGTCACAACAACCCATGCAATGCTACAGGCTTGGGGAAGAGTGGCTGGAGAGCTGCCTGGCGGGAAAAGGTCCTGGGGGTGTTGGCTGACAGCTGCCTGAACATGAGCCAGCACTGTGCTCAGGTGGCCAAGAAGGGCAATAGCATCCTGGCTTGTATCAGGAATAGTGTGGCCAGCAAGACCAAGGAGGTAATAGTGCCCCTGTACTTGGCACTGGTGAGGCCGCACCTCGAGTACTGTGTTCGGTTTTGGGCCCCTCACTACAAGAAGGACATGGAGGTGCTGGAGCGTGTCCATAGAAGGGCAACGAAGTTGGTGAAGGATCTGGAGAACAAGTCTTACGAGGAGCAGCTGAGGGAGCTGGGGTTGTTTAGCCTGGAGAAGAGGAGGCTGAGGGGAGACCTTATTGCTCTCTACAACTACCTGAAAGGAGGTTGTAGCGAGGTGGGGGGTCGGTCTCTTCTGCTTAGTAACAAGCGATTGGATGAGAGGAAATGGATTCAAGCTGTGCCAGGGGAGGTTTAGGCTGGATATTAGGAAAAAATTTCTTATCCAAAAGGGTTGCCAGGCATTGGACCAGGCTGCCCAGAGATGTGGTGGAGTCTCCCTCCCCGGAGGTATTTAAAAGACGGGTAGACATGTTGCTTGCGGACATGGTTTAGTGGTGGATTTGGCAGTGTTAGGTTAACGGTTGGACTTGATGATCTTAAGGATCTTTTCCAACCTTAATGATTCTATGGTATTATGACTCTTATCTTGTTTTTAAATCTTTTTTTTTCGATACTGACATTGCCAGAGACAGTAACAGAAACATTGTTACTTGTTATCCAAGCACAAATCTTAAGATTCAGACAAAGGGCATTGTCCACCTCTTTATATTTATCTCTATCATTTGTTGGAAAATGTCAGATAGTCATAATCTATCCAGTAATCTCTGCCTAGCTGTATGTTAACTTCAGATCCTATGCTATACCCTTTTTTAAGATTATGAGATTACTTGAAATAGTTTACATTTCCTAATGCGATGAAACTGGTTTCTTTGCATTTATGGCATTCATCCAACAAGAAGCTTAAGTACATAACTTTAAGAACTTGATTAGTCACCTTAAATTTAATAGGAGTATTTTTAGATTTATCTTACTGAAGGAGAGTTATAGTGTACATAATAGCTGTGTCTATGCTATTTAAAGTAAAGAAGGCAAATGCCACAATGCTGGCATTTTGTTACCCTTACTGTTAAATTTTAGCACAATCCCAGCATGGGTTAATCTGAGTCAAACATCATTTTCCTGAAAAATGCCTGGGCACATTTCAGGTCTTGACATGGGCAGGAACCATCAGCTCTAACCAGTTTGACAAGAGACACTCCAGTTTGAAGAGTAATAAAGCATAGTTGTATGACCTGTACTGTGTCTTTCACACTCAGAGGCAGAGAATGTATCTAGTAGTATATATATGACCACTGTCAATTTATGGAAGAATTAAAAGATGAACATCTAATTTGAAATGCCATACTGCGTGTCAAAACAATATTGTTTCAAGTAAAAAGCTATATTGATTTTTAGTTCAGTAAACTAAACACAGCAGTGGTTACTTATAACTTTACAATTGGCTATTTATTTTTTTAAAAGGAAAATAAAAATAATTTCAGTGAAGACAAAGTATGAGTTATGTGTCATTAATATTCATTTTCTATTTTAAAATTTTCATTTTGATGCTGTTTATCATTAAAGATAGATATATTTTTATGCTTGTGTAAAAGCTTTATGAGGTTTATGCTGCAAACTGTATCTTGAATTTTGGATATGTTTATGGGGCTATACCAGTAAAGAGGCTAAGCATGTTGCTTTGCAAAGATTTGTAATGTATCCACAAACATTTACTTTGAGGTAAATTTTTCCATAAAATGATTTATTCTGACAATGAGTTCTATTTATACAGTGTAATAGAGTTCTTTTAGGAGTCATGTTCAAAAGCAAGAGGAAATGAGGGATGTGATATAACATTTCCAGTTAACTGCAATAGGACTTAAGTGCCTTTTTGTGTAAGAGAACAATTTCAATTAAAGAAAGCAATTTTGAAATACTTTTCATTTTTTCTACCTGATGTTTCTTGAAAAATATTTAGTTCAATATTTGAATTCTCTCAATAGCCTAGATTTAAATACTTTTTTCCTCCCAATTCCTCTTCTGTTGGTTATCTATCACAAAGTTAGCTCAGTTAGACAGGAAACAGAATGAAGCCCAATGAACTCTCAAATCAATCACCTCCAACTCAGATCTAGTGTAATGACCACTTCTAGGGGATTCATATGTTGTCCTTGACAGAGAAAATGATTAATCAGTAAGGGTTCAAGAATTGATCACTTGTATTCTAGTAATTTTTAGGAATTCTCTCAAGCAAAATAAAGCCTGACACAGTAGAGACGATGGTAATTATATACATATTATCAGACTGTCTGGGCTAATAATTTAGGATATATTGGCTAAATTTTGGGAGAAACCTTGGGAGGGATTTACAGTGCATAATAAAACCTTTTGCAAAATATAAATTCTAGATGAGTAATGGATGAAGTCAATCACCTGAAGTGGGGCATCCAATGCATCTTGAGATGCTCTACATTGGCAAAGATATTTCCATGAAGTTTCAGGTATGACACAGAACCAATGGTAGATCCAGGCCCTCTGGAAGGGAAGATGAAGGCTAAGATGTAATTCTCAAGATATTTAAGATAGCGTGAGACATCTATGCTTTGGGAAATGAAGTAAGCCTTAAAAATAGGATTTTACTTATGGAGTAAATCTTCAAAAACAGATGTGTAAATGTGAGCTAGGTTTGCTAAGCTCCCATCAGTCACTGATATATAACCAGAATGGTCAGTGGAATTACACAGCTCTCCCTAAAACAAAAACATTTATCTAATTTACTAATGAGCTTTCTAGACTGTTGACTGTACTGAAACTGTGGCTGGGCTATAAGAGGTTAAATGACTAGTTTACATGCAGACACCATTGTTGTATGTGTCCTGTATATATATATACACCATATTCTTTATAGATTATAGATGTTTTAATCTGTGACCTGAATCCCACCATATGTGTCACTTGAACAGAGAATGGACAATGACAAATCATGAGTTGTAACTTTGCCACTTTGTGGAAGGAGGCTTTGTGGGACACCAGATGCACTTAGTGTTCTTAGGTATTGTCATTTCTAAATTCACGCATCTTTCATGGAGGACCTATTTTTGCTTTGTTCTTTTGAGTGGCTAACCTATAATTGATTTCTTCTTAGAAATTATCATATATTCTTATAAAAATTACTAAAGTAAGACATGAGTATAAGATTGTTCTTAATTGTTAAACTCTAATCTGTAAAAGTAATGTGTGAGTCTGCAAATTTGTTAATGGCTGTATACATTAAATATCACTATAGCCATCCTTTTGCTTGTTTAAACTGAATAAGATAATTTTTTTTGTTTTAACAATTCCAACATACATTCATTTTGAAAAGACATATGTATGGGCTTACTTCTGAGGATGTCAGTGGTTTCACTAAAACATACAGGTTCTCAAGCAGACAATCACTTCTGTACTTAGAAGTATAATTAAACACAAAGAAATCCCTTTAAAATACCGAAGAGAATATTCATTTTGGAGTCCTGTTAGAATAAATAAAACACATATTTTCAAAACATACATCATCAATAGATTAACTACCAGATTTGTAGTTAATGCTTGAAATATCATAGAATCATAGAATCATAGAATCATCAAGGTTGGAAAAGACCCTTAAAATCATCGAGTCCAACCGTTAACCTATCACTGCCAAGTTCATCTATACCATGACTTCAGGCACCGTATCTATCTGTTCTTTAAATAACTCCAGGGATGGAGACTCAACCACTTCCCTGGGCAGGGGAAGTGGTTGTTCCAAAGCCTGACTACCCTCTCGATGAAGAAGTTTTTCCTAATGTCTAACCTAAACTTCCCCTGGCGCAGCTTGAGGCCATTTCCTCTGTTCTATCACTCGTTACTAGGGAGAAGAGACCGACCCCCACCTCGCTACAACCTCCTTTCAGGTAGTTGTAGAGAGCCATAAGGTCTCCCCTCAGCCTCCTCTTCTCCAGGCTAAACAACCCCAGCTCCCTCAGCTGCTCCTCGTAAGACTTGTTCTCCAGACCCTTCACCAACTTCGTTGCCCTTCTATGGACACGCTCCAGCACCTCCATGTCCTTCTTGTAGTGAGGGCCCCAAAACCGAACACAGTACTCAAGGTGGGCCTCACCAATGCCAAGTACAAGGGGATGATCACTTCCCTAGTTCTGCTGGCCACACTATTTGTGATGCAAGCCAGGATGCCGTTGGCCCTCTTGGCCACCTGAGCACACTGCTGGCTCATGTTCAGGCAGCTGTCAGCCAACACCCCCAGGTCCTTTTCCGCCAGGCAGCTCTCCAGCCACTCTTCCCCAAGCCTGTAGCATTGCATGGGTTGTTGTGACCCAAGTGCAGGACCCGGCACTTAGCCTTGTTGAATCTCATACAGTTGACCCTGGCCCATCGGTCCAGCCTGTCCAGGTCCCTCTGTAGGGCCTTCCTGCCCTCCAGCAGGTTGACACTTCCACCCAACTTGGTGTCATCTGCAAACTTACGGAGGGTGCACTCAATCTCCTCAGCCACATCATCCGTGAAGATATTGAACAGAACCAGCCCCAACACTGAGCCCTGGGGAACACCACTCGTGACTGGCCACCAACTGGACTTGGCTGCATTCACCACCACTCTCTGGGCTCGGCCGTCCAGCCAGTTTTTAACCCAGCGTAGAGTGCACTTATCCAAGCCGTGTGCAGCCAGCTTCTCCAGGAGAATGCTGTGGGAGACTGTGTCAAAGGCCTTACTAAAGTCCAAGTAGACAACATCCACAGCCTTCCCCTCATCCACTAAGCGGGTCACCTTGTCATAGAAGGAGACCAGGTTAGTGAAGCAGGGCTTCCCTTCATGAACCCATGCTGGCTGGGCCTGATCCCCTGGTTGTCCCACACTTGCTGCATAATGGCACTCAAGGTGACCTGCTCCATGACCTTCCCCAGCACCGAGGTCAGGCTGACAGGCCTGTAGTTCCCTGAATCCGCCTTCCGACCCTTCTTGTAGAGGGGCATCACATTTGCTAACTTCCAGTCATCTGGGACCTCCCGGGTTGACCAGGACTGCTGATAAATGATGCAGAGTGGCTTGGCCAGCTCCTCTGCCAGCTCCCTCAGTATCCTCGGGTGGATCCCATCTGGGCCCATGGACTTGTGTGCGTCCAGGTGGAGGAGCAGGTCAGTGACTGCCACCTCTTCGACAACTGGGGCTTCATTCTGCTTCCTATCTCCATCTCCCATCTCAGGGGCCTGAAAAACCCGAGGATGACTAGCTTGACTATTAAAGACTGAGGCAAAGAAGGCATTAAGTACCTCTGCCTTCTCCTCGTCCTTCGTGGCAAGGTTATCTTCTGCATCCAACAAAGGAGGGAGATTCTCCCTGGCCCTCCTTTTGTCACTAACATATTTATAAAAACTTTTTTTGTTTTCTTTAACAGCGGTGGCCAGTTTAAGTTCCAGTTGCGCCTTCGCCTTTCTGATGTTCTCCCTGCATATCCTCACAACATCCTTGTAGTCCCCCCGAGTTGCCTGCCTCTTCTTCCAAAGGCAGTAGGCTCTCCTTTTTTTCCTGAGTTCTAGCCAAAGCTCCCTGTTCAGCCAGGCCGGTCTTCTCCCCTGCCTGCTCGACTTGCGGCACATGGAGACGGCCTGCTCCTGCGCCTTTAAGATTTCCTCCTTGAATAACGTCCAGCCTTCCTGGACTCCTTTGCCCTTCAGGACTGCTTCCCAAGGGACTCTGTTAACCAGACTCCTGAACAATCCAAAGTCCGCCCTTCTAAAGTGCAGGGTAGAGGTCTTGCTGACCCCCTTCCTTACCTCTCCTAGAATTGAAAACTGTTCACTGATCCCAAGACAGCCTCTGACCACCACATCGCCCACCAGGCCCTCTCTGTTCGTGAACAGCAGGTCCAGTGGGGCACCTCCCCTGGTGTCTTACCAGCTGTGTCAGGAAGTTATCTTCCACACACTCCAGGAACCTCCGAGACTTTTTCCTCTCTGCTGTGTTGTATTTCCAGCAGAGATCTGGTAAGTTGAAGTCTCCCACGAGAACAACAGCTAGGGATTGCGAGACTTCAGCCAACCACTTGTCGAATACTTCATCTGTTTCCTCGTCCTGGTTGGGTGGTCTGTAGCAGACTCCCACCACGATATCTGCCTTGTTAGCCCTGATCTTTACCCATAAGCACTCAACCTTATCATTACTGTTGTTAAGCTCTAGACAGTCAAAACACTCCCTAACATACAGGGCTACCCCTCCCCCTCTGTTTCCTAGCCTGTCCCTTCTAAAGAACTTGTAGCCATCCATATGTTTTTTATAGAATCACTGGAAAAATAACCTGTGGGCTAAAACAGTAGAATGGAACTGGAATTTATTTAATGAGGTATATTAACTTGAAAGTGACAAACTGTAGTTATGAAATAGAGTGTGATATCATTACGAGTGCATTGAGAGTTGGTCAATGACTTGGAAATCAAAAACAGATTGCAAAAGTGAAAAGATTATGAAGGACCAGCAAAAAGAAATAGATCAAGTAAGTGATGATAAAGCTAGATTCAAAATTATGTATATTAGTAAAAGAGTTAACAAGGAAAGGTTCTATATATAGGTAAACAGATAAGAAGAGTACAGGTACATTACAGAAGAGGAAAGGAAAAAAAGGTAATAGATACAGAAATGTCTTCAATAGCTTGTGACATTTTTTTGCTATAGTCATCACAAAAAAAAAAGTTAAGGTTAATTTTAATCATATACTGCATACAAATAATTTTGACAAGGAGATGAGAATGTAGGCCAGAAGAAAGAAAGAACAAGCAACAGAAGTTTTCTGTTATCTCCAGTACAGCAAAGCATAAGGAAATTGACCCTAAAGCAACAGAATTAGTCAAAAGGACATTTGAAGTAATGCTTGTTACTTTACAGAATTTATAGAAAAAGAACATGTATGTCCTAAGGACTAAAGAAAAGGAGGACCAGAGGAATTAAATATCTGTCAGCCTAATTTTTATCTGGGAAATGACTTGGCAATACATTATTAAACAACCAAATTTTAAGTATGTAGTATTAGAAAAAGGATAGCTTTTTCAAAATATATGAAATTAATCCAGCTTCGTTCCTTATCAGCTCAACTATTCTAATGTGTAGGGGGAACTACGTATGTGATATAGCTTGTTATTTTCCATAGCTGTCACTGTCACACATGTCATCTCATAACTAAACTTAGGAAACATGGTTTAAATGTAATCACAATATGATAATGCATAAGTGGTTGGGGGGAAAAGTACACATTCTAAGTATGTATCAGTGATCACAGTCAATTGGGAACGCATTTTGGTTAGGTATTGCAAAGGTCTTTCTTCACTGTAAGGACTGATATTTCATATCTTATTTCAGTCTATATTTCCAATAACCTGTGTATTTCAGGCATTTTTGTCACACATACCAAAAGGAAAAGTGGGTGAATTAATATGCTGGAAAAACATAGGCAAAACTCTTCTGCTTCTGAAATTTACAAAATTTCATGTTCACATCTCGGCAGATTTTGCATGTTGAGCACCTTGTTAAAACTTTATTTCTCTGGATGTTCCTTCAAATAATATGAAAAAAATATACTTCACATTTCATTGTAGCTGCCAGCTGCTACTTATTAATTAAAATAAATAAATAAATTTCTATAGTATTTCTGAGTTAGTTACTTAAAGATCCAAGTTCTAGAAGAAAAATAAAATAGAAAAAAGGCCCTTCTTAATTAAAAAAAAATAAAAATAAAACAATATACATTAAAATATTCAGAAAAGAGGAAAACAACCAAATGCTGATTCTCAATATCACATCTAAGCAACGATTTTATATGCATGCAAATTTTTCTTTCACCTTTTCTCTCTAAAAGGGTTTAACCAAAAATGCATTTGAACATTTTAAAGCTGAAAACTGCTAGAACAGCTGTGATGCATTCATTTGCCATAACAACAATGCCTGGCATTCAGTGTCAAACACTGTTAGATTAGGTAAGACTGGGATATGACTAAACATAATCTAGTTTCAGGAATGGCATACCAGTAACTTCAGATAACCATTTAAAGAGAGTATTGTGCTTGTTTCTTCAGAAGTCTTGTTGGGAGTCATTGTCTATCAGCTGGGTTTCCAGTAAATCTAAGTAACATACAGTATCCTTTTTCATGTGTTTTTTTCAAGAGAGGGAAGGGAAGGCAAAGGAAGGGAAAGGAAGGGAAGGCAAGGCAAGGCAAGGCAAAGCAAGGCAAGGCAAGGCAAGGGAACACTATTGCAACAGTGGATTAAAGCCACATTATGCACAAATGTATTTCTGAGACGTCTTCTTCTATCAAGAATCTTTACCTGAATTATATTCTAATTACAGATTTTATGCTCTAAAAAAGGTTAATTTCAATTAAGTAAGTGGAATTAAAGCCAACGGATTTGTAAAGTATAGATACTGTTGCTTTACAAAACACAGCCAGTTTGCCTGAAAATAGATGCATTCAAATTTTAACAACTAGTTCTTAAGGTTGGAGTACCAGATTACATACTAGCCCTGGTTTTGGCTGGGTTAGAATTAATTTTCTTCCTAGTAGCTGGTATAGTGCTGTGTTTTGGATTTAGGATGAGAATAACGTGGATAGCACACTGATGTTTTAGTTGTTGCTAAAAGTACTGCTTACATTAGTCAAGGACTTTTCAGCTTCCCATGCTCTGCCAGGTGCACAAGAAGCTGGGAGGGGGCACAGCCAGGACAGCTGATCCAAACTGGCCAAAGGGCTATTCCATACCATATGACGTCATGCTTAGTATATCAACTAGGGGGAGTTGGCCGGGGGGCAGTGATCACTGCCTGGGGACTGGCTAGGTGTCACCACTCAGCAGGTGGTGAGCAGTTGCATCAGTTGTTTTTCCTGGGTTTTCTTTTTCTCTCTTGTTTTCATCATTATTATTATTATTATTATTATTATTATTATTATTATTATTATTATTACCACCATTATCATTATCACTATCATTATCATTATTATTTATTAATTATTATTTCAATTATTAAAGTATTCTTATCTCAACCCATGAGTTTTCTTACTTTTGCTCTTTCGATTCTCTCCCCCATCCCACTGGGGCAGGAGGATAAGCGAGTGGCTGTGTGATGCTTGGTTGCCAACTGTTATTTCTGTTTCCTTATACACCAGAGAAAACTAAGAATTATGGTCTCTACATATGATAGGTATTCAACTTAGAGAATCTAAAATATTCACAGCCTTTTGTGTGAAAACCAAAAGCTGCACTATTCCTGAATATTGGCAAGGACAGATTATCCTTCTCTCTCAAATGAATTATTCTAGGCTATTCCATACCATACGATGTCATGCTCAGTAAATACACCGGGGGGAGTTGGCCAGGGCGAGGCAGCGATCATCATTCAGGAACAGACTGGGCATTGGTCAGTGGGTGGTGAGCAATTGCATTGTGCATTACTTGTTTTGTATATTCTTTTATCATGTTGTTGTTGTTGTTGTTATTATTATTATTACATCTTCTTCTGCTGTCCCATTAAACTGTCTTTATCTCAAACCATGGGTTTTACTTTTTTTTCCCGATTTTTTCCGCCATCCCACTAGGAAGGGGGGAAGGGCATGTGACCAGCTGTGGGGTGCTTAGTTGTCAACTGGGGTTAAACCACAACATTACTCTGCACAGTTTAATGTGGGCTACAGAAGCACACTTAAAACATAGATGTTGGTGTATTTAAGTCTCTACAGTTACAGTTACAATGCAATCAAAAAGATATAGGTATCATAGGTCATATAAAATAATGATCCTATTGAAACGGGCAAACATAAACTGACAAACTGATGAGCTGACCAGGGAGAAGACCTGCCTGGCTGACCAGAGAGCTTTGGCTGGAACTCAGGAAAAAAAGGAGAGTTCATGACCTTTAGAAGAAGGGGCAGGCAACTCCAGAGGACTACAAGGATGTCATGAGTTTATGCAGGGAAAAGATTAGAAAAGCCAAAGCCCAGCTGGAAATTAATCTGGCTACTGCTGTAAAAGACAATAAAAAATGTTTCTACAAACACATTAGCAACAAAAGGAGAGCTAAGGAGAATCTCCACCCTTTGTTGGATGCAGGGGGAAACATAGTGACAAAGGACAAGGAAAAGGCTGAGGTACTTAATGCCTTCTTTGCCTCAGTCTTTAATAGTCAGACCAGCTGTTCTCAGGGTACCCAGCCCCCGGCGCTAGAAAACAGGGACGGGGAGCAGAATTAAGCCCCTGTATTCCAAGAGGAAAAGGTTACCGACCTCCTACACCACTTAGACACACATAAGTCTATGGGGCCGAAGGGTACTGAGGGAGCTGGTGGAGGTCCTCACCAAGCCACTTTCCATCATCTCTCAGCAGTCCTGGCTCCCCCCAGGGAGGGCCCACTGGACTGGAGGTTAGCAACTGTGACACCCATCTACAAGACGGGATGGGAGGAGGATCTGGGAAACTACAGGCATGTCAGCCTGACCTCAGTGCCAGGGAAAGTTACGGAGCAGATGATCCTGAGTGCCATCACGTGACACGTACAGAACAACCAGGGAATCAGGCCCAGTCAGCATGGGTTTATGTAAGGCAGGTCCTGCTTTACTAACCTGACCTCCTTCTATGACAAGGTGACCTACTTAGTGGATGAGGGAAAGTCTGTGGATGATGTCTACGTGGACTTTAGTAAAGCCTTTGAAACTGTTGTGGTTTAACCCCAGCCAGCAACTAAGCACCACACAGCCACTTGCTCTCTCCCCTGAGGTGAGATGGGGGAGAGAATCAGAAGAGTAAAAGTGAGAAAACCCGTGGGTTGAGATCAAGACAGTTTAATAGGTAAAGCAAAAGCAAAAGACGCAAACAAAGCAAAACAAGGAATTAATTCACTGTTTCCCATCAGCAGGCAGGTGTTCAGCCATCTCCAGGAAAGCAGGGCTCCATCATGTGTAATGGTTACTTGGGAAGACAACTGCCATCCCTCTGACCGTCTCCTCCTTTCTTCTTCTCCTCCCAGATTTATATACTGAGCATGACATCGTATGGTATGGAATAACCCTTTGGTCTGGGTCAGCTGTACTGGCTGTGCTCCCTCCCAGCTTCTTGTGCACCTGGCAGAGCATGGGAAGCTGAAAAGTCCTTGACTAGTGTAAGCACTACTTAGCAACAACTAAAACATCAGTGTGCTATCCACGTTATTCTCATCCTAAATCCAAAACATGGCACTATACCAGCTACTAGGAAGAAAATAAATTCTATCCCAGACAAAACCAGGACAGACACCCTTTTCCACAGCATTCTTCTGGAGAAACTGGCTGCTCATGGCTTGGACGAGTATACTCTTTGCTGGGTTAAAAACTGGATGGATTGCTGGGCCCAAAGAGAGTGGTGGTAAATGGAGTCAAATCCAGTTGGCGGCCGGTCACAAGTGGTGTTCTCCAGGGCTCAGTATTGGGTTCGGTTCTGTTCAATATCTTTATTGATGATGTGGATGAGGGGATTGGATGCACCCTCAATAAGTTTGCAGACGACACCAAGTTGGCTGGGAGTGTTGATCTGCTGGAGGGTAGGAAGGCCCTACAGAGGGATCTGGACAGGCTGGATTGGTGGGCTGAGGCCAACTGTATGAGGTTCAACAAGGCTAAGTGCCGGGTCCTGCACTTGAGTCACAACAACCCATGCAATGCTACAGGCTTGGGGAAGAGTAGCTGGAGAGCTGCCTGGCGGAAAAGGAGCTGGGGGTGTTGGTTGACAGCTGCCTGAACATGAGCTAGCAGTGTGCTCAGGTGGCCAAGAAGGGCAATAGCATCCTGGCTTGTATCATAAATAATGTGGCCAGCAGAACTAGGGAAGTGATCATCCCCTTGTACTTGGCACTGGTGAGGCCGCACCTCGAGTACTGTGTTCAGATTTGGGCCCCCCCTACAAGAAGGACATGGAGGTGCTGGAGCGTGTCCACAGTAGTGCAACGAAGCTGGTGAAGGGTCTAGAGAACAAGTCTTATGAGGAGCGGCTGAGGGAGCTAGGGTTGTTTAGCCTGGAGAAGAAGAGGCTGAGGGGAGACTTTATCACTCTTTACAACTACCTGAAAGGAGGTTGTAGTGAGGTGGGGGTCAGTCTCCTCCTTAGTAACCAGTAATAAGACATGAGGAAATGGGCTCAAGTTCTGCCAGGGGAAGTTTAGGTTGGATATTAGGAAAAAATTTCATATCCAAAAGGGTTGCCAGGCACCAGAACAGGCTGCCCAGGCAAGTAGTTGAGTCTCCATCCCTGGAGGTATTTAAAAGATAGGTAGATGAGGTGCTTAGGGGTATGGTTTAGTGGTGGACTCGGCAATGCAAGGTTAGTGGTTTGAATTAATGATCTTAAAGGTCTTTTCCAACCTAAACTATTTTATGATTCTATGATTCTATGAAATATAAACTCTAGTTCTTAGTACTTTCTCTGGCGCCTGTTCATGCTTCAAAAGCTTTGTTATTACAAGTAGCCACCACATCAGTTCCTCACCAGAAGGAAATGAAAATTACTTTATCAATTTTCAACAAAAATAAATTCTTGAGCACCTCATATCTTGTTATTGTTGCAAAATTTCCTCATCTAACTTTTTTTATATGAAAAATAAAAGAGCATTTGCTTCTCCAGTTCTACATAGGAAAAGTCAAATGTCAGGATACTTTTCCTCTTCTGGGTTTTTTGTTTCTCAGGTTCACTACCAGTTACCAGTATAATTCATCACAAGTTATTTATATCTGCTCTAAACTCTTTATTGGACCTTGCATAATTTCTTTCAGTGTGTATACCTTGCAATGTACTGAAATGAAACATGGGGTTTTTTGGGTTTTGGGGAGTTTTTTGTATGATATCACAAGATTCCTGAAGTCTTACTTGTAAGTATTTTTTTGATAGGTCATTTCTTCCTGTGAGCATCAGCACTACCAAAGAAGAAAAAAGTTTCATAAGTTTCTTGAGACATGAGGTTTTCTCATGTTGAAAATGGGACAACTTGTCATCATTCCCTTTCCTGAAAGAGCATAGGCGGAGAAGGGAAGTAGACATATTCTTAGAGTGCTTCACATTGATAAATTAGCTTCTGTTATGGCCAGATTATTCAACCACACTATGGTTCATAGCCAGAAGATAATTCCAGAAGAGAGAGGAAAAAAGAATCCTAATTTACTTTCATTTCCAGCAGTGACTTGCTTTGAACTTTATCTGTGGTTGAAAAAACCTTCTGATAGACCAAACATGTCTTTTTTCTTTTCTGTTGAAAAGAATAACAGACAGAACAGCAGTGGGTCGTTTGCTTAAATTTTCCAGAAGAAGCCTCTGTGATTACACTTACAGATACACTTTCAGATCCTTGGGTTGGAGGATCTAGCTGAAAGTAAAACAACCCTGTAAACCAATTTTAACTTCCTACATTAAATTTATAATTTTGGCTTTTTAACATCAAAGATTAGCTTCCCACTGGCAATTAGTTCTTTGCATTCCTAATTTAGGTGTTAATCAATCTCTATGTCAGCGAAGAAAACTAAATACTTTTGAAGGCCTCGTCAGGGTGTTAAAGAGCATCTTTCCCTTTCCATCCACTAAATATAATGTTAAATGTCTCTGATTTAATGCATGACAGTCAACTAATAGAAAAATAAGAAACTAGTAGGATTATTAAAACAGGTCCTTCACATGTGGCTTTGTAGTATACATGTCTTTCTACGTGGAGTTTAAAACACTGAACTGCCTTTTGAAGGGAATATACTTAGCAACAGAGATAAAAAGTAGATTTCTGTAGAGCTATAGCTCCCCGAAAGTCAGGACACCTAGGATCTGCCTAGGAAAAAAGAAAAATTATCCTCAAAATCCCATGTACCAGCAGACATCCCAATCGCTACTTTTTTGAAACTGGGTCACTGTGAAGTCAAGAACACATCTAAGTTCAGAAGAAGGCACTACTGAAAGAAGCCTGAGTTTTCCAACACATAACTAAGAATATGTAGACTTGGTATGTCTTTTCTACTCTCAATTTTTTGCAGTTTATGCTTTACATTCTTTGGACTAAAAAAAAAACAATTAAGTGAATAGGAATTAAATCCGTTCTGTCATCTAAATTTTCGAATGACAAAATTCCACAAATTAAGAGCAATAGAACTTAGGCACTTAGATCCCAGTTCACACAATTCAATATTCCTGTAAATGCTCCTCCTCTTAGTCTACGAGAAATTCTAAACCTTCATATGGATTTTTGCTTGCTCATCTCTATCCATCTCCTGCATATCTAAGTCAATATACTAGAGTGTGATAATTTCAAATAGCCATCACTGAAAAATCACAGGTCATGGAAGTCAATTCAACACTCCCTTTGTCCAGTCTTCCCATCCTAAAGGTGTGATTAGACATATGTTTTAAACGCATCTCAATCAGGATACAACAGAATGTCATACAGTCACTGGTTCATAGACTCCTTGAAATCATATTGGATCCTGAAATCGCTACCAATAGACGACTGCAAAATAGTTCCCTCTCATGTAGCTAAAAAACCCTTCAAGATTCTTTTGCATGTCTTTTATCTGTTGAAAATGGTATTAATTTGGTTGTATAAAGGGTGGTACTGAGAAGGAGGAACTCCTTACTAACTTCTAAAGAAAAGAGAAAAACCATGGATAAAGAAGCAGGACTTAGAAATTATCTTCTTCCAGTACAAGAAAGGTTTAGTGGAGACTTAGGTGATTTGCTGTGTCTCGAGTAATGAGCTCTAGTTGAAGAATACTTCATTGGCAGCATGGTGTAATACTGCCAATATGTAAATCATATCTAATCTATTCCTCCAGAAACATTAACTGTATAGGCAAAATTAATGGTTCTTTTTTCTCTACAGCCACTAAACTGCTATCTCCTAAATAAATTATGATGGAATAAGGGAGGAAAGTTACTCTCTCTTAGAATACCAATGCCTGAACAACGGGAACTTGATGCAGGATGTTTACCTGGAACTACCTCATATGGGAAATGCAGTGAAGTTTTTGAATAATTAGATGACTTGTATTCTTGGTTAGCCAACAGCATTCTTTCCCTTTTAATTAAGTCCTTTGCCTGATAAATATGCTACCAGGCAGTACGTTTGAGGATAAACTATTATGTTAATGTTGACACTAATTTGTACATTTCAGCACATCTCATGAGCCACTGTTTAGATTCTGAGTTTCCATGAAGACAATATCATGTAAACTTTACACAAATTTAGCATCAGAATAGAAATACTACATTGTAGATATTCCTGAGGTTTACATTAAATATGTAAATGAATTGTTTTCTTACTTTTGCATACCTGAGAATTAAAGAAAAGTCAAATTAATTTCAAAACCAGGGAAAGCTAATGACAAAGATAAATCAGTTGTTGGCTTTTGTATTACTTCTGAGTGACATTACTTCCTTTTAAATCACTGTAAACTAGAAGTATCATCAAATATTAAAAGTATCCTTTGTCACAGGTATCTATCACCAGATTCAATTACATATTAAGCTGACTGGATTTCAAACAACTTATATTTAATTTCTCTCAAGATACAATACAAATGGAAGATCCATGACTTTCTGAATAATGTCAGTAGATGTTGTTTATGGACACTCTTCTTCCAGTAATAATAAAAACCCCAGATACATACTGTCTCTAAGACATGTTTTATATTGAAAGAACATAATTTCTTATGCTGTCATTCTTATGAAAGAACATCTGATGATAGAAAAAAGACCATAAAAATGTCATCAATAAAAATACATAGTTTTATCTGAATTGTATTAAAAACAGACAAAAAAGATAAAATTATTGTAAGCATAAAAATATTGTAAATTTTGTAACTTTTGAAAAAATCTTGTATTATCCAAGCATTTCAAAAAAGAAGCATTTTTGAATAAAGGGTGCTACCTTTGAAATATAAGCTCTTTGAGTTTAAAGATCATAAATGTCTTTCCCTCTGTAGCCTCTATCTCTTCTTTGTACTCAGTTGAAAATAATTGTAAAGATAAGACCAAAAGGAATGCATTTCCACCCAGTGTAAATAGATATTTTACCGTGTAACTGTGTTTTTCCACCTTTTTTTTTTTTTTCCCCCAGGCCAGTCTGAAAAATGAATGCCTAGAAAAATAAGCTGCAGAAATATTGCACTGCCTAAGCCAGCAAAAAATTCTTTTGAACAGATGGGAGTATTGTCTGAACGTTTCATTCAACAAAGAATCCTTTGTTGTTATATGTTACATTTAGGAAGATGGCTGAAATTAGTAATGGTAAAAGGTCATAATTTCAAACTCCAGCAAATTGTCATGCTAGAAGTAGTACAGATCTCCAGTTGAAGCCATCAGGTGCTACAACAATAAAAAGTGGCAAATAATAATTATAAATTCATAGTACATATATAGTACCTTGCCACTAGCATTTGACAGAACTTATTTGCATATCCAGCTTTCAAACCTTAAAAGCAGACAGCAATGTCTATGAGGAATCATTTCTTCTTCTCCTTGAGACAACAGAAATAATTTTGTGTAAAAGTTTTAGCCTGCGGGAATAGTTGTAGGATAAGACAGGTAATGAGGAATTGATCTGTCTAATAATATTCTCTAGGAAATGAATAGATTTTCTCTTTGTCAAAATGGTGTGATTCAGCTCCCCTTTCATGGTTTCAAACAAAAGGGCATTTGCACCTCTAGACAGGACACAGTCATAAATTTTGAATGATTCCAGCTTTAGCGGTGTTTCAAAGAGTTTTGTAGCAGAATTAGTCAGTTTTCAGAATAGTGGTGTTATGAGAGCTATGCACAAAGCTCTGCTCCCAAAGGACCCAGGGTACTTAGAACCACCCTCCCTGCAGAAGAGATGATGCATCATTTTTCAAAATTAATAACATAGGTTCATTGTTCCTGCAAGCACTTTTCAGTACTAGGCAATCAGTCTATTAGTGGCATAGTGCTAGAAACACACAAAAACTCAAATTTTGTAAATAAATTTTCATCTATTTCCATAGAAACAGTTCTCTCCCTTTCTGTGCTTATAGCTATGAAAAACAAAACAGGAACAAAATGAGTGTTAACTGTAGAAAACAAATGGAATAGTCTGGGCATTGCCAATTTTTCCATGCAGGGTATGAATTGGTTAGCATGATTTCAAGCAAGATCAGTGTGCTTCTGAACATTTAAAACCCAGCATCATCCTCACTCCCTGTTGCCAGTTCCAGCAGGGACAGCAGGTGTCTCTCAGGGGGCCAGGGCAGCCTTGGCTGGTTGGAGCTGGTTCCTCCCTCCTGCTGCTCTCCCCTGCAGGGACCCCCAGAAGGCAGCCAATGGGGAGCAGGGAATGCACACCCAGACCTCCAAGCGGGACCCCCAGGCTAAGGAGAAAGTAAGGACCAATGTCAGCATCAGCATCATGCTCCTCCAAGCAAAGAGGACACGAACTCCATTACGAACCTCACACCCCTCCAGGCAGGAGGACCTTTGTTACTGAAATTTGCTGCACTACTCTAGACCAGGAATGAATATTTCTGTAATTGGACTAATAATTTGAACTATTATGCTGTTAAAACATGAATTGGACTGACAGTAGATTCTCAGTTCCACCTATAAGGTGTGCTTCATTTTTGCCTGTAACAAGATTTTCAATGTGACAAACCCAGTGATATCAATGATTTGGGAATACAAGAGAGAGATTATACTTCACCATAGCAATTGTACTTTCTCCCTAATTACCTCCACAGTTAATCATCCATGGGCCAGTGAAGTTGAGAATGATTTGTGTTGGGGATGTTAGGACTGTTGCAGCCTTCTCCAGTTGCTCCAGCCCAGGACCCCTCCTGTCCCAGTAGCTGTAGCCCAGCCCAGCGTCCCGGAACCCAGGTGTGAGCTACAGATGCAGAAGCTGCTTTTCTGTAGCTGACACCATGGGCCAGGGGTGCTCACCCCTCGGTCTGACTCCAGCAGCTGGCACCAAAATTCACTCACACATGCGCTGGTCTCACCAGCAGCTGGCACTGGGTCCTTGCAGCACATACACACATAGGATATTGATTGAGATTATGGTGAGAGGTAGTTAAGAAAAGATTTAACAAGAAGGTATAAGAAGACAGGACAAACTGCAGTGACAAGATGCAGGGCTCAGGCAGACAAACATACTGACCAGTCCTGCTTTACACACAGCCCCTTTTATACCCCTTTCTGCCTACATCCCTCTCTGTTCCCCTGTGTTCCCCCTTCCCCTGCACATTGCCTCATCAGTTGGCACAGTCTCACCAACCCCCTCCAACATCTTGGACCCTCAGGTTTGCATCCTCACCTGTTGCAAAGTCCTGGTTTGCCTGCAGTTTCTTGATATCCCATCAATTAGCGCGACTGACCAGGCTTGTTTCTGATTATTGTCTTTGTTGATTCTAATTGGTCAGTTTTTATGCCTCTGTTTGTCTCTTGTTCTGTCCTTATCCTCCCAGATGAAAAAATAAACATTTTCACGTCCCACTTACTCTCACCAATTCATGCCACTGACCAGGTTTGTTCTTATCAGGACCTCCCTTATCATTTGCTGGTCAGATTTGTGTCTGTGTCTTCTGGTTTCTGGCTTCTTTGACAGGGTACCATTAAAGGAGCAGATACTCTCCTTCCACATACCTTTACAATTTAGAGTTATCTTGTATTGAAGTAAAAAAATTAAGAAGATACATAGTTTATTTTAGAATAATAACAATGAGAAATAATACAAGCATAATGCTTTAGCCATGAAATAAAAAAAAAAAAACTTAATTATGTTTGCATTTGCAATAAAGGTGTTTAAAGCTTCAAGCCTTACCTAAATGTGTGCTGTAAAAAATTAGGTCTTGGTACTGTCTTGGGTTTGTGGTGTGGGGAGAAAGGGTGAAGCAGGACTATCCAAATAGAAAGGAGCAGAATGGAACAATTATGAATTCTGACTAGAAGAGTTTCCTGGGTAACAGTTCTGAAGCTGATTCACACTCAATGTCCTGCAGCTTCACCATTTTCTATGAGAAAATATGATTGCAGGAAGCAAGACTCAGCCTACCATATGTTCATGTTTGCCAAGATATTTCTTTTTCTTTCTGCAAATAAATTTTGTTCAAGTGGAGCTTGAGGACTTCGGACATGTTGTTCAGAATTTGTAGTTTTGACAAGGCCACAGGACAACCTGATGTGTCAAACATGTTATAGTACACAGATCGTTGGCACAATATACATGAAATATATCTAATATGTTGGGTGTAAATCAGACCTGCTGTTGATGCCAACAATCTGTATAAGATGAATAAATCCAGCATGCCCTGAATATGTCAAACACACTACGTACACACCAACAGAGAAGCACATGCAGAGAGGGGAAGCAATGTTTTATTTTGGATGAATCCAGCTCATAAAAAATGGGTGACACAGAATACAAACATACTTAGGTAGGTATATGAGACTGAGGACTATATTTGGCTTTGTATTCAGTATTGTGTCTGCTTGGTGTTAACAGGCTTTTAACAGGTGAGACAGCCTCAATGGCTCAGACAAGAAAATTGCAAAACTTTTAAACTTTTTTTTTCATAAATAAAAGGAAAATAAGCATTTATTCTGTTTTTTCCTGATGATACTAATTTTGTTTATGGCTACTTATATAGTCATGTGTATTCAAGGAAATCTTCAGAAGAGAAAGCTTCATTCCCAGAAGCATTTATTTGGAGATGTCTCAAGAATTTACTGCTTGTAGAAACAAATCTTCAATGGATTATTGTTATGTTCTTGCTTAAAACCTAAGGAAACAATAACAGTTGTAATCGCATGCATACATTGGGCAATGTAGTCTATCTCGACCTTCTAAATTTACATAAATGACTATCCAGGTGCCCACCAACTGAAGAATTTCTTATAATCTATTTCAGAAATTGCAAAAAACTTAAGTAGAAAAATGTAAAAAGTGAAGCATGTTCCTAGAACACAGTTTGCACTTCCTAGCATCAACTAGATAATCTAATTATCATGAACCTTAAGCTAAAAATCTTTTAACAGCAGGTACTAGAAGACTGCTCTCCCTAACTTTACTATTTTCAGAAAAGATAGATGTTTCTTGGAAATTATCTGAATCAAAGCAACACCAAAACAAACTAGCAGAACAGTAAGTAAGTACATTTTAAAAGTCCAGCCTCAGAGAAAAATAGGTTATTTCAGAAAAAGACAGCCTGATGTTAATGGTTGTCATTGAGTGGTTTCCCCTCATAGGACAAGACTTTGTACAATCTACTGACAAGAAGCTGAAGTTAGGTGGGGTGCACAGGTAAATGCTACATTGACTGTTTCACCTTAAACAAAATAATAGTTTTCAAATAAATAAATAAAAAAATACTTTATGTTTACTTTGTAAATGTAAAATAGTTATATTTTTCTTAACTACAAAAAAAAAAAAAGCTAAAATTGCTCACTTTAGCAGTGAAAAAGCTATTTTTATTTCTAGACTAATTCGTATCAGGCTAGATATATCTGCCATGCAAAAAAAAAAAAAGAAATTATGTTGGAGTTCAGGTATAAGGGAGAGTAAAAAAAAATCACTATTCTGTTTTGGCTAATTAGCTGTAAAATTCATTGTGTCTGGATAGTTTAAACAAGATTATCATATAACTTATTTGCACATCCCTAACTTTGTCTAAAACAAAGATGGAATAAATTCATTTCAATAGAATGAGTTGTTTTATGGAAAATCACATTTGATTCCTAAATTGATTGTTTAACACTGACTCCCAAAAGCTCGGTTCTCCAATGGAGCTGTTCATTCTTCCTGGGGTGACATTATTTATTTCAGATCATTTCTCCTCCTCTCAGACTCAAATGAAAAGTCCTTGTTACCACCCTGCCTGACTCCTGCGCTTAAGATCTCTATGTTATTAAACACATCTTTTATATCTTCATCTTTCTGTTCAGGAAGGATATACAGCTTTCATAGCTTGCTTGTATGTAAAGTTATGATTTTCAAAGCTGCTAAGAAGACTTCTCCTAAACATGATAGTTTGTTTCTCAATGTAGAGCTTTTTTACTCTAACACTTGCTTTTATATTGTAAGAATAAGTGAAAGGCAGTTGGCATGTTACAGAACACTTCCATCAATTTCATCTTCATCTCCATTTAAAACCTCATTCTTGAATTACAATAAAAAAAATTACTGAAAGAGTACTGCCAAAATATATATTTGGATGGGACTCTTCATACTTAATATCACGTCTCCAAAGCACAGGTATCTAGACATTAAGGCTCTCTATATTTATGGGTATAGAGATGCACAGAGAATTAACAATTCTGAGCCTCCTTGGGAAAGAAATCCCTGTCTTTCTTCATGCGAAGGAGTGCAGAAGACTTGCTTTGTCAAGATGCCCAAATATGACTACGATTCAGGTGATTAAATAAAGTTTCTACACCCAACTTTTGTCAACTGGAAATGTTTTGCATGCTTTACAGGATAGAATTTAGTCCTTCGATTTGGAAGTTTAATTTTGCAGAACACACAGTGGCCTACCCACTCACAGATTAAACAAGTAGCTTCAAATTAACGATCTCTTCAGAAAATTTGTCATGGGATATCCATAGTAATCAGAGAAAAATAATGACAGTTCAGTTCTATATTTTTCTTACCTATAACTAATGCATACTATGAAGGGCCCAGATGACTGGAAGCTAGCTAATGTGACACCCATCTACAAGAAGGGTCGGAAGGAGGATCTGGGGAACTACAGGACTGTCAGCCTGACCTCGGTGCCGGGGAAGGTCATGGAGCAGGTCACCTTGAGTGCCATTATGCAGCAAGTGTGGGACAACCAGGGGATCAGGCCCAGCCAGCATGGGTTCATGAAAGGGAGATCCTGTTTCACTAACCTGGTCTCCTTCTATGACAAGGTGACCCGCTTAGTGGATGAGGGGAAGGCTGTGGATGTTGTCTACTTGGACTTTAGTAAGGCCTTTGACACAGTCTCCCACAGCATTCTCCTGGAGAAGCTGACTGCTCACAGCTTGGATAAGTGCACTCTACGCTGGGTTAAAAACTGACTGGACAGCTGAGCCCAGAGAGTGGTGGTGAATGGAGTCAAATCCAGTTGGCGGCCAGTCACAAGTGGTATTCCCCAGGGCTCAGTGTTGGAGCCAGTCCTGTTGAAAATCTTCACTGACGATCTGGATGAGGGGATTGAGTGCACCCTCAATAAGTTTGCAGATGACACCAAGTTGGGTGGAAGTGTCAACCTGCTGGAGGGCAGGAAGGCCCTGCAGAGGGACCTGGACAGGCTGGATCGATGGGCCGGGGTCAACTGCATGAGACTCAACACGGCTAAGTGCTGGGTCCTGCACTTGGGTCACAACAACCCATGCAATGCTACAGGCTTGGGGAAGAGTGGCTGGAGAGCTGCCTGGCGGAAAAGGACCTGGGGGTGTTGGCTGACAGCTGCCTGAACATGAGCCAGCAGTGTGCTCAGGTGGCCAAGAAGGGCAATAGCATCCTGGCTTGTATCAGGAATAGTGTGGCCAGCAGGACCAGGGAGGTGATAGTGCCCCTGTACTCGGCACTGGTGAGGCCGCACCTTGAGTACTGTGTTCAGTTGTGGGCCCCTCACTACAAGAAGGACATGGAGGTGCTGGAGCGTGTCCATAGAAGGGCAACGAAGTTGGTGAAGGGTCTGGAGAACAAGTCTTACGAGGAGCAGCTGAGGGAGCTGGGGTTGTTTAGCCTGGAGAAGAGGGGTCTGAGGTGAGACCTTATTGCTCTGTACAACTACCTGAAAGGAGGTTGTAGCGAGGTGGGGGGTCGGTCTCTTCTGCTTAGTAACAAGCGATTGGATGAGAGGAAATGGATTCAAGCTGTGCCAGGGGAGGTTTAGGTTGGATATTAGGAAAAAATTTCTTATCCAAAAGGGTTGCCAGGCATTGGACCAGGCTGCCCAGAGATGTGGTGGAGTCTCCCTCCCCGGAGGTATTTAAAAGACGGGTAGACGTGGTGCTTGCGGACATGGTTTAGTGGTGGATTTGGCAGTGTTAGGTTAATGGTTGGACTTGATGATCTTAAGGGTCTTTTCCAACCTTAACGATTCTATTATTCTAAGAAAAAGCTGGAGCCATCTCCTTTTGAAAGCTTATTTAAGGGAGAGAAAATGGACAAGGCAGTGTGCTAGAGGGTATTTTATGACACTGTTTGAAGAGGGTTACATCTGTTCTCAGGAGCATCTTAATAGATCAGGAGATTTGAGATAGATATTTTGATAATTTGCTATAAAGCCCTCTTTTTGTCTGTTTTGGCCATAGAACTGATTATATGGGGACCTGTTCCATAGCATCCCAAAAGGTTGTCCTAACTCTGGAGAACCATCTGGAGACTTCATCTTTAAAATGCTTCTGACTACCAGACCATCACTACATACTTTTTCCCCAGAAATTAATATGAGAAATATGACTTGTACAAGAGGAGAACACTGGAATTTCCCAGAAGATGTGTGACTATGGAAAACTAGAAACCCAGGCTATAAAGTTTGAATGCACCTCTAGCTGCAATGTATGAACAATTGTTTTTATGAGGGGATTTGAGAGATTTTGGAACTAATTTGGGATTTCTCACTGTTGCTTTTCGGTTGTCCATATGCCAGGGAAAAGTGTGAGAAAAAAAAGTCAGGACTGGAAGTGAATCAAAGTAAGATAAATATTTTCTTTTCCATCTCACTATGCATTCATGATTCTTTTGAAATGGACAGATGACTGTACAGATTCATAATATGCTAATACAATCATGTCATATGCTTCACCCCCTGAAAGGCTATTCAAAGAATATTCTCCCAGTCTGCAGTGGGGTTTTGGATGTTATTCACTCTCTGAGGCTGAATTCTCTCTTTTCTCAGTGTTTTATACTGTTGAAAGGTCTCTGGACAATGGTTATGGTGTGCAGTTTAGTTCTATTTACTTTTCATGCACACAATATGTATATGTATAATGTATAATTATACATTCATTTATTTGTGTTACATTATAAAGCATATGTGCCATTGTCTTACAGCTAATTAATTATGAGGGCTTACTTCTTTGTCTTTTCTTTAACCTTTAATGCAGTTAGATACCACATTATCACTTATCTCTACTCTTTGTTGTATCCCCAAATAAAATAATATCCAAGGGAATCTTTGCAAAACATGCTTTTAATCTTTTCAAATTCCTGTTTTCCTGTTCTTGGATATAGCTAGCAAATTGTTGATACTAGGCATGAAAAAAAATATGCAAGCAGGTTTCAAAATAGCTTGCATGCTATGTTTCAGTAAAACTGATATCCATTAAACAATTTGTTTCAATGCTAAGAACAGCACCTCGAGTCTCAAAGACATTTCAGAGGAGGAAGAGATTAGAAGGGTTTTTTAGCTGGCAGTTAGCAGTGTAGGTAGACAGAGTGGGTAAAACCAATGTTAAAACCATTAAATGCTTAATTGTTCATATTGAAAGAAGAGAAGAAAGAAGAGGAAGAGAAGGAAGAGATAGAGGCAGGGCAAAGGAAAAAGGATAGAGAGGAAGGGAGGGAGACAGAAAAGGAAGGAAGGGAGTAGAAGAGGGATGACATGAGCATTAATTGTCTTAACTGTGCAATTGCTGCTCAGAAAACCCTAATTCCATCAATTTTCATCTCCAAATTTACTGCAGAATGTTGGAATCTGCTGCTGTTATTTGTGAACACAAGACTGAAAAATTTCTTCATATTTGCTTGATGCCTCTGCAAGAAGATTGAGAGTCTTAGCTAAAATTCTTCTAATGCCCTACTTTTTCTCATTTAGCAATTCTCTTTTAGGCCCAAAATTATTCTGTTAATGTCATAGGATATATGATAAAAGGTTCATCTTCACAAACACAAAAAAACACAGAGGAACAATAGCAAGCAGGGAAACCCTAAAAACTTAATCATAGAAACTAGAACTCTGATTCTACTCCTCTGGGATGGTCAGCCTCATGGGCCAGGAATGACAGCCATCACCATGAAATGGAAGAGGGGACACATTATGTGATGCAAGGGAAGTGCATTGTGGGATTGTACAGGACATATGGGACGTTTAGAGTAAGAATCAAAGGAAGGGAAAAGGATGCATCAAGGTTGTTTGGGAAGAATAAATCACGGGAAAATTGATGGATAAAGGGCTAAAAAGGTATGATTGTGTGTAAACAGGCTGCTGGTCAGTACACTTGTCTGACCATGGTCTGCACCTGATGACGAGTTTGTCATATTGAACCCCACTTCTAACTATTTTCCTGGGTGATATGTTCTTTCATATAGTCTGTGTACCTCTGTGTGTGTGTCTGGAGGTTTTTATGCGAGCAGATGGATTGGGATCATGGGTCTGAGGGGACCATATGTCTCTGGTACCAGCAACTGGAGCAAAGGGGGGTATATACATTGATGTGTAATCACTAGCAAATATCAAGCCAGACTAGCCAGCAAGTTGGATAAGAGTCTTGGGAGCCATAAGTTTGGGCCAGACTAGATAATGGGAAGATGAGAGGGTCTGCAGGCTGGCTACTGGAGAGACCAGGAGGTCCAAGTCAACTACTGGAGAGGCTGTTGGGTCAACTGAGAAACCCATTTGCATGTGTGTGTGCATGCATGAGGCAACTGGAGACAAGAAGATCCAAGGGCCTGTTACTGGGTAGACAGAGTGTCTGATTAGAGGGAGTTACTGCAGGGATCCTGTGTGTGTGTGTGTGTGTGTGTATATGCAAGCTGACCTTTTTTCCAGGAACTGGAGTGTGGCTGCAAGCCTCAGTGACTCGGATGCCAAGATGCCATCAACTGGGGAGAAAGAGGATACAGGGACAGACTGAATGTCTAAGTCCAGTTATCGAAGGGGTCCACTAATAAACCTTCATCCTGAACTGCCATAGAAGAGAATGGAATAAGGCTGTTGGTGCTGTTTGTGTTTTCATGAGTACTGTTTCCTGATTGTGTTAATCTGTGTGTCTGACTGTACTTATAAGTTGATGTATATTGTATAGATATGTTTGTGTGTGCCTACCAAGAACAGATGCTTAGCCTCTCTACTGGTGGGACTTGGGAACAGGGAGCTGAAAAAGCCTTGCATCTACCCAGCTACCAGATTCAGCAATGCCTAACTAGTCTACTCTCTATTTCATCCTAAATGTCAGCTTAATTATGTCATGATTATATTTTTAAATTTATGATAGCTGCTTCATATTCTGTTCCTCACAGAAGTGCAAACGAATTAGAAAAAAATGAAAACAAAGTTGTATTTTCAATGACTTAAAAATACAAAACCTGATTTCTGATTTTCCATATATTGAAAAAAACTCACAGCTTCCTTTTATAGATTTTCCTTAAGTTCAACTTTACATAGAATTCTATATAATAATTGTAGAAGCAGTACTGAAACAGAAATCTGTACAAAACTCCAAGGAAGACGAAGAGATTGTGCCTTTTGTAGCAGGATATGTACTTTTAAGTATGCTTCAACAAAATGAAAATAAGTTAGTATCCAGGTGTTGAGTATATAAAGGGTCACAAATTAAAATGAGGACGGGAATTTAAAACTATGGACAGCAAAAAATAATAAATAGTTAACACAGATTAAACAGAAGCACTTGAAATGGTTTGCTATGCAAATTTACCTTGCAGATTGCAAGCATTTCTCATTAGGGATGTGTTAAACAGTTCAGTGAAGGTGTTTAGAATTTGAACAGATTCTCAGCTACCTGTATCAAATCTGAAAATTTTTAGATGTCTCTTAAATGGAAAAGATTCAAAATTTCTTAATACTTAATGCAGGCTGGAGAAACGGGCTGACAGGAACCTCGTGAAATTTAGCAAGGAAAACTGCAAAGTCCTGCATCTGGGGAGGAACAACTCCATGCACCAGTACATGCTGGGGGCCATCCACCCAGAAATCAACTTTGCAGGAGAGGACCTGGCAGTCCTGGTGGACATCAGGTTCAACCTAAGTCACCAATGTGCCCTTGCTGCAAAGAAGGCTAATGGTATCCTGGGCTGCATTAGGAGGAGTATTGCCAGCAGGTTGAGGGAGGTGATCTTTCCCCTCTGCTCAGCACTGGTGAGGCCACAATCTGGAGTACTGTGTCCAGTTCTGGGCTCACCGGTACATGAACGTACTCGAGAGAGACCAGCAAAGGATAATGAAGGGACTGGAGCATCTCCCATATGAGGAAAGGCTGAGAGATCTGGGACTGTTTAGCCTGGAGAAGAGAAGGCTCATGGGGATTTTATCCAGGGTATTGCTTAACGTACTGAAACATTCAGATTGGTCTAGGCACAGCAGGAGCTGCCTGAGGCAATCTGCAGGACAGCCTAAAATTCCTACTGGAAGAGCTCCTACACCAATCAGTCAAAACTTTTATTGTGGAGGTATGGAGTTCAGTCAATCACCTCATCTCACATCTGTTCACTGTATTAAACAAGTCCATTAGCTCATCTATGCAGCTGATTAGGTGGGGAGATCTCGGACCACTCAGAGAATTAATGACTTAAGAGTGCTGGAAGCATACACATGCACAGTCCTGATACCCAGCCACATCACTATTATAACCATAGGACAAACCTGAGTTTCAGTCCCGTAACTTATATTTCTTAGCTGTTGCTTCACTTGGAGGAACTGATTAAGTCAAATTTCCCTCCTTTCTTGCACAGATTATCAGAGTCTGGTGCAGACTAATTTTATTATTTTTATTAAGACTTAATTTAGTATCAAAAATTGAAAACTGCAAGAATCAAGAAATCTTAATATCCTGTAGAGACTGTATTGCTAAACAGAATAGCCTGAATACTCTTGGTGATTTAAAGGAGTTTTTTCTTTTCTTGAAAGAACTTGCAGTTCTTTACAGAAAATGTTGGTTCAACATTGCATTCTGTCCCCATTACAATTTTTATTCATGAAAATATTATTACCAAAATTAGTAAAACTCCACACAGGTAAACACTATTCAGAGAAACAAGGCTATTGTGAACAAAATTATTGTCCACAAGTGTGTATGTACCTGTTATGTTATTTGATTTTTTTTTCCATTGTATTCTGTGTTTTATGGCATGTAAATGAACAGAGCTATGAGACTCCCAGGGGATTTTAAAGGAGTTAAAATATGCCACCAAGATCCCCACCTTTTTTTTTTATCTCAAAAGACTTTTTTCTTCTTGTAACACTGAATCGTGCATTGCTAGTATTAACATTCCCAAGCTGTAACTACAATTTGTTACTTTTTCTTTTGAAACACTTAATGTTACACATAATGCCATTTTGAAGAGGAAATGGCAGTATGTTAGCATGAGTTGAAGGCAAGGACTAGAAACAGATTACGTGTGGAATAATTTAGGCGGTAGGAGAGCAAACGAAACTCCAATATACAGACATATTCTAGGAACCTAAAGCTACATCCTATGATCCTATCTTATTTCCATAGTAATAATCTCACTTAAGGTCATTACTGTCTGCAAAAGCATGGCCTAAAAATTTAAACCCAGCTTGGTTTATGAAAAATGATGCAGGTCTTTATAAGATTACCCTGCATTCATTGTTCTGCTTACTCCATAAGAAAACTCCTTGAGTAAGATGATGATGTATACTACATTTTCATGTAGATAAATAAAAGATAAAAAAAAAAGCTAAGATCTCCCAACCTGCGGTGTCTGTATCACTGAATTAGTTTCTTTTTGACTGCTTGCCTTCCAGATCTATACATCTTGTATTTTTAATTGCATACCAGTCTGATTTAATACCAGATAGAGGCTCATCCAGAATATTATACATATGAGTGAGTGGAGTAGTATCCTGAAAGGCATGAGCTATAGTTTTGAACTCTTTAGGTTTCCTGTTTTGCAATTATATGTTATGACCAGTCAGGTGCTTTGTGAAAGATGCAACGTAAGTACAATGTTGCTGCAGACAGTGTTATGGAGTTGGCTGTAGTTTGACCATCTGACAAATTTCATTGAGTGGTTCTTTCCCTAAATGTGAATAATAGCAAAGTTTGGGTTGACATTCCTCTATCTTGCCAGTCCCCTGGATATTTCAGGAACACAGACTGGAGTATGAAGGAAAAAAAAAAAAAAAACAAACCACAAAAAAAATCCCAATCCAACCAACCAACCAAAACAAACAAAAAACCCAACAGTCCACTAAGGAAGGTTTTAACTGAGCTGAAGCAATTATAGGGTTGCTAAAGGACAGGTCATTTGGGTTTTTGTCTGGGACTTACACGGGAGACAGGCAATTACCTCCCTATTTGGATCTAGATCTTGTCCAGTATGATAATGCAATGATAAAGCATTGTTTCTCAGTCCAGTTAAATCTGACCCATTGTATTTTAGATATTGAAAATGTGCTATTTCTGTGTCCCGTACAGTAAGATTAGTCAATCCTATCCATTTCACAAAGTTAACGAATTCAGTTCATCCTAACATTAGGTGTCTTTAATAAAGATTTCTGTATGTTAGCTAAGTGTATTTAAATTCCCTTTACACTTAATGGAGATGCATGTAGTGAATCTAGTTAACAGATCCTAGAGAGCTATCCAATTGACCCATGTGGGTGCTCACATTATGATTAAATGGATCAGTCTTGAGATTGCTGACAGTACTGACTATATCTTAATATTGATATATTGACTATATTAATTATGAAGCCACCTAGCTCACATATAGATGCAAGTTAGTTATATGAATGTGGAACTAAATGCTGTTGCCAAGTTTAGCTTTGTTGAATAACCCATTGTCTGTACTGGGTTTCATTGCAGTTTTGTATGTTCACACTTGTGGCCCTTGAAGTATGGAACAAGGCTCACATTCATTTTGTGAGCTATCCCTTGAGCATTTTATCAAGATGTCTCACTTGGTGTCCTGTGTGCAAGCTCCCTCTATGGAGAGACAAAGTTAGCTCTCAAAGCAATTTCCGTTTTAGGCATGATGATTGTCCTCTTGAGATGCCCAAATATTCACGCTGACTTGCTGAAGGTGACCGGAGTCCTAACTAGATTTCTCAGTGTATAACCTAAATTTAGATAAGTTAAAATCAAGCCAGTGACCATGTATGTATATTTTTGCCTTACAATTAACATATATCTTCCCATTTTATTGTGGTATTGTATGTGTTACTAGGGTTAATAGACTTGATCTGATATTACTTGGGTAGACAAAACTTTGAATGGAAAGTTTTTAGCATAAGTTTACCATTATTTTCTGGGATTAATCTTCGTTCCAGCACAAGCTATTTATTTTATTATACTTTACAAAGCAGTGGCAGATAAAGTTTAAACATATATTCATAGATTGCAGTTTTACGTTAGTTCATTGTAGATAATTGGTTTTGTCCTGGGTGTTAATTTAGAAAAAAAAAAAAAGAATGTAACTTGCAGACTTGGTTACAAAACAAACTTGCAAATATTTTCATGAAGAAAATCACTGAAACAAGCATGACAATTTACTACTGCGGTTCCCAGACAGCACTCGGACTGGCACATACTAGAGTAGATGTGAAATTACTTTACACACTGGCAGATACCCCATGAAAACTACGGTTGTGCAGAACATAAGGGGCACATCCTCATGTTGAGGAAGACAGGTGATTTTACCATAAAATACAGAAAAGTAATTCCAGGGCAAAGTATAATAGATCAAAATAGCTGAAATCTTTAAAAGAAGGAATGAAATATTGTCTTCATTAGCTCATTGTTAATTTAATAATTAATTTTGATTAGACTAGGACTTATAAATCAACATATGCATGTTAAGTTCAGAAAGTATGCATAGAGTTTCTCACTTCCCTTCTTTATTTTTTTAATACAAAAAGTTCACTCATAGCAATTTCTGAAAGGCTGATGTAAGAACCAGGATTGCACACACATACTTTCTGTTTGCTTGCTAACATTTTGAGTAAAAGACTTGTATGGTGAAAGAAATGGAGAAATCTAGAATGAAAAAAACTCCTTTTTCTACCCAGGACTATTTGCCAGACAGCAGTTATTTTGATTTTTATTAGTAACTACTCCCAATAGCTTCAAGAATAGTATCTTAGAGGATCTTGTTAAATACCTGTGCTGTTTATTAATCTAACTTAAAATAAACAGTACGAACAACTCATTATTGTGATTATACATACCATTTTATTCTCCTTTTGTTACATCTCTAGCTATCCAGATCAATCTGCATTTCTTTATATACTTTAGCTTTAAGCACTCTGTCAATTTCAATTTTTTTCTCTGAAATTATATTCCATGACCGGAAACAAAATGGTGTTTTATCCAAGGCATTTCTACTGTCTTGTTTTATGACCTCTGTATCACTTTGTCCCACTTTTTCGATCTGTACCATAAGGATAATAATTCTAATATTTCCTTGTCTATTGATGTAATACATGAAGAATGACAAGGGGGAGAAAGAGGGTTGGACAGCTGAACTAATTGAAGAGCTTCAAATGCTGGCTAAGTGAAATACTACAAATACATGCATCACCATCTGCTTCCTTATTGATGTTACTAGTAACACCATTATTGTGTTTTCAAGATTGTTTGTTAACAAAGACAGTATTTATTTCTTTACTTATTTGCACACATATTTCCCCCTATCATGATACCTTTAACAAAACATAGAAACATAGAATCGTAGAATGTCCTGAGTTGGAAGGGACCCACAAGGATCATCGAGTCCAACTCCTGTCCCTGCATAGGACAACCCCCAAATTCACACCATATGTCTGAGGGCATTGTCCAAATGCTTCTTAAATGTTGTCAGGCTCGGCACCGTGACTACCTCCCAGGGGAGCTTGTTCCAATGCTCCACCGCCCTTTGGGTGAAGAAGCCTTTCCTAATATCCAACCTAAACCTCCCCTGGCATATCTTCCTGCCCTTCCCTCAGGTCCTATCATTGGTCATCAGGGAAAAGAGATCAGCACCTGCCCCTCTTCCTTCCCTTGTGAGGAAGGTGTATACCATGATGAGGTATGTTGCTTGTTATCTTAGATAGTATTTCAGCAACTGTGGAGTACTGTTATCTCAGAAAAAAAGAAAATCTCCCACTCCTCCAAGTTTCATGTTCAATATTACCAAAGGCTATTCTATATTTGAAGTATCTATGGAGCTTCCTATTTTCCTTACCTCCCAGACAGTTGTTTTAGTCTACTGTATCTTCTCAGTTGGCCTTTTTCTAACTAGTGCTTGCTTAGTTGGCAGCTTTGTCCTTGGACAAGGGTTTGATGAGCTAGTGAATGGGCATGATGCCATCCAAACAGACGTGATAGAAAATAATCAGCCAAAAGGCCCTCTGTATGTATCAAATATGTTTGTAAAGGGCAAGATTCTAATCTGGAAATGTTCAAATGGCTGCTTATACTATGTAGTATTTGGATGAAGGATCTACCATTGCTGATCTAGTTCTGAATTCTACTTAGACACTTTGCTTTCAGAGAAAATACGAAATAGTTTTCGAAGTCCCACAGACAAGTATTTTATACTGTTAAAAACAAAAATCAATTTGCTAGTAGAGTAAAGGGATTCCCCTTCTTCTTCTCTAAGCAAGAAATTTCATGTAGTGTGCCAAATCTGATTTCTAAACCTTAATTTCCTGTAATAGTGGGGGAAAAAAAACCAAACCCAAACACCAACAAAAACCTAACAGTTTTAAGCATTAACATTGACTTTCATTTCACTTAAGTTTAGGCATCCAAAAACTTATCCTGTTTTTAGATTAGTTATATAGAACTTTCCCATATTCAAGGGGAAAAATAGTTTTCTCCAGATGGCCAGTCAACCTAACTATCATAGCTGTCTAATATGGAAAAGAATACCTTCCCTTCTAGAGTATCCTGTCATTTCTATTCATTGTTGCTGTAGCCTTGACAAATAAAATGAGGCAAAGCTTTGGGCCACTAGCACTATCATTTAATAAATAAATACATAAATAAGATTGTTTGGAATAACCATATGAAATAAAACATGATACAATATGAAATGTCAGTCAAATATAAGTAATCTTACTAGAGATGAGTACTATTTTCAACAAAAAAATGCAGTTAAAATTTACAGTACAAAAAAATATACTTGATCTACTTCAAATATGAAATAGTTGAAGTTTGAAGTGGTAACATTCCTCTTGATTTTTATATAAAGTTATTTTATTCTTTTTGATGGTAAGTAAATACAGATAGATATTAATCTATATTTATTTATCCACCTCTTTATATATATCCTAACAAGGCGGGGGCAAAAAGAGAGTCAACAAAAGCATGTTGCTCATGGCCATGTTCAGTCTATTTTTTAATAACTCCAAGAATGGAGACTCCATAACCTCTCTGAGCAACCTGTTCCAGTGTTTGACCACTCTCATAGTAAAAGAGTGGGTTTCCCAGAAAAAGTGTGAGAGCTTCCCTCATAATGCTGTCCTCTCAACACATCCTTATTTGTGTGCATACGCTCAAGGTGGTTCCGCTTCAATCCTAGTTGTGGGATTTTTTTATTATTTTCAAGACCTCTTTTGTCCACATCATCCTTCACCCTTTGCTTGCCAGCCTGGTCCACTGCTTCCTTACTTGACTGTGAGTCATCATCTGCCTTCCTTGATGTGCTTTGTTCAAAGCTCTCATCACCAGGTTGACCAGCTTGATAAAAATGCTTTTTTTCCCCATGTTTAGACACACAGCTGAATTGAATCATCTAAATTTAGACTCCCAGATTTATTAATCTACATGTAAGGTTGTTGTCCAATCTCTTAGTAAGTATTACTTTAGAGTAGACTGTGGTGTGTTCCAGCTTCAGCTGTAACTGACTATATTGACTATCACCGTTAATTATAATGAGATTTGAGAGACCTGGATATCATGTAGAATCCTATATTCAGTGTTCTCTTTAGGTGTTCCCTAAGCATGCAGTGTTATCTGGAGTGTCCTAAATTATCCTTTTTGACCTCCAGCTACCAGACCAGAAGTGTGTTGGTATATTCTATATATTCTGTGTCAAATCAAGGGCCACAAAGATGACCAAGGGTCTGGGAAGCCTGCCATATGAGGATAGGCTGAGAGAGCTGGGTTTGTTCAGCCTTGAGAAAAGGAGGCTTAGAGGTGATCTCATCACCATGTACCAGTATTTAAAGGGGAGCTACAAAGAAGATGGAGACTCACTTTTTACAAGGAGTCACATGGTGAGGACAAGAGGTAATAGGTACAAGTTACTCCCAGGAAGATTCCGATTGGACATGAGAGGAAAATTTTTCACAATGAGAACAGTCAATCATTGGAATAATCTCCCCAGGGAAGTGGTTGACTCTGCTACACTGAACACGTTTAAGACTCAGCTGGACAGGGTGCTGGGTCATCTCGTCTAGACTGTGCTCTTGCCTAGAAAGGTTGGACCAGATGATCACTGAGGTCCCTTCCAACCTGGTATTCTATGATTCTATGATTCTATGAAATCTGCTCGGATTTCTCAGATATCCTAGGGACCTTAGTAGATAGTAGAAACCTGCCTTAAGGTAACTGGTTTGAGCCATTAGAGACCTAAATCCCACTCTAAATGTTTTCAAGGGCCATAAGAACTAAAATAGAGCATAGAGCTATTATTATCCTTGCACTGAGAAATTAATTAGGAGAAATAATTCCTCCTTTATTTTGTTTTATACAGATATTTGCCAGGCAGGCAGAAGCACAGTTCCATAGCAGACACAGATCTTCAATTGCTTGCTCAACTAGCTGAGGATCTTGAAGTTACATGCATTCTGTAGCATGGACTGAGGGACACAGAAAAAATGCCATTCTGGGCATTTGGCTGTAGCAGATTATGAAGGGAACAGAAAATATAAACCCATAAGAAAATGGGCTAAGTCCTATGGCACAGAGAACATCATGTTTGCTTTTTTTAATAGGGAATCTTATAATTCTGTAAAACATTATCAAGCAAAATCATAATAGAAACACATACATAAATTTTATTTATGCTTTCTCAGTGAAAATATATTAATATAATTTATTAATCACTCTGTAATTTAGCATTGCCTAGCATTTTAAAGCCTTAAACCTCTTTTCAGACCTATTTCAGTAATTGACATTGTCATTACCTAGTAAATCAGTAGGAGGACAGCTGTGATTATTCCTGATATTGATGTAATCTTAAGATCCATAGACATTCACTACTCCTAGTTTGCATTTTGCATGAAAATGCAATAATGAAAAAATGTGTTTTCACTGATTCACAGGTGATTCTGTCTGTTACTAGATAAGATAAACTAATGAAAACATAAATCCTAATGCTGCAATCATTTCAATTTAGGTGGGGGGAAAAATCAGATAATTGTGGCTAGTTGCATTCTTGGTGTCCCAATAAATGTTATACAGAATGATATATTTTCCCAATTGATTTTTCACACAAAGTAAATCTTTTCGTAGTGCTTGCTCACTGAGTGAATAGTAGTGTATGGATTCTGTTGGCATTTTGTCAGTAAAAGATTTTTTCTCCTGAATAAATAAAATTTAAATGAACAAAACTTTAGACCAAAGCTTTCAGATCAGAATATTTTCAGTTTTTTTTTTCTTGAAATGTTCTGTTTCATTAAGCCAAATTGCAGAACCTTTTTTTTCTTTTTTCTCCCCCCCCCAATAGTTTGTCAAGAGTTGGACACCCAGAGTGGATTCCACTAAAAAAAAGGGATTAAGCAACCTTACCTGAAAATATCCAAACCACGATGTTTCAATGTAATTCTGTCTTAAAAACAAAAGCTCCAATATGAAATGTAAATCAAGTTTGAAACCTTGAATATTGTCATGAAACTAAAGTGTCATTCTTAAGCCAACTACAATAAGCAGTGATGCCTTCATCAAAGGCATTTCTTGTAAAACCTATGTCCAGTAATATTTATGAAAAGTACTCAGTTAAAAGACAATTGTTGTTCAGTGTTATATAAATATTTTTTAGTCCATTTGGCCAATGAGTTAGGAATCCAGTGATATTTTATTCAGAAAAAGAGTTGTATCATTTATGACAAATACAAATGGCTCAGTCATGATATTTTATGTCATTATTTATTAGCCGCTCTCAAACTTTTAAATCCACATGCTTAACTCAGTCTTTTTAACCTTTAACTGCTTAAGTACCAATAGCACTTAATTAGTTTCCTGTTTTAAAACTTTCATCTTCTTGAGAGACCTTCTAGATCCCTTCTGCATTGCACAAAAGACCCACCAAAGTCATTCAGTTATTATATTTCTGACTATGGATTTTAATACCTGACAAGAAGCTAATCCTCCTTCAGCAAGAGATTCCATGGCTGCTTAGACAAGTTTAGTATAGACAGATATATCTGCTATTCTTCTTGTGTTACAACATGAAATCTGTATTCCCTACACCTCACAGAGAGCTGCTGAAATCACTTTTTGCGCATTTTAAGCCTATAGGGTGATTTGTTGCAATAGTAGATCATTCTGGCCAGGTTCACTGTAGGGTGCTTCCTGTGTAGCTCTGGTATGATTAAAGTGGTCAAACGAAATATAGCCCTCATCTGAACTGAATACAGCTATCAAAAAAGCAAAGGCAGAGGGGAAGATGCTGCAAGTAATACCAGCCACTCCTTTCTCTCCTCATTGGCATCTCAGATTCCTTGGCTCTGAGCTTGAGTGAATTTTTATAGAAGGTATGGGAGGAGTGACACAGCACTTCACAAATTTTTCTTTATCCTCCTGTCCCGCCCCCCCCGCCCCACCCAGGTAAAGGCCATTTTCTGAGCATCCTTAGAAATGGGGGTGGTGCACTACTGGCAGTTCTATATGAGAAGAGCAGACCCCAAGGTATTCTTTCCAACTATCTCTCATTGCCAATAGAGTGACAATGTTTAGGGCCAGGAGTCATGGATCTTCTACTTTTTCATTATGTATGTTAATCATAGGCTTTACCAGATTAAGCTGTGCCTCAGCAGAAGAAATGAAGGGGGCACGGGGGCTTAACAGGGAAGAATGAGGTGCGGAAGACCAAGAGGCTCAAAAGTAGAAAACCTCTTTTTATTATCTCTGAGGACTGACAGCGTATCTTTTTATGCACTGTTCCTTCCAGTTTCCATTAATGCTGCAGACTCCCTGCTTGCCCCAGTTTTAGTCTCTCTTTGCTCCATGTCACTCCAGAAACTCTGGTTACATATTCTATTTACAAAAGATTCTGCCTGACCTCGAGTGCACCAGCTAGCGTTTGGGAAGCAGGCAACCTTTTCTCTGGCACCCAGCCACATCCTTTTAGCAAGCATCCAGTAAATAGTAAATAAAGAAAAAAATTATCATTTCTTACTGTATTGGATTTACGTGGCAAGGTCGTAGTAGTGGGATGGGGGCTTCAGGGGTGGTTTCTGTGAGAAGACACTAGGAGCTCTGCCCCTATGTCCAACAGAGCCAATTCAAGACGGTCCCTCCAGTGGTGAAAGCTGAACCAATATCAGCAACATTGATGGCGCCTCTGTGATAACATATTTAAGAAAGGGTAAAACATGCTGTGCAAGAGAGGAGAGAGAAAATGTGACAGAAACAGCCCTGCAGACACCAAGGTCAGTGAAGAAGGAGAGGGAGGAGGTGCTGCAGGCACCAGAGAGATTCCCCTGCAGCCCATGGAGAAGACCATGGTGAAGCAGATTGTTCCCTTGCAGTCCAAGGAGAATCATGGTGGAGCAGATATCCACCTGCAGCCTGTGAAGAGCCCTATGCCAGAGCAGGTATATATGCCCTGAAGAAAGCAGCAGCCCATGGAAAGGCCATGCTGGAGCAGGCTCCTGGCAGGAACTGCAGCCTGTGAAGAGCCCATGCCAGAGCAGGTTTTCTGGCAAGAACTGTGGTGCTTGTGGGCCCCACGCTGGAGCAGTTCTTGAAGAATTGCAGCCCATGGGAAGGACCCACAATGAAGAAGTTTGGGAAGGACCGTATCCTATGGTAGGGACCCCATGCTGGAACAGAACAGAGTGAGGAGGAAGGAGTGGCAGAGACAAAGCGTTATGAACTGACCACAACTCCCATTCCCTATCACCCTGCACTGCTCACAGGGGGAGAAGGTAGAGAAATTATGAGTGGAGTTGAGCCAGGGAAGAAGGAGAGGTGGGAGGAAGATGTTTTTAGTTTTGTTTTATTTCTCATTATCCTACTCTGTTATTAATTGGCAAAAAATTAAATTAATTTCCCCCAAGTCAAGACTGTTTTGCCTGTGATGGTAATTGGTAAGTGATCTCCCTGTCCTTATTTTGACTCATGAGCTTTTTCATCATATTTTCTCCCCTTGTCCTGCTGAGGAGCAGGTGGGCACCTGTCAACTAGCCAAGGTCAAGCCGACACAGTTAATGTGGATATTTCTAGAAAAAAAAAAAATCTTTTGTCAGCAGAGATAAAAGGGGAAGTTTTGTTACAATCATGACAGGATGAAAGAGGATGAATATAGGTGTACGTAAAAACTGCAAAGTATGTTCTTAAGGATGGGATTAATATGAATGCTACAACAGTCAGAGTCAGTAATAGACCAGAGAAGCCCAGAGAAAAAAAATCTGACTCATCTTCAAGGATTTGGGATGTTTTTAGGGTTTGGCCTATTTAAAAACTGCTGATATCTTTAGAGGAGGGAAAAGGTGAGGAAAGAAAAGACAAAGGTGAGAGACACCTTTTTCAGTGATGTAAAACATGTTATTCTGACATGAAGTAGCCAGACTGTTTTTACACACTGTCGTGGTTTAGCCCCAGTTGGAAACCAAGCACCACACAGTTGCTCACTCACCCTCCCCTCTGGTGGAATGAGGGATAGAATCTGAAGAGTAAAAGTAAGAAAACTCATGGGTTGAGATAAGAACAGTTTAATAATTTAAATAAAATAAAACAAAACAATAACAACAACAACAACAACTTGTAATTAAAAGGAAAACAATGAGAGAGAGAGAGAGAGAAACAAAACCCAGGAAAAACAAGTGATGCAACCATTCACCACCTGCTGACTGACTCCCAGCCAGTCCTCAAGCAGCGATCACTGCTCCCCAGCCAACTCCCCCTAGTTGATATACTGAGCATGACGTCATATGGTATGGAATAGCCCTTTGGCCAATTTGGGTCAGCTGTCCTGTCTGTGCCCCCTCCCAGCTTCTTGTGCACCTGGCAGAGCATGGGAAGCTGAAAAGTCCTTGACTGGTGTAAGCACTACTTAGCAACAACTAAAACATCAGTGTGTTATCAACATTATTCTCAACCTAAATCCAAAACACAGCACTGTACCAGCTACTAGAAAGAAAATTAACTCTATCCTGGCTGAAACCAGGACACACACACAGGGGATTACTGAGGGATCCTTAGATAGTGTTCAGAGATAAGGGCCATGTCAGAACTGTAGGGGAGTAACAGCCCTCATGTCTCACAATTAACAGCTTTTGTCCAGTGCTGGCAGCCAGCGTAGAGAGGAGAAATTTGCTTCCTTCTCTTTACGAAACTTGGTCAATTCAGGCTTGGGTTGTTCTTAGTGATGTTCAATTTCAAAGTAAAAAGAAAAAGAAAAGAATATAGGTAAGATATCAATAGAAAAAAGGAAAAAAGAAAAAAAAAGCTTCTAGTGCCAGCATGTGGGCATAGTGGAACTTATAAGTTCATGTCTCCCACATGTCCGAAAAACCTAATGGGGATCCAAAGGAGCATGCCCTAACTTGCACACATTAGGACTAGTGTACATCTGAAGATATCCTCACTACGGATTGTGGACACCACTCGTTCACGGATCATGACCTTGAAAGCTGAAGCGTTCCTGAATCTTATAGTATAAACTGAGCTAATTGCATTCTTATTTATGCCCTTCCTTTTGGTAACTGGAGGTATCTCTTCCTCCTGAGTACTTCAGCACACATCTTATTTTTAGGATTGGTTCAGCTCTTTCTAAATCAGTAGTTTATCTTGATTTCAAGTAATTTCTTCAAGGCTTTAATGAATCTGTCTTGTCATTCTCTGTAAAGAGTTGTTGAGCAAGACTATGAAATCAACATCATTTGTACATCCAAGATTTCCCCTTTTGTTTTTTCACTGACTTCTCACATACTATGAATTTTCCTATTTGTCTCCCAGTACAAAAGATTTTTCTACTTTAATCACTGAAATGAACACATTTGATAACATCTTTGTCTTTATTCTCTGTCGGCCTGTTATCATCTGGTCAGCTTCTCATCTGCTCTTATTGCTGTCACTAATTCTCTAAAGACATTTTGTGTCAACAAGCTTATCTGCTTGGAAATGCCACTCATTTTTAAGTTGTTGGGCATTCTATATTCTTTTATTTGAAATATAATCTAAAGCCTATTTGAGTCCTGTGGATTTACTGTAGTGAGTTATCTAATAGGTAATATTTTTCCAGAATCTGCGTTATCACAAGAATCTGATGTATATTACGCTTCACTCCTCTGGAAAAGTCACTGACAGGTACTTCTTTATTCACCTCTCTAGCATCCTTGTAAATGTCAGTAGAATTAATAAGTTAATATTCAATAGTTCTTTCACTTGTTCTTCTCTCCCTTCTTGTAGATTGGTTTTCTCATTTGCTCATGCTTGCTTTTTTCTGGAATTGGTGTTAAACATCTTCTGGATGTTGTATTTTTTGTATTTCTCATATTTTGTTGCATGATTACCGAAGTCTCATATTTTTTAGTCCCCATTATTACCCCTTCCTGGATTCATATTTATCAAGCTTTGTACTGATATTTTTACTTTTTCTTACAAGAATTCTGAGATTTGCTTTCCCTCATTTATTTGAGGGGTATCTCTCCTGAGAGAAAGTTCTCCAGGCTTATTTTAGCTACTGTGATTGCACACTGTACAGTTTTTCAAAATCTTCTTTCCATCACTTATTCATTTCATATACTTAGTAATTTGTCAACACTTGTATCTCACTGTCAACATTTTCAATTCAGATCTTCCAGTCATCTGCCTTATCTCATCACACAAGGCCTGTGTCACATTTCTGCTCCCATATTCTTTTGCTGACAAACTGACAAACAAAATATAATGATTTTCCAGATTTTACATCTCCCAAATCATGGTTCAATCTGTTGATTAACTTCTGGCTTTTCAGGGAGAGAAAATTCTGTGTTTCTTCACACCTTTTCACATCCATGTAGAAACCTGGCTCCATACTTCATCTACCTATGTATCTGTTTCTATATGACAGAGATTCCAATATTTTTAGGGTTTTTTTGGAAGAGACTTTGTTTCCTACAATTCATGATTATGTACTTTCTTTCTTTGACAATAATGAAAACAATCCCTTTGTCATCACCTTATTGCTTATGTAGCTGCAGGATTAGTGAAATTTTAACCATGTTTGTATACGACTGAGAAACTGAAATCAATACAGAGAAATCAAGTCAGATGATAAGTCTGAGCTTCAGGGATAGTAAGTTCCGAGAGTATTTGGGAATCAATGAAATTAATTCTGAGAAGATGTCCAATGCCATTGAATGAAAAAAAAAAAAAACCCAAACCAAAACAAACAACCAAACAGTTCTGTCCTAAATTATATGAAAAAATATATATATTAAACCATTGTATTCCACCATAGTTGATTGTTCCTGTTTCCAAAAAGTGAGTGGGCAGACATTACAAATAAACATTTGTTAATGTTTGTACAAAAGTATGCATCAGGATCACTAGTTCTCTTATGAACCTGGAATTACTGTACATCTTAGGTATAGGACCATTCTGCTTAAGCTAAGTATGCTGCCAAACACTGTCACAAGAGAAAAATCAGCACTCTGCATACTCGTATAACTTGTCAAGAGTCTGCCACTGTTGGGTAGAATTATATTGTTTGATCTAATTTATGTCAGCCCTTATGTGATTTTTCCCTTTTTCTCACTTCCTTTTTTCCCTGAGTTTATTGTACTCCTTCAGACTACTATCTAAGTCATCCTTAACTGCTGATTCTAGGATTTTTTTTTTCTTTTATGGATAGTTATGAAAAACAGTGATATGCATTTGATTCTTCTTGTTAATATTTAGCCTGCATCTGCATATCATTCTCTAATGCTATGCCAAAGCTCATATTCAGTGCACAGAACTGACTATAACAAAGACATAGGAAGTGTACTTATATAATGAGGGAGGGGGAAAATGACTACTTTAAATTTATGATTTACATGACTAACTTTGAAGAAAAATTCTCAGTGTATGCTGGCTGAAAAACTTAAAGATGATTGCTGCAGTATTCCAAGACAGGAAATTCAGAAAAGGTAAAGGAAAGGAAGTGCATGTGCATTATAGCAACAGAAAATATTATGAAGTCTGATACTCTCCATAACCATTTCCTTTCTAAAAATGTCAGAAAGAAAAAAAGAAAGTAGGAGGTCTTGCCAGAAAATATAAGAAGGAAAATCTAAGCTGTGTATTTTGACGTCTGTGTTTAGTTGCTTAAAATTACTTATTTGTGTTGGTGTAATCATATATAGGAACCTTTTTCAAATTTTCCCCTTAAAAAGGTTCACATTTGTTTAAAGTAGGACCGTATCACCTAGTTAAGGCACTTAACCTGTGCATCTACTTAAAGAGCCTAGTAAACTGGTGCTCTTAATTATGGCAGAATTCAACTGTCAACCAAACTTAGCTACCTTAATAAAAGTGAAGAGTATCTCCTTGCAAATTGTCTCTTTCTCCACTTTACTATTTATTGAAATTAACTGCAAAGAGAAATCCTTAACTGAGGAAATCTCTGTATTGCATGCAGTTTGGGGGGGGATATTTTAGAGAAATATCCTTATGGGAATTTTCTCATCTTTTTCTGTAGGTTTTCCCCATTGACTACCTCTAGACACTGAGACACATAAACCTTTGCATTTAACCAATATGGCTGTTTGCATCTGCTTTAGTAAATCTGTTTCAACAAGCATAATAATTTACTGCATTTAATTAATTGAGTTTAGGTATGCACAGTACTACTCCCAGTAACTACAATATCCAGAAACAGCTGGAAGGACATTAATTGCTTATCTAAAAATGCAAATAAGTGGAAAGTGAAGCATGAAATTATTTTCTGTACACTATATACTATATTTGTTATTGATATGTTGCTTTAAGTATGACAATACTATTTATTTAGATATGTGATCATTAGCCTTGACTCCTGTTTAATCTATTTCAGCAAACATTACTTGGAGGTAAATCCATGCATATATTGCACATGTATTAATTAGGCTGTCTCATTTATTGTGGCTGACAAAAACCTTCCTCCACCCACATAATTTTAGATAAGCCAAACCCAACGTAAAATAAAACAGAGTGAACCTCTTTCTTGTCTTATTTGCTTTCCAATCTGTTTTAGGAAGCCTGAGTTCCCATGGCTCTTGCCTACTTTAGATTTTGGACGAATGCATACACATCTCACTGAAATCAGTGGGGCACAGAATAAATGTTTTTTTTCCCTAATCTTCCATTTTTTTCCCATGTACTTTTTCAGACACAGTAACTACCGATACATTCTTACCTCCAGAACAAATTGAGTGATTTATGCATCTGTGCATCTCCATATTTGTCAGAATCTCAGAATCTCAAGACCTATACATTGGACCTACAAATAAAAATTCTAGAATACTCCATTATGGTATTGTGGGCTTAGGCAAATGTTTAGCAAATCATAAATCCAATAAAAACTGTTTGTTTTCCTTAAAATGATCACTTAAACTGTGATCTTTATATTTTAAAGCGAATGTATCCACTTTTACTCTAACCAAGATGTTCAGATAACCACTTCATGTTCACCAATGTACCTGTGAAAATCTCATCATATGAAACAAAACCCTCAAACAAGTAGAAAAAAAAAATTATAGAATCATAGAATGCTTTGGGATGCAAGGGACCTTTAGAGGTCATCTAGTCCAACACCCCTGCAATAGGGAGGGACATCTTCAACTAGATCAGGTTGCTCAGAGCCCCATCTAGCCTGTCTTTGAATGTTTCCAGGATGGGGCATCTACCACCTTTCCGGGCAACCTGTTCCAGTGTTTCACCACCATCATGATGAATTTTTTTTTTCTTATGTTCAGTCTAAATCTACCTTACTTTAGTCTAAAACCATTACCCTTTGTCCTGTCACAGCAGGCCTTGCTAAAAAGACTATCCCCATGTTTCTTGTAGGCCCCCTTTAAGTATTGAAAGGCTGCAACAAGGTCTCCGTGCAGCCTTCTCTTTACCAGGCTGAACAACCCCAGCTCTTTCAGCCTTTCTTCAGAGGAGAGGTGTTCCATCCCTCTGATCATTTTTGTGGCCCTCCTCTGGACCTGCTCCAACAGGTCCATGTCTTTCTGGTGTTGAGGACTCCAGAGCTGGACACAGTACTCCAGCTGGGTTCTCACCAACCTCATGAGGTTCACATAGGCCCACTTCTCAAGCTTGTCCAGGTCCCTCTCAATGGCATCCTGTCCCTCAGGTGTGTCAGCTGCACCACTCAGCTTGGTGTCATCTGCAAACTTGCTGAGGGTGCACTCGATCCCACTGTCTATGTCATTGATGAAGATATTAAACAGCACTGGCCCCAGTACTGACCCCTGAGGGACACCACTCATCACTGATCTCCATCTGGACATCAAGCCATTGACCACTACCCTCTGCATGTGACCATCCAGCCAGTTTGCTATCCACTGAACAGTCCGCCCATCAAATCCATATCCTTCCAATTTAGAGAAAAGGGTGTTGTGGGGGACCGTCAAAGGCCTTACAGAAGTCCAGATAGACAATATCTGTAGCTCTTCCTTTATCCACTGATGCAGTCACTCCATCAGAGAAGGCCACTAGGTTGGTCAGGCAGGACTTGCCCTTGGTGAAGCCATGCTGGCTGTCTCGAATCACCTCCCTGTCCTCCATGTGCCTTAGTGTAGCTTCTAGGAGGATCTGTTCCATGATCTTCCCAGGCACAGAGGTGAGGCTGACAGGTTTGCATATTTGCTTATACAATACATCACTATACATCTGAAACTAAAATGAGGTTTGAGATAGAAATATGGTTAGTTATACCATTCCATCATCTCAGCAGCTGGAAATTTGCCCCAGAGGGTGTGAAGAAGATGCTTAAAAATGGAAATCCAGAGCCATTTTAGATGCCCTGGCTCTCATTCTTGAACTCTTGTTTCTTCTATGGGCGTCCTGTAAGTCCTATCCTCCTGTGCCAGAGTTATAGATAGATAGATAGATAGATGTTTCATATGGCTCTAGATACCCATATTTAGGCCACAAAATTGTTCTCTTGTCTTCATAGAACCTCAAAGTGTGCTTCTAGTGAATTCTAGTGTCTCTGCAAAATAAACAGCCTTTGTTTTTCTTTCTTTTGAACTTTTGTTAAAAAGAGAACAAGAGAGAATAAAAAGAGAAAAATCTTTCAAGTTCATTTGATATCAGGTTTGTTTATGTACATCTGCCTTACATTCTTACAATTAATATTATGTGTTTTCCTATAAATACAGTAAAATGTCATAAGCTTAATTGAATACTGTGATCTATAGTCAGTTTTGTTCCCAATGGAATCAGTGGGAACTTCTTATTTATTCTCAGTCTTTTTTACTTTGATATCTCTTTCTATAGCATATATTCACACATTAAGGGATTTTGACGGCATTGATAAAATGTCAAAGAACTTTAAGATTCATCAATTGATTGTTTTTATTGATAATAAGGTTGGTCTTGCATCTGGAATGCATTGTGTGCACTGATAGTATCATGTCTTTGTCACTAAATTTCTTGTGGTGTTTTTAGTGTGGCTTCATGTTTTTAGATGGCTTAATTTGTAATAAAATGGATATTCACAAACTTTTATAAATTCTTTCTGAAAATTCTGGATGGAGGGAAAAAAAACAATGCCTCACAACGGAAGCCATATTCAAGCCTGTTTCTATTTCTCCTAAACTATTAACTTCTCAAGGACAATATTCCTGAAACGCAACACAGAAGAAATCAGTGAAATGACTAATAGTAGAGGATAGAAGAAAAGGCTTTGCACAGGGCTTAAACAAGTTCCAAAAGTTATGGTTGATTAATCACCTTGATAATCAAACAGAATTAATGGATGGAAATGTGATGAAAGACATTACTGGGCTTTGATCAATTTAACGGTTTTAAGAGAAATTATGTAAAGTGTCTGCAGTCAATCAGCAGCAAAATGAATGGGAGCTGCATGAATGTGTATGTGAGGCATCATCAGAGCTACTTTTGCATCAGCATAACTTTCATTGTGTGATCAGCAGCCAGCAATGCTTAGAAAGCTGAATAATCCTTATTGAGGACATGCATTTCTGAACAGTACAGTTCATGTTCACCCTAGCTCTTTCTTACAAGATAGATAAATCAGTTCTGATGTGATCACAATTGGAAAGAATCATGTGTGTTATTTTTAAAATTATGATTCTTGATTTACGTCAAACTTGTCTTTACCAAAAATGCTCTATGGAAAGTTCAGTTTTGTTTTAGGTTTCTCTCTTCTGCAAGAAACATTGCAAAATAATATTTTCAGCAAACTGAGGGAAAATCTGTCTTCATTCAAGAGCTAGGTTTCCTTCAGTGCTCTGTTTTTCTGCTTTACCAAAATCCATGTGCAAATGGCTATTGCATGATACTCTTGAGACTTCTAATGTTGCATACACTATTAGCTGCAACAATGAAATTTTTATGACCTTTTGGTGAGGTATTCATATCTTAACAAATTTTAAAAAATAGTAATAATGCTCTTCTTTCACTTGTCTTAACTACCTTTTTAACTATTATCTGTCATGCACATTCATTGAATTATGACAGCAGAAAAGTATTCAGAATTTTGATCCTGGACTAGATAGCAATTCAGAAAAGCTGAAAGAGCTCTTCTGCAGTCACAGAAGGTATTTTTAAAATGGATACAGTCATGCCTGTCTTTTCCAGAACCAAGAAGGGAGATGAAATAGAGCACCATGGGCTTTGGGGGAAATAAGGAAGCCTGATGTTTTATTAACTTGCTTGGTTTTAATACATATATATATACAATGTCTGAGTCATACATTTATTCAGAACTGGTTTTTAAATTCTCACCTTGTATAGGAATAGCAGATAGTACATGATAAAGTTCAAGACCTACTTTCAAGCAGGTTTGATGTTTGAATACTTCACCTAGCATTCAGGACATGGGTAATGTTTTAATACAAAAGTAGTTTCAAGAATATAAAAGGAAAGGGGGAAAAAAAAAGAAAGAAAAAAAGCATGTGAATGTATAGAAGAATGCTGATAACTTTTGTATTGGTATGTTGCTTTCACTTAGACAATTATTTTTCAAAACACCCAGATAAAAGATGGCTTTTTGTTTGTCTCTTTCATTTTGTTGAGTAAGGATCTAATTACTTCACACTTTAGTTGCCTTTAATTTAGTTTCACATAGTGGAATTACTGTATGTTAAAGATGAATTATGATCCATATTGTTGAATTTGGTTGCTACTCATATATTTTTCCGTCTGAAGTATGAAAGATCCTTATATTGAGACTTCTCAAAAAAAGTGAGATATTTAATTTTTAAAATAATAAAGACATTTATTATTTTTATAACATGTGTGTGTTTAAAGTTAATTACATTTCATTTTTGAATGCCATCTCTTATCTGGGCTGCATAAGAACAAGTGTGACCAGCAGGTCAAGGGAGGTGATTCTGCCCCTCTCCTCTGCTCTGGTGAGACCTCACCTGGAGTACTGTGTCCAGCTCTGGAGTCTTCAGCACAGGAAAGACACGGACCTGTTGGAGTGGGTCCAGAAGAGGGCCACAAAAATGATCAGAGGGATAGAACATCTCTCCCATGAGGAAAGGCTGAGACAGCTGGGGTTGTTCAGCCTGGAGAAGAGAAGGCTCTGGGAACACCTTATTGCAGTTTTTCAGTACTTAAAGGGGGCTTATAAGAAAGACAGAGACTTTTTACCAGGGCCTGCAGTGACAGGACAAGGGTAATGGTTTTAAACTGACAGAAGGTAGATTTAGATTGGATATAATGAAGACATTTTTTAAATTGAGGGTGGTGAGACACTGGAACAGGTTTTCCAAGAAGTTGTGGATGCCCCATCTCTGGAAGTGCTCAAGGACAGGTTGGATGGGGCTTTGAGAAACCTGATCTAGTGAAAGATGTCCTTGCTCATGGCAAGGAAGTTGGACTAGATGGTCTCTAAAGGTCCCTTCCAACTCAAATCGTTCCATGATTGTATGATCTTTTTTGTTGATATAATATTACAACCATCTTATAGAAGATTAGTAAGGTGAAATCCATGCACCTTAAATTTGGACATCTGTAGGTGAAGTGGTCACATCAGGTCACTTTATAATCAAGGAAGGAAGTAGATGCCGTTCTGGCTATGATTCATAGATTCTGTTTGGGTATCTGTATGAAGTCAGTCAAATTCTAGTTATGATTTTTTTTAAAGTATCTAAATAAGAAAGGGAGGGAAAAAAGAGAACTCTTACTAACAAATACCCAATAAAATCTTACCAACAAAATAAATTTGGTATAAAAGATGGCCAAAAATATGGTTTCAAGTAAGCATGATGCCATAGTTAAGTGAAAAATACAGTTCAAAAACAGAGTTGGTTTTAACTCTGTCACAGAGTATTGCAGAATCCCAGAATCACGCACTGGATGAGGTTGGAGGGGAGTTCTGGAGGTAATCTTGTCCAATCCCCTGCTCAAGCAGGGTCATCTAAGGTTGGTTGCACAGAACCATGTTCAGACAGCTTTAGAGTACCTCCAAGGGCGGTGTTTCCACAACCTCTCTGGGCAACCTGTAGCAGTCCTCAGTCACCCTCACAATACAGAATTTTCTCTTTATGTTCAAATGGAACCAATGAGAGGTTACAGATTATTACCTTGTAATAATATTCACGTTAAGTAGATGCTGAATAGTGATTGCCTATTAAAAACATTAATGCCTTTTAAAGTGTTTCAATATTACAGCAAATATATTGCCAATAATTTGTGAAAGATTAAATACCATGTATACTTAAAAGCTGAAGTATCGCCTTAGCAGAACATTTAATAAAATTTTGAATGTTATCTGCAGGTTGTTACTTTTTTGAAATTGCATGGGTTTTGGTGAAGAAATTTATTAAAATTTAAATATAAAAGAAAGATCATAAAGGTTTACTTTTTAAAGGTTATGTGCACTGAACATTCATTGGCTTGTTGAACATTTTGAAAAACTTATGCATTGACTGAAAATGATTTTAATATTTTTAATTATATTACATAATAGTCTTTATTTTTCAATAATCTTATATACATTTTTTGTTGTTTATCCTGAGTTGAAATACTTAAAGATGTATTTAAACCATGATGTATGCCTGAATCCACATACTTCAGGGATTTGCTGGACTTTCACCTTAATCTATAAACAGATTTGTGAAAAAGAACTGTTGAAAATTTGTTGTGTATTACTGTCGAATAATATTTTTTTCATTCTAGTCTCACTATTACCTTTGCTTAATAAATACCATGTGTTCATGTTATTACAATTCAAAGCCTTCTCTTGCAGAATTTTTCCAAAACACAACAGCAGACAAATCTTTCTGGATAAAGATCTGTAAGAGGCTGAAAAAGTATCCTAATGTCAAATGAGAAATAATCTTTTTTAAGCCTTCTAAACTTTATAAATGGCCATGTAGTACATAAAATATAAAAAGAAAAAAAAATAGGGGAAAAAAAGTTGTCAAAGACTTCATAATTATTTTTATTATTTGATAATGTTTTAGCATCAAACCCACTGAAAATTAGCTTTGAAGAAATTAGTTTACTTGGAAGAAATTAAGAAACATTGGGTCTAAGAAGTGCAGTCACACAGCATCTTCTTGGCTTCGTACTAAAAACATTGGTGACTTCTTTTTACTTTAATATGTTCTTATATGCTAATTGTATTCTCTGATTCCCAAATAAAGCAAAAAACCCATGATTTGATTAGTCTAGATTAATGATGAAGTAAAGGAAAAAATACAGTATCTTATCTGCATTACATTACTGTCAGCTGGAAACCTCAGCATATAAGTCAGTACTTCATGTTTTCTTGTTGGGGGCAGGGGAAGGAGGAGTAAAAAACCCCAGTGTTTCTATTTTTCTTTAACTTTTGGTCTCAAGCCCTCTTCTGCACCAGCTTAGTGGTTTCTGTACAAGGTAAATTTTGACGGACAAGCAGCAAAAGACTATTAGGTAGACAGGATGAAATATTATGCTGCATCAGTACTGTCTCAAAAATAGGGAAGAAAATAAAGAAATGTAATTTGCTTAGGCCCAAACTGTTTTAATGTCTCATCTGGGGACTGCAATTACTTATTTACTTCAACTTAATGGAAGTCTGTAATGGTTTCCACTTGATAGAGGGCTGCTGCCAACCTATTTGATGATTGACTACCAGTCAACTGTCAAGAACCCAGTGACTTCCTTTCATGATGGGCTAAGGTGCAAAAAACCCTAGGGCTGTCTCCAGACATTATCGATAAGAGTCATCTGACCAAATGAAGAAGTCTGTAATTTGGACTTCTACCACCAAGTTAGTTATCCTAGATTTCCTTTGCAGACAGTGAAGAAAAGCAAGCATTTGTATGGAACAAAACAAATCCAAGAAAACATGCACATGTAAAGAAGGTAATCCCAATGTGTATTGGCCCTGTGATCGGAGCACAAACATTTTTTCTTTGGTTTACAGGGAAAAGGAAAAAACCCAACAACTCAACACCCTGGGATAACGAAAGAAAATCTGCTTCTTTTGGCACTAACTCAACTACAGATTTACTTAAAAAGTCCATGAAGATATGAAGTTACAGCAAATGATTTTTCAAGTTGTCTGTTTTCAGTCATCATCTTTTAAATTTACAGTGATCCATTTCTTTCTTTGCTACACCACTTGCTGGAGAATTCTTCAGGGAATTTTACTGAGTGATATGCAGAGTTGATAAAAGGCATGGAGGGTATGGATATGATTACATTATAGCAGCCTGTGTAACAAAACTAATGGAAGATTTAATAAGTTAATTCTCTCTGCCTCTACTGCTTTACTACCTGTATTTTCTACAGTGTCTATCAAGAACCCTTAATCCTGTTAGCTAGATAAAACATTAGCTAGCATGTTATTTAGAAACAAGAACAGTAAAATAATATATGCAAAAACATTAATGATGATTTAAAATAGTCATAATTATGTATCACAACGCTTCTTTGAAAAGTGTTGTTCACTTTGAAATACAGTAATTGATGTGATGGAAAGGTGATATGTCACAGTGAACCAAATCCATGTTGCATATCAAGCTATTTTTCTTGACTATAAGTTTGCGTAAAATAGAAAGTATATACACCAGTCTTGAAAAAAGTCATCCTTTTTACCCCTTTATCATCATATACCCACTTTTCCTTCCTTCTTTAAGCATTTTTAACTCTCAGGCTTCATACATCTAATGATTTTGGCAGGGGGAGGTTAAACATGTTAGTGCTCTGACCTGGAAGATAAAGGATCACTTGGAGGTTTTATTGGCAACAGCAATTTCTTTCTTGAATATTCTAGGGTTTAAAATGAAGGATGAAAATGTTTATTTTAAGTCTAATATACAAAAACTCAAAATCAGTCTCTCATACTACAATGAATGTTTCTGAAAGTCTGTCTTCTGTTTAGGAGGGGTTTTCTTTCCTTTCTTCATGTATCTGGCCATCTATTACATCGTTAGTCACCCAATTTCTTGCTGTGGTTAATAAAGGTAAAAACTTCTGAGGTTATTCCATAGTACGATAGGAATGCTACAGAGGGGAAAGACATGCCACCCAAAAGCACCCCTTTTTTTCTTTACTCTGCAGATGTCTATATAACTAACAGCACAGTTCAAGCTTTGGTGGTAGAACAGTTCCATGTTTTCCTACTCGCCTCAAAAAGAAGGATCAATTTATAATATATTATTTGTATAGTCAAAGTCCATCTTTTGGAAGAAATTGGGAGAATTACTTGTAAGGAAGAGTACAATGCAGTTTGCTTGAATAAAAAACATATATGCAAATTGGATAATAAGCAAAAAGTGGGTTTACATGGCTTTTTTTTTTTTTAGCAATATACTGTATTAACAGCACTCTGTGCCACATATCTGATGCCTAAACGAAAACAAAACTTTATCTTAACTGACCTATAAAAAATAATTGATCTGGGAAACAAGTGCTGTTCATGTTTTTACTGAGAATATTTGCAGAGCTTTTACAGTCAGACATTAGTTCTTCCTGGACTAAACAGTTTCCCTTTTATGAATTCCCGTTTCTTTCTGAAATGCATTTGTTACAGAAATAAAAAGCGGTGTTATCTCTGAGTAGCTTCTATTATTGCTTGATAATATATGAATAAAAATATCCATGAAACAGTAGTTTGGTTACCCTTCTCTAAAGGAAGACATATTAATACAGAATTTTATTATAAGAATTCATTTTCCTAATGATAAGCATATAGAAATCTTATTCAGATTAGGACAGCGTCATTACAGATGAGAGGGACAGCTGTGATGTAAAAATATCCTTTTTATATAACAAGTGTTTAAAGTAACAGAAATCTGCACATCAAAGTCAGGAAGACAAAATAGGGAGTAAAATTAACATCAAGTGATGTCTATATACTAAAAATACATTTTATTTAAATATTTTTGTATTGCTATTTCTATGCATTAAATGGGCATAAAAAATTACCAGGATTTGTATAAACTAATGTTAAAACATGTCTGAAGTGTATTTTATTCTTTACTGAAAGTTTCTAAGTCAGAATTTAAGAAACAAGGCGGAAGAATTGACTAAAGCACAGAGTATGTAAGTTCTGGTTAGCCATAGAATATCTTAAAAACCAGAAATGTATGTAATTTATAGATTAACTATTTTTTTTATTCCATTCTTATAAAAATTATCTCTAAATGTGTTTGTTTTGTGTCCAATACTATATAAGTTATGATGTGGTATTTATAGGATGGTGTGCTTGTGTGTATTGTGACATTTATGTATGATATACAGATGTATTTATGGACATAATTTATTTTTTGTTCAGGGATCATTGCACAAGTAGGAAAACAATCAGACTCCAAACCAAACCCGCAGAATGAAGAAGGACAGAATTATACATCTTTTAAGTGAGTTATCACAAAATCCAAAGTATATTTTATTTCCAGCACTCCTGGTTAGATGATCAGATGATTCTTGATGGCAATCAAGTGCACCCAGCCAGGACTTGGAGTGTACATGATTTTTAACTCTGATTGGTACATCTCAGCTTAATAGGTTGCAGACTGAATATTCACAGAACACAATGTAAGTGAAGTTGGAATATCAACCTTTTTACTCACACTTAAAGTTATTAGCAAAATTTTGGCTTAATGGAAACACATTTAAATTGCAGGAAAATTAATGAACTAATACCAGTTTTCAGAATCAAATAGCCTGATTAATGGTTTCTGTAGTTTGTATATCATACCTCCACAATACTCCAAGTAAATATTTGAAAATGTAAATCATATCTGAGTTATGTGCCAGTTCCACATAAACTGAATGTATTACAGTATGCTGCAATTTTTTATGTTCGTATTATCCAACACATTACAGCATTACATAATTCTGTTTTAAGTATTTGATGAAATATTTTTGTTCATCATTCCTATTTACAGTGTGTTAAATGAAAGTAAAAATTTAGTAGAAATCTATGCATTTTCCTGTCACATTTCTGTCTTACAAACACGTTCTTATTTCAGAGTTGTCACTGTCAAACCAAATATTATTTCTTAAGCAGTTTGTTAGGGGAAAAAAAAAAAAGACATTAGGTCATTCATTTGAATACAGTCCATGTCTATTACTTGTAAAAGTTATTGTTCTCTAATATCTTTTCCTATCCTCTATGAAATGAACTCAAAGTCCTTGAACAAGTCCTAATGGGCATTACAGTAAAACCACTAGCTCACATTGCCAAAATTAGTTTCTTTATTGACCAGAAAGATTTGGGCAGCTAGTAAACTTGTTTGTGGGTTGAAGCTGTGGAAAGTAGTGGCTTGCACCAGTTTACATAAAGAACAAATACTTAAAATATTTATTTCTGATGTTACATGCCTACAGTTGAATCTCTGCATTGACAATTCAAATGGCAAATTTCGCTGCTAGGTTGATTTTCCTCCTACATATTTGTACAGAAACTAATACAACAGGCTACAATATAAACAGTGAATTTCAGTGTTTCCACTGAAGTATAAACATCACATGCTAATATGAATTAATGTGCTTTAAGGGTTTTTTTGGAGAGGGTGCAGGAGAAGTTTTCAAATGACAGCAAGTCTAATAAATAACAATATCTCAATCGATACTCTGATGTTCTAGTTTATGATTCAATGTAAATGATTTAATGAGGTTGAGAATCCAAAGTCAAGACTTTGAAGCTGTCTAGTTGCAGTGATTCAAGATTAATGTGTCAAAAAAGTCTTCAGGTTAAAGAGACAAAAGAATTCTGTTTGCAGTGGAAACCAGGAAATCTAGTTTGAAATAACACTGGACATACCGTTTAGGTAAAACAAATAACTACCTCCACATTCAAAATGGAGTTTCTAACTCTTCCTTTCATAAGATCCTATACAACATACTTTTTCATAAGTCTGTAGCTCCTTCTTTTTTTCAAAACGTAATAGAAAAGATGTCTCAGTTACTGGAAAAAATCAGGAAGAAGCAGATCTTTTATTTAATTCAATTTTATTTTGAAAGTTCATTTATAAACCTTGGCAATTTATTAAAAGCCTAGGAGTGTACTGGTTTTGGCTGAGATACAGTTAATTTTCTTCACAGCACCTCATATGAGGCTGTGTTTTGGATTTGTGACCAAAACAGCATTGATAACACACTGATGTATTAGCTATTGCTGACCAATGCTTATACAGAGTCAAGCCCGTTTCTGTTTCTCATGCTACCCTTTCAGCAAGTAGGCTAGGGGTGCACAAGAAGTTGGGAGGGGACACAGCTGGGACAGCTAACCCCAACTGACCAAAGGGATATTCCACACCAAGTTACTTGGGCTGCCCAAGTAACCGTGATGCATGATTCTGCAAAGCCCTGCTTTCCTGGAAATGGCTAAGAACCAATAGGCAGTAGTGAATGAATTCCTTATTTTGCTTTGCTTGTGCACGCAGCTTTTCTTTATCTGTTAAACTGTCTTTATTTCAACCCATGAAGTTTCTCACTTTTACCCTTCTGATTCTCTTCCCCATTCCAGTGTGGGGGGATGAGTGAGCAGCTCTGTGAGGCTTAGCTGCCTACCAGGGTTAAACCACAAGAGGTAGCAATTTTTTAAAAAATTTCTTCCTTCCTTATTTGAAGGAGAAACCATTGAAGGCATGAATAGGAAGTCATAACAAGAGAGAAAACTCATTTTTTAGTTTCAGGCTTCTAAAAAAGTTAAATAAAGACAACATATGCAAATGTTGATCTCGCAACAGGAAGCATAATGTAGATTGTGTGAGTCCCTCATATTGTGACTGCTAAATTAGTGATGTGCAGATATTAGACAGTATTATACTTTTTGATGATTATTTTCAACCAGAGATCCTATAAAAACAAGGGTCTAGAAAAGTGGGAAGTTATAGAATTCCTACCCAAAAAATATCTTATTCCAAATTTCAGCAATTTGGCTACCACACTTAGTCTTTCTAAGGGTCTAAGAATAATGCTAATTACAAATCTAGTAATAAATTTGCAGATTCCCTAGTTTTAATCTCAAGTTTCATAAAATTTTAGCAGCATGCCTTCAGAGAGTAATAGAAATAAATAATCTGAAGCCAAGAATTAAGGGTAGGAAGTAACACCTTCTGCCTTATCATGTTGTATCAACGATATATTATTGGAAATAGGGAAAGATTTTCTTAAACATGAAAGAAAATAAAAAAAATTCAAGAAACCCAACTTGGGTTTAAAAAGTGTATCCTTTTGCTTTATGTTAGTAAAATTTTCCTAGTCATGGTCAGAGTAGCCAAAAATCCTCTTTAATAAAGGAGCTTCAATGTAGTTGTACATACTCAGGCCTCCAGAACTTTCCTTGAGATACTCCAGCAAATCAGGACTGGCATCAAGCTGTCACTCCAGAAGCACATGGGTCTCCCATAAGTCCTTTGTTATACCTGCTTCTATTGTGTGGATATATTTTAAGCTCTAAGTCTTATCAAACGTTACGAGACACCTGTGTGTGGACACGAGTAGATTTAGTTCAGATTTCCATTAAACTTGGTGTGAGCTTAGATGGTCTATTTCATATGTAAACATCTATAGTCAGATAAATAAACTGAGGTGTCTAAAAGCTGGAGTTGCATCCCAGATGGAAATTCTGGCTTAATCTAAGAGAGATGTAGAGACACTGGAGAAGTAAAAAATGAACTTTTAAAAACATATTTTCAATCATGTTTTTGTTATTTTCTTACTTTTAGATATTTACTTCCATTATTGCAAACTGGTAATCTATTGCTCTGAAATTTAGCAAATGATGAAAATTATTCTGGGTAACCTGACACATTAGAAGGTATATTTCTCATGCACATAATTTACCACCAGGGAAAGTATTTGGATTAATCTGAGACTTAGAGTCACAGGAATAAGTAAAGAAAAATTTGATTGACCTTCAAAACTGAAAAAAACCTCAATGTGACACACCTATTTGTGGAAATCACATTTGAACCTGAGGCACCACAGTTTGTGATGCACTAAGTAACTTTATTATGATATGATATGTATTCAGTTTACATAAAGACTGCTGTCATACTAATTAAGAAGTCTCTATGAATTAACACCAGTAGCATTTTTTTAACCCAAACAGATCTTTAGAATACACAGAAATCTTATAACGTGTTAATTCTTTATGCTTTTTCCCACTCTTCTGTAGCAACTGTCTGACACTAATATAATGGACACGTGTGAAGAAACTAAGTGGGTTGATATGAGTGATGCAGTATGATCAAAGATGGAAAGAGTAACCAGTTGTGAGTAAATTAGATACTTTCTATCTGTACTTCATAATATTACTAACTTATTTACTAATTATCAGCACAGAAACAAAGTTTAATTTAGAATTATTGAATTATCTGAAAGAAAATGTAAGGAAGTAATTAGCTGATTAGCTTCTCTTGAGAAACATTTAAATCACTTCTAAGTAGATCATGATGTAATTTTCCTAATAAAAAATATTTAATTATAAACTATCTGGGAAATTCAGGAGGCCTCTGTGTGTAACACAGGGTCTCTGAAGACTGTTTAGACTTTATGGCTTCAGCATCCATTGCATCTGTATTCTGATAGGCAAAGCTTTCACTTATGATTAAAGGTATGCAGTCAAATAACATTTTTGCCCTTCCAATTAGTTCATTTTGGCTTCATTAATTTCAATTGTCCCTTTGAAATTCCAGGCGCAATTCATTAAAAAATTACCTATGTAAATAAATGTGTGTAAAATCAGAAAGAATGTTTTTGATGGCTGATACAAAATAAAAACGGAATACAAGTGATAAATTTTTATCTAGAAGAAACAAACAAAAAAGGATCAACTAGTGGTAAAACCTACAGTTGGAATCAAGTATGCTAGGTTATTTCTGCCACCTGAGACCTTTTTGCACAATGCCTTAAACAAGAAATATCTTAAATGTGGTGAGAGAGGGAGGTCAGAGGCATTTAGCTGAAGCACTTATTATGGTAGTCATATGAGGACCCTAGCAGCAACTTACTCACAAAATATAATTTCCCCTTTTTTAGTGATGAGAAACCAGTTCCTTGCTTTTTCCTCCTTTGGGATGCTGGAAGAGAAATGCAGTGGCACTGAGTGAGACACAGCCAGGGGACACTTGCAAGGAATTTGATGGCATGTTTACTTTTGGATATGCTCTTATAGAAAATATATTAATCCTAGCCCTACTGAAAAATACTGAAGTAATTATATTCTAAAAAAAAACTTCTATAGTTTTTGTAATCAAATATAACTTCTTGTCCTATGATCTCTCTTAATAGTAGCCTTTTAGATTCTTTTATTGGAGGAATTTGGTTACTGATTACTTATTTGATGGGTTTACTAAAGTAATGTTAGGGTACATTTGAAACCCAGCAACTAGTAAATAATTTTCTTTTTGGTTAAGAGAGAGAATATAAAAATCATAACTATTAAAAATACATGGTTATTTTTTTCATTAGTTTAATATCCACACAAATAATAGGAGAAAACCCATGTACTTTAACAATTTCTGGTTCAGCTTCGTCATAAATTTGTTTTATGGCTCTATCAGCCATGACTCACTTCACTGATAATCTGTGATTCTCCTGTTATTTCCATCTTGCATAAAGTTACACATATTGACTGTGGGTGTTTAAAGAATACTCATACTCTTTTCAGTCTTCAGCTATTACCCACATGGTGTTCCTGAACTTTTTACAGGCCACAGCTTGTTTACTGAGGAGGCACTGCATTTTTCCACTTAAAAATGTTCTGAAGAACAGTGATAGATACATTTTCTTAATTTTCAGTACCCTTCAAAGGTGCCCCTACTTCCTCAGTCGCTGTGACCAGCTCCTATAAAAGTTATTAGACTGTATAAATGCTATTGAGGACAAAATATTGATCACACATAGTTGTATATATGATATCATAAAGACTATACTAAACATGTCTAAAGGAAATCAAGATATGAGTATAGTACTATTCATTTAAAGCAAATTTATTTATTATAGTTGTCTGTTTTGCACCCAGTTCCATGCTACACTTATGATTTTCAAACCTATCACTACAGAGTCTACACATATTAGCAATTGTGTCATAATGAAACAGTATTTCATTACCAGTATTTTTTATTAATATTACTTTGCCTGCAGAATGCATTTCAGTTTTAACAAACATGTCCTCTCTCTTTTTTTTTTCTTTGCTTTTTTTCGCTTGTTTGTTTGTTTACTTGTTTAACCTTTGCTGGTTCTCTCCAGGCTTGAAAATGCTTGGAAATCCCAAGAATGACTTTGGATACATCCACACGTCCATAATACATGAATACGCCATTCTGATCACCCCAATGCTGCAGCAACAGTCTTGAGCATGTTGTAGGTCAGTGGCCTTTTCCACATGTATAGTCTCTTCATATATGGTAAATGAAGAGTGCTCAGAATCCCTTTCTGAAAAGTAGAACATATTCCTTCAGTTCAGGAAAAAAACCCAAACAACTTAAAATTAAAAACAAAACAAAACAAAACAAAACAAAACAAAACAACAACCACCCCCCCCCAAAAAAAAAAAGCAGAACACCTTTGCAAAATCAGAGAATTTATTTTCTTTATCACTTTTTTTTTTCTCTTCACATACATTTAAATCAGAATTGGAAATGCAAAACTTCAAGGGAAACAAATAGAAATACTCAAACTATTTGCTTCTTTAGCTCTTTGTAAAAAGACAACTGATCACTATTCAAAGGTGTTCTAACAAAAAAAAAAAAAGATAATTTCTGTTCCTGAGGAGAGAAAGAAAACAATTTGGAGAACAAACAGATGTGAAGATAAAATAAGCTAGTCTCTGAAAAAAAACAGGCAGCAAGGAACAAAAGGACAATTTTTTTAAATAGCTGGAGGCAAAAATTAATGTAGATGTAATTGCATGAAAGTGATTAGAAATTCATAGCATGCAATAAAATAGGAATAATTTGGTGTGAGCTATAAGGCTTTTTAAGAAAATGAAAATGAAAATAAAAATTAAAAATTAAAAAATAAAAAAATAAAAATACATAAAAATAAAAATAATAAAAATAAAAAATAAAAAAAATAAAAATAAGAAATGGTCAGTAATTTTGTAAAATGTCTTTAAGATAAAATAGTGTAATATTTCCAATATCACATGTTAAGTGTCTTGTCTTGTCTCTTACATGAAAATGACTACTCCACTGCCAAATGATTTCTGATATAATTGTAAAATTAGAAACAGATTGCTGATATCAATCCTCTGTGATGGGAATCCTAGCCACAGCAACTGAAAGGAGTTTCTTTTTGAAAGTTAATTAAAAACACAACTTGATGCCATTGGCAGTTTAAACACAGAAACTCAGTGCATTAAAATATAGAATTAATATATTCAAATATTCAAATTGTTTTTCAAATTGTCAAAGAAAGGACAAGTGCAGCATGTGTCTAAATAAATACACAAACAGAAACATTAACCTCCTTGAGGGAACAAAAGAATAATGTATTATAATTTCTTATTCCATTTAAATAGTTGTAAGAAATCTTTTCACCTGTATGTTGAAACATGCTTCTATTGAAAGATAGCAATACTGTGGTACCCCATGTCTTGGGAGACACCTTTCAATATCTGTCATACAAAAAAGGGGGATGAGGCCTACAAGATTCCCTATTTCTAGCATAGTCCAATGTTGCCTTTGTGTGGTTGGCTTGTTCTTATCACACTTATTATGAGGACCTCCTTGGGAGAGTTTTATATTGTTCTAAAAACTATACAGCCTTCAAGAAACTGGCACCATTGTAGCCTATTTTGCAGAGTGTTGCCTGCACAGAAAAACATCCTTAGATATTGAAATGTTAGTTAGTTAGCTCTTGTCACTTAATTCTGTTAAACTAACCTGCATAAATTCTATTTAACAGGTATTTCTGGTATCTGACTGCTTTTTTGTCAAGAAAGGAACTCCAGAAAGCCTACTGTAGCTAATAAGTTCTATTTTGGATTTAGGGTTCGTGTTTTTGGTGATGTGAAATTAGTTATCAATCATTAAGTTTTTTTTTCTGAAAGTTAATCAGTTGCCATTTTTTGCAAGAGAGAATTTTTTGTAAGTAACAATATTTGTCCCCTTGCAGGTGAACTGCTAAAAAACAAAATAAAAGAAATAAAAAATAAACATACTTTGATTCTTCCAGCTTTATGATTTGAAAGCTTATTGCTCAGAACCAGCTGAATAGGTAAAATTCAAGAAAATGGACAACGGACCTTCAAAATCCTTAACAATGGAAATGCTTTTAATGCATTAAATTAAATCCACTAATGCATTTAACTCTTTTTATCCCAGCTCCACTTGGTCTGAACTGAATGTGTTGCTAGCTTAAAAAGGAGGTCTCTATGACTAAAATCACTTACAAAAAATAAATTCTTCCATCCACTACTGTGTATGAGTCATGTAATTTTCAGAGACTCATTAATAGGTTGAAGTTAAAACTTACATTCGAGCATTCAGGACAGTGATATGAATTTTTTTTTTATTCAGTAGAGATAGCAGAAAGTTAGTGTCTCGCATTGTAATGCCATATGGGTTTTTTTTAGAAATATAAATGGCTATTTATCTTCCTTAAGATTTCCAGGGGAGGAGTAAATGTTAAGTACCATTACATTCATGCATTCTTGGAAAAAATATTGTCATCTATTTCACTACTAAATGAGAAAGTTTTGAAAAACATAAGAAGAAAAAAAAATTTGAAAAAGGAACGCCTAGACTTCTAAAAGCAATACTTGGGAAAGAATTATAGAATCATAAAATCATAGAATCAGAATCATAGAATCAAAATACTTTGGGTTGGAAAAGACCTTTAAAGGTCATCTAGTCTAACCCCTCTGCAATGAGCAGGGACATCTTCTACTAGATCAGTTTGCTCAGAGCCCTGTCCAACCTGACTGTGCTGGTTTTGACTGGGATAGAGTTAATTTTCTTCATAGTAGGTAGTATGGGGCTATGTTTTGGATTTGTGCTGCAAACAGTGTTGATAACACAGGGATGTTTTAGGTACTGCTGAGCAGTGCTTCACAGAGTAAAAGCCTTCTCTGCTTCTCACACCAACCCACCAGCAAGTAGGCTGGGGGTGCACAAGAAGCTGGAATGGGACACTGCTGGGACAGCTGACCCCAACCGACCAAGGGGATATGCCATATCATATGACGTCATGCACAGCATATAAAGTTGGGTGAAGAAGAAGGAAGGGCGGGACATTTGGAGTGATGACATTTGTCTTCCCAAGTAACCATTACGTGTGATGGAGCCCTGCCTTCTTGCAGAAGGCTGAACACCTGCCTGTCGATGGGAAGTAGAGAATGAATTCTTTGTTTTGCTTTGCTTGCATGTTTTGCTTTTGCTTTAACTATTAAACTGTCTTTATCTCAACCCACGAGTTTTCTCCCTGTTACTCTTCTGATTCTCTCCTCCTTCCCGCTGGGTGGGGGCAAGCAAGTGGCTGTGTGGTGCTTAGTTGCCGGCTGGGGTTAAACCACGACACTAACCTTAGAATCATAGAATCATTAAGATTGCAAAAGACCATTAAGATCATCAAGTCCAACCGTTAACCTAACACTGCCAAGTCCACCACTAAACCATGTCCGCAAGCACCACGTCTACCCGTCTTTTAAATTCCTCCAGGCAGGGAGACTCCACCACTTCCCTGGGCAGCCTGTTCCAGTGCCTGACTACCCTTTTGGTGAAGAAGTTTTTCCTAACATCTAACCTAAACTTCCCCTGGTGTAGCCTGGCGCCGTTTCCTCTCGCCCTATCGCTTGTTACTAGGGAGAAGAGACCGACCCCCCACCTCGCTACAACCTCCTTTCAGGTAGTTGTAGAGAGCGATGAGGGCTACCCTCAGCCTCCTCTTCTCCAAACTAAACAACCCCAGCTCCCTCAGCCACTCCTCATAAGACTTGTCCTCCAGACCCTTCACCAACTTCGTTGCCCTTCTTTGGACATGCTCCAGCACCTCCATGTCCTTCTTGTAGTGAGGGGCCCAAAACTCAACACAGTACTCGAGGTGCGGCCTCACCAGTGCCGAGTACAGGGGCACTATTACCTCCCTGGTCCTGCTGGCCACACTATTCCTGATACAAACCAGGATGCTGTTGGCCTTTTTGGCCCCCTGATCACACTGCTGGCTCATGTTCAGGCGGCTGTTAACCAACCAGGGATGGGACAGTTACCGCCTCTCTGGGCAACCTGTGCCAGTGTTTCATCACCCTCATCATAAAAAATTTCTTCCTTATATCTAGTCTGAATCTACCCTCTTTTAGTTTAAAACCATTACCCCTTGTCCTATTACTACAGGCCCTGCTAAAAACTCTGTCCCCATCTTTCTTATAAGCCCCTTTAAGTATTGAATGACAACAATAAGGTCTCCCTGGAGTCTACTTTTCTCCAGGCTGAACCTCACAGGAGAGGTGTTCTATCCCTCTGATCATTTTTGTGTCCCTCTTCTGGACCCACTCCAAGAAGTCCATGTCTTTCCTGTGCTGAGGACTGCAGAGAGGAATGCAGTACTCTAGGTGGGGTCTCACCAGGGTGGAGTAGAGGAGCAGAATCATCTCCCTCGATCTGCTGGCCACACTTCTTTTGATGCAGTGCAGGATATATTTGGCTTTCTGTGCTGCGAGAGCACATTGCTGGCTCATGGCCAGCTTTTCATCCACCAGTACACCCAAGTCCTTATCCACAGGGCTGCTCTCAATCCCTTCATCCCCCAGCCTGTATTGATACCAGGGCTTTCCCTGACCCAGGTGCAGGACCTTGCACTTGGTCTTGTTGAACCTCATGATGTTCACACAGGCCCACTTCTCAAGCTTGTCCAGGTCCCTCTGGATGGCACCTCGTCCCTCAGGCGTGTCAACCGCACCACCCAGCTTTGTGTCATCTGCAAACATGCTGAGGGTGCATTTGATCCTGCTGTCTATGTCATTGATGAAGATACTAAACAGCACTGGCCCCAGTACCGACCCCTGAGGGACACCACTCATCACTGATCTCCATCTGGATATTGAGACGTTGACCACTACCCTCTGCATGTGACCATCCAACCAATTCCTCATCCACTGAATAGTCCATCCACCAAATCCATCTCTCTCCAATTTAGAGAGAAGGATGTTGTCGGGAACCATGTCAAAGGCCTTACAGAAGTCCAGATAGATGACATCCATAGCTCTTCCCTTGTCCACGGATGCAGTCACTCCATCATAGAAGGCCACTAGGTTAGTCAGGCTGGACTTGCCCTTGGTGAAGCCATGCTGGCTGTCTCGAATCACCTCCCTGTCCTCCATGTGCCTTAGAGTAGCTTCTAGGAGGATCTGTTCCATGATCTTCCCAGGCACAGAGGTGAGGCTGACAGGTCAGTAGTTCCTGGGGTTCTCCTTTCTAGCCTTTTTATAAATGGGTGCTATATTTCCCTTTTACTAGTCCCCAGGGACATCACCTGACTGCCATGACTTTTTGAATATCATGGAGAGTGGCTTGGCAACTACATCAGCCAGTTCCCTCAGGACTCTGGGATGCATGTCATCAGGTCCCATAGACTTAGGTATGTTCAGGTTCCTCAGGTGGTCTCAAACCTGGTCTTCTCTTGCAGTGGGAGAGACTTTTCTCCCCCAGTCACTGTCTTGAGGTCCATCCACTTGAGAGGTGTGGGAAGAGAGATTGCCAGTGAAGACTGAGGCAAAAAAGTTGAGTACCTTACCCTTTTCCTCGTCTGTTGTTACCAGTTTGCCAGTCGTGTTCATCAACAGGGTACATTATCTTTGACTTTCGTTTTCTGGATGACATACCTGTAGAAGCCCTCCTTATTATTCTTTGCATCCCTTGCCAAGTTCAGCCCCAGCCGCACCTTGGCCTTCCAGGCAAACAACTGGGCAGCATCCGTATACTCTTCCCAGGATATCTGTGTCAGTGAAAAAAAATAAAAAAACAATACATAAGGGAAAAGATAAGCAAAGGGAAAGATAATTGGGAAAACATAAAATCAAGTGCCAGATATTGAAAACTGTTACCAGTAATCTGCATTTTGTGCAATTATTAATCTTAATTTGTTTTCATGGCGATTTGCCACAAAAATAATCATTTATCTTTTTGGACAATGTTTCTGCAGTGACATTACCAAATTACTGCTGAGTCACAACTGTGCTAGTGGATGGAAAGATTGAATTTGTTTCTTCAATACATATTTGTTTGTTCGATGCATTTTAGTTGCATTCAGCATAACTTTCACTACGCATGGAATTTGAACTTCTTTTAATAAAGCTCTTGCTGAAGTGTCTGTTGTTAATATCATATAGAGAAATATTAATTAATAATTTTCCTAGAATTAAAATTAAAATAGTCATTTGCACAGAGAAAATCTGTAATGTGTGTACATATGCCCTGAACTAATAAGCATATATGACATAAAGTTTAAGTATAAATCAATCATGACAACAGTTTTATGCTTTTCATTAAGTGCCTAGAGTAAGGTAAACAAAATGCTTTGCTGGATCAAGGGCTTCAGTGAACATTCTTTAAATATGATACCAACTGAGCAGAGTAAATTAGTTGAATGCACAGAATATGAGTGGAACTGGAGCACATTTTTAGCCCACCTAATATAAGTCACTTATACAATGCATTCCTCATTCATATTCAAATCCATGGAATTAAAAAATGTTCCTATAATTCTTATCAAGACTTTTGACATTATTCAAAGGCCATTGAACTCATTAAGAATCTCTCCACTGTCTTTAATTTGTTTTGGATCTGTTTCCATGCTAGCAGTGTGTTATTCTGCTTCTCTGATGATGCATGCATGTCAAATTCTTATATGAGATTTGGGGTGGGAGGGGGAAAGGAAGGAGAGGTTAGCGTTGGCGAGGGCAAATTAAGTAAGGCTTGCTGCTATGACCAGGAATTCAAGCAAGGAAAAAAAAAAAAAATAAAAGCATAGGAAGCACAGCTATCAAGTGCAGACCAAGTGAAAAGAGTTTGTATATCTGAGTATTTTGATTCTGCTCTTATCAGTCCAAAATGGTACATTTTCCAGGCTGCAAGTAATGCAGGTACTGTAATATGTCGGTATGTGTAACTTGATGAGGAGGTGCCCACTCTTCTGAAAACTAATGGGAAATGCATAACAAGAGAAGATGACCGTGTTTGTTCATTGCTAGCTATGGCTGGAAGAAACTCCCAGATAGAGCTTTCAGAAGTGTTTTTGCTTGCTTGCTTGCTTGTGTGCTCATCTTAATGATAATGCACTTTATTCTTTCATGAGCTGAACCCAGCCGTGATTAGCAATTTAACTTCCTAAGTAATGGAGAAGAAACAAAAGAAGTCAGTAGATCCTGCACCAGGTGGTGAATAAATAAATTCAGTCTTAGCACCAGTTGACATTAGCATCAAAAACAATAGCAGAATTGTAATCATCTCAGTGGAAAGAACACCTGGAAAAATGTAATGAAGGGAAAAATCCACCCTGCTATTTTATTTTGGTAACCTGCGACTTTGTTGTAGAAGACCTCTGCCTGCCCACTCCAATGAAGCAAGCTGGCATGTGGAATATTCTGCAGATGGATCAACAGCAGGGACTCTATTGGTTTCCCGTAGTAGCCCAGCAATTCTGGCAACTAGTAATAATAGCAAATAATGGTATCCACCCTCTGTGGGCCTTACTGACCCTCTAGGGTTTAAATGTTATTCCCAAGGAATTTCTATCTGCTTTCTTCTTTAGCATGCTCCTGTTTTCTCTGTGTAGCTGATCTTATTGCCATGTACACTCAACTCCATTTTCTCTTTTTGTACTTTGTGGTATAAACATAATGCCATGCTAAACTATGATATATTTTGAATTCTCCTTACTATCACACCTTTATAACAGGAAAACTATTACATATTTAAGACAGTTGAATATCCTACAGAACTTTTTGAGAAAAAAAAATCTAAAATATGTGTATTTCCTATAAGTACCATAGATTATGTGATCATACAACATGATGTGGTCCAGTAACAGCTTTAAAGGTATAAATTTAAGTCTGGCAATTAGTAGATTTTTCTTCAGAGAAGTTCAGAGAAAAACTAAAAAAGTAAATTTTTTTGCAGGGCCTATTAATGCCTAATGAATCATCAATAATCAATTTTCTGGTCAAATAATCCCTCACAGAATTCAGATGTTAAAAAAAACTGATTTCTTACAACTGAGCCTATTCAGTGATATTGTATTTTTTGTATATTAGACCTGTCTGGACCCAAATGCAGAAGAACCATCCATGTTATGTCATACAATGTCAGGACTGCTGATCCCAGTCATCGTAGGATTGCAGTGTTCGGAGTTGTGCTCCTCACAGGGCACGGCAACGGACAGCTCATAATCTGGTCTCTTTTATGTTTCCTCACAGGACATCATAGGTACTAAATACCTTACAGGAGATATTTTAGGATCAGTTCTCAGACTGTGACTTTTTTTCACCTAGCTCATGTAGATATAAACATCTACATGTAGACACACAAAGTTTGACATTTTGATCTGGAGCTGAATCCCACCCACCATGTCTTTATTTCCTTCAAATTAAGATGATAAATATTCAAGTTCAAGTGTAACAGATGGTTCATTAGTATGCATTGCAGTTGCATATAGCATTGCAAAAATCCATAGAGATTTTATTTAGACATCCTACAATATTGTTATGGAACCCCCAGATAACAGATGAGAAGCAGAACAAGCACTCACACTCTTGGTAAAAGAAATGCATATAAGCAGAGATCTACGTAACGAGATAGAGCATGGCTATTTTTTAGAGAATTTTTGTCCATATGGACAAAATAACTGGTTGCAATAAGATAATTGTGACGTCTGAGGCACCTCAAAGATTTACTTCATTTAGCAACTTTTCTGTGCAGTTTGTGTATAGTTGTAATAGGGTGCATAGTTTCAAGAAAGATACATACATATAAAAACTGAAATTCCTTCTGGTAATTAGCTACATGTGTTCCTCTGAGACCTGTGGCATAATGTAAGAAATAGGAAAGACCTGGGGATTAAGCAAAACTCTGAAGACCTCCCTAGATTCTCCCACATATTAATCCCTGCCTTGTACTAGAGGTTACCTAAGAATGTTTCTTGATCTTCCTTTATGAATTACTTCCCTTGTGTTCCTGCTATTTCAGGATATTCTACCAATAATCCCTAGCTGTGGCTACTAGCAGTGGGTAGAAATTGCTGTGTTTGATTTATATACAGCAGACTTTCCAATAATTATGTGTAGCATTACTTCTGCAATTCACACCATATAGTGTGCTGCTTCATCATAAGTAACGACTGTAACTGCTTATAGTGAGCCTCAAGGATGCAATTCTCTCAAGATGTGACCTTTGGAGAAAAAAGAGGAAAGAGGACAAAGTTAGTGAAGTTTTCTATTCTGGGAGCATAAACAAATTAATTTTGAGAAAGAGGCTATCAGCTCTGAGAAGCAATTAGTGATTAAAGTCGTACTAATACACAAAAAAGATAAAGTATTTAGTCTTTAACACTCATTTTGCCAAAATTGTAGAAATACAAATCCTTTGAATGAAAAAAGGACACATTCTTAATGTGAAAATTAAACACAATAAACCATGTTTAGTAAGCTTTATTCTGAGTAGGACATAAAGCATCAGAAAAGCATGACAGCGCACCCCGGATGCATCTTCATTAACAACTAATGAAAGGCAAAGAGAAAAAGGACCAGAGGTTGATCTGCTGTGACTCCACACATTCACAACCAGATGACAACTTAACCAACAATAATGCTCATGTCTTTTGTTGGTCTGAGGCACGCACCCCACAGGCACAGACAGCAAAGTGCTAAATGACTGAATGTCCCCATTGCAAGAGGCACATTTCCAAAGGTCCCCTAGTGCTTATCTTCAGCCCGGGTACTACGTGTCAGGAAACCATTGTTAAGTGCACCAGTGACACACTCGAGTGCATAGCAAATACATAGGAAGGGAAATTAGCACCACAAAGATTTCCTGCATGCTACAGCATGGTATAGATGTACTCTGTGAGGAACTGGGGAGTGCGAATCATGTAGGACAAGCTGTGGTTCACATGTCAGCAAATACTACAGAATGCATACAGAAAAGAATAGTGCTATTTAAGGGGTTAGTAGAGAAGGATGAAATGACCAGCTGTTAGCCAAAACCAGTCCCTGTTAGCAATTGTTCTATAACTGTCCATTTTGATTTGAAATATGAACTTACCTTACTCCTGCTAATATTTTGCTACTCAGTGTCCTTGTTTTCCTTTGGTTTGCTTTGTTTAGTTAGGTGGATTTTTTCATACAACTGACTCATTTTCTCAGCCTTAAAGCTACATCTTTTTAATAGGACTTCTCATTTCAACAATTTTATATCTGTACTACGGAGATCTATTCACTAGTTCAGCTGGAGAAATGTTAAAATTATCATGAGAATCTATTTTCTTCAGGAGCCTCCTGGGACCACTAAGACTGACAATAGGCCTCAGAAAAACAGCAATATATTCTAGAGCTATTTATTCCTTCTGATTTATTCTTGCTAGGAATTGTTCATCTGAGCTCTCCCCTGGGCAAAGCATCTTGAAGAACCCCTTATGTCAACTACAAAGCGAAAGACTGTCAAAACAAGACACTTGTATGAGTTTTGCTAATAGTATAATTCCAACAATTTTTTGCTATGTTCTATCAATTTTAATTTTGTATGGCTTTGTTTCCCAAGCTCTCTAATCAAGTAGATTTAAATACATTAGTACATATCATCACCTTGGTTTGTACTGGGATTTAGTCAGAGTTTCTATTTGAATTGATTGAATTTAAAACTAAGACAAAACCTCTGATTTTTACTGAGGCACGTTATGTTCTGTGTTGCATGCATTACTGACCTCATGCCATCCATTTATCATCATCAATAACATACAGTGCAATGGAAGCTGATTCAAACTCCCAGTGATGAAACTAAAGCAGTTCAAGATAGAAGACACCACACTGTAACTTCTTTTCAGCACTAAAAAATAATAAATGCCAGCCCCTTCACTTATAATGGTTTCTCCTTATAAGAATACATTATTGTTCTTAAGCAGTTAACATTCATCCCAGCTTTTGACCATAACAGAAATTTGTTTGCTCTGTTAGTGAAGCACTTAAATTTTCTGTTTCTAAAATGAAAGACATATTGTTATGGTTTCTACAAGAAAACAAGGACATATCTGTAGTGCCATTTTTCTTCCTTTTGCCTGTAGTGTTTGTAAAATGGTCCCTTTTGATTGCCCAAAAATGTTTTCCAGTCTTCTAAATAGCATCGGACACCTGTTTTCTCTGAAAGCTTTTAAAGCTGTTTACATTCAACACAAGTGTTTCTCACTACACTTCTTTTTCTCCACAAGCTTCATAAATGTGGGGCTGTCAGTATTTGTTTATTGCTTGAGATTATTTTCCCTAGGACTTTTCAGTATAAACTACACACATTTAATGACATTTTTTTTTGTTTAAGCTTAACTCATTCACTGTTGCACACTTCAGAGTCATACTTCTGCATTATCAGTAATGTCATTTGTATGAGACAGTGTTTCTCATATGTAATATTTAACTTCAAAGGTGATTAAGCAACTTATAACTTTGACAAAAGTAGCCAAGTGCCCTCATTTTTATTTTTTTTTAAGATTTTGTTTGACTAAATCATTGGTTGTTTTTTTCTATTATCTTAAGAAACGTCTGCATCCTTTTCAATGGATTTGGAGACAACTCTAACTGTACAGTATTCCTATTTAGAGATTATTTTACTTCAGTTAACAAATGTGTAAGTGATATAACCATGAGACATATAAAACTTTTGGAATAACCATAACCAATTTGCAAACTGTGTTGGTAAAATGGTCTCAAACAGCACAAACTGGCTTCAGATTTAAAACTGCCAGCATTCTGAAAATACTTACCATGGACCTTTGTTTCAGGCCATTTCACAATCCATCAGTTCAGGGTTTTTTGGCTGTATGGACATAGTTCAGGCTTAACTTTATTAAAAATAAATGTGCTTGAAGTCTTCAATGAATGCTTTCTGAGATCACAAAACTTCATTTCACTTCTTTCAAAACATTATAAATGTATGCAAAGCTTTTACATTACAAGGTAGTGTAATTGGTTTTCCTTCATGAGATGGTCTATATTTCAAAGTTAATTAGTGCTACCACCATACATGTTGTTTCACTTGTTTTATTTTCTAATTTGCACAGGAGCATGCATCGTATTTTCATGTAACTAGCCTGAACAGCTTCCAGAGAGACCCCTTCCTATGTATTCTACTTCTCATAGCCTTACAATTGCTAATATTCACTCCCATTGGGATGGGGGAGGGGTCAATCAAAAAAAGGTTGTTTGGATTAAACAGATGTGCGCTATGAGAATCTATTAAATGTGCAAAAATATAGCAGAAAAATCAAAACAGTTTATTTTGATCAGGTCACAAACTGTCTTTGACCATACTGAGATGTTTTGCTATGCTAATGTTTAGCCATTTAGTAAGGACTGTGGGTTTTGCCTTTTCATTCAACATTAAAAGTTGCATTGGGGGAGCAAAATAAATTATTTTATGTCTATTGAAGAGAACTGACCTTGTACCTTACCTTTTTCGAAATGAAAGGTAATTTTTTTTTTTCTGAATGAAGTTTAAGAATCTCCCTCTAATTACTTGAAGAAATATATTTTTAATTAAAAGCATAAAGATTTTTTTAAATTAGAAGTATGTATATGTATATACATATAGAAAAACTTCACTAGAAATTCTTTGAAGCTTGTTTTCATTACTTTATTTCTTTTGGGTTACACCTCTAAATCCAGTACAGACCCTTGATTACACATTTATCTTTTCTCACAATTCCTTTATCTACTAAAAAAAAATCACTCTTGTTAGTTGCATATCCTTATTTTCCAAGAGTTAATATTAGCACAAACTTCTTTAAAAGTCTTGGTCATGACTTGGATCTTGCACTCAAGCTTTTTCTTTCTCCCACTCAATATATATTTCTTTTTAGTTAGAATTTTGAGAGCTTTTCTAAGGCCTTAAAAATCCTTTCTGCTGTATTCTATTTGAATAAGGAGGCTGTATCTTTTCAGGTAAACTCCATGTCTCGAGAAGGAATCTGCAATTTGTATTGATACAGATCCTTGTAGCAATTTCTATTAGAAAATCCATTATTCTAGTCACCTATAATGTAAAATGCAAATAATAATTAGAAATTAAGAATAAACTTTGTAGAATGTTTAAGATTACTCTTCCAAAAAAATTACAGAAAATGTTTAGAAATTTGGAAAGTAGATGGTCTTAGCCTCATTTCACCTAGGTTCATCAACTGTTTCATTCTTGCCTGGAAAACTGTGTACATTGCAAGATACATTAGCTTTATGCCCTAAAATATAAAACGTAAAATACAGTTTTAATTTGTAGAACCTGAACTTTCATTAATATAATGTTTTGCATTTACTTTCCATTTTCTTTCAATGAATTGATTGACACATGAATCTTCATTAATTTCTTCTTTCTCCTGGATCCCCTAGATATGCAAATTGATCCTACTTGCCAGACAAGCTTATTAAATGCCTCTGGCTTTCTGGAACTGTAAGACATTTGATTAGAAAATTAAAACACTGGCATGTAGCTGGCATTGTTCTTTCTGGTTTAGCTGGCTTTTGTACAACATTCACATTAGGTCTGTGCCCACAACCTCAGACTGAATAATATTGGAAATGCATGATGTATGGACAAAGTTTGAGGGAAAAGTGCCAAAGGAATATTGGCCTTTCATGTCCTTCTCTGGTGAGCACATGTGCAAGTTGGATTCAGGATAGAGAACAGATAGATGAATACTAAATATTCTCAATGCACAATGAACTATAGTTTCCTTAAAATTAATTTCCTTAAGGCAAATCCAACATGTTGATCCAGCTCAATCATTTTTTTAGAATCTTGGTCTGAATAAGGTATTGTTTAATGTAATAGACAGTCATTTCCAACAGTAACAAGAAACATAAAAAGCACTTTTGGGGCATAAACACAAAACCAGTCAGAAATGAAATCTCCAGGACAGATGTGATTTATATATTTCATTTCCCACATCTCAAACATGGACTGTGTACACATTATTTTATTCAAAGGCTTTTTATTTATTTAACATGGTCACAATCATAGTAAGAACCAATCTTTGACCATTCATTTCTGATGGAAAGTTTAGATGCTGTGCAAGAGTTTTTGTGCAGTTAGTAGTAGTTAATTTGTTCCTTTAAAGGCAATTGACTCCTACCCTTTCTAAATTAACAGTTAGATACTTATACTTTGGCTGATTCAGTCTCTGAAAAGGACGAAGGTATATGTCAATATAATGCTTGAAATATTTATGTTTACTTTCTCTTCTGGTGAGGTAGGTTGTGCCCCTGCAGCCTGTGATGACCCCTGTGAAGCACGTAGTCACTGCAGCCCATGGAGAGGACCACGTCAGGGCAGATATCCACACTGCAGCCCGTGGATGACCCCACACCAGAGTAGGTGGATATGTCACTCCACTGTGGCCCATGTAGGACCCACACTGGAGGAGTCTTTCCCTAGAGGACTGTATCCCGTAGCAAGGACCCTATGCCAGAGCATGGGAATAGTGTCAGGAGTAAGGAGAGGCAGATATAAAGTGTTGTGACTCGATCACAAACTGCTTTTCCCATCCCCCTTGCACTGCTTGGCAATGGAGAGCTAGAAGAGCTGGGAATGAAGGAGTTAAGTCTGGGAAGCAGGTGTGTGTGTGGGAAGATGTTTTAGTTTTTGCCTTTGTTTCTCATCATCCTATTCTTTTTTAATTGGCAATAAATTATACTAATTTTCCCCAAGTCAAGTCTGGTTTTGCCATGATGGTAGTTATTGAGTGATGCCCCTGTCTTTATCTTGGCCCATGAGCTTTTCTATCATACTTTCTCCTTCTATCCTGTTGAGCAGGGGGAGTGAGAGAGCAGCTGGGTGGGTGTCTGGCAGCCAGCCAAGATCAATCCACCACCAAATGGAACTTCTTTATAGCAGTAATAATACTGAAAAATCAGAGTAATAACAATGGAACATGTATCAGTAATAGCACCCTACAATCATATTAACAGTTTAAGAACATTTGATCTAGGCTTCTTGTTGCTTAGCAGATAGATAATAATTTTATGGGTGCAAGAAAACTAACTTGAGGTCCTGAGTTTCAGTTAAAATATATACAGAAATATGACAGTAAAAATATCATTGATCCAATTCTTGATGACCATATGTATAAAATTTTTCACTGTGATTGTTCATTTCCTAAAGGACATTAACAGTAGTGTATACTTTTCAACAAGTGCTTTAAAATATCTCACGAAGAGTAAATTAGCATAAATTACACTTTTAAGAGGTTGGAAAAATAGAAGTTTTGAATGGATGCAGAACAGAGGGTAATTTTAACTTCTACCTTCTTGTACTTTTTTCAGCTTCTTGGCAACTAAGATTAACCAACATAAAGGAATTGTAAGTAGTTATAAGCAGAATCCCTCTCTCCCACTCCCTCCCTTTCCCTTTCCCCCCTCCTCTCTCTCTCTTTCAGGTCACCATCTAAGTTACACTTCTCTCCTCATGTTTTTTGAATTTGTCCTGGTATATAGATCTATTTTCAGTCTAACACCACCAACATTTTCCTGAATTTTTAAAGTGCCATATATTTAAATGGGTTTTTAGACACACGATTCTCCATCTGTTTCAAAACTCATCTAAAAATACTTTTATCTTGTCTGCCTGTCAGTGTTCACCTCCTTTTACACTATTTCATTATAGCAATAAAGGAGGTATATGTTATAATTTCTCTGGGGTATGCAAAACAAAGTTGCTTTGGGATTTATCTAACTTTATTATTAGATTTTGAATTTCTGATTTAATGTTCTGTTTTCCCCAGCTATTATTGTATAAATTACAGTCACTTTTTCAGGTCCTTTTGTTTTCAACTTGTCTATATTGGGGCTTGTTTTTTTTTAAAATTATTTTCAGTTCTGCTCTAGTTATTCCTAATATGCAGATGAGACAGAATTCTTCATATTCAGGAACTTACAGAACCAAAACTTACCTAGTGCATACACTTTTCTGTTTTATTTAATTCTAAAATGGTTTAGCAACAGAATCTAATATTGCTTTTTTGGCCTTAATGAGTCAAAAATCCTACTGACTGTAGTAAGCATTTTGCCAGAGTACTTAGAGTTATCTGTAGCTTTTAACAGATTGACATTGGAATTGCTGAGTCAGGGACATTCTGCCTTATGGATTTCTGTACTTTTAAGGTGTATTTAAAGTAGTTTTTGATGCAAGGGTATTCATCCTCAGGTAAGCAGTCAGGAAAAATTTGCCAATGTCTTTATGACTGTAGTCATAAAGTAGTTTCCTGACTGCCCCACTGGAGGTTCAAATTTGATGAGCGCTGCAGAGTTTATGAGGTCTGCAGACACTCCTGGATAGGACAGCTACAGTGTTGTCTGGAGGTAGTCATGTGCAGAGAGAAAAGTCAAGACCTCTTATACAGTCATTCAGAGAAATAACACTAGTCTCAGCCAGAATAAATGAGAATATTACAATTCATACAACAGAGTCTAATTTGCACAGGGATTAGATTCTAAAGGAGACTAGGCACCAATGCCCAAAGGCCAGGCTAGCAACTGCATGAACAAAAACAGATGTCCGTTTGTGTAGACAATCATAGAATCATAGAATGGCTTGGGCTGGAAGGGACCTTAAAGATCATCTAACTCCAACCCCCTGCCATAGGCAGGGACACCACCCACTAGACCAGGTTGCTCAGGGCCCCGTCCAACCTGCCCTTGAACACTGCCAGGGACGGGGCATCCACAGCCTCTCTGGGCAACCTGTTCCAGTGCCTCACCACCCTCTGAGTAAAGAATTTTTTCCTAACATCTAATCTAAATCTCCCCTCTTTCAGTTTGAAACCGCTCCCCCTTGTCCTATCACTATCTGCCCTTATAAAGAGTCTCTCCCCCTCTTTTATATAAGCCCCCTTTAAGTACTGAAAGGCCCCTATAAGGTCTCCCCGGAACCTTCTCTTCTCCAGGCTGAACAACCCCAACTCTCTCAGCCTGTCTTCATAGCAGAGGCGCTCCAGCCCTCTGATCATCTTAGGGGCCCTCCTCCAGATCCATTCTAAAAGGTCCATATCTTGTGCTGAGGACTCCAGAGAGGAATGCAGTACTCTAGGTGGGGTCTCACGAGGGCAGAGTAGAGGGACAGAATCACCTCCCTCGACCTGGTGGCCATGCCTCTTCTGGGCTTTCTGGGCTGCTAGTGCACATTGCTGGCTCATATTCAGCTTTTCGTTGACCAGGACCCCCACAACCTGTATGAACAATTACTGTTACTGTAGAGTTAAACCCGTAAACCATAATTCATATATCTATTTCTGTCACAATTTCGAACTCAACTCTAGCACTGAATTCTGCATGCTTTTTCATATTCTTCATTGACTGCCTGCTATTTTGAAAATCACCCCCCAGATTTTCTCATCCAATAGAACAGTTATTGTAATTAATCCGATGTTTTATCCTGTCATACTGTTATCCCAGCAATATGGTTTAGTATAATCTTCCTATAATAATAAAAGAAAAACTTGAATCACTGTGATGCTTACTGAGCATTCACAAATAATATTTTTTTTCAACTATTTGGTTACTACAGTGCTATATGTTTCCTAACCTGTCAAAAATATAGCTGCTGCAAGAATTTTGTAAAGCTGCTATTCATTCAAACTCATATTTATATGCAAGAGCATTACACATTGAAATAACCCCCAGACAGAAGACCCATCACTCTTTCATGTACTTTTCTTGCTGGAAGCAGAAATCCACTTTTTTGGGTAGCTGGAAGAAAGTTGTGGCAAGGGGATTATAGTATCAAGTGAAGGATAAAGACATAAATAGAGGTAACCATCAAGGAGGACACATAACTTCTTTGAATTCCAGACACTGAAGCATTTATCTGAAGTATTGTCATGAAAAATATGAGCCTGGTTTAGATGTCTTGACTGTCTGAGAGTAAAGTTTGCCATCACATATATTTTATATGCAATGCCAATTTATGCACTCTGTGTAGGCGTCATGCTGCAGCTGTTTACATGCAAACTAGTTAATTAAGAAATTGTTTTGTTTTACATTGCTCCAGAAGCCTGCTACATTTTTTCATGAAACTCTGGTGTTCATGAAACTCTGGTGTTCATGACTATTTTCATTGTTTATTCAAGACCATTTTCTGAAAATGGAATTTTCATCTTTCCACAATGATTCCCTCATCAGACAAAAGCCAAGGAGGAAAGGGAGGAAAGGGGCAGACGGGGGGAGAGGAGGAGAGAGGAAAGGAGGGAGGGAGGGAAAAAGGGAGGGAGGAAAGGAAAGAGGGAGGGAAAGAGGGAAGGAGGGAGGGAGGGAAGGAGGAAGAGAAGAAGAGACAAAGGGAGGGAGGGAGGGAGGGAGGGAGGAAGGAAGGAAAGAAGGAAGGAAGGAAGGAAGGAAGGAAGGAAGGAAGGAAGGAAGGAAGGAAGGAGGGGAGGGAGGGAGGGACGGAGGGACGGAGGATTCTGGAAAACATCTGTACAAAAATTTGTGCACTTGAAAACGTCGAGGTATAGAAATAACAGTATGAACACCTGCCTTTTATGATTAGTAGATGGGGATGATAAAAAGGGTCAACACGATAAAATGTACAATGCAAGTACATGTAAAGAGTTGTCGAAAACAGCAGTGAAAAAAAGAAAAGGAAAAAGGGAAGATGTGAACAGCAGAATGGCAAAGCACAAAACCAGAAAATTTCCTGTCCCAGACAGACAGGAAATACTACAATTATTATACAAGGATGACATAATACTTTCACAGCATTTTAGATCACACAATCAGCCTTCATTCAAAATATGGAGCTTAATATTTCCTAAACAGTAATGATGCTCTAGTGAATATGATTTGATGTTTGGAAAGGGCAGGAGGGCTCTATTAAGGAGTCAGCTAAGCTATTGTTCCACAGAATATTGCAACATGTAGTTGATAACTGTAAGAATACTGTAGTGAGTGTGAGACAATCTTGTTGCCTTAGATATACCAACATACTATTTGTGAAAACTAGCCTTTTTCTCCTAACAACAAAACAGTCTAGTTCTTTTTGAGAGACAGAATGATACAGGCTGAGAATGAACTGGTGTTAATGTGCAATTTTCTCATAAACACAAGGACAGGATATTCAGTATGGTACAGATCAGCCCCTGAGGTTCATCCTGGTTATACTCACATCTCCAGTGATGAGTGCTCTGAATTTAAGGATTTATATGGCATTTCTAATTCATTTCAGACAGAAATTGATTTCTGTGGTAAAAATCACTTTCAGAAAACACGTTTCGATAGAATATAAGGGTACAGTGACTTCTCCAGAGAAAAATCACTCATAATCAACAAGATTAAGGGATTATTTTAATATATTTGAGAATAGTGAATTGTTCATAGACACCAATTAATCACTTCTAATATAAACCTGCCAGTTCTACTCAAGAAGTGACACTCTCTCTCATGTACATATATGAAACTTGAGAAATACTATATGTAGTTGCAGTTACTTGATGAGCTAGGAGAGAAGGGAAGGAATACAATGATTTTTTTGCTATTCCCTGCTAGAAAGTCAAATATACTTCTTTTGTAACTTCCTCAACATTGCTATTAAGCAATTGTAAGTCATGTAATCTCCTTGTGAATGTAATTTGAATTCTTGCTTTTAGTCTCAGCTGAATGTAGAATAATTCTTGGAAGAGAATTCTTCAAATTAAAACATGGATTTGCAGATAGGAAACCTCCAGCTTTCTTGATGAAGATAATGCATTCTGCAAAAGAAAAGAAATGGATTTTACTTATAAAGAAGGAGAAGAGTATCTTCATATAGCCACTTATAAACATAATGACAAGAGATTTGGACTAGCATGAAAAAGTCAGAGGACAAAAACCTAAAAGTTAGTAATATCGATAATATCAGCAGGTCTGGAAAGTAGAAGAACAGGTGATTAAAAATATAGTAGGATATAACAGACAAATAGCATAGACTTAGGTGAACATCTGAGACATTGATACACAAATGAAGAGACTCTAGCAATTATTTGGAGAAAAACACTGTTAGTCCATAGTCAGAATTACTACCTAATTTGCATCACAGAGTCTTTATTGGACACAAATAGAAAACCTTACCTAGGAAGAACTGAAAGTGAAAGAAAAAAAAAAGTTCTTACACTGAAAATCTGACAATTCTGATGTAAGTTTGAAGAGAATTTTGGGGTAAAAATAAAAGGTAAAAAAAAATGAGGAAATAATCTGCAAAGTGTGGCTAATTTTAGATTCTTCAGATAAAAGGAGAAAGTAAATGAGGCTCAATCAACTATCCAACAGTCAGAATTTGCTAATAACAGGATTTTTAAATATCAAAGTATTCATTGGAAGCCCCTCATAGACACACAAAGATAATACAGTTGAACTCACCGTCTGTATGATTTGAACTGTGATATGTAGAAATATTATTTAAGAAGATGAACAAATGAAATAGTGATATACGCTACTATTCTAGTTTTTCTTTTAAGAGAGATTTGAGTGAAAACATACAAATAGGTAAGAATTTAGGTGGCTATCATTAGGAAATTACATAATTAAGTACTCTGAGACAAAAATATGTTAAGCACAAAAGGAAGTAACTGAATTTTTGAAAAAAAAAAAAGAACTTTAGCAAACTTCCAAAACTGCTCAAGGTAGTCTCAGAAATATAATCAAAGAATAAAGAAAGCTAGGAGAGCTGAACACTTACTGACAGAGTTTATACTAACTGCTCTGGAGAAAATTATCCAGATATTAATATAGAAACTATACAAAGAAAATACTATGAATGGATGACCTGAAAATCAAAATGGAAACATGTAGAAAGTTGGAAAGAAAACAAAAGGGAACATAGCAAGGTGCAAGGTGCATTTTAGTTAACAGGGATTTAAAGAGTAGCAAGAAAAGAACCTGTCAATATATAGTATAAATAAAACGAAAACAAGATAAAGGAACAAGAAGAAACATTATTAAGCAGAAGCAGAGAACATACAACAGTTAAAGACTGTGGCATCATTACCTTCTTTACCTTTGTCTTCACTAAATACAGACTAATTGTGATTAGGTCTTTAATAATACTAAACATGAAACAGGCATGCTGCCTAGGTTAGGAAAGGAACGGATTTTTTGAAGCATATATATATACATGATACAGACATTTTGTTTGTCAGTATGACCTGATGAAACTGACTCCTTAGGTTTTAAGAAAAGCTAGTCAAAGCAGTCTCTTCCTTAACTTTTAGAGGACAAAAGAGATCTTGGAGGACTAGAGAAGACAAATATGCCCTTAGCAAAGAGGAAAAAAAAAGAGCACAAAGGGGAACTGTAAACTGTTTATCATTCTCTGGAATGAGAATCTTCAGTCTCTGAAATGATTTGGAATAAATTAGTAAAGAATCTTTAAAAAATCCTTAATAAACACAAAACTATAGCTAACATGGCGGCCAAGAAAAAGTCATATCCAAAACAATCTAATTATCTTCTCTAATAAATACATTGTTTTAGTTAATGAAGGGAAAGTGCAAAAATATTAAGTGAATTTTACATTGTTAATATGTTCTTCTTCACATCATATTCTAAGTAAATGTAGTATAAATAGAAAAATCCACATGCATATATGAAAAAATGGTTTCAAAAGAATAGTTATAACTATTCACTGTTAACTGAAAAGACACCTGTATAACCTTTCAGAAATTTGCCTGGATTCTGTCAGTATTTACATCAGCAACAAATGGTATTCCCTTGAAGTGAGAAATGTAAATGACATGAAGCTATGAGAATCACTAAGGTTTAGAAGACATGACTAGAATTCAAAATTATCTTGATTGCCTGCAGAGATGGCATGATAACAACAACACAAAAATTTGTACAGACATGTTAAAGTCTCTACCTACTAAAAGAAAACAAAAGTAAAAAGGAAGGGAAAGGGAACATGATAGCAGACTTCCAATGTATCACAGATTGTTATAGATGATTAATTGTTCTCCATGCCTTCTCGGAAAACAGCTTAAAGAAGTCAGCTGAATTTGAAAGAAGGACAATTGAAACCAGAGATTACTAAATGTTGGCAGCACAGTTGACTGGAAAGGACTGCTGATAGGCAGTGTGGAATTTTCTGATATTATTTTTAAACAGATAAGACAATACCTGGTACTGTCATTCAAGCACTCCTGGCCTTGCCACAGTGCAAAGGTTGAACTATAACATCCTTTCCAGACATTCAGTTCTGTAATTTTGTTTTCTTCTGGACTGCTTTCTACGGGAATATAAGGTGGTGGTTAACGCATCAAATGAAAAAGTAAAACATCCACAACCATACTCTCCTTTCTGTCCCATGAAAAAAATCATTACTCAAGAAAAATGAACCCCAACAGACAATTTAATGACATTTACTGAAAAGGAGAAGATATTGATGAAGAGATCAAAGTGGAAATCTTAGAAATGGTTAGTTCCTGTGTGTTGTTTGATTACCTTTGAAAGGGATTTTTGTTTTTAAAAACATATTAAAGTGAAAAATTTCCAACTTAAGAGGGAAAGCAGTAAACAGGACTAGTCTCACCCAAGTGTTTCACAGACTATGAAATACTTATGGTTCTATTTTCAGGGTTACACACTACATATGATAGTATTTGCCTAATTTGCTGCTGGTTGTTGTTGTTGTTATTGTGTTCTCCCTTTAACAGAATATTGTTTACCCAACTGATTGATTCATGTTTTTTTTAAGTGGGGCAAATTATTTAGTTGAGCATCAGAATATTTAGTTTTATTTTTCTAAATGTCTACACAGAAAATCAAGATAATGTCTTAAATTTGAATCTAGAACTTACTGATGGCAGTCAGACACTGGCAGAAGGCTTACAGAAATTACTATATTTGCTATTTAAATACAAGCTCAAATTGTGCAGAACTGTAAATAAAACATGAGTACTTCACAAGAGGCCATAAGTCCCTCTTGCACTGGTAAACTTGTTGTGTCTTCTTATTGCCAGACAATAGAAACATAATGTGCTGATCTAGAGAGACATAATTTTCCCACTCCTGGAAAATTTTTGAGATTTCCCAAATGCAGTCTTGGCCAGAAGGTTTCGATAAATGCATCACTGGTTGTTTTTCTTACTGACCAATATGATTGTAATGAGGGAACATTCAAAGTTTTCAAGGAGAAAGAAAAAAAAAGGTGACCTAACTCCAAAGCAGTTAATCCCCATCTTTCAGTTTTACCCAGGGTTTACAATATCCATGCTTGCTGTGGAATAACCTACTTATTTTCTAATAAATAATTCAATATTTATACAAAATAGAAGAGCTTAAGCAGAAGAAATTGAGAGTCAGATATTCCAAAATAGCCAAGTGTCTGCTTAGCAAAGGAAGATATTTAAGTCAGACAAAAAAGAAGCGAAGTACATCTGAACACCCTAATCACATTGCTGCTAGTGGCTCTGAAGCAAGCAGATGTGCAGTCAGCCCAACCCTCCTTCCTTCCACTCAGCCCAACCTTCCTTCCAGTATTGCTTTAACTGAAGTTTCATTCACACTGGCATATTCCCACAACCACCTTAATATTCACTAACTGGAGATTTTATGGTTTTGACAAAGTTAATATATACTTCTATACTATCATTTTCTATCATGCCCTACATAATTCAATACCCATCTAGTTTTCAGTACCATAGAAGCTTAATTTTCTCCTTGTTTCAGAGTTGCCCTTTTTTCTAAAGCTGATGCCACTTCTGTTAAGGTTGACTTACCAAGGTTATTTGTATCATCAGTGATTTTCCAACAGGTCAGTATGACCATACTGAGGCATATTGTTCCTCCCAAGTGGTCAAATAATGTAGTTTTGCTGTCGTCACTGCTTTGAAAAGGAAAGGATTGGATTAGATATTTACGAATGAGGAACAGCAAACATCAGATGCTCCACAAATCCCTTTTCCCATATATATGCATAGAAACTGAATCCAGGGCCAGAAGCTGAACTACTGCAGCATTAGTCAACAGAGCTTGGCAGACACTCTGTTCGTACTTTCTTTCAGCTATAAAGACTCTCCGCAAGGTCTGGCTGTATCATGATAATCGTTCTTTGTCCATACCATGATTCATCATGTCTCCATTATGGCAATTCTATTCACATGAAAAACTAGCCAGATCAGCAAACGGAATTGAATTTAATTATTGGAAATAAAATATCCTTCCCTCTTTTCCTGATGTGAAAGTATGTATCTTTGAAAAAACAGGTATTTCTAATACTTTTACAGCTTTACTGGAATTAATGCAAAACTCATTGTTATATTCCAGATGAATGGTTAATAACAGTGAAATTTTTTCTTTTAGTTTTTGTTGGGTTTTGGGTAGAAAGAAATCATTAGAAAAACCTGATAACAAGGCAGACATTTAGCCTTCTCTCAGCATTGATATCTCAACTGCAAGATACATAAAAAAAATGATTCATAATCTATTCTACTTCTCTTTCTAAAAATATATTTAGTTCAGTTATTAGAATCTAAAAGAAGCAGTAAATTTACAAGATCATAAAAACTTTTTGGCCAAAATGTCTTTCTGAATTTTATATTCCAAACTTTGCTAACTTAAGAAATTGGAAAAATTGGGCTGCTGGCTAGGACTTTACATTAACATATATTTTTTTATATACTTATTATCAGTTGCAACATTATGCAACTAAATATGCTTAGGCAAGCATGCAAAAATATCAATCGTTTGTTCAGACAAAACAACCTGTGATGATAATGCCAGAAACTTTAGGTTTCTAGGGTGGAAAATGCCTTATTTTGCTGTCACAAAAGAAATAGAGCTTGAGTCTCATTTTCTATTGAGAATGCATCTGTGTTGCTATGTAAGAGAGGTGCTCTGTGAAGCAACCTCTTGCTCTGAGGCTCTGGGGCCCATACTAGCTCAGGAGGGTGCTGCTCAAGGTGAACTACCTCCAGAGCAGATTGCATGCAGCTACGAAGAAACCTGTTTGGAATCCTTCCAGGGTCCCATGAGGTGCTCTGTAGGCCTTTGACATAAATATTATTATACGCTTTAATTTCAGAATACCTGAAGTAACATGAAAGCTGTATTGTAGCCTTTCAGAGTGGTATTTTTATAGGATAAAAGTGTGGGTAAGTGTTGTATACAATAGGTTATGCTAAGTGATATAGTTTTATCAACACTTGCTTACTTCTTTTTGATTCAGTCTGGAGCTTATCTACTATGCATAAACTCGAGGATTCCTAAGAATGCTTTTACACTCCTGTACCTAACTGCATGCTGAGAGTACGTTCTTTTGAGACCAGAGTCAGGCATGCAGCAGCTGGGTCCTTTCCTGACATAGAAGCACTGATTTCCACACGAAGAAAACCCAAGATCATAATGACAGAAGTTATGTAACGATCTGCTCCAGTCCTCAGTCTGCACAATAAGGCTATGTCTCTTACCACTAAGTAAAGAAAGGCAGGAACCAATGTCTGGCCCTCAGACCAAGCAGGACTATCAGGCTGACATCTGCAGCTCCTTAGTACTACTGCCATCCATTGCAGATCTGTCCTGGAAAGAGGCAACTGGGGTGGTACAAAGCACAGTCAGGAAAAGAACTAAGCACTGCAGTAATCCAGGGATAAATAGTTCAAGCGTGTCCATTAATAAAATTCTTGTATTAATTAATAAACCTGTTTCTGAAGGAACAATTACAGCCCAAGTTACACCACAACATGAATCATAGATAAGCTTTGACACTGCCATCAATAGGCCATCCTTCCGTAGGCCATCATTATTCTCATACAACAGGTATAGGTATGTAAACTTGAAACTACCTATAAATTCACATGAATATTCAATTCTCATAAGTAAATTTATAATGTAGGTTGTGATGACCTCAAAGCTTAATCCTTTAATCTTAATCACCACAGTAGTAATTTATTTGAGTAGTCCCCACTTATTGACACTGAGGGAATTGCTCAGTTAACTTATAAACTGGAAAATGTAAAACCATGTGGTAGAATTAATCATAATCTTGAATTCTAAAGACAAAAGGATATTGAGAAGAGGTATTTTACTTAAAACGATGTAAATAAACTTCACTGCTTTTTGGTGCTTTTTAGAACTGTTTCTATGTAAGAGGCAAAATTATATATTTCATGGGAATGCTATACCATCAAAAAGCAAGACAAGGAAATTATAAAGCTCTCATTTTCACACTGAAAAGTGAAATATTTGCGATCATGAATTATATTTATTACAGAAAGTGTGATTTCACATTCCAAATTGAGCCAGTCTACTATTCCATGATAATTAACTTAAAATTTCATGGCAGCAAGGCATGCTTCATTGTATGTTAATTGCAGGACCTAAATTTATGTATGCTGACATAAAATAAAAAATCCTGTTTGGTTTGGCAATGAATATTTATACCATTTAAAATATTCAGTGGTTAGCAAATTTGTGTGTATGTTTAGTAGAACCAGACAAGTTTGAAAATCTGAACATGTGAGTATGATAAAATGCCATAAAAAGTAGATTCTGCATTCTTTGATTCAAAAGAGGAGTGAGCATAATTTACCCATATTCATCAGCGTACACAGGTATTTTGTTTCTTAATAAATTCTTTTGGGTGACTTCATGCCTACAACCAAAACAGAGCAGTTACTATTGTCATTAATTTGCTGTATGATATAGGAAAAACTGAGGTAGAATTCATTGGGAATCTATTTTGCCATGAAAATTGGCCCAAGAATGTTCTCACTAACAGCTACATAAGGAGAGGTACCTTAGAGTCACAAACTTTTAACAAATAAAAAGCAAAGAGCTTTTCTAATCTTTTTCTCTTCCTCCTCCATCCCAGCTCCCATCATTAAATGTCTGGGACAAATAACAGGACAAGTAGCTTTCAAAAACAGCCAATTCAAAAACTCAAAACCTGAATGGCCATTAGTGCAACTCGACATAGAAGAGAGAAGAAGGTACATCCTAGGAGTCAAATGATATCATCACTGTTAGAAAGTCAAATATCGATACATTATCATTACTATTACTATTAGCATTAGCATTAACATTAACATTAAATAGTTGCACAAAATGAACTTTAAAAATGCTGAAGCTTATTACCCTTAAATAATGAGAAAACTGAGATCAGATTTTTTTAACATAAAGACATTTTAATTTGTATACTTAGAACAAATCTTTAAAATATAATTAAAGTATGTTTACCATAGCTTCCAGTATTATTTTCTAAAACATACATAAATGACAACTAGAGTAAGGTAATAAAACTACCCTATGTGGTTTACAAAAATAATTTCTGAAGAATAATAATCTATCAACTCAGTGATGTAATATGAAATTGATTTATCAAAAAAGATTTTGTTATTTCCCTTTTACACGTACTTCTAAAATGTATTGATTGGATTATTGGTTGGCCTTTCCTCAAATTATCTCAGAAGAGAAACTTTATGGAAAATGAAAGAAGAAAAAGAAATAGCCATATTATTATTAAAAAAAAAAAAAACCAAAAAACAAAAAACAAAAAAACAAAACAAGATATTAACTTTTATCTTTGATATTTTCTGTGGAAAATAGGCTGTATTTACTACAATAAATACTGTGTTACAAGATGATATTGAAAATTTGCTCCTGGTTTTATGAAGCTTTGTTTTTTCCAAATCAATCTTCTTGATAGCAATGAACATTTTTAAATGGTTGTTTAGAACTCACTCATTGACATACATGAGTTGTTTAAGGCTTGTTTATTTAAAATAAATCAATACATAAAATCACATGCATGTTTCATCCAAATTAACTTTAAAGAAACTGTTGTCAAAACATTTCTATTAATGATGTGTTATATATTAGAGCAGTAGTTTAATCAAAGTACTGGACTTTCTAAAATAAAAGAACAATATTATGCATAATAGCAGGATGTAGTCTGGGAAAGCTCCATATTCATCTCATTCACAGATATATTTGTTCATTTGTAACAATAGATTACAAATTTTAACTTACTTTGATTCTACATGTGAAGAGAGACCAAGGAGGCCAAAGTTTCTGATTTTCTAGTCAGTCTCGTTCCTAGTTGCTGTTCCTAGAGAGATACACAAAGCTGGAAAAGCACCTGCAGTACAGTTAAAATACCTGAGGACATTGCAAGTGACTCTAGACATCCAGTTGCCAGCAGCTGAATCAAGCCCCAGAAGCAGAGTAGAGGTCCCAAAGGTCCTCTCTTGTACCTGCCAGCCTCCACTGGACTTTCAAATATCACAGAGCATCTCAAGTGGAACTAGAAATGGAAATGGAAATGCACATATCAAGTGGGCAATTGAATCAAGCTTCTGAAGTTAGGTTTCTGAATCTCAAAATGAATATCACCGTTAATGACTGAACTCCTTCAAATAGCTTTCTTATATCTACTACAAAATACTAATCTAAAAAATAGTACTAATCTAAAAAGTCTATTTAATTCAATTAAACAGCGAATGCCATCAGCAAAACCACATGAAAAGAAAAGTGATGTGTAGGTAGCAGAATCTGAACTTACCAACATGAAAAGATTGGTTTCAGGGGGTAGAAAACCAGTTTCCATCAAGTTGGTATATTTATAGAGCAAGCATCTGACAAGATGGCAAAACATGAGAGGAATTCCTGGAAATGGACAAAATTACAGAGTGAAAGAAGTTTAAATGAACTTTCAAATTGTATAAACAGCAAACTCTAGACTTTGCCTTTTTACTGTATATAAAAAAATATTGAAAAGAAAGCTGTCCATACTGATCTTTGCCTTACTGTATAACTGAACATTACATCTAAAATAAGTAAAGGTTGAAGTGGAAATGGTCAGTAAGATTTCAAATTGAAACATAAGAAGCAGCCTGTTAGTAATACATGTGCATGACATAAGAGATGTATTTTCACTTCAATGTCCACCTGAATGAAATCAGAGATTCTTACATATGGTAGATGATCAAGGTATGCTGCAAGAAGCACAAATGTATCTGACTTGTCAAACCGGGAGAGAGTGAATTCTAATTTTGGATGAGCCGCTTATCTCCTCTGTGCCTATACTGGAGTTCATGCAACTCTACTCACAAATCCACTATGAAAATCATTGTCTATATAGACTAAACATTATTTTCCTCACCTATTATGGTTCAAACAGCCCCACTGTGTCAACTTCTTCTCTACCCTCTTATCCTATAATATATAATATTTTGGAATATGTCAATGTATGACACTGGATTGATAAAAAATGTCTCCAGTTAGACATTTTCTATTCCCCTGGTTCTGTATCACTTTTTAACTCAGTTTGGACATTTTCCTATTTTTCTGGAAGAATTTTAAATCTGCAATCTCTATGTGAGATATAAGGATGGTCTTTTTAACTTTCTATTGTAAATGCTGAACAAAAAAGGTTTATTTTATGGACCACTATCCACCTAGTAAGCAGAATTAGTAAATTTTCAAGGACTTTAAAATCCTTTAAACATGTTAAAGACAACAGGAAATAGTGTGTGGTGCTGCCTATAATGTCAATTTCTGTTGTCTAGACTCTCAGCTAATTTTCAACATATTGATTTTAAGCTCTTTAATCTAGTTAGTGAGAATCTGTATTCTAAGACTTCTGGTCTCTATAGAGCATATAGGGAACCTTATGTCTGCTTAATACATAATGTGTACTCAATAATATATACTACCTCATGATCTTTCCCTGATAGTTATGCTTCTAAGAAGAATTACACAACGCACTAAATAAGATTTGCGGTGTGTATAAATAAAAACTAAATTATATGCATAATAGAGCATGGATAATACAGCACTATTAAATTCATTAGATTTTCAGGTAATAATTATAATGTTAAAAGAATCAGTAGGGGCTTCTACAAGCTAGTGAAGGACAGGAAACACTTTCTTACTGTGAAAAATACCTTTGAAACTCCTGAAGTTCTTTTGTGCTAAATTCAAAGGTCTTTGGTTTAAATTCAAAAGAACAAGAAATAGAAAGTAAGTAGGGGAATGAGTTTTGTTTCCCTGCTCTTCTACATTATGCATTTAAAATTCAGTTTACCACCTCTTTAGGTCTGTTCAAGGGACTACATGCCCCAGTATCAATACAGGCTGGGGGATGAAGGGATTGAGAGCAGCCCTGCAGAGAAGGACTTCGGGGTACTGGTGGCTGAAAAGCTGGACATGAGCAGGCAATGCATGCTCACAGCCCAGAAGGCCAACCCTGTCCTGGGCTGCATAAAAAGAAGCATGGTCAGGACATCAAGGGAGGTGTTTCTGCCCCTCTACTCTGCTCTGGTGAGACCCCACCTGGAGTACTGTGTCCAGCTCTGGAGTCCTCAGCACCAGAAAGACATGGACCTGTTGGAGTGGGTCCAGAGGAGGACCATAAATGTGATCAGAGGGATGGAACACCTCTCCTATGAGGAAAGGCTGAGAGAGTTGGGGTTGTTCAGCCTGGAGAAAAGACCTTATTGCAGCCTTTCAATACTGAAAGGAGGCTTATGAGAAAGATGGGGACAGACTTTTTAGCAGGGCCTGTTATGATAGGACAAGGGGTAATGGTTTTAAACTAAAAGAGGGTAGATTCAGACTAGATATAAGGAAGACATTTTTTATGGTGAGGGTGGTGAAACACTGGCACAGGTTTCCCAGAGAGGTGGCAGATGCCCCATCCTTGAAAACATTCAAGGTCAGGTTGGACACGGCTCTGAGCAGCCTCATCTAGTTGAAGATGTCCCTGCCAATTGCAGGGGGTTGGACTGGATGACCTTTAAAGGTTCCTTCCATCCCAAAGCATTCTATGATTGTATGAGTCTATGATTCTGTCTGAAAGATAATTTCAAAAGAATGTAGTCCCCTAGCTGTGCTGAGGTACTTGTCTGTGAAGCAGATGCTGGAACTGCAGCTGGGTTTTGATTACTTAGGAGGACACTAAAAAAACAAGGTCTAAACAGAAATACAAGTATGGATGTCTCTGGGACTCCAGGAAAAAAAGACAATACTTGTGATCTGGATGAAGAGCAAAAATCAAATTTTGTGTAGGACCCCTTTATCAATCACATGTGAAGGTGGAAGACCATCTTCTTCAGTCTATGTAATACACTCTACAACAGCATCAAATCCAATGGCATGTTTAATATATCTGTATTTGTACTCCACATATGCTGAAAGGACTACTTTATGCCCATTTTTACAAGAGACTGAAGGTGCATAGTTGAACTGTTGATCCTGGTTCTGATTAGGCAATACTTCCTCTTGATTTGCCTAAAAGACTCCTACATTCTTCCTGCCCTTTCAATCTAAGGGATTGTCACAATCTAGTGTAATAATACAAAGATTTTGGACCAGATATCTTTGGAAGAACCTTTTAGGTTAATGATTGCTGACACTGAAATTGCTAAATCTATTACCAGTCTAAGTCTTTGAGTACAAGGCATGTTGATGAATCAATCTCATCTTGTGAGGAGTGCAGAAGGAAGATACTGTTCATGAAATATCCTTCAGACTTCCTTGATCAGAGTATTTTTGCTTAGATTCAGCTGACATGCAAAGAATCAACCATGTCCAATACAGATAGGGTTAGGGGGGAGGTTTAAAATGGATTTCCAAATTATTTCTATTTGATCAACTATTTAATATTGATTGTTTACAGCTAATCATCTGCATGGATTATCAGTTAGGTTTTCATACCTGATAATATTCAGTTATTTAAGTCACTGATAAACTAATAGTTCTGTTTACCTGTTCTGATACTTTATTTGAACATTTTGTTTTGTTCCCTCTGACTACGAAATAGTCAGGTTCAATTCTGTTTCAGTTCACGGCACTGAAGTGTGGTCAAAATAAGCCTTTTTGCTTAAGATAATTTTGAATACAATTTATATACATGCAACTACCTGCCTAGAAACTGATCACAGCAAAAAGTGCCACAGACAAGATTACTCACAGGGTTGAATTTAAAAGCATATCTCCACATATTCATTTTTTCCCCTAAAATAAAAATCTTTTGTCTTGATTGATACAAGTACTACTTTTTTTGTCATGCTATCAAGTGATTTTTTTTCAATAACTAAAAGTTTAAAACATTAATAAATACGCAGAGATTCACAGAATCTAGAGAAAGGGGTGAGATACTTCCCAACATCTCTCATAATGGATGTTATTTTTCCGATCTCTTTAACAGCACTTTTGATTGTACATATAATTGGTAGTCTGAAAACACTGCATATGCTATTTATATTATTTAAGATTTAAATATTTTCAATTAGAGCTTAAACATTTTTTGCTTTCCTGGTAACTGTTCCTCTCCCCAATATCTACAACTTTTCCGTTCATTTAAAGTTAAAGGGGTTATCAAGGCTTACTGAGAGTGACAGTGTCATCTAAGAAGAAAGGAAGAGAAGAAATAGAAAGGTTCCATCAAAGTAGGTACATTGAGAAACAATTCTGACAAGACCCAGACAGAAACTGACAGCAGCTGGATTATGCAATCACTTTATGTAACTGTAAAGAGATCTTCAAGAGTAGGTGAAGGTGTTTTTGAATTATTTGGATTCTATAACAGCTGTAGATACAGTTTCACTGCTAAGCACAGAGAAAGCTTTTATGTTGCAACACATGAAACTGAAGATATGTCTGCAAAATACCACCTGTTTCTCAGGAAAATGAATTTGTTCTTTGCTAGTAAGAGCAATCAGTGAATATGCCAGCTGATATTTTTCATGGCTAACACATGTGCGCTGCATGGACCCTTCAGATCAAAAATCAATGAGGGGAAAATGCTTTCTTTCCAGGTTTTCTTTTACTATTGCTATCCAAACAAAGTGACAATAGTAAACCCATGCAAACAGTGTCCTGGCAGCAGTCTGACATTTTAAAAAAATCAAAAACTACCATGTTAGATGTCTAGGGAGCCCCCAGACTGCAATAATACCAAAAAGGAAAGTAATAAGGTAAGAAGGAACCATATGGCATGCAGTTCCATTTCTTCCTATTGATTCTGAAACTGCTGGAGTGGAACTTCTTTATCAGCAGCTACATAATCAGCAAGTCAAAGCAATGCATCTCTGTCTGAAAATACAGTAAAACCACTGTGTCAATTTAATCAAAAGGTATCAGTTAGAGAAACCTGGAGAATTACATAACATTACATACTGATGGGTGTAAGATTGTTGAGTCTGATAACCAACATGCTGGTAAACTGCAAACTGAAAAGAAATGCCTAGAAACACACTGATCTTGAATTAATAGACCAACAGATTTTCACCCACATTCATACATGGAAGTAGAGGTCTGACTTACTGAAAGTGAAGACAAAAGTAGATATTAGCAAATATCTGGTCAATATGTGGTAAATATGTGGTAAATATATGGTCAAAGTAGCAAACGAGTAATAAATAATTAAGTAATAAGTAATTAAGTAATAAGTAATTAAGTAATTAAGTAATAGTAACAGTAATTGAGGCCTTATCCTGTAAAATGTGAAATGTTCTTAATGTTCACTATTTTTGTATTTTCAGCACTATGGCATACAGTAACAGGATGCTAAACCCTATTAAAAGACAATTTTAAAATGTATCGGAGATTCTGCACTCCTGGACAAAACTAACACTAAGCAGTTGATCTGCGATTGATCTATCTATACATGTAACCAATATCAGAGGAAAGATGTTAGATACATTCTTCTACATATTGTTTCACTGATAAGAACCTTGCACTGAAGGATCACTGCAGGTATCCAATTATTAGTACCTTACACTTGGAGTCATCTGTGGTCCTGGCAGACACAAAACATAAGTGTGTCTGGGCTTTAACTTTCATTTCCAAATCTGTCAACATGTCAGGATATTAAAGATCAGCTGTACTGTGCTAACAGCTCATCAGTGTGTCTAAAGTACATTTAAAAAGACTTTTTTGGACCCATGTGAATGTGTCGGAGAAAAATGTCATCTGTTGGAGCTTCCTAACACGCAGAGGAAACACTTCTATTGCTATAATCTTTAAAAAAGAATTATTTGTACACTCTCTCAGAAGTGAGACAGGTCTACCAACTGCAATCCAGCTGGTGTTGCTGTCTTTTGTCTCCTACTTCTTGCTTTTGGAGTGATCACCATAATCAATGGCACTTCAGTATATTCATAAGAAAAATTTGAGAAAATTTGAAAATTTATAAAACCTTTCTATTATAGATCTTGCTTTCTCATAAAATGTACACAAGACCAGATGCAATTTGAGTCCTCTTTACTGCTCCAAGATCCAAGGTGGTTTGGCTTCCAAGACAAAGAAATGTCTAAACAGATTATAACAGCAGCAAATTAGTCCAAAGCAAGACTAATATTAGGGGGAAAAAATCATTTAACAGTATCTTTAAATATGCCAATACGCCCCATTATTCAGTGTCCATAACAACCCAAACTGTAACCCATCAGCATTCCACTAGAAAAGATAGCTCCCTGATCAAGAATTGTAGAGGAAGACTGATGTCCTCCTACATATGAAATAATATTCACGTGGCATTACTGTGCAGCATGTGGCTATACAGTATACAGATGAGGTCCTAAGGCAGAAAAGTCACCCACACTTCATTGCACAGAATCACAAAGAGAAGATTAACACAGCTATAATACCATAACTAATGATATTTCTTAAAAGGTGCATTAGTTCAGTCCTTAAAAACAAATTCAGTGTGAGAGATGCTTTGACTTTGCATTATTTTATGCAAAGAAATAGAAATTAGTGTTCAGGTCAAGAATGCTTTCATTTACTCCTTTTTTCAAGCAAATTCTTTATAGAAGGTTTTTTAATCTGCTGGTACTATTTGCTTTTGCTTTGGTGTATCATTTCAGCAGGACTGTTTGAAATGACATTAATTTCTTAGATGTATTGAGTATAAAACCATGTTTGAAAAAATATTTTTGTGATTTTTAGAACTAACTAGAATTCAGATTTGAAAGATCAAATTTGCAGAAACAAAAGAGAAAAAAATCTTTCATTCATCCTCATAAAAAAGTCAATTTTAATCTGTTAGAAAAACAACACAACTCTCAAAGCTGGTTTATTTGAAGGATTCGAGGAAACTGCTTGCTGCACCTGGTGCATAAAAACTCATATAAAGGACCAGATGATTAGTTGGTGTTAGATATTATTGAACTTTACCGACTGCAATATATTACTTCATTAACTTGCTTTATGACTGTAAAATCCACTTGTATATATAATACCTAGACTGACCTTCCATAAAAAATATTGGTACTTTACAGGGGAACTTACTTGATCCTTACAGGCTACTCCTGCAGTAGCAGGTAAAGCAGATTGGTAGAAACAGACATAGAGTGAAATACTTTGTCCTGAGAAGTCTACACTAAATACCTTTTTTTTTTTAATTTATGTATGCATGTATTTATTTATATCCAAAGTAACTTTGGATTATTCCACAGACTCAATGTTCATTTGTGACTAGATATGTTCCTGGATATCTTCTAGTTTAATTACATCCAGAAGAAATCCGGCTCATAAGCACAGTGTTCATTCCATGATGATGCAAACCAAGCACAGTAAGTGGTATGATAAAGAGATTTGCTTCAAAACCACACTCTTGATCCTTACCAAAACACTACTGTAGACAGTTGTAGCTGCTCATCGATATTATCTTCAATGTAGCTCCAACATGATGTGAAATTTGTCACTAGGGAATAATTGGGCAAATAAGAAGATACTTTTTGACATAAAGGAAACAAAACCAGAGATGAAATGCAGTGTCTGGGCCTGTGTAAATCTCATTGCCCTTGTTTAATACTTGTTTGTGATTCTTCTATTCCCACAGTCCTTTAAGAGTGGGTGCTCCTGGTGTGTATTACATTTAAGAGTTCATCTGAACTCTGATGCTTTGTTGAGACACGTGTATTCTGGAGTTAACAAACACAGCTTTGTTGCTTTTCTTTTCAAACAACATTTGGAGTGCTTGGATCTGACTTTGGATACAGATTCCAAGCACTTCAGTAGTTCTTGCATATTCAGATGTTCTCTTTACTGCTTATGCTTACGTTTTTTGGGGGGTTTGTTTTTTGTTTGTTTTTTTTTTCTGGAAGTACTTGTCAAAAGTAAGTTACCTTGTAGAAGAATTTAAGTCTAGCTTGCTATAAACTGGTGTCTTTGCACAACAGTCATATGTGCATGTATTTTCTTATACATGCACACAAACGCATATATGAGAGGCCATATAGACACAACATAATTTTGCCTAATATGTATGTATATAATAATTCAGACTTTGTATATGCAACATGAAAACATCTGTCACACTCCAGTGTAAGAATTATGAAGGAACCTGTATCTTCAGCACCCTCTTTTTTAATGCCATTTGGTGTTGTTATTTTTGGAATGCTGTCACTACTTTGAAGCTGTAGATATTGCCATCTTTATAAGAAAAGTCCTATCTATAATCCCATGTTTGAGAATATGAACCTAGGCAAAAGTCTCAGCTTTACTGTGACCTCTCTTTCCAACTACAAACCTATATATCAACCTAATTGTCTGTTATATCTTTTCAAAATCAGGAGCTATAGGAAGCCAGGAAAGTTCTGGGTCAGTACTGTGACAGTATGAGGAGATATTCATTTATAATATATTCTAAGTATCAATAATAATAGGCCATAGTCTTACTTATGCCCCTCATAATTGCAAGCTTGGAGACCAATGACTCTTAAGAGTCACAAAACTCTCAAAGATATAAGGGAGATCCAAGTTGTACAGTGATAAAAATTCGGTATCTTCTGAGTCACAGCACTATTTGCAAAGAGTTTTGCACTGAATATACTGACATAATGATTGCAGCAGCAGATTATAAATAGCTGTATTTATACATAGCTCTAAACTAAAAGAGCAGCAGCTTGCCTGAGACATTTTTAGTAAGATTTTTTTTTCCCCTGTCTTTAATTTATTCCTTTCTCCATTATGCTTCAGAGAATGCTGGGCTTGATGCTTTAAAACTTATGATTCCTCAACATCAAAACAGACAGCTCTTAATCACATTTTAGATGTTGTGGTTTTCAGAGAGAGGAGCAGCAGCTGTACGCTTGTCCTGTTTCTTAGCAACAGAGCAAGGGGAGCTCAGGAGACTCCACTGGTGGGAGCCTGAGCTGTTCACATGTTGCTCTCAATATCTCTCTCCACCTGTCACAGCCTACGGGAGGACTAAAATCAAAACCAGCTTTCCAAGGAAAGGTTCTGTATATATGATTTAATACTACTCCATACCACATGTGTGATAACTGAACACTAAATTTGCTTGGTTAAGCATTCAATTGTCGGGGGGGGGGGGGGGGGGGGTGAGAAAACAGTGACAAACACGTATGCTAAGCTCTTAGCTATGCCAGTTAAATTTTCTTCTAAGTTTTGCAGTGTTTCTTTAAAATACTTGTTCACAGTGAAGATATTGAGTAAAATCTCCCTAGTTTCAAGGACAGAAAATTCTCATTATTTTCATTTTCCATCCAGCCCAACTTGTGGAGCCATAGTAAATTCAGCTTTCCTTTGAAAATGTAAATAACTTGTCTAACCTTCGTGGTACTTCATAGCCACTAGAAAGGACATTTTAAATGTAATGTAATAACTTAAAGAGAAGTAAAAAAAGTAATAAATAAATAAATCAATACCCCAAACACACCCCTTCCACAAGGTTTTAAGACACTTTATATTAGATTAATCCCACCTAACTTTGGGCACAGAGCTGTGGGATTTTAGGAGGGCATTGTCCTATTCTCCGTCTACAGTAAATGGAAAAGATAATTCTGATTTCTGACGCCATCTCCTCCATCCCTGCAGCAGTGTGGCCCCCATGGCAGCAGTGGCCTGCCAGGGACTGGAGCAAGGTCTTTCTCTATAAAAAGTTAATTGGACTGACTGAGGTTTTGGTTCCATATACACAGTGTGTGCTCCCTTTTGGTCATAACAGGATTTTGAGTGTAACAGTAGGCTGAGTCATCCTCTCAGAAGACCTTTCAATTCTTTTCTCCCCTTAGAGGGAAACCTAACACAACTAATTTTTCAACTGAGGTTCCACTAGTCCTTCCCCAAGTATCTGAGATTAATTTAGGACACATCTCATGATATCTGAACATGGAGGTGCCAAAACTATTTTGTTGGTTCCAGGTGCAGGCTCAAATGAGACATCCACCCCCCAAAAAAAACCCAACCAAATCACAAAATGCACCACTGTTAGATAATAGAGAGCAATAAATCTGCCATCTGTCTCTTACTCCCATCCTTTCAAGATGCCAAGAGAAGTGGAGAATTATAGCCTCTTTGAATTCTCCTCTTCCTAACCAACAGGTGTTGGAGGTCTTATCTACCATTCTAGCCATCCCCTCTTCTCCACTGTCACTGATGCTCTCAACCAGGGCAGAGACATAGGCAGAGATTTAACTTGGATCGAATGTGTGTGTATGATATTGGTGAGTATGTGAAAGAACAAGCTTGGAGAGAGGAAGTCCCATCCCATGGAGGAAAGTGTAAGGAAGAGTGGGTCCCAGAAGAAAATGGGCAGGAAGATGATGTCCTGTATCTCTTACTAAGCTGGCAGATTGTGACCACATATTCTCCGAAAAGACAGTCCAGTTTGTTCTAGGACAACAGAGCCTTGAGCTGTTGTCAAAGCACAAATCAAATCATCTTCCCAGCATGATCAGCATGATCATACATGACATTCTTGCACCTCATGACTTACCAAGTCAACAATCTAAAACTGAATGCTCATGCTCACCAATACTTCTGTCTATATCTTAGAGGTGAACAATTTAGTTTCTTTTTACATACTTGAGAAGATTAGTACTAGCCTGAAATAATGTATAGATGGCCTACTGTTATTCCTTGTGTGTATGCTTACACTGTGATATTAGAGGCAATATATATACTTCATTTTTTTAATACAAGCAAAACGTTCATAGTGGCAACACAAAAAGAAGTACTGAGGTCTGAGGTGGGGACAAAGGATTCTAAGCTCTCTCAATGAATGGCATTTTCAGTGACTTTTGTCCAGAAAATTCATTTTCTTAACTCTTTTAATCCTTTATTCAAGTCATTATTGTACAAATATTTACAGGTTACTCAAAGTCCTTATGTGTTTTATTTTTGTTCACTATAATTTTAATCATCTAAAATTGCATGTTGTTTTTTGTCCTCCCCATCTCTTGATCTGTTGTGCTGACTTTTTGCAACTTGATAGATCATGAAGTACATTTTCTTAAGTCTCTTGCTCTTCATTTCATCTGACATAAGAGCAAACAGATTTCAAGCAAGTCTAAAATATGTATCAGGAGTTTCTTTTCTGTCTCTAGCACCTATGTTAAATTCTTACAGAATTTTGGCCAGTTTCAGGCTTTCAATTCCTTCATTTATAAAACTGAAATAATTCCTTACTTACTGAAATGTTCCTTACTCCACAGAAAAAAGTGTGTGCTTCAAAACTTTAGTCTTTGAGATTAATTAAAATGAGAGATTAATTAAAATGAATGAGTAGAAGAAACACAAATCAGGCTTACGTTTGCTCACTTGTTAGGGCTAAGACAATAAAGTAGGGACTGGAGTAGAACAGAAACGGCTATTTTTTGCAAAATCTGGAGTTTATGAGTGTTTGCAAATAAGTTCAGGCTACTAAGTCATTTAAACATTAAAATATTCATAAGGAGCTGAAATTATATTACTTAAATATAAACATACCAAATTGTGCAAAAAATCATATGCCAAGGTTATTCAATCCGCTGACCCACATGTGTCCTGGCTGCAGAATGTAATTTTCAAAGGTGGTCCTCTGTCAAAACAAATCACCACATACTACATTTCCAGGGAGATATTTTTTAATTCTCTATCATACTTAGGCTTTTAAACTAGAGGTTTTTTTACACTTTCATGATGTTGAGTTCCATATGTTTCTTTATTTCACACTGATTAGGACATGCAATGCCCTTATGATGTCTTGAAAATGTCTGCTGTTACCACAACTGTTGTTACTGAATTGCTGTCTAAAATGAAGGAAATTTTGGCTTTTCTATAAATGGACAGTTGTGTTGGATCTTGTTTTCTTTTTATCAGAAATTAATTAAAACAGAAGTCATTCTGCAATATGATAGATCAGATAAAACAACCACAGATAGATGGCATTAATATAGAACTGAAGCAAGTCTTTTTATAAAGGAATTAACTTTCTATAGAATGTTTTAAGTACAGAGACTAGAGAGCAGAAAATGTTTTCCTTACTATTATCTTACAATAGTCCAATATGTTAGTTATAATGTACCTTAATAAGTAGTAGCAATTAGAAGAGTTAGAAATTCAGGGGGATTTCCTTCTGCATATTGGTTGTCTACCCAGAGGCTGAAGGAACAAATAAAAGAATAAAGGGTTTACAGAGAATTTTATGACTTGTTTTTAGTGCTTTGATTAAACCACATTACAAGTAAGCAGTTTTTACCTAAGTACATTAATCCTGTAGTTTTAGTTGAATATTAATCACTTGTCTTAATCTACTGCCTAATGATGTTATGAAGTCTCAAAGAGCTGGCACATTTCACCACAAAGGTGTTTGCTTTTAAACTGCATGTAAAATGACTCCTCTGTTCCATTCCCGCCACATGAGACTACTGTGGGTTTAATTAATTCCAGTTTATAAAGCATTCTCATATCCTTGGATGAACTGCAGAATAGAAATGCCAAGTGGTAGTGTTAAATAGCAGAATTTAACAAAAAAAGTATTACATTATATTTTATTTAAAATAGTTTAGATGATAGTATTTATGTAACTTATTTACTATGAATAGAATAAGAAAAGTTTGTGTTGTGGTTTCATGTTCATTTCTCAATAAAATGTATTTTTAAAAGAAATTTATTTGCTATGGTTTCTGCAGAGATTTTAAGGTTTTAGAGTACAAAATTTCACGATGCCACACTTTGTTGCTGGATCATTCAGTTAGCAAAACATTCTACTGGTACCAGGTACTGCTTCCAAACTAGTGAAATGGTTTCAGCCTTAATCATGTAATGAGCTGAATGAAAAATGTACTGTGTTTAATATGGAGGTAACACTAGCAGCTCCAGACAATTAGTTTTAATCAGAAAAGTGGGGGTTTCTTATGGATTTAATAGAAAAAATAGCATGTTAATTAGGATTATTATATGAGTCTAGATAAATTCTTAGTTATGAACTTCCAAGCTTGCAGAATGTTCCTAACCCCACTGAAAAACAGGAAGAAAAAAAAAAAAAAAAGAAAGAAAAGAAGAATAAGTTCTCTGCAGTCATTTATTGCTACAATTCTCCATGGCACTGAGCCTCATTAACTCCCACTGACATCGGTGAGAAATGAGACTGCTTAGTTCCTCACAGAAATTCTCTGAATTTTGATACAGTTTCAAGCAGCTAAACAGGAAAAAGCAGTGAGAGTCTGTCTTTTACCACATGAGGATTGCTCAGTGAGAAGTGAAAAGATTTTGAATGGTCATCCCATTTGCTTCTGTATGTTGTCTCTTTAAGATCATTCTGTGTGCCCATGGATCTTTGACAGACTTTCCATTTTCTCAAGTAGGCTTCCCTTCACAAAGTTATTTTTCTTTGCAAATACCATGACTCCAGGTCATTACAATGCCTTACAAGCAGCTTTCCTGAGCATCATACCATATTTTTTACAGCTTGTTTATGACCAGCTCTCTGGTGATGTCCATCCTTCTGGACAATGTTTTCTTAAACACCTGAACTGTCTCCTTGAATCCATGTCTAAAAGGGGGCACATCATCTGTGTGATGTTTCACATGACTATTGTAACTTTAACTGCAGGGGCTCTCTGGTGACTGGATAGTCAGTACCTGACTTCTTAATACTGGCTTGAAATGTATTATAATTCTACTAAGATTTTCTCATTTATAAATGAGATGTCATTGTCAGATCAGAACACTTTCCAGCTGTAGAAATATTTTCTGTGCTGCCTCTTATATACTGACCCTTCTGCACTTTCTTATGCTTTTCTAATGTCTAAGAGGAAGAAATCCTGCTGCAGAATACTTAATAAGATGCTATAGGACAACCATGCTTTGTATAAACTGACACAATTATCTATTTTATCTGTTCTCTGATATATTAACACAATTCACTTGGTGAAATAATTTAAAAAGAAACTCCACCTTTGCATTGTCTTGAACATACTTAATTTTACTATAATTAATTTCTACTAAGAGTATTCTTACTAATATTAAGAATGAGTGGGTATTTTCAGCAATGTGGACTGTCTCCCTCAATGCTTAGAGAGTAGGAGCAGAAAATATCTTCAGCCTAAAGCTGCTTAAGATTAAATGTTGGAGTTCTTCTGCATTCCAAAACAAAACCGTTTCTAAGTGTGGTTTTTGACAAATGATCCTACAGATTTCCCACCCACTAATGCTTAACACGCAGAGGCAGATACTGTGCAACTTCCAAAATGCAAACTTGGAAGAATACTGTGAAATAAAGTCAAAACTAAAAGCATTACCTGGATCTGAGTGTGAAAATGCCTCTATTTGATAAAGAGATCAAGATGCTACTTGATGTAAAATCTGTACAGAGGCCATGCATCATGCCTTCTCTGACCTATTCTCTCTGAAGTCTTACATTTGAACAAGTCTCTGTGAACAAGTAAATCAGCACTCCAGCAGGACTTTAGTATTGTGTCCTCTTGGGAATCTCTGCTTTGGAAATTGACCTGTCTTTTTTAATTTCTTCTTCAATTTCCATTCACAGGTTGGCTTAGAAAAGGTAGAAGACATTGTTAATTAAAAATATTGTGTAATTGATACAGGAAATTAAAACTATTCTATCACAGAAATACAGAGAAAAAGCTAAAGATTTTACATTAAATACATTTGTTGTTTCAAATTAAGTTTTTGAAAATAATCACAAACCTGAAAAGTTTACTTTTTCTTCTTTTCCGTTCTCTTCTTCTTGCACTTTCATTTTTTTCTTTTTCATTCTTTTTCTTTCCTTTGTTCTTCTTTCATACGCTTTTTTTTTTTTTTTAATCTTTGATAAGAAAGAGCTACCAGTATAAAAGGGTTAAGGGGGAGCATGAGGCTAAGGCATTGATGGGTTATGGTCTGGATGAGCTTATCCTAGGATAGGAACAGTTTCAGGTTGCCTTCTAGAGAAATGATAACAATAAGTCTTTCTGGGACTGTATCTGACCCCTATCAGCATAGTCCCCATTTTCCCCATCAAAAGATGTATGAGGTAAAAAAAACAGTTTCTACATCCCTCTTCTACTCCTTCACTGGAAAGTAATAAAGAGAGCAGGAAAAACTTTAAAAAATGAAATGTATTGGAGTGAGTGTTGATACAGTCCTTCCAAAATAGTCATAACTATATATTGTCAATCAATAAGGATGATTTTTATTTTGATATTGGGTGAAAAAGCCTTAGGAAAGGATAACCTAACATCAAAGAGTTCTGCTTTTCAAAAATCAGTTTCTGTTCTTGTGCAGAAGCAAATAAAGCAAGACAGAACAAAAAATGGACAACTACAAATGGAGAACTATAGTTACCATAAGCACCTTAAATTATACAATTTAACAAAAGCTTAGAATAAGCAATTTATTTTCCAGAGAACCAAAACTGACAGAAGATATCGAACAAATATTTTAAAGACTCTGCTTATTTGATCCATGTATAGCAAAGAGAATTAAGAAAAATTCAATATCCCCATACATTTTGTATCTGAAGTTTACAATAGTGTGAAGTGACAAGCAACTTACCATAGGGTTTCTTATACTATGGGATTCTACCCTTATACGTACATGCCATTTCCTGCTTGGTAATGCTGTGACAGCTGTGCTGGTTTTGGCTGGGATAGAGTTAATTTTCTTCCTTGAAGCTAATATGGGGCTGTGTTTTGGATTTGTGCTGGAAACAGTGTTGATAATACAGGGATGTTTTCGTTACTGGTGAGCAGTGCTTACATAGAGTCAAGGCCTTTTCTGCTTCCCACCCCACCTCACCAGCGAGTAGGTTGGCGGTGCACAAGAAGCTGGAAGCGGACACAGCCGGGACAGCTGAACCCAACTGACCAAAGGGATATTCCATACCGTATGATGTCATGCTCAGCATATAAAGCTGGGGGAAGAAGAAGGAAAGGGGGACATTAGTAGTTATGGTGTTTGTCTTCCCAAGTAACCATTACGCATCATGGAGCCCTGCTTTCCTGGAGATGGCTGAACACCTGCCTGCTGATTGGAAGTAGTAAATAAATTCCTTGTTTTGCTTTGCTTGTGTGCACAGTTTTTGCCTATTAAACTGTCTTTATCTCAACCCATGAGTTTTTTCCCTTTTACTCTTCTCATTCTCTCCCCCATCCCAACAGGGGGGAGTGAGTGAGTGGCTGTGTGGTGCTTACTTGCTGGCTGTGGTTAAACCACGACACAGCAACGGTCTGAATAAAGTGTTACGAGTTAGCTTTCATGTCAATGTATTCTAATTTAGTTATTTATATGGAAAAATAATAATTCTTTACAAAATTACAAGTCACATGCAATAACAAATATAAATGCTGTAAAAGAAAAAATTGGTTTCTTTTCTACATGACCTAAAATGTGAGGTTCTTCTTTCAGTAGTTTACCTACTAGTATTTATGTAGGAGGTGTCTTCCGTGCAATACTCAAAAAAACAGTGCACTAGGCATATTCAAAGATGATTCTCATGAAATTAGGAAATTGACATAATGAAATCTGAGTATCTGCAATCCCCAAGAAAATAATGAGCGTTTGCATAACGTGAGAAGGTGAAAATATCAAATGCATAATTTTTAAAGGTCTTTTTTTTAAAATAATCTTTAGTTTGGACTTTCTCTGAGGAGTTAGTTACTTGCAATGTTTTTCTTCATTGTCCTAACCAAGTAAGGGATACCTAATTTTTCACCCCACTTAAGAGATTAATTGTACACACCTGAGTGCTTAGACAGTAAGACTGTAGAAGAATCTGCTGCAAAATAGAGTATTTCTGAAATACTTCACAGTGTGAAATACTTCTCAGTGTGTGTGTGTGTAGGTGGTGTCCTGTATACAACATAGACATATGAGAAGCACTTTTAGCATATCAAACATTCTCTTGACTATGTGTCAGACATGGAAAATGGTTTCCAAAGTAATTTCCTCTAGATGTAACCACTGTCTCCAGGAAAAGTAGAAATATTTACAGCATACCTGAAAGTCTTTTTATCATCTGACAGCAACAATTCACATCAGAAAATATCTGAAAAATATCATCATCACAGCTTTCCTATTCTCACTGTCTACTGAAGCTCAAAGTCTAAAGTGCATTTCTGACTTCTACGGATAGATTTTGAGGGTCACATTTACAATGAATCGGAGCTTAGTGAGTAAATACCCCACAGAAACAAAGGCTGGGATCACATGGTATTTTTATTTTTACTCTCTACTTTCAACTACAGTTCAGCTTGATATATCTTCATCAAAGCAAAATCTCAACAGTTGTGTGCTGTGTGCAATAGCAATGACATGTCAACTCCCTCTAGCCTTGAACTACCGAGCTATAAAAATCTGAACTATCTGTACTACCCTAATCGATTGTACTTGTTTCCAACATTGTCAAATAATTATACTCTTTTATTTCCCTTCTTCTTTGTTCATCAGGAAAACCGTACAGAAACATTCTATGGTACAGAAATAATTCCACACAATACAGTGTGTAGAGCAAAGAAACCTACAAAAACCAAAGAAAAAAAAAAGAAAAATTGTCACAGGAGCATCATGATCTTGCATTAGTCAAGAATTGAGTAACTGAGTTCCATGATCCATAGCTGCCAGGTCAGAGCAAACACACCAAAAAGCCTGCAAAAACACATGGGTTATGACATGTGTTTATGACAGCCAGCACCCTGTCATGAAATGGTGGCTAAACCAAAATGCACCCCCCCCACCCCACCCCCCGTGTATGTAAGGAAGGCACTTCCTGGTCCGATGTACTTCCAGGTAAACTGGGAAGTGACCTCTGTGTTGAATGGCTGGGGTGCTGCCTACAGGGGGGCAGGACTTCTACCAGAAGCTAGGGTGGGGCACCTGTAACTTGTTCTCTTGAGTAAAAGTTGTGGCTGTACTAGTTGTGTGTCTAAATGTGCCTATGTGAGTGCAGAGCTTTTCATGACACAGCCTGTGCTTTCTTTCTGCCAATTCATAAACTGAGCTCAGCAATGTCCTGTCATCTGGTGTTTCATTCCCCCTGCAGTAAGTTACAATAATAGTATGGGAAAGACCCTGTTATTGAAACCTTATGAGCAGAATCACTGGGTCAGTCATACTCCATTACAAAAAAAATAGGTGCAGATGTTTGGAAAATGGCCTAAAGTACTGTGGAAACAAAATTCTTTTATGTGTAAAAATACAGCAGTTATAAAAGAAAGAAGAAGAAATTTCTCTGATTTAGAAATCTTATCCATGGAAACTACTGACAAATATATCTGCTAATTCCAATATTAGGGCCATTTCTTGAAAAATGTTTTACACGCTATTTCAAAAAGTAAATGACGAAAGTTTTGCTTTAACTGTGTGTGTGTGTGTGTGTCCCCGAATCTTTTTGGGGTTTTGTTTCTTTAAGTCATTGGAGAAAGATGGCTATTTTCAGGGAGTGATCCTTCTCATCCTAAGGTAGGGATCTTTATTTGGCAACATTATTCAAATGAAAAAGTATCTATTGCTGTCTGTTGTATATGAGGGGGAATCTTTAGTAACTTGTTCATTAGAGGTTTATACCTGTAGATGTGTAGAGAATGTTCCCTTTGCCTATACGTAGATATTTAGCATAATTCCAGATTCCTTGGCAGAACTTCTGGCTGCTGCTTCAGAGAAGCACTGGTCCCCTCCATGTTCTGTTCCATATCTTTTGTATCTGAGTGGATGTCATCTCTACACTGTCCACTAGACGCCTATGTTTAGGCAGTTGAAATCTACCTGAAAGAAGCAAAATTCACTCCTAGGGTGGGACTGAGTTTGTAACTGTAGCTGTCTACAGTGTAGCTGTATTCATGTGGACTAAGAGTCTGAGAACTCATTATACTCAGTAAACCTCTGCTGAATATAATCTAGAGAGTTATTTAGTTCACAAAAGACTCTGTTTGCTGCACTAATTATCTCTGTTGTCTAAAACGTGAGCTTAGATGGCTATGTTATTGTGGACACCTGTATTTAGCACTTAAATTTAAGATTACCTGAATCTTAATCTTAAAGCCTGATGACATAAATCCATTCTTCTCACTTAATTTCTTCCAAATTCACTCATTGGGGTATCTCAGAGAGGGCCTGAGTTTACCCATAACTTCCATTGTGTTCTGTGTTTTTCCAACGTTGGAGATACAAAGCTTCCTAGAAGTGTTTACTTTCTTGAACTACAGAAGGAAACTACAACAACTATATTTCTGATTTAGACACCATTTTGGTGTCTGAACTTCAGTGGGGAGAATTTGATCTTCAGTTTTTAAAACAGCGTAAGCCTTCTTGAACTGCTGAACAATTACTTGTGTTGTATTTAGTTTAGTGAAGGTGTGTTGCATCAGGCAAGCATAATGTCATGTAATGTTTTTATTGGAGTTTAAGTAAATACTAAATTTCTCCATCTAATGACTGTATTTATAGCTTATATCTGAGTGTTTTTGTTAACTTTTAATGATTTGATTAACCTAGTTAATCTACTCACCTAATCCAGACAGCATACTGAAAATCATTCTGATTACAGGTGGACAACCAGCATACATCTTCGTGGGCCATCTATTCTGCACAATTCTTTGCCCTCCACACAACTGTAATCTCACAGTGGTACCATGTCTTATTATCTTCAATCACATCTGTTGACACTTACATTCCAAAAATAAAAAATACTTCAATACTGGAGGAAAAGGAGGCTTAGATTATGGATATTACAGCAGGTGCTGGGAAGCCCACTGAGAGAAAACAGCATCAAACCTATACAACATAAACACACAGCTTGCTGTTGCTTTGAGTAAAGGCAATTTTATGACAAAGCAAGGGCACAGGGGAACAAATTCAAGAACAAATAAGTAAAAGGAAAACAGAACACAAAGCAACACAGGCAACCCAAAAAATCGGAAAATGGCCAAATGTGCATTTTTACCATCTGGCCAAGAACAAGGTGTCTGATGCCTTTACACATGGGATATTGGCAAAATGAAGAATGCACATGGTGTTTCATGCAGTAAGTAGAAAATACAGTTGCATTGTTCAGGGCTTGAACATCACAGTAAAACGAAAAAGATAAAAGGTTCTTTCTGCTACCTGCAATCAGTCAGATAGAGGCCAACTGATTTAGTCAGGAAATTTCATGGGTTTCTGGAAATGCACAAATATGTTGGTGTTATTTGTCTTGTTTCTTTATAGACAGCAGGCTGATGAAAAGTGCATTGCAAATATACAAAAAATCCCACACCTTCTAGTACATGACAGCCTAAATTGTGTGATGAGTTGTTTTCAATTAAAGGGAGAACTCAACTGATTAGGTCAAATGTTTTACATACATATAAATATAATTTATTTTGTATGTCAGTAGAATTTAAATGTTAAATATACATAAAATATAAAATATGGCATAGTCATAATATTATAGCAAATTATGATAGTATTATGCTTGTCCAAAAGTAGTGTTGTAAAGGAAAGTAACACCAGAAAAAAAGGGTTGGGATTGAAGAACTAGGCTCTGGTAAACAGAACTGGATAAAAATTTTAAATCTCTGACAGATTTCTTGTGTGCCTTTTGAAAAATTATTTTCTTCTAGGGCATCTGTTTTTAAGATACTTGTTCAGAATAACAAGCCCCTTGCCCAGAGCAGAAACACAGACTAGGTGGGATTGAGCTCATTTTAACTTTAAATCTCTACAATCTGGGTTACTACAGTAGCATTTTACAATGAGATGGATAGACTTTATTGACTATATTGACTACATCCCCTTCACTGTGGTCTTCATTCAGTTATATGGAATAACAAGTGACACTTGAGAAGTTCAGATATCATGCCTGGCCTTGAGTTGCTGTTTCAGAAGGATACAGACCTCTATAGGCCCTGTATGATATCTGCCAGCTCTATGAGGATGATTTACATAATTTGTAATCTCAAATTCCACTTTCTGATTTTAGCAGAACTCATACAGTATCTACCAAATTGGGCAGTGCAAGTGAAACACACCACATCTGAATGCACCAACAAAAATTTTGTGGATAGTTGCTGTGATCTGTTAGTTCTTGTTGTGCTTAGACGCAAACATTTCTGTGTTTGCAGAACTTTATGTATGAAGCTTATATATGCTACATGACTGTGGTGATATGTGGCAGCTGAGTAGAGTTTTTAGAGTGTAAATTCAGATTATTCATGTGCTGGGACCATTACACTTAAATCCTTTGTAGTTTTATAAAACCATTTTGTTTTACAAACCCATTTTATACATATATTAGGAAAGGATTCAGGACATAAAAATGTAAGAAAGTTCTGTTGTATTGTAAACATAAAATCTGTGAAGGGATATCTGAGCTATCAGGTGAAAGACCTGCAGAAAGAGGTCAATAGGTTATGCTGCGTCTGGGAAGGTGCATAGGAAATTGGTGGAATACTACCAGCAGCTCTGAAAGTGAAAGAGCTCAGGCTTCGAAGCACAGACAAAACAGTAATATCAAAAGCAAGGCTTGAAGAGGGGAAGGGCAGTCATTCACAGAACCAAGCACCCAGGAAGCTCATGCCCTATAGCAACAACATAGCAGCTGTGCTCACAGCTGGAAAATTCAGATGAAGAACAGACATGGACCTGCCCAACAACTCCAGCTCAGCATGTTGAAAAAGGAAGAAGAAGGAGTGAGTGTTAGAGTAGTGGGGCCTCCCCTCTGTAAGTGACTGAGGCACCCATCTGCTGACCTGACCCTGGGTCTCAGGAACTTTGCTAATTGCCTGGAGATGAGGTCCAGGATGTCATGGAGATACTGCCTAGACTGATCAAGCTCACAGAATTGTACCTCTTACTCCTTTTCTACATGGGCACAAATGATACTATGAAATGTGGCCTGGAAAAAAGTCAAGCAGTACTAGAGAGTCCTAGGGGCTAAAATAAAAGGATAAGGTACTCAGGTTATTTTCTGCTTCATCCTGCCAGTCAGATGAAAGAGTGTAGAGTGAAACAGTTGTATCAGGCATTTCAACCCTTAGCTGCATGGCTGGTGTTGCCAGTGAGGCCACACCTGGAGTAGTGTCCAGTTCTGAGCTCCCCAGTACAATTGGTGGGATACCGCATATGACAGGACGATGGCAGTAGATGGTTACAAGCTATTCAGGAACAACAAAAAAGGTAAAACAGGAGTAGGGTTTGGTTCTGTAGAGAAGAGTAGTTAAGAGTGCATGGAGGCTAGCTATGGAGGACAGGAATGCTTTTGGGTCAAAATTAGAGGTATCACTTTGTGGGACCTTATTGTATGTGTCTGCTACAGACCCCCTGATCAGGGAAAATAGGTGGACAACTCAAAGAAGCCTCAGGTCTGCAGGTCCTAGTTCTCATGGGAGACTTCAACTGTCCTGATACTTGCTGGGAAATCAACACAACAATGTACAGGCAAATCCAGCATATTTCTGGAGTGTGTCAGGGAAAGCTTCATGATGCTGTCACTGGGCATGGCAGTTGTTAGGATTGGTGCTCCTCTGGATCTACTGCTTACAAATCAGAAAGTCTTGGCAGATGTGACCCTAGATGTCAACCTAGGCTGTAGCGATCATAGATCATAAGATCATAGAATTTAATATCCTAAGGCATGTGAGAAAGACAAATAGCAAAATAAAAATCATGACCTTCAGAAAAGAAGGTTTTAACTTGCTCAGGGAATTGTTAGGAGGGATCCCATGGGAATCTGTCTTGGAGGGCAAAGTAACTTAGAAGTGCTGGAGATATTGAAAAAGGATCTTCTTAAAACACAGAAGTGGTCCACCCCCTAAGCAAGAAACCAGAACAACAAGAAACCAACCTGATTAAAGAGTGAGCTCAAATGCAAGAAAAGAAGCATATGAGAGAGGGTAAAGGGGACAGACTCCAAAAGCAGAATATAGAAATATTGTTCTCATGTGCATAGTGTTAGGTTATGGAATTAAAGACCTGTCTTGGCAAATACAAAGGGGCATAGAGGAACAATGACAGATGGAGAAACTCCAATAACCTGATCAGAGAAAATGAAGAAAACTGCCATAGCTCCTCCCATGGCTGTCACAGGCTGATCAGTCCCATGGGTCAGGGGTGACACCATTCACCATGACTGAGTGGGAGAGAGTCTCTACATCACGGTACAGACTGAAGAGGATTGCTGACTCTAGAGGTACAAGACTCATTATGGGATCATAGAATCATAGAATCTTTTGAATTGGAAGGGACCCATAAGGAACATCGAGTCCAACTCCCTGCTCCTCGCAAGACTATCTAAAACTAAACCATATGACTGAGAGCATTGCTTAGACACAGGATGCAGGGGAGGACTATCTTGAGCATGTACAAGACTTGCTTTGTACATTTTGGGGTATTTTGGGGAGAAACAAAAAGTGGGGAAAGGAAGAGGTAAAGGTGCCTTGGGGAGGAACAAACATGGGAAAATAGAGGGATAGGGGAATTAAGGTCACATATAAACAGACTGCTGGTAAGTATGCTTGTCTGGTCATGCTGTATACCTGATCACTAGAATCTGTCCAGCTCCATTTATGAATATTTTCCTGAGCAGAAAGACTCTGTTCTGTGTGCATAACTGTATTTGGAGGTCTACGTTCCAGCAGCTTGACTGGGGATCATAGGTCATAGTATCTGGGGTGCCAGCAACTGGAGAGACCCCTATATTGTGTGCATACATATGTCAGTGTGTAAGCACTAGTTGACATCAAGATGGACTAGCTGGAGAGTAGGATAAGTGGCTTGGGAACCAAGTATTGAGCCGTGAGTCTGTCCTAGATACTGGAGAGATCAGAGCTGTTTGAACACTGACAACTGGGTGAACCAGGGGAGTTCAAGCCAAGTACTGGAGAGACTGTGAGGTCTGCAGATCAGCTACTGGTAAGTCATAAGTCTGAATCAGCTACCACCCCTTGCTTTGTATGATTAAACATCTTGCTAAGCAGATGAAGGGAAGGATAAGGGGCTTTTGACATGGTCTCCCAATGACATCTTTGTTCTAAGATGGATTGGACTGATGGACCATAAGTTGTATGAAAAACTGGTTAAACAGACAAATTTAGAAGATGGTGGTTAATGGCAGTAATCAAGAGTGGAGTTCCTCCAGAGCTGATACTGGGTTCAATACTACTCAATATCTTTATAAATTATCTGCATGACAGCACTGAATGCACTGTTGTCTCATTTGCAAGTAACCTGAGGGGAGAGGTAGATAGGGTAGAAGGAAAAAGTGGAAGACTGGGCCAAGAAAAACTCCATGAGGTTCAACAAAAAGAAATGCAAAGTCCTGCATATGGGACAGACTGATCCCCTGCAGCAGTACATGCTGAGGTAGACCTCAGTACATTGCTGGTGTAGCAATGTTGAAAAGTGTAGCAGTGAAGCAACTCATGTCCTGGGCTGCATCAGCACTTCAAGGCATGTGACTATTCCTCTCTGCTTGGTACTTGGTGCTTGTTGTGCCACACCTTGAACACTATGTCCACCTTTGTTCCCCCTTAAATACTATGTCCAGTTTTGTTCCCCCTAGTTCATGACTGACCTTGAAAAATTTGACAGTGTTCCAGGAGAGCTACTGAAAAGTAACATATAAAGAAAGTTTGAAGAAAATGGATTTGTTCAATATAGAAAGGAGAAGGCTCATGGGAGATCTAATCATAGTCTTCTGGGACCTAATATCATAGTCTTCTGGGACCTAATATGTAGTGAAGGAGGAGATGGAGCTACACTCTTCATAAGGTGCACAGTGACAGGACAAGAAGCAACAGACAAGAAGTCACTTCAGGGGAAATGCCTGAAGAGATTGAAAATACACACACACACACACACACACACACGAAGTGACTGAATCTATATATATTAAAAAACAAAATTAAACAAAACAAAACTTGAGGGCAATTAAATGTTGGGATAGAATGCCTGGAGAGGTGGTGGAATCTCCCTCACTGGAAGTATTTAAGACTTGGCTTGATGGAGTCGTGGATAACCTCACCAAAGTCCCAATATTGAACAGAAGGCTAGGTTAGCTAATCTGCAGAGGTCCCTTTCAAACCTGACTTTTGTCAAATTCTGTGATTTCTGTGCTTCTGTTGAAGCAACAACTTAAGTGATGGGTAGTGAGATAAGCCATCCAACTCTTCCTTCTCACATCTCTAAATCTGTCATTAACAGCCCCCCACAAACATTCTGTATCGTGCACTATCAATCTAACACTGAGATGTTTCCTTTTCCTCCTCATTCTATAAAACATCAACTCCTGAAATTGTTAAATTTTAAGACAAAGTTCTTTTTTAGCCTATTAAAAGTCTCAAGTCCTTTGTATTTGCAGAATTTTATCAAACATATATTGCATTTCATATATTGTATGTGACCCTCATTGTGATTACCATTATACATCACCAGCAGAGATGAAACCTAGGGCATCTGGTGTTGAATGTGTGATTATTTTTACTTAAAATTTCTTTACTTAAATTGTAGCAGCGGCTTCAAATTATTGTCTCTAGAAGCTCGGATCCTCTGTAGGCCAGTTTCTATCTAAAGATGATTTGTTACACTCACTGAGCAGCATATCAGGCTTGAACTTTACTAAAATATGCATACTGCTTATTCTATTTTATTTTTCTCTAAAATAGTTGTTCCGGTCTGGAGTATGCAGTGTTAACTACAGATTTTAGGGTTTTTTAATTTTTTTTTTTCATTTAGTTTTTCAGAGACAGTTCATATTCCAAAGTGCACATTTCAGATTTCAGATAAAATGATTTTATACTATACTTGTGGGAACCAATATGTTTCCTCCTTATCTACAACATTAGTTTCATAGCAACTAATGTAACTCAGAAGGCAAATAGCATAAGACTACTAAAACCAGATTAACATGATGAAGAAACTAGAGACATAAATGAAATAAACAGTACTATGAGGCACTGTAAATGTTTTATTGTCGCTTGTGGATATGTTAATGTTACTATGGGAACTTCAGCTTTTGCATTTGACGTGATTCAGCTGTAACAAGTGCTGACTGAAAAATGAAAATTGTTATTCTTTTTTCCTTAAAAAGTAAAAATTCATTTCCATTTTACATCATCCAACAGATTATATGAAAAACAATGTGGAGAAACTAGAGAAAGAATGAGAAATTCTGTCTCTATGTAATGTGGGATTCATTGTCAAAGAAGGCAAGTCATAGGCTTTATGTGGACTTCATTTCAATAGTTAAAAGATTTTAAATCATCCAGTAGATGTATTTTTAATGCAGGTCAATTAACCATTGTCATGGTTTAACCGCAGCCAGCAAGTAAGCACCACACAGCCACTCACTCACTCCCCCCTGTTGGGATGGGGGAGAGAATGAGAAGAGTAAAAGGGAAAAAACTCATGGGTTGAGATAAAGACAGTTTAATAGGCAAAAACTGTGCACACAAGCAAAGCAAAACAAGGAATTTATTTACTACTTCCAATCAGCAGGCAGGTGTTCAGCCATCTCCAGGAAAGCAGGGCTCCATGATGCGTAATGGTTACTTGGGAAGACAAACACCATAACTACTAATGTCCCCCTTTCCTTCTTCTTCCCCCAGCTTTATATGCTGAGCATGACATCATACGGTATGGAATATCCCTTTGGTCAGTTGGGTTCAGCTGTCCCGGCTGTGTCCGCTTCCAGCTTCTTGTGCACCGCCAGCCTACTCGCTGGTGAGGTGGGGTGGGAAGCAGAAAAGGCCTTGACTCTATGTAAGCACTGCTCACCAGTAACGAAAACATCCCTGTATTATCAACACTGTTTCCAGCACAAATCCAAAACATAGCCCCATATTAGCTTCAAGGAAGAAAATTAACTCTATCCCAGCCAAAACCAGCACAACAATATAAAAGAAAGGCCGCATAATCTGCACTTAAAGCTAGAAAATATTGGTCTTTTTTTTCTGGAAATAGCTTGCTTTCTCTCAGCTTAAATGGAAGTCAGGCCAAAATTTTGAATGTTACCATGCAGCAGCAGCACATATCAGGATATTATTTGCTTATGTTCTAATAACTCAGATTTTCCCTAACCCACCTTCTGGGTATTTTGTCTATGTAAAGACTCAGTTGTATTTACAATGCTATACATTATATCTGAAAATTCTTGAAGATGGGATCTAAGTTATGTACCACCCAAGCTGCACTTAATGTGCCTCACGGTAACAACTGTTTCCACTCTTATTCCCCTTAAGGACAGCCCTTTCTCTCCACTCTGTGCAGTGACAGGAACGAAATATTTCTGCCTACCGTGGATAGATTTGTCACTGATTCTGATAAGATTTGGCAGACTGGCTGCAGTAGCTGCTAGAAGAAAAGCATCAGTCTATGCCTACTGCATCTGCACAACATCACAGCAGCAGAAACCTGGTGTTTTGATCCAGGTAAGATGAGTAAGTTTGTTGCTTGAACAGCTTTTGTGATAGAAAGACAAGGTGGAAAATTCTGAGGGCCACCAGCAAGACAGCACTGAGTTGATATCTAAATGGGATTGATGAGATTTTATTTGAGAAACAGTGGATTTGCCTGTGTAAATGTAGATACAAAACTATGAAATATCTCAGACCTGCTTCTTTTAACTCCGCACCTGAGTTCTGACTTATGTCACCAAATCTCACATTTTCACTATCTGCAGATTTACTTTAGTAGTTATTATTCTTCATCCCTTCCTTTTATGAACAAAATGAACAGTAGAAGCACAGAAATGTATATGTGAAGACAGAACGTCGGAATCTCCGTACTATTGAATGAAATTTATGCAATGCTGACATCCGAGTGAATCTTCCTTTTAACTGAAAAGCTTGATCTAATGTTTATTTCCAGCATGTTGGGATAGATTGCAAAAATGATGAAGAAACTCAGTAGAGGCAAACTGACAAAACACTTTAGCAAATGAACAACTTCATTTTCTTAGTACTGTCCCTAACACTTCCCAGCTAGATAGAGATCTCAACATTTTTGAAATGTACAAGACAGTCAGAATCTGTCCATAATAGTGTCAAGCAATTAAATTGTACTTTATTACTTACAGAGCGGGTTTTTTTTTCAGTAATTCTTAAGCAACTCCCTCCTTGAAAATTACTATTTTTGAGGTTGACTTCTCTAGAGCTCATCCAGATCAGAGGATGAAACAGACTAATGTCAGTGTCTCTTTCATCATTTCTCAAGAGACCAAGATTCTTTTCTCACTCAGACTTCATAGCCCAGATCCCTCTAGATTTTATCTAGTATCTGACCTTTCATGTCAGTAGCATGGTTTTCCACATCACTGGACTGACATACATCCTTTAATGAATTGACTATGATTCTGAGCTTGGTTAAACAATAGAAACCACCTAAACCTTTAGTAAGCAATTGCTGCTGCAGAGTAACATACTGTACTTACTGCCAGAAACAGAGAGACACTTTTCTGACTGATTTGAAAAGCTATGAGAGAAAAATCTGAAGGCCTGTCACATCTGCACATTTTCTTCCTTAGTAGTTCATGTACAGTTTAACATCTATATGAATCTTCCAGTGCCTCAGTGAGCAGAGCTAGAGTAAATTGTTTAATCCACTTCCTTTTTAAGTAGAATAGCACACTTGAGATTTTTGTGAAAGCAAATAGTTCCTCCTGTGGTTTATGTGAGACTTCTTATCTTAGCAAACTAAATATATTCTCCAAATATTTTCTCCTTTCATACAATAAAATTGCTGCCTGTGTGATTGTCCCTTTGTGCAAAATTGAATTTCACATTTGCTACTGTAGGAATCTCACTGATAAGGTAGTGACTGTGCTTAAAAACTTTCTGTGCTGTGTTTATGCTATACATCTGACTTTCCATGGTATTTACAGAAACTTAGTATTCCAAACTCAAATCAGTTGAAAAGGACGTTTTCCTGTCAAAAAGTCTGGACTGGGGCATGTTTCACAGACTCCAACATTTTATCACTTTCTGACCTCACAGAAAATGCTAAGGAATTTCTCATGTGTAGGCCATTGTGAAGTAGAAATGGCATATTTCCTCAAGGAGTGTCTAGGAGGAGACACTGATAGTTGAAACATGGCTTTTGAAATGGTTGTATATGTCAAAATAGAGAATGTCAATCTTTTGTTGCAAATATCCTCTAAAAATTAATAATATATTTTACAGGATTACAGCTACAAGATTACATTAAATTCTCTAATTCATGGCAAACCCAAAGTAATGTTTTAAATTTAATTTGTTCCTTGAGATTCATTCACTACTGCATCTTCATTTATTTTTTTCTTTCAGGCAATAGATGATGTTTCTGTTTTTCTTTGTCAAGTTTATTTCAGCCCATTCATAAACCTTGTACAGCAATGCTGTACAGTAGGTATACAGCATCTGCTGATACCAGTCCCCATTTGAGTCTTTACAATAATCAAATATTTGCTACAGTGTGTCCCTGGTATGTCCCTTATGGAGGGTTTTGAATGGATATGTCAAGGGAGGGTTGCATAAAGACATGGATTTTATATAGACATTATATCACCTGCACACTACCCTGCATTTAAAGAATCTCCATGGATGCAATTAAGTCAACTTTATGAGATGTGAAGGGAAAATCTAAGGCAGAAATATTTGATACATAGCCAGCATGAGTATCGGTATGTCTTGACTACAGAAGTAATCCTATCAAACTCAACAGTTTTATCATGTCTGTCCATGAACAGGGCTGATGCTCTTAACAACAAACTATTAAGAAAGTGTTCCTTGTGCTTTGTCATAGTCAAAAAGAATAATGTATATCTTCTTATCCAGGATACTTAAGATAAATAATAACAAGAGAAGCTGCAGTTTGAATAGAACTGTAACATTCTAATTACAGATAATCATAAAGCAAAGAGCCAGACAACTAGCTACATAATGAACTTTCACTAGCTCTAATATCACTTGTCACTTTTTTTTTTCTTTTTTTTTTTTTCCCTGGTGCAAGAACATGCTTTAGTTCACATAAATCCACAGCACTGTAGGCATTCTGAGAGAGGAATAATGAAGTGCACCTCCTTGCTTTTACAGACCATACTTAGACTATGTATTTGAAATTCTCTAACGAAAATAGTTAATAAGTTTAATTAAAAAAGAGAGAATGACAGCCTTTTCCAGTGAATCATTCAGAGACAGAGGCTAATAAAGGTGCTCTAAATTTCTCTCTGGAAAAGTTTGTTTTCCTCCATTGAATACGTAAGAAAGCAAGGAGTGCCCTCTAGAAGGCACCCAGTGCCAGTGCTACTGACTAGAGTTAGGCATTGTGGCTGTGGTCCAAACATTCATTTTAAAAACTGCACTCTTCCTCATGGGATAAAGATGATTCTAATGGAAAATATAATCATACATTCCATAAAAGTATTCTGATTGCAATAGGGCTAAGTAGGTAATGGTTATACACACCAAGCATACTGCATTATGACAAACCAAAAGAGACATTGTGGCAATTTCAATATAAATATATCTAAAGGCGGGGAGGGGGAAGAGGCAGGACTGATCTGAAGAATATAAGGAATGCTAGGAATAAAAATATGTGAAAAACAAAGACAGTAGGCAATACAGACAGGAACTCATTGAAAGAATTGACTATGCTACCAAAATATTAACAAAATAAAAGAAAAAAATCAAATATAATAATACTGTATAATAAAATGTTGTCTTTGTTTTGAAGTAAAGAAAATGGCAAATTAGTGTTACATGGATGTGTAGATAGCCCATGTAGGTTTGGTCCTGATCCTTCATTCATCTAATGTGCGTGACTGAAAATAAATGATGCAAAAGAGCTGTAGTCTGCTATTACAAAAAGGAAATATCTTTTGATGTTGTGTTTTTTGAAGGTTTTAGTCTAAAGGTTTCTGTAGGAATAATGCATGTGTAAGTCATCTAATCATTTTAGTGTTCATGACAGAAAGTTGTCATATATATAGCATTTTGATGGCACACTTTCTTTGAAACCACTTCACTATCTCAATGTAACAATTACTTAGTACTCCAAAAATAGCATGTGCACATTTCTAGGATTTTGTAGTTGGGACAAACATTTTATGGTTATGGGCTTAGGAAATCCCAGATTAACTGCAGATTCATTTCTCACTTCTCATTTTGAAGTGAACTCTAATGTTAGCCTCAGTTGCTGTAGTTAAGAAGCACTGGTACAGTCTGAAGAAATGGTGCCAATATTCAGAAGGCAGTTAATGATTCATGTCAATGGGTTTCACAGTTATCATATTGTTTGATGATCTACTGAATGACTTCCAAGTATAAAGCATCAAGGACCGATAATAAAATTGTCTAGTTTTTAAACTACTGGCTTTTGATAAAAAGTAAGTATGACCTATGGAACAAATAGTTTAATCCTTGCCAAATATTTTCCTCCTTTCATTTGCCCTAGCAAAAAAAGAAATATAAAAACAAACAATTCAGAATTAGTAACATATAATATCAATAAGTAGTAGCTTATCATTCAAGGCCAACATGGCCCTCTTAATTTTAATGGCATTAAAATGGTGAAGGTGAAGGCACAGAAGGAATGTAGGTGAATGGTGAAGTGGTGAAGGAATGGAAGATCTACTCACTGACATCTACCATGATCTAGGGTCCTAGCTACTGTAGGGTACTGTTTAGAGTTACTGAATATGTTCATCCCTTCCAGAGATTTTACGAAAATCATATAATGAAATCATAGTTTTGCTGACTTTCTGTAAATCCATTGATATTACAGAAAGCCCAGACAAATAAATTCCAGAGGTAAGATTAATCTGATTAAGAGTGGACATCTTTAATATATATGTGTGTATGTCACTCTATATTCTCTTTGTTGCCAATGGAAATGTCATATGTGCAATTTTGTCAGCATAAAATAGATATTTGTCTAACAACAAATCAGAAAAATTGCAAACAAAATATATTTTTCTGCACTGACTACAAAGGAAGTCAAAGGTGGTTACCTTAGATATAAAATCACTGTAGATGTCTAAAGAAGTGGGATGGCATACCACTCTAACTACCTTCAACATGTGTGAATCCAGATCTGATTCTGTATTACTCTGACCATGTATGTGCACATCTTAATTTTGTTATGCCACAATTGCTGACAAAATTTCATAGCTCAACTGACTAGCTGGCTTACATTAGAAATTTTGTTTTAAATTATTTTTAAAAGTTTCTACTAAAATCTTCCAATTTAAATTAAAATCCTTTGTGTGTTCCTCTCTTGCTTTTTTCAACCCCAAATGTTAAAACAATTCTTTTTTTAAGAAAAGTGAGAAATTTCAGACAGAATTTTTCTTTCAGTTATGATGATGTACAGATTTAAATATGATAATGAATCCAGACTCTTATTATTTTGACTTCAGAACCTACAAGGTGCTGTGGACACTTGCATTTTTCTAATAAAAAGTTAGCTCCACTGAGGACAGTTACAGAGAAAAGCATATGGATAAAAGGGAAGTGGCACACAATTTTCATTTTGGACTTAGTAGGGTACTGCTTAAAGTCTTTTAAACTTTCTTTGCTACAAAACCAGTAAAAAACCCCTAAAATATGGCCACTTAAAAAAAAAAAAAAAAAAAAAAAGGAAACTCGTGGTGGCTTTCTTCTAGAAATAAAGCACAGATTAGACTAGACTTTGCTGTCACCATACACACTTAACACAGTTTGTCTTCTGGAATTTTTGTTAAAAGACAAGAAGTCATTAACCACATTAATATTCAATGCTGCTCTATCACAGGGCAGATGTTTATATGCATGCTTCATTGCATTGTGAACAATGTGACAAATGCAATTGCCTTTTGTGATGTGGAAATGCTTGCTATGCAGAAATCTAAATACATAGCTTTTCACAAAATTTTACAAGAATAGTCTGCTTCATAGGTGCTAACATTTGTTAACTTAATTTCCCTACATTCCATCACTGTTCCATTTTCTACACACAGCTACATCTATTTCATTAAATTCAGCATTTTCCATTGAGTATTAATTCACTCAAAAAGTAAATGTTTAGGTCTTAAAATTATTCTTACATCTTTGCTTACTCAAAAGTGAAAAAGTTTTGCTTTGTGCTATATTTTTCCTTTATTAGATCAGGTTAATATTTTTCTTAGTAAGTGTAGAGAAGTAACTACAATTGATCTCACTATAAAGCAGACTTATAAAACTTGACAGGTGAATGCTTATAGCCTAAAAGTGTCTTTTTTCTGCTTTGACTAGAAAGGTTTCAAGAACAACTATATATGAAGTAGATGTGTAGATGCGTGTAGATGTGGATGTGCAATCTGCTGCTTTTAAGTCTTACCCTATTACTAGGCAGGTGGAAGAAGCAAGCAAGGAAAAAAAAATAAAAAAGAAAATATGAAATATATAATGAGATATATAGAAAGCCTACTGTCCCTCCTCTTTCATCTGAGACAAAGAATGAGCTCAAAGACATTAATGAAATTATTGTTCAGTTATGCTCTGAGAACACACAGAAGACAGAAGTAAAGATTTATATCCTCACAGGTAAGATTTACATTTACAATAAAAACTTCAGCCTATAATACTCAATCAGAATGGAAACTCCATTGCAAGGCAAGTTAGGTACTAATCTGCCAAATCAACACAGCATGAACTGTACTTCAAGTACAACAATGCCACTTATTTTCCTGCAGAATTTCAAAAACACTCACAAAGCCATCTCTGCAGGGAGCTGTATTTCATTTTTCTGTGAGCTGACAAGGTGTATCCAGACAAGATACTCTCTTATAAGTAATGTGGGAAATTGATAAATATGTGAATACAAAATGACTAACATGCTGATTTGCACATGTTCAGCTAAGATATAAAAATACTTACTACATGAACAATACCTACTAAGTGAACAATATTTAAGTTATACATGAGGCTTGGTGCATTTCTGAATTAGAGTGGAGTACAAATACGCATTTTGTAAGGCTGATCAGTACATTTCTACAGTACAAAGGCTCTTGAATTCTTGTACAATACTTCCCTCTCGTAAAAATGCAACTACTGAAGATGGTAATTAGGACAAGGACTTACATGAGGCAGAACACTAAGTAAAGAACTGGATTTCAATTCCAGAGACAAAATGAAGTTAAAATATGTACACAGATCTCAGAGATAGGAAATGCTTATGTTTTTTTATAACATGGATGATACTAAGGAAATACGGATACTCTCAGAAATGCTCGGCTTTCTGAGCTCATTCTGAGAAAACTGGAAGTTACTAGCTGCTGGCCCCAGTAGGAAATGTGATCATTACTTATAATCAGTTTTCAATTTCTGTATTATTCAGTTCAGTTATGTAATGCCTGTTATGAAAGAAAATGTATAAACGAGTGTTTAAAAGTTCTTTGTGTATCTATCTTCCTCATTTTCAGTGCAAAACAAATCAATTGATGGGATATATTCTCAAAGGACATTTTGATCTTTTATGTAACATAGCCTCCTGACATTTCACATAAAATGCCTGTACATGTGATAGTCCTGGCTAAAAAAAAAAAAAATGTTTTAAATGTTGAGCCTGAATCCGTTTGGATAGACTTTTAAATTGATATAGTGAAGAAAGCCAATCAAATCAATGATATGAAAAGACAGTTTCAAAGTTCTAGACATCTAATGTTGAAAGGTTTTAAAAACAAAACTGGAAAAGGATGGTGCAGATCCCTGAGGTAGGACAGGAAATCATAGCAGATATTTTTTATGAAACAGTTGACACTTTTCAAGAGCACATATTTAACAAGCTTGATTTTACAGCACAGAAGATAATCAACAAATAAATGGGATTATAAAAGCAGTTCAGGGAACAGAACAATGAATCTTTGGTCTAGAGGAGAGGTGGCAAAGATGAAAAAAGCAAGCAGTTTCATTAGAGCTAGATTTCAAAGCTATCATTGACAATAGCATGCAAATGACTTGCAGCTTAATGATATAAAGTGCTGGCCTCTCCTACTTAGTCATGTAGAAATCCTTTCCCTAGTATTTTGCATGAGTATTCAATCATTATTTCTTGGAGAACGTACTGACAGAAAATAACATGAGAATTCTTGACTACTTATCTCTCCATTCAGAATCCACACAATGTGTTTTACCAATTTATAGTTGTCTAGTTATATATTTGGCCACTTTTTCCTACTATGAATAATGATTTAGATTAAGGATTGTAAAAACTTAAATCCAAAATAATTTGCAATTTGCTGGTCTGAATCCTTTTAAAAATCGAAACTGTAGTATTATAATGCGTATAAAATAACCCATTTTTTTATAGTGGGCAAGATTCTATTTCTTATCAGAATCTTTTTTACACTTTGTAACTCCACTGATTTCAATAGAAATATTAATCTGGAGAAATATTTATTTGGAGAAAAACTACATTTCTTGCATCAGAACATTATGTCACATTGAGTAAGGCTACTTATATGAATAATAGTAGAGAAAATGCAAATTGTCAGAATAACAGAGTAAAATTAGAGAAGATTTTAATTCTATTCTAATTTATTCTATAAAACATGTAAAGTTGTGACTGTGGCATAAGTGATCCTTTCAGTTCTGCGTGTTGTTGTCATTTTATTGAGCAATTGCAGTTATAGTTAGCAGTTAAATTATAATGCCTTCATTGTAACATTTTAGCAATGGTATAGTAATTTCAACATACATTTCTACACCAGGTCGATGTTTACACTGGACTGGTCTTGATCAAACAAGTAGAAATGTTAAACAACTCTTTGAATTCTATCAGGCACCAGACCTTCAAGAGAAGATTCAAAACCATGAATATTGTCAGAATCTAAGTCTTTGGTAATTTAAAGCGGATCCATTATGAATGCAAAACTGGCAGAGTTTAAAATAGTGGTGTCATTTTTTTTAATGCAGCTGTATTTACCAGATACTTGAAGCTGAGGTGCTCTAGCACCTAATTCTTAAACTGTAGAACTGGATTGAACAGAGACATACCTACGTAAGGAATCAAATCATAATTATGAGATATCTTAAAATGTTTTGTAATAGCAACCATAGTAGTGTGTGCTGCCACATTTAGAAAGAAATGAAATACAAAATTAATATGCAGGTTCATACAAATACTTTTTGACAATATATTCTCATTAATTTTGAAAGGACTTAATTCGTCTGCATGTTCTAGTTGTCTAAACTTCAGGACTGCTGGATCTCCTTTGCTGTTCTTCACTTTTTTCTTGATGATCATATCCTTATAAAATTTATAATATGATCTGACTTTCAGTTTCTCATGTAAAAGCAAATGGAGTTTTGGCTTTCTGCTTGTAGTGTAAACATTTATTGTTGTCTAGTTGGATATTGAGACCTGTGTGGTTTGGCAGAGGCATCCAGTTTGAATAGGTCTTATCAGATTTGAGCAATCAGTTTCATTTTGTTAAGAAGAAAAGGACAGAGAATTAGTCTGTTGAAAACAAAGAAAGCACATAAATTTAAAATGGAGTATACTAGAAGCAGTAATTTTCACATAATTACCATAACATCAAAAATAGCTTGTGTAAAAGTGCTCTTAGTTCTTTTCTGAACTCTACACCTATTCTAAACTACTGAAAAATCATGCAGAAACCTCTCCTTACCAGGTTTACAGACCTATTTTCTTACAGGACCTTGTGCTGCATTCTGGCATTTCAAAGACAAATTTCATAGAAGGATGTCAGTTTTCTAATGCAGATATCTTTCTGTCATGTGGTGGTGCATCCTGCCCCCTTCCCCCCCCCCCCCCCCCCGAACTGTTTTACAGTCTCAATAACTCCTGGCAAAACTTGGCCTTTGTGTAACAAGTTTGGCGGTTAAGCATCTCTTGACCTCATCAGAAACTCTTACATGGCTAAGATGGGAGCAGCACTGTCTGTACCAGGGAGCCAGTCACCCCCTGACAACCTTGCAACATATTTTGCATCTGTACCAGAAGTAATCAGCCGCTGCGAACAGACTTGGGGCATATCTTATCTGGGTAGTAACTCAGAAGGATCTCTACCAGCGTCACTGGAATTTTTGAGAACTCCAGTAATTACTGACCCGAATTGTGACAATAGGATGGAAATTTACTGATGCCTAAAGTCAGTCATCTCACGACCCTAAAAACAGTGGTGCCAAGTGAGGCCCTTTGAGCTCTCCTGGACCACAGCGGGCTGCTCCAGCATCTCCCTCTGAGTAGGATGCTTCTCAGAGCTGTGAACTTCTAAGTTTGCATACAGGGGCCTGTCGACAGGACCTGGGCTGATCTCTGGTGCCTTTCACTCCTTGAGACTCAACCTTCACCTGTTGAGTTAATCATTTGATGTGAATATTTCACTGAACTCAAGGGGAATTTTTACTAGGTATCTTTATATATGCATACGGTGAGTATTTCACTAAAGTTGCGACAAATTACTAGGCCTATTGTGCGTGTGTGTTTCGATACAAATATTGTAGTAAAACCTATTTAATCACCTTGTAGATGCTAAATTAACCGATGATTAGTTATTGCTAAATTCTTGTGATTCTCTCTTAACTGTGAACAAACCTTAAACTGCTGTTAGACATATATAATCCTTAGACATAAACCGTTGACCAAGTCTGAGACTAGGATTGGATCCAGCCGCATCTAGGCTCCTCTCCGAGAAGGAGTTTAGAAAGCAAGGGGGTCCATTCTGAAACTTGTGACCCAATGAGACGGCCCCCTTTTCCTCCTTGCATTTTCTTCTAACTCAGTTTCCTCTCTTTCTCTTTTTATAGATATATTCCATTAATTTAGTAAGTAATAGAGTGAACCTTGCCATCGAGCTTTGTTAAACCACACCTTTATAGATTTCTATTAAAATCACTATTTGAAAATATCTTTGACGGTGATTCTTTAAGTGACCTAACCACTTATCCATGACACTTGTAGAGCAGTACATGCAAATTAAAGACAAGTTTCAGTTGAATAAGAAATGGTAGACAAGCTTTTAATGGTTTTCTTTATAGATCTTGTCCTATTGTATGCACACTAGATACACTGCTGGACAGCGGTGTCAAACACTGTAATAAGGCATCATCAGTAGGTATATATTTCTGGTGTTGATAAGTGTTATCCTCATGATAAGGAATTCTGTGTGCAGATGTCCCATCTTTGTTACTGTTGTGAGATAACAGAAAGCAGAAGCATAAATTATCAGTTTAGAAAGTTGTCTATTAACAACTCCTGGTTGAAAATTATTAGGAAAAACATTCATCATTCTCTAACTCTGTCTGAGGATTTGATTTACATATCATGGCTTATTTGTAGTTCAAGAAATACATGATCTATTTTGAGGAAACTTTAAGGAAAGACTTTATAAGTCTGAGGAAGTTGCTAAATGTTATTTTCTCTTATGTGGCAAAATAAATAATATGGGATTATGCCAAATGGTGATGTTGCAATACTTAAAGAATGATTGAGATGTCTGAATTCTAAACCCAACCTTTCCTTAAGGTTGCTTGCATCTTGCTTAAAAACCTATTTACACAACTGGAGTTCAAAAACTTTTTGTATTAATCTAAAGCTTCTCAAGGAACCTTTAGATGTGGCTTCTGATTCATTCTTTTTGCTTGTAAAGTTGAAAGAACTTTTTCTCATGAGGAATCCTGGTCTCAAACACAGTAAATGACCTATTGCTGTAACATACAGCATGGGTCAGACTGGTAAAAATGTGTTTAAAATATGAGTTTGGAAATTAGGTCTTAAAGACATATTACTCATGAAGAAATAAAAAGATTAAAAATGGTTTTAAAGAATTAGTCCTTTAGTATAACACATTATCCTGTATGTTCACAATATTAACATCTACTTCATAAAGCTTCTGCATAAATCAGTGCATGGCTCAGAAATGAAGTCTTACTTGCAGTGACAGATACATAACAAAGCTGGACTTGTGGGAGGTGGCAAGTTGAGTGAACTAGTTTTAGTTCTGTTTAGATATGTCTGATAGATTCAGAGCATATTTTTTAAACTTAGTTTATAAAGGTCTCTTTTACCACAAGGCTCTTGACTCTGTCCTTACCAGTGCAGGCAGTTCTGAAAAAGAAGAAGAACAGAGCCAATATCTACACAATCTCCATTATGACATTTTCATGATATACACTTTATTAGAATCAGTGAAGTCACTGATGCAATAGAAAGTATGTTGTTATGATGCAATTTACTGCAATGGAGAAACAGCTGAGCAACCTCTGGAAAAAACAGTAATGAGTAAGAAGAATAGTATAGCCAAGTTAGTATTGCTCTTTGTCTAATATTTACCTTTGTTTTGATAGTTTCCCTATTATTCTAGGCATCTATGATGATTCCTCCTCTTGTACCTGATAAAGCTTATTTGTCACTCCATAAATATCTTCAGATTACACTGCATGATGGCAGGTGACATGTTCCAAGACAAGAATAACGCATTAAAATTGTAAGTGTATTTGCTACAAATAGCATTGCCACTATGATCAGAAGTCTTTCTGTCACTAACAGCTTCAACGAAGTTAGAAACTTTTGGCTCTCTGATGTGATTAAGGCTTCAGGAATGAGTTCCTGTCAGTCTTTTGCTCTTTGCAGTTCACACCCGTACTAGCACACCCGTACTAGGGTATCAGGCAAAGGTCTTGGCTGCTGAAATGACCACGGCCTGAAGTGAAACATATTAACAGAACATGGGAAACTGCAGAACAGGACATGAATAATTGCTGAACAGGGCATGAGAAATTCCTGGATGTGACAGATAGCAAGGAGAACAAACTTACAGGTAGCTCCATGAACAATTGCTGGATCTCACAGTTGGTTAAGGGCAAGGTATGTGAGAGATGAATGAACCTCACAAATAATTGGAGGGGAGCACAGGGGAGCACTGGAGGAGCAGAGTCTTGCAAGGCCAGCAGCACCTAGGTAAATGATCAGTAAAACCTGTAAGGCTGAGATTTCCCAGGCAGATGCATTAGAAACAGAAAATTTGGGTGTGGCTGTAGCAAAACTGGTATGAATGAGGAAAAAGTCATTAGGGGTATTCTGTTTATTGGGGACGATATTAGGGCAGAGAAAGGGAGGTATGAGGGGAGCAAAAAGGATCATCAGGAAATGGGAAAAAGGATAATAAAGTATTAAAATTATATAACCAGGGCTGAATGGGGGGTACCTACTGAGTAGCTCTGTGCTTGATCAACATACTTGGAGCAGAACTTTAAATTACACCAGTTGTTCTGACCATACCATAAGAGTCAAATCTCCCTCTGTTGTCAGAAGGACTGGGATGGAGGTTCAGGTTGCTTGCCTTCTGTGGTCAGGGAATATCCAACAGACAGGGCAAGCATCCTGCTATTGTTACACTGACACTGGTGTCTGTTCCTGGTCTAGTGGCATAGGCGTGAGGTAGAGAGGTTCAGAAGTAGCAGACAGAGGTAAACCAGAGGTAACCAGTCAGAAGTTTTTATGATCACTATCACCGGTTGTAGCTGGGGACTTGTTCTGAAGTTTTCACACCCAGGGATATTTTCTAGTACTCAGTTTCCACATCATAGAAGCTGTTGGAAGGAAAAAAATAACGTTTAAATGATAGGGGAAAGAAACAATTGAAACCAGAAAGAAAATTAAGAAAGGCTTATTTTACTGGGTTTCACAGAGGTAGCTCCTCATATAGGAGGGTCTTGGGAGTACATGGAATTTGAAGACTTCATTGAATCACCCCATACCTGAGGTCAGTCAAGAGCAGAAATATCTTTTGTGCACAGCTTATTACTGGTCAAGGTGTTAACATCCATTGGATATAGTCTAGTTCTACAGGTGTAAGAAAAAATTTGGAACCATATATGAATAAATATGATGTTAAGGTCAATAAATCAGAAGCAGATAACTATTGTAAAGGAAAGTCAGGAAGTTCAGTTGAAGTTACAGCAGATTATATAAATCACTTAATTAGTTTTTTCACTAGTTTTCTCATCATGATGTATCTTATCACTTTCCCATATTAAAGGTGACATAAGACATGTCTTGAAATGTTTCCAATTCTAGTGAGTTTTACTCTATGTATTAATGTGATCCTTTGCTATATATATTTTTGTAGTATCTACAACTTATACTTTGAATCAGACAGTGGAAGGCAGGCACATCAGCTGCACAACCTTATTCTTAAGGCATACATAAACAAGTACCTTCTGATCATTGTAAGCATAAGTTATGCTATTGGAAAAAAACTGTCGAGACTTTGTCTATGCTAGCAATATTTTGTCACAGTAGGTATGTATAATTTGAGTGGGGCATCAGCAGTTGATGCTCATGCCCCACATCTACACCATGTGCAGTTCAGGGGGTTTATTTCAGAGTCATTTCAGTCTGGTGCTCTGGTTTGAATTTCCCCTCTGTGAATGTTGTTCAAAGCTGTTCAGTTCCTTTTCCACTGGGTACTGGACTGAACTTGGTGAATACCTAGAGTGGAACTTCTGGTTTATTTTTCTCCAAATGGAGTCTAGTTCACACACATAAAATGTGCTCTGTGAGCTGGACCGATAAGCTATAACTGAGGATGTGTCCTGGTTTCAGCTGGGATAGAGTTAGTTTTCTTCTTAGTAGCTGGTAGAGCGCTGTGTTTTGGATTTAGGATGAGAATAATGTTGATAACACACTGATGTTTTGGTTCTTGCTGAGCAGAGTTTACACTAGTCAAGGACTTTTCAGCTTCTTGTGCTCTGCCAGGTGCATAAGAAGCTATGAGGGAGCATAGCTAGGACAGCTGACCCAGACTGGCCAAAAGGCTATTCCATACCATATGACATCATGCTCAGTATATAAGCTGGGGGAAGAAGGAGGAAGGGGGGGATGTTTGGAGTGATGGCATTTGTCTGCCCAAGTAACCGTTACGCGTGATGGAGCCCTGCTTTCCTGAGGATGGCTGAACACCTGCCTGCCCATGGGAAGTAGTGAATGAATTCCTTGCTTTGCTTTGCTTTGCTTGCGCGCGGCTTTTGCTTTACTCATTAAACTGTCTTTATCTCAACCCATGAGTTTTCTCACTTTTACTCTTCCGATTCTCTCCCCCATCCCACCGGGGGGCAGTGAGTGAGCGGCTGTGTGGTGCTTAGTTGCTGGCTGGGGTTAAACCACGACAGGATGGCAGGAGGATTCATGTCAAAACCACACTATTACTCCAAACCAAAATGATACAGACCCACAAATCATAGAATAAATGATACAACATTCCAACATGCTTTTTCTGGGCATATATGATCCATCAAGAAAATGTCAAAAGTGTAAGCGTAGATACGAAAAGTATTGTCAATATTGTCAACACTTCATCAATAAAATTATCTCAAGTTTCTAGGTTGTGTTTTTGGGTGGGGTTATTTGTTTGGTTTTGGTTTGCTTTTGGGTTTGGTCTTGTTTTTTTTTCCCTAGTGATTTACAAGATTTTGTATTCTTCATTTTAATCTTATTTGTACAATGTTGCCTCAACACAGAAGTAATGTATATGATTTCTCTTACAAAGTTGGTTTTTTTTTAATTAGAGAAAAGAGATTAATTTTAAGTTAGGAAATTACCAGATACTACTGGGAGAAAGAAACAGACAACCCCTTCCTCCCATAGAAATCCAGTTATACCATTTAAAAGCAGCAAGAAACAGTAATGTTGCGATTACAACATTTAATATCAAACATGAGACTGACAAACAACTAGTGTTCCTTCTGTGTTGCTGTCATTCTCTTTGGTGTTTGTTGACGTTTTAATAACAAGTTCTACTAGATAAATTTGTTGTGTTATATGCTAATTCATTAATTGCTTTATAAATGCCACTTAGTACATATTTATTTCATTAACACACCAGGCTTATAAACTGTGGGTTAAATCTTGTGACACTAGTTCAAATCTGCAGTAATCCATTTTATTAAAATGATATTAACATTAGATAATAATTGAAGGCTGACAAAAATTGCTTTTCCTCTTCCTGGATTAAAAACATGAAGAACACTTGGTGAGTGCTTCTGGGTTTATGACTGAGAGTTCCCCCTTGCCATTGTACAAGTGACCTAACAAAGAGATTAGAGTCATGCTTCTTCTACAGTCTTTCTAGTCTTATGATCTTAGATGCTTGACTCTATAATTAGAGGATTTCAAAAGAGAATGTGAAAAGTATTTCCTGCTGTAGTACCTTGCTTGTTCTGTAGCCATGCAATTCAAGGATACTTTGTGGAAATACACATGGGTCAATGTGGTCCTCAGTTGAATATATCTCTGAACAAATTCCAAGTAAGTTCTTAATCAATGAAAGGTTTGCATTTACATCAATGAAAGCCATTTCTATTCTTCCAGGACATAATAGGACACTGGTTCTTTGAACTGATTGCTGTTCGTTTTAAAAAGTAACCTCAGCATAGTAGGGTTTACCTGAAATTAAGCCTGATACAAAGCAAGTTGATCATGTTAGATTAATTTGTGTTCATTTCTGGGGTACAATATTTTTAGCAATTTTTTCAATAAGCCTCTCTAAGTTTTAATAACAAACCATTAAAAAATAATAAATACATAAATAAATAAAATCTCATAGTCTTTAAAGAACAAGAGCACATTCAGGAAGTTATTGGTAATCACAAGCTGTTTTCCCATACTAAAGAGTTTATGCTTTTGTCCTCTACAGGTTTGTGTATCTGAGAACTCCTTTAAAATTAGCCGTCTCATATATTTTTCTTAATTTTAATAATAAAAGCTGTTTTTACACAACTACTGCAGCAGAATCATCCATTCTACAATCATCTGCTATAGAAACTGTTACCCTGAAGTATTGATGGAACTTTTTTCTTACAGTATCCTTGGCAATTTTCTATCATTTGCCATCAAGTCCTTTCCTCATATTTAGTCAACTATTTAGTACATCTGACTAGATCTAGTCTTCATTCTGTGATTCTTCCCTGTGCACTCCTTTCTTCTCTTACTTATTCTCCTATCTGCGTATTTTTCTTGGGTATGGTTATTAACTTCACAGTCATTGGTTCTGTTTGTTCCTTTGCTGCCACAAATTTTAAGTATTTTAAGTATTCTTAAAAATCATTGTAGCCTCCTTACTTAGTGGTTCAAACAGTTTACCCTGAAGCACTTTTATCAATACAATTAACTGACATTTTAAAGTTACTTGAAATATCTTCTTTGAAGGTTAATTCATTTAAAAATCACATTAAAAATGAGGAAAAGTTTCACACATTTATTTTCTGAGTAAATGAACAGCTATTCCCTAAATTTTCCATTCTCTCTAAAAAAAAGTTAATATTATGTTTTGTTAAAAGGCTTGGGTTTGTTTCTCCAGTTTCCCTTCATTATCCTTTTTTATAGTTTTTAAATCCTTATTTATCAGTTTCAACTGTGGAAAATAAGAAAGAAAAAAACAGAAAGAAGAATGGGAAATGAAGGAGGGAATAATAATTAAACAAAATGTAATACTATTATACTTTTTATTTCAGTTTGAAGTTTCAGTGTCAAAAATAAATACTCATGCAAGATAAATTTGTCATGTTTGAACAGCTTCATTATGCACGTCAAGTGGGACCACTTTTTACATTCCCCTTTTTATTTATAGCCAAAGCTATGAAATCAGAAAAGGGAGGTATCTTGTTTTAAACACATCTGTTTGTAGTGAAGTTATGATTTATTATCAGTTTGCTAAGTATTGTCCTGATTATAAGAAAGACACTTTGAAGAAAAGCAATGAATATCACAGTAAAAAGAGTAGTAGTGTACAAGAATAGTGCATGAGGAAGAAAAGGAACAAACAAGAGTTTTTTTCTCAAAATGAGGAGTATGACAGGCCACTGTGCAAGCAGACAGGGAAAGCATACAAAGGAGAATGGCATCAACCTCTCAGCTGGAACTGCTAAAAAGATGTCTTGGAGTGATACAGCATGACTGCAGTGCTTTAACTATCTAATTTGTACTAAAACAAAACAGAAAGCTAAAGAACCTGTTTCTTCCCCACAGCTGACCTTCAAACCATGCCTCTCGACAAGACAGTATTCAAAACAAGATTACTAGTGTGGGTGTGTCAGAAATCTGATTTTGCAAGAGAGTCTTTGTAACAAGTCTGTGGTTAACTAAAAGACTTGTTCTTAAAGAATAGGCTCAAAGACCTATTTTTCTGTTCTCACTTATTATTAAAACCAGCCTTAACTGGAAATATCCAAGATGGATTTATTCACTAACTGATGATATCGAAAGGAACAAATTATTCAGCTGAAGCAAATGTTTATTTGTGTAAAATTGATTACCATGTGTCAGGTAAAGGTATATCCGTATATGACGGACATGCAACATGTATAACTTATCATTCAGTTTTTAATTAATAAAAAATGTTTATTTTTTAATGAAAACAAAGGTTCAAAGAAATACAGGTTGCTACACATTTCAGGTATTATAGACAGGAATTCCTGCAGGGATTTTTGAAATAGGATATGAGAAGCTGCTGGGCATTTAAAGGAACCACACTTCCAATGTTAAATGAGAATTTAAAAAAAGATCAAATTAATTTACATTTGATGTAAGCTATATTTCATGTCTGAAGCAGAGGACTACTTTTTTTGTCATTAGTTCCAGTGAAATACGTCTCTCCAATGATTTGTATCTCTAAAATACAGGGTTTTATTTTCAAATTCTTGGCAGTGAGGTTTTGCTGTCATAAATATGCATGCAAGAACACTACTATGATTATGATTTTATTAGGAGATGATATTAATATTGGATGAGCAATGTAGGTTAGGTGTGGCAGCAATTACATTTATATAAGAATGGGCCTTATTTCTGGAATTAGGCCTTTTTTTTTTTTTTTTTTCCCCAGGTAAGCACTCCATGGTTATACTTTAGCCTTAGGACTAGTATTTAAAATTTTGAGTCAAAGTTAACCTAAAATTACATACAAAGTGAGACTGATAAATGCCAAGAGTATCACCTGACATGACTTGTTATGTGCCCAACATCTTTGATTAATAAGCTTGTTGAAGTTGAGTATATCCAATATATATGTCAATTACGCTGCTATACATGATTTTATGTCCAGAAAAAGGAATGTATAGCATGGGGTAACCAAATGAAATATTAGAATAATGGTTTTAATAACAACAAAGCTTTATAGAGAGAACATAAAGTATAATGACCACTGTTTGGAGATGATGCCTGCAATCAACTGACAATGGCTTCTACTAGTTGCAAGCTAACACTATCCCAAAGTCTATTATAAATGAAAAGTTATTAATTTTCCACACGAGTCTTCCAGTTATGATCACAAAAGAGAACTGAGGTCGCTACATTACAAATAGGCATATCTGCTAGAAAATAATACCTTTAAAGACATATCTTGATAGCCCTTTGAATCTATGTTCTTTGGAACCCCTTGCAGAGTGCATACATGGCTTCACAACCAATATATATCAGTCCGTAACACCTTTCGAACACTGAGCACACTGCCTTTTGTAGGCTGATTCTCTTCTGCAGTGTTTGCATGGGGGGTTCTAAATATCTGGGTGTCATCAGGTGCCTAAAATGTCAAAAGGTTAGAAGTACAAAGGGCTAAATAATAAAACTCAGGGCTAAGTATTCAAACTCTTCCTTATGTTTATGAGCACTTTTCTCAAAATCAGTCTCATTAAATGCACTAAATTTTTTTTGTTAATGGTTCAGGATACTGATAGAAAGCAGAAGTGGTGTTCAAACTACAGAACATGAGACATCCCTGAAGGAACCCTTTAGAGTCTGCACAAAATGAAGGAAGCCTAGTGAAGCATGCATTGCTTCCCACATGAAAAACTAACCTTTCTATCAACTAACACGTGCAGAGTAGCATCTATTGCTGGTTTGGGTAGCTTTACTGCAAACTTGAAATGAAAGCTGAAAATCTTGCCTTCCAGTCTGAGGGAAAAATAAAGTGTTCCTTGTTCTCTGCTATAGTCCATACTTAGAATATGGCCTACAGGTGGAACTTACATATACAAATTAGCTGGGTGGATCATGAAGAAATAAAAGATACATGCATCACATTTCCATATATAAAGGGAGTAATTTTCCAGAGGTGGCTTAAAGAACAACCAAAATAAGAGTGAAGGTTGTATGATGTCTAGACAGAATTTTTGGATGGAACATGGCCATCTATATGAAGAGGCTTGAGACCACAGGCTTCTGTCTTTTGCATTTCAATTTTTATTGTCTCTAGAGAGATTCAAGAATTCAGATTTTCTGGAAATAAGTAGAATTAAAATAAATAGAATGATGTCACTGTAGCGCTTGAGGCAAATGCAATTTTCTTTCTAAAAAAAGGGGCTTTTAAAACTATCTCCCCTGGTGAAAACAGTAGTGTGCAAAGTCCAGCATTACACTTTTTCAGTTCAGTCTCAAACCATGACAGGGATCAGCTTTGAATGATCAGCCTACTAATGTTGTTGAATTAGTTTGAAATATATTTTAATTTTGATTGTGTCGGATTTACTTTCACTTTCACTTTTTTTTTTTAATATGTCATTGGCAACTTTGTGAACTCTTGAAAAATATGGGAGAGACCCAACCTTACAAGCAATGTGCTTTCACATATAAACAACATACAGCATACTACTTTCTTACTGATTGTATGGGCAGGTTTGCACTTCATGTAAAATAGCCTACTAAGTTAGATACATTTAAACAGGAGACAAAGATTGCAAATCTATTCTAAATGAGCCTTACTATAGCCTTACCAGATTTAAAAATGAATAAATAAATAAATAAAGATTGAGGTCCAACATTTTAATTCAAATGAGATTTTTAGATAAAATATGATTCTTTTAAGTTTTTTCTTCATATTTTTGCAATATGTTCTGTTACTTCCAGATTATTAGTTTCTTAGTTTCTCTCTTTATGTTTTAGTTCATGTTGGGGCATGGGGGTGCAGCAGAACACTGACAGAGGTAAATTTCCAGTGATTAACTTTCTGAGAAAAGAGGAGAAAAATTCTTGAAACATCAGTTACTAGTAGGAAAGTAATGATACAGGCTTGAAACTTTGGAATATCAAAAAAATGTTAAGACTGAAATAGTAAAGCTATATGCCATCTAACACAACATAAAGTCATTAGTGAGTTGCCTATTTCTTGCTCACATTACAAACATACCCAGAGGAAAAAAATGAGTGTATGCACTGCAGCCATCTCCAGCTGCCTCAAAGGTTCCCTTTTCTAAGTCAGACTATTTATTTTTGTTCTGTTTAAAAGAGACCTAGTTTATGTAGATGCAAAAATTAATAGTAATATGTTACTATTTATTATTTGTTACTATTTGAAATATTTATTTAATTGTTGTAAACCACACTGTATGGGTTGTAACAAGCACTGAACACTTATTTGACAGGTTTTCGTTCATACTGATAGCCCTTTGATTAGAGTATTATATTGAGCAAGAGAAATAAAATTTTTAGCAATTTCATTGGGGGGGTATTATTATTATTTATTATTATTCATTATCATTTATTATTATGTATTCTTTATTCTTTATTCTTTATTATCCTTTATTCTTTATTATTCTTTATTCTTTATTATTCTTTATTCTTTATTATTCTTTATTCTTTATTATTATTTATTATTGATATTGTTAATGTTATCATTTTAACAAAACCCCAGCTTGCTTGGAGATGGGAAGTGGAAATGCTCTGCCTTTTCCCTGTAAGGTCAGATGATGAAAAATACTGAGGACATCTTCAAAGGTAAACACTTTTGGAACACAAATTTATTAAAAGACATAAACTTTTACACAGAGAAAACTCAGAATTTCCGTGTCAGGCAGATTATATTGGAAAAGTTTGAAAATATGCTTCTCCCTAATATTTTATTTCTGTATTTTTTCTTGGTGGAACTCTACTTTTGTTTCCTATTCCAGCAACTTGTATTCTCTGCATAAAGACTCTTCTAAGTCCCTAGGAAAGCATTTTTCTCACTACCCTTTCTTAGGCTTGGCTATAAATCTGCTCCCTGCTGCAAGTAGGTTCCCTTGTCACCTCAAGAATCTCCCAATTTTTCTCTACATTGTAAGAATCTTTTCATAGAATCATAGAATCATTAAGATTGCAAAAGACCATTAAAATCATCGAGTCCAACCATTAACCTAACACTGCCAAGTCCACCACTAAACCATGTCCGCAAGCACCACGTCTACCCTTCTTTTAAATACCTCCAGGGATGAAGACTCAGCCACTTCCCTGGGAAGCCTGGTCCAATGCCTGACTACCCTTTTGGTGAAGAAGTTTTTCCTAATATCTAACCTAAACCTCCCCTGGCGCAGCTTGAGGCCGTTTCCTCTCGTCCTATCGCTTGTTACTAGGGAGAAGAGACCAACACCCACCTTGCTACAACCTCCTTTCAGGTAGTTGTACAGAGCAATAAGGTCTCACCTCAGACTCCTCGTCTCCAAACTAAACAATCCCAGCTCCCTCAGCCCCTCCTTGTAAGACTTGTGCTCCAGACCCTTCACCAACTTCGTTGCCCTTCTTTGGACATGCTCCAGCACCTCCATGTCCTTCTTGTAGTGAGGGGCCCAAAACTCAACACAGTACTCGAGGTGCGGCCTCACCAGTGCCGAGTACAGGGGCACTATCACCTCCCTGGTCCTGCTGGCCACACTATTCCTGATACAAACCAGGATGCTGTTGGCCTTTTTGGCCCCTGATCACACTGCTGGCTCATGTTCAGGTGGCTGTTAACCAGCACCCCCAGGGATGGGACAGTTACCACCTCTCTGGGCAACCTGTGCCAGTGTTTCATCACCCTCATCATAAAAAATTTCTTCCTTATATCTGGTCTGAATCTAGTTCTTAGTTCTTTTGGTCATAGAAAAGTTAAGCAAATAAACTTACAAAATAAAAATTATATGTAGGATAAAATTTAGCTACATGAATTAAAGGAGAAGGGTGAGTTTGTCAATCCTACTTTCTTTTCTTTTCAGCAACACTCTCAAATACAAGACAGAATTTTCACAAGTGCCAAAAAAGTAGTGAACAGTATCAATAGGTATTTTTTTAAACAGTCAAAAATCTCAGCTGTTCCCACAATGCTGTTTTGGAAAGTGGCTTTTCAACCTGTTTCAGGTTCCTCACAAAGTGAGGAAGTTCTCTTTAATACAGTACAAGAAGATAACTGTGTTTCCAACACGTGATTTAGCATCATTTTTGACAGCTCACTGCCTCCATATTCTGAGTCATCTCCCTTGTGTCTCCCTACCATCAGCATGAGAATTACTCGCTATGCTGAAAATGTCACATATAATTAGTGAGCATTTATTTAAAAGAAAAAATGATGAAATAAGGTGAAATTCAGTTACACTATGTAATGAGTTCCCCTTGAAACAATGAGACAACAGTCCCTCCCACATCTACCTTTCTCCCTTTTGGCAAACTTTGCAAAAAATGTGCAGAAAGCTGCTTTTGCTTATAGAAAAATTTGTAAAACTCTGTTCAGTTATAGTGATTTCTTTTGTTGTCAAAAATAGTTGATAGCTTTCCCTTGAGGTACAATTTTTTTTTTCCCTGCAACTCAACTTATTACCTCATCTGTTGAGTTATGTCCAGGGGCTTCTCTTATAATTTTCTTGTATTATTCATGCATGAGCCTAGGCTGAATTTTAATGTTTATACACGATATGAAGAACATGTGTCTCGGTCTGCCAAAGCTGAAGTGCAGAGCACAATATGAAGCAAGGATCAGTGATGAAGGACAAGTAACATGATGATGCAAGAAAACTAATTATTATGGAATGAATTCCTTTGGTGTAAAAACTTCCTGGATACTTGATTATGGTACTCGTGCACAAATATTTCTACTGAAATCACAAAAGCAAATTCTGAAGGGAAGGCTATAGCAAGAGCCAGAATTTGCCTATATTTTATTTGAGTCAGAATTTTGGTGTCTGACTTAGGGCAGTTAACCAGGCTGTCTCTTTCCCAACACTATCTAACCTTAAGGCATTTAAAATTATATCTTTCTGCTGAGGCTTAAAGTTACTTAAACATTTAATGCTAAGCTTCTGATCATGTTCAGAAGTATCTAGTTTGGGAGGATGGAGGGAAAGTGGTAACACACGTCCCTCCTAAACTGCAAGACATACTTAGGTAGACAGATACCCTGCTAAGTTCTCAGAGGGGCCCAGTCATGCTTAGAGTGAGACTAACAAAAATCAGATAAAATTAGATCATTACAAATGGCTAATCCTGGTTCTCTTTAGTCCATTGTTTTAATGACTAGGATATTCTGACTTTTTCACAGAAGCACAAGATTTTTGTATGGTACAGTGCAAAACCAATACTAAAATGTTAAAGAGTTTTCCTTGTAAAATGGGTTATTTTTTCTTTCCCCTCGGCCAGTCCTAAATCAACTTCTGACAGTAGAGGAACATTGTGATATTTTCCAGGAACAAAACAGATAACAACTTAGTAAGCCCTCCATGAAAATAATAAATTTGGGAATGAAATGAGGAAATTGAGTTTTGAAGAACCTCTGTTTGAACCTCCTCTCCTTTGCATTAATGAATTGATAGAGACTAGTACCATTCATAGTTCTTTTTTTGTTACTAAAACATATAAAATTATTTTTTAATGGCTTTGCAATTTGTCGTCAGGATGAAAAGCAGCCACAGTTAATTAGCTTGAATGAAAACTAGCTTGTAAAATATAAAATTGTTCAAAAGTTTCCATGCAAACTTATCAAGTTATGTGTGATGTGTTGTTAATAAACTAGACTTTTAAAACAATAGCCAAACTAAGCATTTTTTTCTGAGTTAATAATAGAAAAACATTTATGCTTCTTGCAGATATGATGACAGCTCTGCACTAAGACACAATCAAAGTTCTCTATTTTGAAAATATAATGTAAGTGGACTAGAACTGATGCTTCTAGAGCCAAATGTCTTACAATATTACAGAATTAGATGTCTCTTCCATAGTTGAAAGACTAGACTAGCAAAGAAGTGTTGTGGCTTTGATTTGTGGCTGAACGTATTTATCTTGACATAAATTGCAATGGACTTCTGAAGGTTATTGGTAAAGATCACAGTTTATACTAGTTTGATGCAGTTTATCCTTTTTCTATTAACTCCAAGAATACATGGATGAAGAACATGGGTACACTAAGGAGGTTAGTTTTCTAACATTCTCTTTACTTTTGAAATATATACCAGAATTTTTTTTTAACTTCTTACAGTTTTCACAATTTGATAATATTTATTACTTCCAGTTTAAATTAGATTTTAGTTCCTACACACCAATTAGAAAAAAAGGAAATTGTTAGGAAAACAGGAATTAGTGAGAGGATGTGATGGAAGCATCTAAGTTACATATTCCCATAATTGGTGAAATGCTGCTGAGGTGTTTTTTTGTTTTGTTTTGTTTTGTTTTATTGTTGTGCCAATGTGAACAGAAAGATTGATAGTAAGTAAAATAATGTTCTGTGGGCATGGAAAAATCTGTCTCTGGAATGCCACTTAAGGACTCAAATAAGAATGGTTTGGGTGCATATAGCATTCATAAATTACAGCCAGAAAGGAAAATCTTAAAACTGGATTTTGCTTTTCTGCTTTCTTGTAAGTCAGATAAAAATATTGCTACTGGTTCATTTTAGTCTCCGAATTGTTTTGCCAACTGGTAATTGAATCATGTTTCTAAGTATTCAACAGTCATATACATTTAATCTCTAGAGCTGCAGTAATCTATGTGTAGGCAAATCCCCATAACTTTTACTGCGATGTTTCAAAGACCATGTAGTCTATGAGTTATGGGACAGGATTTTTAATAGCACTTGTTTTCTCATTTTGATTTACAAGAGATGCATAGGAAAGCACAATGATCTGTTTATATAGATAATTTACACGGTAATATGGGTAGTTGCATTTGTTTATTTATTAATATGTGTAAATGTACTACACTTTAATATTTGCTCCCTGGGATCTGAAAATATCTTTAGTTCATGTACTAGTAGCTAATATGGCAGAACATTCTTTAGCAGAATAGGTGAGCATGGGGCAATGACATAATGTTAATTCAACCATTGCTGTTTGAGGGCTGAACCAAAAATTAAAATAAATACTAGCACAGTGGCTTGTGTATAAAGTCTGGTCTAATTCCTTTGGGACAATTTTAATCTGTTTTCAACATTCAGAATTTTATGCAGGATTAATTACATTTTTATCAGAAAAAAAAATTTGCAGTAGTGGATTTCAAATTTAGTCCCCTTCTTTCCACCGCCAGTATTAATGAGACATAGGGATGAGTTAAAGGCACAATGTGCTGAATAGCATATTAAAACTATTAAGTTTACCACAGTCTCTAAATATCTTAATATGGTAAAACTTTTCAATAGTATTCCTGCTGCCTGATTTGTAATACTGAGAGTCACAAGTAATCCTTTCTGTCTTTCTGAAATGATACTCTTGTGGCAGAGAGTGCAAATAGCTTAGTGTATTTTCTCAAGGTCAGTGGAAAAAGTAACTGCCATAGTGTTAGTGTGGATTTATTTCTGAGATGCCTTTTGGCACTGGTGGTTGCTGGGAGGGATCCATGCCCGCGTGTACTTCATTTCAGCTGCTGATACTGATTTGACAGTTCTTGACCTGTGGGTAATATGTGGTCCATCATCTTCTTACTTTTCTTAGTCAGTTTCTGCTCTCTTTTCCTCCTTTTTTTTTCCTCTTTTTTTTTTTTCTCTTTTTTTTTTTGTTAGTGTAGCCTTCTATCACATATCTTGTTTCAATGGAAACAGAATATTGCTGTAAGTGTGGCAGATATCTTTTCATGTATCTTACATCTGTTCTGTTTGAAATCCTTCTAGCTTGTCAACAAGATAAAATTGAATCTTTTTTTAATGTGATTTTGTTGAAAAATGCTGATAAGAAAAAATTAAAACTTTGCAGGTTGATGTTAGTTTTCAAACTTGTCGCACATAAAGAATTAAAACAAAAAATAAATGTGGGAATAGAGTATTTAAATATTTTTTTCAGATCAAAAATTGATTTAAAACTTTAATTTGAGAAAACTGTAAGAAAGCCAAAACACTGGAAATGCCCTTTCTCAAATTTGCCATATAGATACTCACTCCGCTCTTACAGAAATGCATATTTCAAGACAATATGCATGCCCTCCTGGCAGTACTAAACTCACACTAGGCAGCAGGAACCTGAGGTTAGAGGAGCTGATAGGTTCATCTCACCAGCTTTGCATATTTGCATTTAAGCCATGCATACCTACATTTGAGTGACACACGATCATTCAAGGTCAAATGAAAAACAGACAATGTAGGGGCTGAGACTCCTAATTTCTTTTAAATATACGCTTTGATTATTGTCAGTATTGGTCACTGCCTTATTGACTAGATCTCTATTAGCTATAAAGCTTAAGAGCTGAAGAGCTTAGACACCTGGATCCCATGTAGTCTCCTACCCTGTAATGGCTAACCTTGGTGTCCAAATTATAGAATGGTTTGGGTTGGAAGACACCTTCAAAGATCATCTAGTCCAACTCCCCTGCCGTGGGCAAGGACATCTTTCACTAGATCAAATTGCTCAGAGCCCTGCCCAACCTGACTTTGAACACTTTCAATGATGAGGCATCCACAACTTGTCTGGGAAACCTGTTCCAATGTCTCACCACCCTCATCGTAAAAAATTTCTTCCTTATATCTAGTCTGAATCTACCCTCTTTCAGTTTAAAACATTGTCCCTTGTCCTGTCACTACAGACCCTGGTAAAAAGTCTATCCCCATCTTTCTTGTAGGCCCTCTTTAATTATTGGAAGGCTGCAAGAAGGTATCCCCAGAGCTTTCTCTTCTCCAGGCTGAACAACCCCAGCACTTTCAGCCTTTCCTCATAGCAGAGGTGTTCCATCCCTCTGATCATTTTTGTGGCCCTCCCCTGGAGCCATTCCAACAGGTCCATGTCTTTCTGGTGCTGAGGGCTCCAGAGCTGGATGCAGTACTCCAGGTGGAGTCTCACCAGAGCAGAGTAGAGGGGGAAAATCACCTTCCTCGACCTGCTGGACATGCTTCTTTTGATGCAGTCCAGGATATGGTTGGCTTTCTGGGCTGCAAGGACACTTTGCCAGCTCATGTCCAATTTTTCAACCACCAGTACCCCCAAGTCCTTCTCCGCAGAGCTGCTCTCAGTCAGTTCATCCCCCAGTCTGTTTTGATACTAGGGATTGCCCTGACCCAGGTGCAGGACCTTGCACTTGGCCTTGTTGAACTTCATGAGGTTCACACAGACCCATTTCTCAAACCTGTCAAGGTTCTTCTGGATGACACCACTTCCCTCTAGCGAATTAGCTGCACCAGTCAGATTGGTGTCATCTGCAAACTTGCACTCAATCCCACTGTCTATGCTATTGATAAACATACCAAGGTACAGATCCCTGAGGGACACCACTTGTTACTGATCTTCATTTGGACATTGAGCTTTAGGCTGCAACTCTTTCCATGCAGCCAACCAGCCGTTTGCTTATCCACCAAACAGTCCATCCATCGAAGCCATCTCTCTGCAATTTAGCAGAACGAATATTGTGTGGGACTGTATCAAAGGCCTTACAGAAGTTCAGGTAGATGATATCTGTAACCCTTCCCTTGTCCACTGGTGCAGTCACTCCATCATAGAAGGCCACTAGGTTGGTCAGGCAAATCTAGGACTCAGTCTTACTCCTAAAGTAAGGATAATTTGGATTCCACACAGTGACTGAATGCTCAAGACATGTATAAGACAGGGATAAGCACTTGAGAACAGTCTGATACAGACCCAACAGTGAGACAATGTCTGTATTTGTATTTTCATTCTTGGGTAGTATTCTGGGTAGCAAAGGTACAGGTAAGAGGAATTAACACTGCCTGAAAAAAAGTTCAGTGATGATGAAAAAAAAAAAAAGGCTTGCTTTCTTCTTCTCTCTCAGTTGTTCTTGCACCCCACACTTTTTTTTTCTTCTGTAAAACCTTGACATCTTGATTTAATGTCCATCTGTACTTGAAACATGCCTCTTCTTTGGGAAAAAAAAATTAAATATAAAGGTTCTTCCTGTAATTTCTTTACTTCTTCTTAGAAAAAAATGTATTAGGGTAATTTTACTATCTGAATAACAACAAATAAGATAACAGACTATTCTCTGTCCCCTCTAATTCCCAGAATGTGTGGCCAATAGCAGGAATTCAGAAGAGAGCAGAGGCCTTTTCATACAAGTTCAGAAGAATCTGTTTTTTCACTCTGCTCAGCAAAGCGATAGTTGGAGAAGAGGTAGCCAAGCTGAAGAATTACAGCTGGTTTGTTTCTTTTTTTTTTTAAAAAAAAAGAAGCTTGTATTATATGCCAAGAGAAAAATATTTCAAATTAATTTCTGTAGCATAGATTTTCACTCACTATTTTTTTAACTTGGTTTTATGAGTTTGATAAAAATATAGAAAAATATATTACTTTTCTGGAAATACAGACAGAAGAACTTTGTTTCAAAAATAAAACTGTTTGTTACGTTTTTATTTTCCCTGTGTATAGAGGTATTTTATTTTAAAACGTGGACACAATCTCTGTGTACATGTGAAAGAGAATGTAGGAGTTATATACCTACACTGCTTCCAGACAGCGTCAATGGACAAGAAGAAAATCTGCTTTATTTTCTTCTCCTCATGATAAAATATTACATGAACTGGGAAGGAATTGAATTATAATTAATGAAAACTCATTTCATATAAGCAATATAATTTTATCCCAACCATTAATGTTGTGATATATGTATTTTAAAAAAAAAAAAAGTAAACTAAGCATTAAGAAACTTTATTCCCAAGGTACGTGTCTTTTACACTCATATACTTATTTAACAGTTCTGTGAACCAGTTATTGGTCAATTAGCATACAATTATAAGTTAAATGAGTTAAATGCTATTTTGTTTGCATGAAAAAATCTCTAATAATGATTAATGGAGCTTTAATCAAGTTCAAGTTGAGACTTAAATGTGCAGCAACAGAAACTGAATGACTTGAATGTTCCCCCAAAAATACAAACAGGAATTTTCTGTTTCTAAAATGAAAAAATGTCATGTTTTATATTAGAAGTCAACATTGTGAAGGAATAACTTACAGTTCTGAATATATTTTGAGCTTGATATGTGACAGCATTTCTACTGAATGGACAGAGTGAAAAGAGGGGGTTTGTCCAGAAAGAGAACAAATAAACATTATATAGAAAAAGCAGAAGAAATGAAAACAGACTGAATAGAGAAACTTTCCTATGTTTTTGTTCTTTATACTTATGTTACCACAGGAATATGAAGTGCTTTCCAACATAAAAATGATTATTTTACTTTGCTACAGGTGCTCCTTCCCAGAATGTAGATTCTTCTATTTGCACTAATTGCCACTTCTTCCTTCATGGAGTTTTAATGAATCATTATAATGATTGTAATCATTGCTTCTTTACAAGAGGTAGACATTATTTGGATTTGAATACAGTGCTACGTTTAAAAAACCCTCAGAAAATCTTCCATGATGAAGGAAAGATTTGGAGGCATATTATGGGTACGGTTATATTAACACGCAAAGTTAAACAGAACAACATTGTGACACTGTTGAAATGTACACTTTGAATATCTTCTTTTGATGTTTCCTTAACTTAACCTCAAAAGGATCTATTTGTCTTCTGGCTCCAATACATGTTTTTGTTCTGAGTCATTTTAGATAATACTTCTATTCAAAACTGACTAAACTTTTTGAATCTTTTAAATTTATTTTTATTTTTGTAGTCATTTTTTCTTGATTTTACTGGTTCCAACTCTCCAGGGCAACTTTGTTATCAGAAGGAAATCCTAATAAACAATTTCTCAGATAATCCAATTTAGAACCATACTTTCCATTTTTCCCCGAATAAACAAAACAGCTATTCAAGATAATTTTAAAAAGCTTCATTAATATGAATGTATTTTACATAATATTGACATCGTTCTTCTCCTCATGTGGTTCTATGTGACCCATAAAAGCACTCTTTTAAATTTGTCTCTAACTTTAATATGACAGTGAAGGAGTCCATGAAAAAAGTTTTTGCTTTTCTCATATAAGCAATAGATGGAGGGAGGTGTTTTCCTAGGATTTCAGAGAGACATCGGGTCCTTCTAAGTTCAGGTACCTAAACCAAGTGAGCAGGATGATCCTGCAGAATAATTTTAAAGTATCTGTCTCTCTCCACTATTTGGTATACTTAGGAAATTACTTTTGGAAGATTTACTCACTTTGGACTGAAAAACTTCTCACAAGTTAGTGAAAACTCAGGTAGAATGTATTCCCACCAACATCCCCAAAGCTTTAGGCTTGGTAACTAAAGCATTACGCTGGATTTAGAAATACTAGCTTGCTTTGCCTGAAAAGCAGGAACAAACAAGCTTATTCTTTCTCAACAGGATCAGAAGAAGGACTAAGCGGGACCAGAGGTGTATTTTATATAGCAACTGAATTATTGTAACAATGTCTAAGTAAATTTCAAAAACAGATGTGAAATCATTTGGGCCTGCAGAAACAATTTTACCTTTTTAAACTTGAAATTTGGTAAACTACAGTATTAATTTAAATTTCTTTCTTAGATGTCTATGAAAATGGTAAAAGATGATCTTTTCACTGTTGTTGAGAAGTATTGGGTTTTTTTATTATTTTTCTGTTCAGATTTTAATTCCTTATGTACACTGTTTAAGTATCTTTTCCACTTGAATTAAATTGCATATTGGGAGCTAGTAGCTTTTATTCCTGCAATATCTGCATAGCAAAGTATGTTTCTAAGAGACAGGTTTTTGTTTCTGTGTTTCTATGTGTATTTATCATAACAAGCACTTCGGAGAGTTCCATGTAGTTAAGGTTGCAGAACTCTGTCAAGTACAACTACATGTTTTCACACACGTACAAATCCTCTAAAATGCTCCCTCTGAATAGAATATTCCATGCCTGTAAATTGCATAATTACTTAAAGAGCTATTTAAACAAATATTTAAAGAATTTAAAAGCTCTTTTGGCAGGTTTGAGTGTGAAACAGGAAAGCAATAACATGTATAAGTTCAGAAGAGCTGTGTTGTATATTTATACTCACTTTCTTCAAAAATGCTATAGGAAGTTTTGTTAAAATAAGGAAGAAGACATAACTTCTTTATTTCTCCTGGCATAACTGGGAATTACTATCTTATATCTTTCCCAGGACTTTCTTTCCAACTACCATTTGTTGTGTGCAGCTCTTTCACTCTGTGATCAAAACTACAAACGTCTATTTGAAAAGCTTTTCCTGATGATTGTTTTGTGATAAATTTTGATCTGAATGTTATTAATTTGTGTTTTCCAATAAAATGCCTTTTCACTGACAAAATTCTAGTATACATTTCTTTGTGTGTTTTCTCACAATTCACTGTTGAGAATGTGAAATTACAGTGAGAGTTTTACTAAGCTCCCTGTTGAGTCTTCCATAGTGCATATTCTACACTATGATAGATACTGTAAAGAATATCTAAACTTTATAAGGTTATCTTGTAGTTTTGATTCTTTTTAAATAAAATCTCAAGATGGTACTATTTGTTAAGATCATGTTGCATATCTCATGAACTCTGCAAATATCTTCTGGACATTCTGTACACTCAGCCCTGATACATCTCCCTACTTAATGCTTTAAATTTTTTTGGAATGTGTGCGATGATAGGTTAGCCTTGGCTAACAGCCAAATGCCCACCCAGCTGCTTGCTCACTCCCCTTTCTTAGTGGGATGGGGGAGGAAAATAGGATGAGAAAGCTCATGGGTCAAGATAAAGACAGGGAGATTGCTTATCAGTTTATGTTGTGGGCAAAACAAACTCGACATAGGGAAAATTAATTGAATTTATTGCCAATTAAAATAGATTCAGGTACTGAGAATCAAAGACAACCATTGAAATAAAACATTTGCTCCATCCTCATGTTCAGCTTCACTCCATCATTCTGGAGTCCTCTACACCTCCTTGAATCATAGAATCATAGAATCATAGAATCGTCAAGGTTGGAAAAGACCCTTAAGATCATCGAGTCCAACCCTCAACCTATCACTGTCAAGTTCATCTATACCATGTCTTCAAGCACCGTATCTATCCATTCTTTAAATACCTCCAGGGATGGAGACTCAACCACTTCCCTGGGAAGCCTGGTCCAATGCCTGACTCTCGGTGAAGAAGTTTTTCCTAATATCTAACCTAAACCTCCCCTGGTGCAGCTTGAGGTCGTTTCCTCTCATCCTATTGCTTGTTACTTGGGAGAAGAGACCAACCCCCACCTTGCTACAACCTCCTTTCAGGTAGTTGTAGAGAGCGATGAGGGCTACCCTCAGACTCCTCTTCTCCAAACTAAACAACCCCAGCTCCCTCAGCCACTCCTCGTAAGGCATGCTCTAGACCCTTCACCAACAACGTTGCCCTCATCTGGACACGCTCCAGCACCTCGATGTCCTTCTTGTAGTGAGGAGCCCAAAAGTCAACACAGTACTCAAGGTGCGGCCTCACCAGTGCCGAGTACAGGGGCACTGTCACCTCCCTGGTCCTGCTGGCCACACTAGTCCTGATACAAGCCAGGATGCCATTGGCCCTCTTGGCCACCTGAGCACACTGCTGGCTCATAGTCAGCTGGCTGTCAACCAACACCCCCAGGTCTTTTTCCGCCAGGCAGCTCTCCAGCCACTCTTCCCCAAGCCTGTAGCGTTGCATGGGGTTGTTGTGACCCAAGTGCAGGACCCGGCACTTAGCCTTGTTGACTCTCATGCAGTTGACCCCGGCCCATCAATCCAACCTGTCCAGATCCCTCTGTAGGGCCTTCCTATCCTCCAGCAGATCGACACTTCCACCCAACTTGGTGTCATCTGCAAACTTATTGAGGGTGCACTCGATCCCCTCAGCCACATCATCAATAAAGATATTGAACAGGACTGGCCCCAGTACTGAGCCCTGGGGAACACCACTCATGACTGGTCACCAACTGGATTTGGCTCCATTCACCACCACTCTCTGGGCTCGGCCGTCCAGCCAGTTTTTAACCCAGTGTAGAGCACACTTATCCAAGCCGTGTGCAGTCAGCTTCTCCAGGAGAATGCTGTGGGAGACTGTGTCAAAGGCCTTACTAAAGTCCAAGTAGACAACATCCACAGCCTTCCCCTCATCCACTAAGCGGGTCACGTTGTCATAGAAGGAGACCAGGTTAGTGAAACAGGATCTCCCTTTCATGAACCCAGGCTGGGCCTGATCCCTCGGTTGTCCTGCACTTGCTGCATAATGGCACTCAAGGTGACCTGCTCCCTGACCTTCCCCGGCACCAAGGTCAGGCTGACAGGCCTGTAGTTCCCTGGATCCTCCTTCCGACCCTTCTTGTAGATGGGTGTCACATTAGCTAGCTTCCAGTTAGCTGGGACCTCCCTAGTTGACCAGGACTGCTGATAAATAATGAGAGTGTCTTGAAGAGCTCCTCTGCCAGCTCCCTCAGTATCCTCGGGTGGATCCCATCTGGGCCCATGGACTTGTGCGCGTCCAGGTGGAGGAGCAGGTCAGTGACTGCCACCTCTTCGATAACTTGGACTTCACTCTGCATCCTATCTCCATCTCCCAGCTCAGGGGCCTGAAAAACCCGAGGATGACTAGCTTGACTATTAAAGACTGAGGCAAAGAAGGCATTAAGTACCTCTCCCTGAGCAGCACAGAGGGTTGAAGAGGATTATGTTCTTTGCATAGTGGTTTCTCTCTGCTGCACCTTACTTCTCACACTTTTCCTCTGCTCTAGCATAGGTTCTTTATGGGCTGCAGTTGTTTCAGGAAATATCCATCTGTTCTGGTGTGGGTCCTCCACAGGCTGCAGTGTGTATATCTGCTCCAGTGCCATGGAGCCCCTCCTCTTTTGTGTTCCCTCTGCTGTTCTCACTCTTTTCTGTTGTCTCCTCCTCTCTCTGTCTGGCATTTTCTGCCTTTCCTTAAATATGTTTTCACAGAAGTGCCACACACTTGGCTGATTGATTCATCTGTGCCTTGCAAGGATTAGTAGCAGAGCTTGCTGGAACCAGCTGTGTCCAGCACAGGTCAGCCCTTGACTTCTTCCCACAGAGGCCACCACTTCAGCACCCTACCACCACTACCAAGACCTTGCCACCTACACCTAATACAATGATGTGTCATATCTGCCTTTGACATTTCTGACTTTTCACTCTTTTCCTATTTGTCAGATGTGTGTCCTAAAACTCATCTAAAGTTTGCAGTAATTTATTTTGTTCTTCATTTAAATGTAATCCATTTTATATTAAGAAAACAACACATAAACCAAGAAAGATCAAAAAAGCTAAATTTATTATTTTCAAGTTCTATGGAAAAAAGTGGGAAAATATAGAGTATTGCATTCATTTAATGTAGCCTTATTTTATGCAAAATTGCTAGCATTGCATAAGTGAAATATTAGGATAAAAAACAAAACAAAACAAAACAACAAACCACAAATAAACAAAGGGAAACAAAAGACAGAGTATGGACATAATGAATGTATATACATTTATGCTACTAACTAAAGGTTTCCCAGACTGTTCTGGCCGGTATGAATAAGTCAGCACTAAGGCCAGCAAACCCAGAATGTCCCATGTCTGTGTTATTAAATACTCAAAGCCTCAGAATACAGTGATCATACCTGAAGTATTTATTGCTAAAGGTCTCTGGCCATTGCTAATTCCTGCATCATGTTCAGGAATCATATGAGTGTCATCTGGCACAAGGCAAATTGCATTAGCGTCGTTTTAATGATTTTGCAGTACAGCAGTTAATTTCCAGCACTGAGAGGCTGTTCAATGTCAAATTTATAGTCCTTCCAGAGTTGTGTAATATGTTGATTATGTAGTTCTTCTACGTACTAAACATTACAGGACAGAATATGTATTTTTTCTTGTGTTCTTAAACAGTTTTCAATGTTCTTCATAAGTATTTCTTTTTCAAAATCATGTTCCTATGTCTTTCTGTTTTATGGCCTCAAGAAATTTTCTGTTTCAGCTGCATAATGTTGCAGCTTTAGCAAAAATGAAGACAGTTTCTTTCCTATACGGTGGGAAGAGCTAGTTTCTTCTGTCAGCTGGAGCCAAACTGTATTTGGACCTGTGAACATTACAGTACATGCTTTAAATAATAGAAATATTCTTATATATCAAGTTAAATTTGAGTAAAAGCACTGACAGAAGTGGTGATGTTTCTCCCTTAGCAGACACAGCTTGCAATTCATTGTCATATGCTTTTTGACACACAGTTTAAATGGGTAGGAAGCAAGCAGTATTTTTTCAGAATGTAAATGAAAAACAATTACATTTTTTGAAATTTAAAATATTTTTAAATTCAGCATTTCATAGATGTTGCTAAAAGTTAGACTTTTTCATCTTATATGGCATCAGTCTACTTTGTAAACAGTAAGGAAAACAGTGTTAATATTCTTGTGATTGTTCTGTTTGGTTGTGTTCTCTACTAAAAGGATTTTATGAAATATGTTGCTCTAAAATTAGCTATCGTTTTATCTTTTTTCTTTATCATAACCTTTTGGAATCAAAATGGAACTCTAGTTTTGGAAATCATTGGAGTGAATGATAAATGTCTGTTTCTAATGAAGATAAAAAATCATTGTATGAATGGCATCTTACTGTTCTAAGAAATAGTGAGGGGCAATAATTTAAAAATCAAGACAATAAGGATGATATCTATGAGAAAAAAAACAGTGTTAGTTGAATTACAGTACACTGTTATTGGTAATATCAATTTAGAATGATCAACTGAAAAAGTTTTGAGAGTAATAATAATTACATTGCACTTACAGAAAGAAATTTTGTTACAAATGACCGTACTACTAATCATAAAGTAGTGTCTGGCACTTAATATCTGAAAATAAAGAGAAAAGTGGTTTGGGTGTTTTTTCTTTGTTTGGGGTTTGTTTTGGAGTGACACCAAGTTGGGTGGAAGTGTCGATCTGCTGGAGGGTAGGAAGGCCCTACAGAGGGACCTGGACAGGCTGGATCGTTGGGCCGGGGCCAACTGCATGAGAGTCAACAAGGCTAAGTGCCGGGTCCTGCACTTGAGTCACAACAACCCCATGCAACGCTACAGGCTTGGGGAAGAGTGGCTGGAGAGCTGCCTGGCAGAAAAGGACCTGGGGGTGTTGGTTGACAGCCAGCTGACTATGAGCCAGCAGTGTGCTCAGGTGGCCAAGAGGGCCAATGGCATCCTGGCTTGTATCAGGACTAGTGTGGCCAGCAGGACCAGGGAGGTGATAGTGCCCCTGTACTCGGCACTGGTGAGGCCACACCTTGAGTACTGTGTTGAGTTTTGGGCTCCTCACTACAAGAAGGACAGCGAGGTTCTGGAGCGTGTCCAAAGAAGGGCAACGTTGTTGGTGAAGGGTCTGGAGAACAAGTCTTACGAGGAGCAGCTGAGGGAGCTGGGGTTGTTTAGTTTGGAGAAGAGGAGTCTGAGGTGAGACCTTATTGCTCTGTACAACTACCTGAAAGGAGGTTGTAGTGAGGTGGGGGTTGGTCTCTTCTCCCAAGTAACAAGCAATAGGATGAGAGGAAACGGCCTCAAGCTGTGCCAGGGGAAGTTTAGGTTGGCTATTAGGAAAAACTTCTTCACCAAAAGGGTAGTCAGTCCCTGGAACAGGCTGCCCAGCGAAGTGGTTGAGTCTCCATCCCTGGAGGTATTTAAAAGAAGGGTAGACATGGTGCTTGCGGACATGGTTTAGTGGTGGACTTGGCAGTGCTAGGTTAACAGTTGGACTCGATGATCTTAAGGGTCTTTTCCAACCTTAATGATTCTATGATTCTATGTTTCTGTTTTCCATACTCTACCAGGTATTTATGACTCATATATATGCTACACTGACTTACAGTTCACTTTGAAATATTGTGCTTCAGAAAAAGATGGGTCAGATTCTTAGAAAGTGTTAAATATGTCAGAGATGTGAAGGACAAGGAACCATCACAACTGCTTATAACTGTAGGTAGCAGTGCAAATCTTCCAGCTCATCTTCACTGATTCACCTGCACTATAAGATATAACAAATAGTTCAATTAGTTTTGTGGCTTCCTTACTATGAACTTAAATGGGTGTTGGATCTGGCACATTATAGTTTGCAAGTGTCATTTATTTATATGGCCTTTTCTGAATACTTTTGAAACTGAATTCTTTTGTGCTTTTTATTCTAGATAGCTATGGTTGCAGTTTTGTCATCTGTGTTTTTTAAGAGTTAAATAAAATACCAACTCAGTTTATGTATTTATGTTTTTCCTTAAAATTGAAATTAACTTTTTAGCTTTCATAATGATGAATTGTATAAACTACTTAATACAGCATGAATAATTAAGCATAGTACAGCAATATCTTGAACTGAAGTAAACTGAGCAGTCTGAACATGTTTTCATTAGTTTGATTTAGTTATTATGATTTACATATACTGGATTAAGTTTTCAGTTGTGTTTTGTTTATTGAGAAGATTGGAAGCGTTAGAACCCCATTTTTTCTGTATGACCAGCATTCTTAGGTTTCAGGATATTGCCTTAAAGATTTAATATTCTCTTTTTAGTATGTAAAATAATTTTGAAACCATCTGCTGAAATTTAACCCTTAATAACTCCTCCATATTCCATTAAGCCTAACAGTTATTGTGCTTCGAGCATAAGTAAGAAATTAGGCACAATTTCTAAAACAGAGATTTTGAAGGTTGCTAAAGGAAAAGCTGTTTGTTTGTTTGTTTGTAAGGAAAAGCTGTTTGTTTGTTTGTTTGTAAGGAAAAGCTGTTTGTTTGTTTGTTTTGTAACTGGTTTGCTGATCTTGTTTTTATTTTTATTTTTTAAATGTCTTCTTTGAATCATGATTGTTGACAAAGAAGTATTAAGTATATTATATCTTATCTACTGTTTGACAAATAATCCTACAAATAACTTAGTAGGCCATGCACAAATATTTGTCATCACATATTTAAATCCAAATAACATACTTAACATGTATAGTCAAATGGTTAGGTGTAAGTAAATATGTTAGTACTACTGGTAAATATGGTAAATACTACCATATTTGCTTATAAAAATATTTAATGATGTTTAGAATCAAGATTTTCAAACGGGTTCTCTGGTGGTTTAATACACACTCACTCAAGACCACTTGTTTTGATGTAAGCTATGTAAGTTCATCTGAACATACAAACTCACATTTCTAAGAAAGAAACAGAAACCATGTAGGTCTGATCATCACGGGTTGACTACAAAGTAGCATGAGTCTACTGCATTGAACAAGTTTCAGAATCGTGATCTAAATCCCAGATGGATATTTGAATGATAAAGTTTTGCATTTAAAATTTTACAGCTACATTTAGGCATGCTCCTTCCTGATAGTTAGAAATCTGCTAATGATCACTAAAAAGCCCCAAAAGATGTTATGTATATTATACTGCTATTGGTGGAACTATAGGACTTCATGACCTTGTCTTTGCTCTAGCGTGCCCTCTCTAGAAAGTAAATTTTAAAAGTGTTACTAAATTTAATGTACATCTAGAAAAAGTAGTAGAATATTACCAGGATTTTTAATACATTAATAAAAATGATCTATTTTGTATTTTGGGTCATTGCTAAGACTAAATACAGCCAGATGAGAACATTAAAGACTGCCTTTTTATCACTTGTCCATTTAACCGCTTGGTGTATTTGCAGGGTGTGAATGTGAGGGTAGTTAGGCTTTTTTAGATTGGTAAAAAGCTTTTGTATTTCTTCTGAAACTAGAGTTGGTATTTATCTCACCTAATTTAAATGCTTAAAAGTTAAACGTCAACATCTTAATTAGTTATCCTACATTTCTTTTATATTCAATGGAGAGAAACAGGTACCCCCACAGCACAACTTCTGTGTCCCAGTTTAGACACCTTTCTTAGAAAAAGATGAATCTCACTGCAAAGCTATTTCTTTGATAAAATGGTTTGTTCAGACTGAGAAATAAGAACTTCTGGATGGCTGTGTTATAGCCAAATCTCCTGATTAAATTATTGTTTTATCTCACATGGGTGACAATGCATAACACAGTATGCTACACTCAACAAATAGATTTTGTCTTAAGGAAGAACAGCTAGTTCTGAAGTTGATGTGGAATGAAAAGAAAAGTAAACCCAACTGTCTTCCTCTCTACTGGTCCATGCAGTTGTAAGCATGGCTACAGGAAAAATAAGAAGCCTCCCTCTCCCCAACTCCTTCTTATTGTTTTGCATCCAGTTTCAAATACTGATTAGCACACTTACAGAAAGGATGAATGACTAAGTTAATAAATATGGTATCTATTTGTTATCTGTCAAAAGAGATAAACAATAGGAGTAGAGATCAAATTATGATAGTGCTTATTTGCTAGATGTAGTATGTTTGTCTTTTTACAAACACTTTAGTAGTTATTTCTGAAGTTCCCTGATTTCACTTACTGTTATGAGCTAGCAGCCAATCTACTCTTCTACATAAACATGAAGAAAAATATATGAGGATGATAAGGGATAATCAATTAAGATAAGAAGAAGAAAATATCTTTCACTTCATCAAAAATCTATCACAAACACAAAAGGCTGCAACACATACTGTAGTCAGTGTTTGTTAGACATAGGAGAGTTCCTTAGCTTACATAAAAGCATACAAATATGTGTGCCTACACATGCATCCATGCACACACAAAGTATGTATACTCCCTCAAGTTTTCCCTAATACTAATATACAAGAAGACAGGAAAGAGTTGGGTGAAGACAATTAGTTCCATTTGCAACAAACAGATTTTGCAATTTACCCTTTTTCCACAAAAAGGAAAGGAAGAACTAGTAAATCTTTTTCATGGAAAGATAAGGAAGCCCCCTCAAGAACAGGCAACAATTAAGAGTCAACAGTACAAAAGCCTTAGGTTTCTCAGGCTAACAAGGCATATCTGTACTATTAAATATAGTGAGTGAGCTCAAGCAAAAGACTACTGGTTGCCTACACTGATTGATTGTTGTCTCACTTCCTCACTCTGTTTTGGACAACACTACCTAGCTCTCTTCAAGATAAAGGGACAGGGTATTTCAGAGGCCCTGTGCAGCAATTATCTCATCCAGTTAGTGACTGCTGGTCTTGGGGCATGGATCAGTCCCTGGACTCTCTATTTAACAGTCTAACTATAGTCCAGGAGACGCTGATACTGAGAGGCCAAAATAATGCTGCTTTGTTTCTGCTAGGAAGTGGTTAGTAAGATCCCAGTGTCATTAGACCTGGAACAGGCACTGAGATGGTGATGGTGGTATCAGGATACTTGATTGATCTGTCTGTCAGGGTGTTCTCCTGTTAGCCAAGGAAAGCACCTTTGCATGTCCCCACCTCAGTCCTCCTGACTGATGAAGCAGATCATCTGGCTGGGCAGAAAGACAAGTTTAGTTTATTGACCTAATTTAAGGTGAGGTCATCAAGGTCAAGGCTGCCTAATACATACCCCTGACAGAACTGACCATGTGATTTGCATCTTCTGTTTTCTCTTTTCTCATTTCTTAATTCTTTTTTCTCTATTCCCATAAGTCTTCTCACAAATAAACAACCTACCTGTAATTACTGTTTCTCCTTTGGGTCCAGTTTTGCTACATCCATAAACAGGAATTCTGATACCATTACCATGGTCATCTTAGTTTTATATGGTATCACCGGTGGGATTACTAAGGTGCTGCTGGCTTTGGGAGATTCACCTCCCCAAAAGGTCCTCAGTGCTGCCCTAAAGGTCAGCTATCTCTTGCATACCTCCTCCTGGACCATCTGTGTGATCCAGTCATCTGTCATGGGGTTATCTGTAACTTCCTTCAGCTTCCTGCTCTGTTATTTGTCATTTCTAGCAGTTTCCCTTGCCATGTCTGGCAGTTATCCACACACTGTTCAGTTAGCTTAAACTCACGTCAGCACTTCAGCAGCAGCCTAGTCATTTGCTTGCAAACAAAATACTGCCGTCACATTGATCACACCCATTGCAATAAAATGTCAAAAGGAAGCTGGTCTGTCTAATGGTCAGGATCTAAGTTGTCTAAACTATTTTGGTTTAGAAGAAACATCTTCACTTGGTAGGTGTATCTACAGCTCTTCATTTAAGATCTCTGCTACCTACTGTCACACCTTTAATGGGACCAGTAATAAAACCGCACTTACCCAAAACACAAGCACATATTACTACCCCAAACTAATTTCCTAGTTGAAGAAGGATTATTTTAAGGGTTAGTTTTAACAGAGGGAGGGGAATACAAAATTGCATCTGTGGTGAGTTTAAATGTAAGGGAATCAATGGCAAATCACAGAAAAATCTCAGGGAAGAATAGAAAATAATTTTTGTGGGCAAAATAAAGTGATCAGACCAAGACCATTTTTGATGGAAATACTGAGTGTAAAGGCTTGAGTCTCTGAGAAACAAAGATCTTTCTTGTTGTTTGATTCCTCATGTATTCAGGATTTGTACATTATTTGGAAGTATCAGAGAAGAATTCTGAACTCTTCATCAACATTGTGGAAACAGCTGTAGTACCCCAATTATTGTCAATGGCTGTGGTGGTGCATTTCCCCCCCGCCCCCCCTTTCTTCTTGTGCACCTGGCAGAGTATGCAAAGCGAAGCTGCTTTGCAATCTCAGTAATTCCTGTCAAAACTTGGCCTTTGTGTAACGAGTTTGGCGGTCAAGCGCCCCTTGACTGTATCAAAAACCCTTACATGGCTGAGGTGGGAGCAGCACTGTCTGTACCAGGGAGGCAGCCCTGACAACCTTGGACCATATTTTTCATCTGTACTAGTCGCCACTTGGCAGCCTTGGGGCCTATCTTATCTAGACTGTAAGACGGCAGGATCTGTACCAGCATCACTGGAGTTTTTGAGAACTTTAGTAATTTTCAACATGGGTTGTGAAAGTAGAATGGAAATTTACTGATGCCTAAAGTCAATTATCTCATGAATCTGTAAACAGCAGTACCAAGTGAGACCCTTTGAGCTCTCCTGCACCACAGCAAGCTGCACCAGAATCTCCTTTTGAGTGGGGTGCCTCTTGGAGCTGGGAACTCTTAAGTTTGCATGAGCTGATCTCTGGTGCTCCTTGCTCCTTGAGGTTCAACTTCCACCCATTGAGACAGTCATTTAAAGTGAGTATTTCACTAAACCCTGTGGGGAATTTTTATTGGTACCATCAGCTGTGCATATAATGAGTATTTAGGCCTATTGTGTGTGTGTGTGTGAATTGATACAAATATTATAGTAAACTTCATTTAATCACTTTGTAGATGCTAGATTAATTAATGATTAGTTATTGCTAAATTTTTGTGATTCTCTCTTGCTGCAAACAAACCTTAAACTGCTGTTAGACATATATAATCCTTAGACATAAACTGTTGACCAAGCCTGAGACTAGGATTGGATCCAGCTGCACCTAGGCTCCTCTCTGAGAAGGAGTTTAGAAAGCAAGGGGGTCCATTCTGAACCTTGTGACTCAATGGGAGGGCTCCTCTTCTCTTTGTATTTTCTTCGGGCTCAATTTCCTCTTTCTTTATCTTTATATAGATATATTCCATTCATTTAATAAGTAAGAGAGTGAACCTTGCCATTGAACTCTGTTAAATCACACTCATAGATTTCTATTAAAATCACTATTTGTAAATATCTTTGATGGTGATTCTTTTGGCAGCCTAACCACCCATCTGTGACAATGGCTTTGGTTAAAAGACAATGATAGAAGCCACTCTGATGCCTCAGATGTCACTAATAAAATATATACAGTTCACAGCAGATACTGAAATTCTGACATAACTCAGCCATGCTGAAATGCTTGGTTTAACAAAGGGTTGGCTGAATGTTATGTTAACATCACTTAGAATACACTTAGATCTATCGGAATAGATTTAAAATACAGTCCTTCACTGAGCCCACAATAGTGTAGTATAGCAGAAAAACGACATGTAAATGAACTGAAGGTCCAAGTACTTATTGAGTGACTGGTAGTACCTGATCCACATGAAAAAGACTAAAAGTTGAAGGCCCTCCCAGTCACTGCTAATAATGACTCAACAGCATTTGAAGAACTACTGTGGCAGGTCATAGGTAAAAGTGAAAGAATTTGCCAATATGAAACTAAACCTACTAGGCTTTAGCCTATTGCAAGTCTATCTAGCAAAGGTACTTTAAATGGTAGGGAGTTATCTTAAATTACAGCAGAAAACATAACTGCACTGTTTCTTCTGGGTAAAGTTTTCTACCACATGAATTGTCAGGAGGCATAGACATAGGTGCCTTCAGTATATCGTCAACTATAGATATTCCTTGCCAGTCTTCTGATTGCCCCTTTGCCTTCGTTAACCAATTAAGCATTAAGCAGAATGACAAGAAAATTCTAAGCTGAAGATCACTTCCTGAAGTATTCGCTGTGAACTCAACCTGCAAGCAAAACTCATGCTTTATTTCTAAGGTAATTTTGTCTGAATACAGACTGAAAATTTGCACCCTTAGTCTGACTCCAGAACCATGTTAGGCACATAACTTTACAGAAATATCATTATTAATTAAAAATATGTATTTCTTAAACTCTAGAATAAAATTAAATGCTTTCAAACCCTTTTATGAGTAAAAAATTGAATATCTTCCACAGGAAAATGTCAATACTTCATCCTGTGCAAAGACAAGACAAATTCACATCATAATACACATATGGGTGTACATGTTCAACTCTGAAACAAAACTTTTTCTTGACCTGAAGAGAAATTTTACCTCTATCGTTATGGGAAAAAACATGAAGTCTACAAATGTAGTGAAAGAAGTTCTTGTTCCTCTCTGACAAAAAGCCTGCGGGAAATGAACTCTGTCTTTCATATAGGTAACTCAATAAAAATGGAGGAGCACTTTTGGTCTGAATTTGGTTTAAACTAATATTCTGTTACTAATTCTTTTCACTATATTTCTATTACATTGACAGAAAAATGTGTGAGCCCTCAAGTAGCTGAATAATATGTCTATGTTCCTGTGGCTAACATTGTCTAAAGACCATGAAGCCTGGCAGACAAAATGCTTACTTTGTAATTCAAAATATATTGAATTTCAGTTCTAATAAAGTTATATTTCTATTAAAATATCTATTAACTTTACTCACATCAGCATAATTATAGCTATATTAGGCCTTAACAATGAAAACAAATCAAAAGCATCCAACTTGGATAAGATATCTCAGCTACAGAACAGATGTGGAAAAAATACCATTATTCTAGAAAACTCTGCTTTGGTACATGTAGCACAAGATTAGGTACAAAACAGATAGGTGATTAGGGCTAAAGACCTAGAAAAAAACCCCAAACCTTTTAGTTTACAGTGAACTGTAAATCACACAGAAAATTAACTAAAAAAAAAATTATTGTGTTGTGAACTAAACATTTTTATACCATATAATGTCCTGAGTTGGAAGGGACCCACAAGGATGATCAGACCCAACTCTTGTCCCTGCATAGGACAACCCCCAAATTCACATCATATGTCTGAGGGCATTCATAATATTTCATGAATATTGTCAGGCTTGGTGCCGTGACTACCTCCAGGGGGAGCCTGTTCCATTGCTCCACCACCCTCTGGGTGAAGAACCTTTCCCTAATGTCCAACCTAAACGTCTCCTAGCATATCTTCCTGCCGTTCCCTCGGGTTCTATCACTGGTTGTCAGGGAGAAGAGATCAGCACCTGCCCCTCCTTCTTCCCTCATGAGGAAGCTGTAGACTGCGATGAGGTCTCCCCTCAGTCTCCTCTTCTCCAGGCTGAACAGACCAAGTGACTTCAGCTGCTCCTTGTACAGCTTCCCCTCTAATCCCTTCACCATCTTTGTGGCTCTCCTCTGGACAATCTCTAGCAGCTTTGTACGCTTTTTGTACTGTGGTGCCCAAAACTGCACACAGTACTCAAGATGAGGCTGAACCAGTGCAGAGTAGAGTGGGACAATCACCTCCCTCGACCGGCTAGAAATACAGTGCTTGATGCACCCCAGGACACGGATGGCCCTCTTGGCCTCCAGGGCACACTGTTGGCTCATGTTCAACTTGCAGCCAACCAGAACCCCCAGATCCCTCTCCGTGGGGCTGCTCTCCAGTCTCTCGTTCCCCAGTCTGTATGTACATATCTGTATGTATGCCCTGTCCCAGGTGCAAAATCTGGCACTTGCCGTTGTTTAACTTCATACAATTGGTGATTGCTGAGCTCTCTTGTCTAGATCTCTCTTCAGGGCCTCTCTGCCCTTGAGAGCATCAACAGCTCTTTCCAATTTTGCGTCATCAGCAAACGTAGACAGTAATCCCTCAAGTCCTGCATCCAAGTCATTTATGAAGACATTAAAGAGCACTGGCCCTAAAATGGATCCCTGCGGAACCCCGCAAGTGGCTGGTCACCAGCCCGATGTAACCCCATTTACTATAACCCTTTGAGCCTGACTCGTCAGCCAATTGCTCACCCATTGCATTATGTGTTTATCCAGCTGTATGCTGGACATTTTGTCCAGGAGCATACTGTGAGAGACACTGTTGAAAGCTTTACTGAAATCCAAAAAGATGACATCCACTGGCTTCCCTTGGTCAACTAGGTGGGTAACCTTGTCATAGAAAGAAATTTTGTTAAGTAGCACTTGCCCCTCATGAACCCGTGCTGGCTGGGACCAATGACTGCGTTGTCTTTCAGGTGTTTTTCAATGACTCCCAGAACAATCTTCTCCATGATTTTGCCAGGCACAGAGGTGAGACTGACAGGCCTGTAGTTACCATGGTCATCCCTGTTGCCCTTCCTGAAGACTGGGACAACGTTTGCCAGCTTCCAGTCAACGGGAACCTTCCCAGATTCCCAAGAGCTTTGAAAAATCATTGAGAGAGGTCTCGCTATGACATCAGCCAGCTCTTTAAGTACCCTCAGATGAATCCCATTGGGCCCCATTGACTTATAGGGATCCGGCTGGAGCAGCAAATCCCACACAAGTTCAGGGTTGGTTGGGAGTTTGTCATTCTCACAGTCATGGTTCTCTAGCCCAGGTCTCTGGGGGTCCCAGAGCCCATCATCAGTGTTGAAGACCTAGGCATGAAGAAAGCATTAAATGTCTCTGCTTTGTCTATGTCCCTGTTTGTGAGGTGACCATGCTCATCAAGTAACGGGCCAATGTTATTTCTTGCCTGCCTTTTGCTATTAACATATTTTAAAAAGACTTTTTTATTGTCCTTCACAGTACTGGCCAGCTTCAGCTCTAATTGAGCTTTGGCCGCTCGTATTTCCTCCCTACAGTGGCGAACAGCATCTCTGTAGTCCTCCCATGTCGCCTGACCTTGCTTCCACTGGCCATCCATTTTCTTTTTTCGCCTTAGTTCTAGAAGAAGATCCCTACTCAGCCAAGCGGGCCTTCTACCTCCCCTGCTTGACTTCCGACATTCTGGAATTGCCTGCTCCTGTGCTCTTAGGAGGTGGTACTTAAAAAGTGACCAGCACTGATGGACCCCAACACCTTCAAAAGCTTTTTACCGGGGGACCTTCCCAAGTAGTTCCCTGAGCAGCCTGAAGTCAGCTCTCCTCATATCCAGGGTTGACGTCTTGCTGGCAGTTTTCCTCCTGTTACTGTAGATTTTAAACTTGACTGCTTCATGGTCGCTGTGGCCAGGGCAGCCACCAATTGCCACTTCTCCCACGAGACCCTCTCTGTTAATAAGCAACAAATCGAGGAATGTGCCTTTCCTGGTCGGTTCCCTTAGTACCTGTACCAAGAAGTTATCATCCAGATGGTTTAGGAATCTTCTGGCCCTGCTTGTACCAGCTGTGTGGTATTCCCAGTTGACATCTAGCAAGTTGAAGTCCCCCATAAGGACAAGGGCAGATGACTTGGAAGCATCCCTTAGTTCCTTAAAGAATAACTCATCTGTGTTGTCATCCTGGCTGGGTGGCCTATAGTAGACTCCCACAACGACATCTGCTTTATTTGTCTGTCCCTTAATCCTTACCCAGAGGCTCTCAACTGTGTCATCGCCAACTGCTAGCTCCATGCATTCCAGCCCCTCCACTACATACAATGCCACCCCCCCATCTCACCTGCCCTTCCTATCCCTCCTGAAGAGCCTGTAACCACCTATCATGGCACATCAGTCACAGGACTCATCCCACCAGGCTTCACTTACGCCTGTGATGTCATATCTCTGGGACTGGGCCAAGGCATCTAGCTCCTCTTGCTTGTTCCTCATGCTGTGTGCATTTGTGTAGAAACACTTCAAGTGTGATTCATTGTGCCCGTTACCTTGTGGAGCAGTCTGAGGATCTCACTAGCATGCATCTCCTTGAACTTTGGCATGCCATCCTGTTGCTCATGACTGACTAGCCTGGTATTGTCCCTTTCCCCCTTCCAATCTAGTTTAAAGCTCTTTCAATCAGCCCTGCTAGCTCCTGAACAAAAACCCGTTTCACCTTCTGAGAAAGGTGCAATCCATCAGATGTCAGTAGACCTGGTGATGAATAGACCATCCTATGATTGAAAAACCCAAAGTTCCACCGATGACACCAGCCTCGGAGCCGCGTGTTGATCAGCTGGGTCTGCCTGTTCCATTCAGTATTCTTCCCTGCTACTGAAAGGATCGAAGAAAACGCTACCTGAGCACCTGATCCTGCAACCAACTGCCCCAAGGCTCTGAAATCCCTTTTGATTACCTTAGGACTTCTCTTTGTTACCTCTTTGCTGCTGACTTGAAGAACTAATAGTGGGTAATAGTCTGAGGACCTTATCAGACTAGGGAGTTTTCTGGTGACATCTCTTACCCTGGCCCCAGGGAGGCAGCAGGCTTTCCTGTGGGTTGGGTCTGGTCGGCATATGGGACCCTCCGTTCCCCTCAGAAGGGAGTCACCTATGACAACTACCCTTCTTTTTTTCTTAACATGGGTGGTTGTGATGTGGGGGGTGGGTTGCCTAGATGACCCCTCCATCCCAGAAGGACCTACATCCACATCATCAGTTGTCTGCCCATCCAGTTCCAGGGCCTCATACCTGTTGTGTACGGGCACCCAGGAAGGTGAGGCAGGCTGAGAGTGGATTCGCCTGCTGTCCCAAGCAGTAACCTGCTTCCATTCTTGCTCATCTCCTGGGTCTTCTCCTTCTGCCTGGTGACGAGAAGGTAGGGGGCCATTTGTCTCTTGTGCCATGGTCGGCTAGTGCATCTGTCTCAGGGATGGTAGAGTACGATTCCACCAGTCAGTCTCCTTCTCTGACTCCCTGACACTCCTCAGCCTGGACACCTCCTATTGAAGCTCCGTAACCAGGCTGAGCAGCTCCTTTACTTGGGCATATCTCCCACAGGTGAGCTCCCTGCTGCCATCAGATACTGACCTGAAACTCAGGCACTCCCTGCAACCTAGGACCTGGACTGCTGCATGTTCCTTTGAAGGCTCTGTTTGGGTGGCTGCATCAGTTCTTGTAGCTGGAGGGGCTGTGAGGGACCCTGAGAGCACAGCTTTTTTTTCCGGGTGAATACCATGGCTCCTGCTGTTCTCAGCTCCTTATAGGTGGGTTGCAGCCTCCTTTTGAAGTGTCAGGGCCCTTCCTGCTCACCCTGCCTGCGCGAACTGCCACACCACACCCTAGCTGCCCACTTTGTTCGCCGGGCTCCTGGTCACTCGTAGTCCCAAGGGGCCGTTTAAATCTCCCGTGGTTGTTCCTGGGAACACCTCCGCCGCGTCATCCCCGCTCGCGAGAGCTGCCGGCTGCTGGCAGGTCTCTCCGCATGTCCGCGGTTTTCCCTGGCTCCGGGATCCCCAGGATCCCCCGCTTTCCTCCTCAACACGTGATCAGCCACGGAACTTACTGTTGCCATTGCCGTGCTCCTCACTGACTACTTACATGCTAAGAAACTTAATGAGATTTGGCTGATTGGGAGGTCAAGTAAATAAGATATTGATAATTTAGCTATTTGTCTACTTGTAATCAATTTTGAGTATTAGTCTTTGCAAGAGGGAGGAACAAGATAAAGTGTACATAATTCATTCACATATGATTCCTTTATTATAAGCAGCAACCTTTCTTCCTAAACAGACTATGTTAATTAAAGAATTTTTAATATGAGTAAAGTTCATCAGTGAGCTGAAATACCAACACCTATCCTGAAAGACTTAAAAGTTATTTGGTATTTACTTGGTAAGTTTTCAATTATTTTGTATAATCAAATAAATTAATCAGTCTTTGATACTATGTCCACATACTGATACATGAAATCAGTTGCCACTAAGTGAAAATACTTGTCACTGGTTAAATCATGATTTAAATTGTGAATTAAATTCTACTGTGGTCTGCTGATTATAGTGGATTAAATTTGTTTAGAGGAAAATATTGTGCCTGATATGACAGCCTGACAAATGCAAGCCTCCCATAGCTTCATGCCCCCAGGTCCAACCTGTAACTGGGCTGATCATGTATTCCTAGTAGGCATATGCATACAGAGCACAGGTATACAACACATACATACACTTGTACATGTCCAGTCACACAGACCACAGACAAACACACAGAGCAGTCATACAAACACAGGCAGCACCAAAGGACTCATCCTGCTCCCCTCTCTGGCTGAGCAAGACAGAGATCCACTAATGAGGATATATGTATGTACATATGTACAAGGTGGATCCCTCCAACAGCTGGGCTTGGACACTCAGTCTGTCCAGTAGCTGCCCCTGGATACCAGTCTGCCCAGTTGCTGGGACCTGGATATATGAGCCTCCGAGTCCACACACACAGAGCCCCATACACTGAGAGCTGGCTGGGACTCCTCAGGTCTCCAATGGCCAACTCCTCTGTGCTCACACACATACTGGCAGGTCTTGTCCCTAGAGACCCCCAGGCACCATGGTCCCTCTGGCAGCTGGTTGGGGCTCCCCTGGTGCCTCCAATAGCCAGCTCCTCCCATGCTCTAGCTCTCAGAGAAATGCACATGCCCCCAGCTCCCAGGCCATTGACAGTTGCTGACACCACGAACATACATGCACCTGTGACCCTGGTCCCAGCCCACTGGCTGGCATTTGGTTTCACTCACTGTGGTCCCTCCAGCTCACTGACCCCATCCAGCAGCTGGCACCCAGACCCTCACTCACTCCAGGTGCTGTACCATGGACATAGGTCCCTGTGACCCCAGGTTGCGTGCCAGTTGTTGGCACTTAAGTCCACTCGTTCTGGTCTCTCCAGTTCCTGGCACCATGGGCACATGGCCACTCTGACCCCTGGTCTGATTCCAGTGGCTGTCACCCAGATCCCCATACGTATACATGCTCACCAGAGGGTCCTTCACCCAGGAATGAGTTAGAAAACAGTTAAAGAAGAAGACAGGACAGACTGCGCTGATCAGGCACAGGACATAGCCAGACAAGCATACCAACCAACAAACTTTACACACAATCAATCCTTTTTATCCTCTTACTCCTCTACTTTTCACACTTGTTCCTCCCCAAATTACCTAAATCCATTCCTTTCCGTGCCTTTGGTTCCTCCCGTAATCACCCATAATAAGTCTTGTGCAATCCTGAAATGGTTTTCCCCTGCATACCATAGTGTGTCCCATACTCCTTGGCAGTAACCACCCTCAGTTCAGAAGGTGTCCTGGAGAGCTGCTCCCCCTGAGTCATCTTAGAGGGTTTCAGGCATGTGCACTGGGGCTGAGGCTTTCCTGGGACAGGCATGGGAGGGGCTTGTTCAGGATGCTCTTTCCTCTGAGTCCTTAATTGTCATTGCTGCCTGCCATTGGACTCTCCTGTGCTCCTCCATGCTTGTGGGGATGGGCCTTTGAAAGGCTGATGGACCCTGTGATGACATGGGAGAAGATGGGGCAGGGTATTATTTGGACTTCTCCCCAAGACCATCACCACCGTTTCCTCTCTTTGCTCCTTTGTAAGTGTGCAGATGAGCTTTTATCACATAACCTGACATAATTCTGCTATAATCAGTGCAATCATGAGGATCATGAGTGTCGTATCTGCTAGTCTGTCATGTAGGTCTCCCATGGTATACAGCACCTAGAAAGACAACAGAGATCTATATTCAGGATATTTACCCCATGTGGTGGGTTTTAGATATTTAAAGTATCTACATTTGAATTAGATACCAATGACATCTCCAACCAATAGATCACTTGACTAGATAAATATAGTCAATGGATCATTTGGGTCATTTTAGACATACTGTAAACTGAAAGGCTTTCAAGAATCAGTTGAGTGTACTGATTTAATTTCCATTTACTATGATGGGATATCTTGTTTCAGGGGCAGCTCTAATGCTTTTTAGATAGTGGGTGTTTCAACGCACAGAAACAGAAAAAGTGGATCTCTGAGTTTCTGTATGTCTGTGAGTGCATGCTCATGTGGAACGGAGGTTTAAGAGAACAACGTCATACAAAAAAATGTAGTTATATTGTATACATACATTAATCATGGGCTTTATAGTCATGGGAGGGAATTATCCCCCAGGCAATAGTTGCTCTTGCCTATCTGAAAGATAAGTCCAAATACTTAGACATCTGAATCCAGATGTCGACAGTCTGAAGCTGAATATCATGTTTGGTCTGATGTAGTTGCTTAAGCTTCTTTTCAAGTTATTAATACAATTCATTCTTTATAAAGTTGATTTTTGCCATCCTGAAATACATGGGATGAACTGACCTTTTTCATTTCCCTATATATACAATGAACCTAAACAACTTACTGAGTCAAGATTCAGGTGGCTAAAATTAGGACATATTATTTCAATGGGTTTATATCTGATGCATATAAAACAAGATATTAGGGGAATGCTGGGCTGGATAAGGCACATTAGGTCATAATTTCACTTTTAATCTTTCCTTGAACACAAACTTTTAAATTTTTTTTTCTCTGATGTTTGATACACAAAATCAGCCAACTTGCTGTTAAAGATGAGTTTATCAAATTATTAATAAGGATAAGCAGATAGTTTTTATAATATTATAATTTATAGAGAGTTTTTTGCATTCTTGTTTACCTACAGCACACTAAATTCTACAACTGCGGAAGTGCAGATATTTCATAGGCTGTCCTCATGGATTTTTTTTTCAGATACTTCATTATTTCTTATTCTTTCCTGATCTTATTTTGGAAATTGAAAAATATGATCTTGCCCCTTCACTTCAGGTTCACTTTTTTGGTGAAAACTTGCTGTTAATGCAATAAAACGTGCCTGTAACTTAGATTGTATAAACGAGAACAAAAGAGGCATGAGCTTACCTGATTTGAGTTTTTTCACTGCTATATGATAACAACTGTGAACAATTTTAAATAATGTCCCACTTCCACTCTGAAGTGTGATTGTTTCATTTGGAATTTTGCACTGCTAAAAATAGTCCTTTTCCTTTAAATAAAATCCTTTTTCTTTAAAATCAAGATCTTACGTTCACATTAAATAGTCTCAATGAAATATTAATAGACAAAGTACATAATATTTAGCTTAATGTACATATGTATTATGTAACTAAAACAAGTTTAAAAAAATGGTTCAACTTACATTTGTAGTACAGTGAGATGTGCTAAATTGCCAAAAAAAAAAAAAAAAAGCTTCCCATTCAAGCAGGTGGAATAAAACAGTTACAAATGCCTGATTGAAACTAACAAACCAAAAAAAAGCAATTTGCCAGATCCAAACAGAAACTAGCCTTTGGAGAAGGAAAAAAGTAAAGCTGCGTATACCGTACTGGCTTTAATCTACCCTGCAGTCCGTTGTCTCCAGAAGGAAAAAGACATAAGGGCAGACTGAATATACACAGCATATGCTGCTACTGGCAAACTTATGTCTCTGCTAATAAAAGGGGTTAAACATCATGATAGTCTGGAATAGACTGTCTATACATGCTTCATTTCTATTTTAATAAAACAAATTCCAGCACATTATTTTACTGGAATGACATCATTAAAACTGAAAACAGTTCCCTTCACAACACATATATAAAGACAGAAAAGCATCACACACCGGGGCTGAATTCCCCATCTTATGCCCTGGGGGAAGATGAACATGATTACATCTGTGAACATGTAAACATACTTACTATACCTCCACATATGCACCATTAAAAGAGTAGTAATATTTGGACTAAAAATATTGTAACCCAGCCTTCTTTGAAGTGAGCAAGAAAGTGATTGTGACAGAGTAGGCTTTACAGATCACTGAAAGAATCTTAAATATCACCCAAGTAGGAAAGATTTGGTATTCATATGTGTGTAATGAGAATGCAGAACCCTTTGTATCCACTAAAGGAAAATGTGAAATAGGTGATTCTGGAATAAATTCTGATGATTTGAGATATAAGAGTCTAGAGATAGCAACAAAATCTTACAGTTAGAAGAGCAAAAAATTCTAGCAACCTGATATTGGGAACAGAGCCTCCAACAAGCTTGATGGACAGCAGGAAAAATAAGAATAAAATAAAACAGTAGAAAACAACAGAAAAAGAAAGAAAAAATAATAAATGAAAGCTGAGGGCACCAGTTGTCTTCAGGGCTCAAACAAAACAAAACAAAAGGCCTGGCAGTAGAGAAAATAACATCTCGTGTGTAGTAGTTTTTTATTGACCTAATGGTAGTATCAAGCTTTATATGCTGGGTGTAAAATGAACATTATCTGGCTGGCACCACAGGAATGTACAGGGTTTTAAATAGAAACCATGAACTACAGTGGTTGCACTAAAAATATGGGATATAGAAAGTAAATTCAACTTTCTTTGTTTCTGGGGGAAAATAAATCCTTCAGATCACATTTCCAAGGGTGATTCAGAAGAGAGCAGGCATCTGGAAGCAGAAATCATGCAAAGTTATTGGTAGGTATTCCAGGTCACGAAGCATGGGTCCTGCAAATCACTGGGAATGAAAGGATGTACTTAGTGATTTCTTTATCACCATTAACACTTCAATGTCAAGAGCCGGAAGAAATAACAGCCAGAGTTCTGAAAAGGCAAGAGCAAAGTAATATCTCTGCCAATTAGCCCCGTTGTCAAATAACCAAAGAGCTATCAACTCAGTTGTCTCAACTTCCACAATTATTAAATGTATTAGGTATTTAACTGCGCTGAGGATGTTTCTGCATGATGCTGCATGGTGCATGTTCTGCACTCCCAAAAGTGATAACCATGTAGATTAAAGGCTCTAAGAGATATTCAGACCTTAATAACTGTAGCAAGCTGGTTCTAAACTTATATTCATTACTCAAAGGATTTTCCTATAGAAGAGAGGATGATGGCCACATTATAGCTGGTAGTAATTAAGCTATGTATTTGTGTTTAGAAAGACCTTGTGAATTGCTTTCTGTTTCAAATCTTCCTTCACTGGTTGCAATTACTGAAAGAAATTGTAACAGGACAGCATGAGTTCATTTGGAATCCATATTAATTTGATGACAAAATCCAAAATTAAAAGATTTTTCAAATGGATAGCTAATATCAGCATAGATTATTGATTCTATCAATTTTATTAGTAATGCAAGCATAAAACAATGATTGGATAATTGTCTTTATTATGGATGACTCCTGGGTTTTATATTCCAGATAAATTATTCTTAGGATGATTTTTTTCCTTGAAGGATGGGTAGCTCCATAACTCTTTCCTGGAAGTTTCATTAGGTACTACTGAATGAAGTTTTATATCACTTTTCATATGTGATAGAAAATACAGATGAGGTTGTTAAAAGGTAGTACAAACTACTTTCTTCCAAATACCAGGACTGGTATATGAAGGAGAACTGTCTGGCTGAAGTTCATTTTTCAATGGCACATAAAATTCTCCTATTTCAGTTTATTCACACTTAATCAGTTGGTTAAATCTTTCAGAACAAATTAAATATTAATTACAATAAATGGAAACCTTTGGTAATTTTTCCATTAAATTCATTAAGTCTTAGTCAACACATTGGACAAGCATATGCAATAAAACAAAATTCTTAATTTTATTATACTATAAAGCACAATAACTAGGACAATCCTCTCAGTTCAGTTTTATTTTGTTTCCTTGTTTTCCTTTTGAACAACTGACCTTAAACAGCCTTTTGTAATTATGACAATAAAATTCACTAAAAATTATTTTCAAGATATTTTGCAAAAACATACCAGTGATACCATCATAACACAACTGTTAGCACTGAACTTTTTACTTCACTCCTGTAGGTCCAGTGAATAACATCTTTTGTTTTATACTCCTAAAGTAATTCATAATGCTATCCATAAAATAATTGTGTTTCTTTTAGGAGCATTTTCGGTCAGATTCCAGTTGTTTCCAGCTCTATGCTTTTCTTCCTCCTCTGCACCACTGATAACCCCTCAATATTATGTAATAGCTGTGCAAGGCAAAAAAGGGTCAGAGCCAAACAAAAAAGGCCATGTCCTCATCCAAATCGTTATTTACTTCATGCATTCCAAAATGTCAGAAGCAAGTTAGATGACTGTAGTGAAATCTGCAAGGGACAAACCTTTCCAGCCTTTATGAATCCAGTTCATGTTTACTAATATTACTACAAATCTTAAGGTCTTTGCAATGCTTTGCTCATAAAATTTTATCAGTATTTACTCTGAAAAGTACCTTCACACGTCATTTTTTCTAATACCCTGTTCAAAGCAAGGCCAATATACTAGTTACATTAGGTTGCTCAGTGCTTTGTGCAGCCAAATACTCCAGACACAGCCTCTTAAGTGTTAAGTAGAGAAGAATTACTACTTCCCTCATTCCACTGGATACATTCCTGTTGATCTAGCTCACTAAGCAGTTAACCTTTATTTCCAGGAAGAATGCTGACTGATGGTCAGCTTGTATACTGGGACCCCCAGGTCCTATTTTTGCATAGCTGCTCTCCAGCCCATCCGTCCCCAGATTGTTCGTACATGACAGTTTAAGTGCGCATGCAGGACTTAGTATTTTGTCTTTGTTGAACTTGAGCAGGTTCCTGTAGGTCCAGCACTCCAGTTTGCTGAGATCCCTCTGAATGGCAGCCCTATCCTCCAGAATATTAGCAACACTCCCCCCACCTCAATGTAGTATAACCCACAAACTTGCTAAGGATACAGTTCATGTCATTGATGATCTTATTGATGAGGACATTGAACAGTTTTTGCCCCATTATTAACTTCTGAGAATAATTCTGGTAAATAGTTTCCAGTTAGACTAATACCTTTTCACACCAACGGTTTAGTGGGCCATCCATTCAATCTACGTTCCCTCAGTCTCCTACAGGAGACCACATCTACAGCCTGAATGAACTCATGTAGTAAGATGAGTCTGCATTTTAACTATATATGTAAGGTTTTATCCTCATGATGCACTGATGCTTTTAGCTGTCTTGTTTACTTTTTTGTTGAACTCTGCTATTATAAAAGCAAACTTACAATTTTCTAATTGTGTAATATTGAGTTCTAGCTTTATTACACTTAACTTTAAGCACCTTAAGTTAAGAGTGCAATCTCCCTGGACATTCAGAATTTGGGACATCCAGTGCTCTCCCCTCATCCATGGATCGAGACACCTGGGAGGTGTCAGAATAGACCTTGCCAGTAAAGACTCGAGCAAAGACATTGCCTCTTTTAGCAAAAGACAGCCTTTTCTTGTTCCCTTAGGTCACCCACTCCATCCAACAGTGGGTTAACAACTTCACTTTCTTTTTTCTGTCAGTGTACATAGAAACCATTCTTCTTGCCTGTCACATCCTTTATGAGCTTCAACTGCTTTCCTAATTCCATCTTTATATTTCCAGAGATGATAGTTTACTCTCATAGCTTCCGACTCCCATTCACTTCCATTTTACATTCAAGCTTGATCCTTGTTTGGTTAGGCCACTTCCTGCAATCACTGCCTGTTTCGTTGTACGTAGCATCAATAGCTCTTGTGCAGTATGGATGCTGACCTTGAAGATCAAACAGCTCTACTGAGAAACCTTGGCCTTCAAAATAGCCTTCTACAGGATTCTGTCTAACATGTCCCTGAACAAGCTGAAATCTGCTCTACTGAAGGTCAGGGTTTATTCTGCTACTTGTTTTCCTCACTTTGCTAAAAATCTTAGATCCTACTCTCTTGGGATCACTGCAGTTGAAAACTGCACTGACCAGTTTTCCTGTATTGATGAATAGCAGGCCAAACAGACTACTTCTTGCTACCTTATGCCAGCACTTACTGCAGAAAATTGTCATCAGTGCTTTATAGAGATCTCCTGGACTATTTGCATCCCAACATGTTGTCCTTTTAACAAGTGTCAAAGTGGTTAAAGACCCCTGTGAGAACCATCATTTGCAACTCGGGGACTTCTTCCAGTTGTTTAAACAAGAATTGTCTGCTTCCTCTTTTGGATTGAGCTGTCTGTATCCCCTCTGATCCCAACTCACAAGCACTCAGGCAGCTCCTTTTCATAAACGAGTTCTTGCATGTGAGCTGCTCCTTTGGGTAGAGTACAACTTGCCTTGTCTTCCATAAAGAGTTTAGAAGGAGTTTATAGCTGTTCATCACCTCATTCCAGAAGGGCAAGCATTTGTCCCACCATGTTACTGTAATTCGTATGACATCATAGTTCTGTAAATGAACACACAGATCCACTCTTTTTATTTCTCCACTCTGTCTTTTTCCTTTCTTCCTCAGCCATCAGCTGATCCAACACAGATTTCCTTCAATTTCTGTTTGTTGTTCATGTCCCCACTTGGCTGTTTCCTGCTGAGAGCTGGTCTGTCGTCTCAGGGTCCTGCTTGTTTTATAGATTGTGCATGTTTATGTGCAGACACTTTGGATGGGCCCTCAGTTATCCCACTTTCTCAAGGGGAATGAGAGGCCTCCTCCATTGTCCTCTGAGTGCTTCCCCATTAGAGCTTTAGTCTCTACCCCCTTGTCAAAATTAGCTTCTAGAGCCTAGCCCTGAAGAAATCAGAATAAAAGGTAAAATCAGAAAACCATGCGCTGCAGCTGTTCTTTCTATCCTTAGCACAGAAGGAAAAAGTACTCATGGTAAGTACTTGTATACCCAAATGGAATATACAAGATTTCTTTAGGATTCTTTTTGTGCAGTTAACCTGTAATGGTAAAACACATCAAACGTTTGCTGGTGTCATTCCCAGATTTTAAAACATACAGGATTTCTTGGGAGGGTAAGAAAATATATCTAATTTTTATTGACTTGTTATCAGAAGTAATCTACAAGTCTTGACCTACACTTAGAAGTCTACTTCTCTCCTTAGAATTTTTAGTGTTTTTTCCCATGTTTCCTTCCTTGCGTCTTTCAGATACACAGAAGTACCTTCTTCAGAGATGACAGTTCCAAAGTTTAATTAGGAACATCCAAGGGAATTTTAATTCCATCCTTTCTTGAAGGTCAACTAATTGCCATCTATCTCTTTAGGAGAGCACAGTATGAAACCTTTTCATGCCAACTGTAATAAATAAGCAATCCTTCCTTCTAGCTACATGAACTATCCTTTAAATTTAGATACTTAAGAATTTAATTTTAGAGTGCAGTAAGCCTAAGCTACCTAAGCAGTTAGTAAATAAGGAAAGACACATTCATAGGAACAATTACTACAGTCCCAAATTCTGAATGTCCAGGGAGATTGCACTCTTAACTTAAGGTGCTTCAAGTTAAGTGTAATAAAGCTAGAACTCAATATTACACAATTAGAAAATTGTAAATTTGCCTTCATAATAGCAGAGTTCAACAAAAAAAGTAAACAAGACAGCTAAAAGCATCAGTGCATCATGAGGATAAAACCTTACATATATAGTTAAAATGCAGACTCATCTTACTACATGAAAAATAGTTCAGAAATACAAATACTCACATAATAGAAAATATCTACCTGGACAAGTTTTCTATGCAGAATGAAGACCATTTCTACTGTTGTGGTGTAAGGGGGTGCTGAGGCAGAAGTAAATTGCATTTTATTTTAAGACATCTTACGGTGTCTTCAGTAAGGCTAAATGATACCACTAAAGTGCTGGTATTTACAGAATGGTATAAAGAAATCAGAGTCTCAAAGAGAAGTGTAACAGTGGAGTTATTTGCAGTGAGTAATTTCACTATCATTAGCTAGATATTTCTTCAGTTCACTGCTATATTATTCCTGTTTTATGCCAGTAAGCCCAAACTAAATTACTACTATAAATCTAGAGTAGCGGTAAGTTTTGAATCAAGGTTAGAATTCATATATTTATGTAGGTTTTCTCATTTCCATGCAAGTGTTCCTGATCTGTTTCAAGTTTATCGGAGTACAAAGAATACAAACTATACTCTATGCTGAGTTTCTATCTGATAGATGATATTTTTCAATCATATGCTGTATTAGAAAACATACATATTTATTACACTTTATCCACTATTCATTTTATTTCAACCAATAATATTCAATTAATTATATTTGTTACATTCAGTTAGTCTTCAGTGTAGCAAGTTTTAATTAAAAAAAAAAAACATAAACAAGTTATAGTACTCAGGTGAATTTATAATGTTTTAATTTTATATTGCTGAAATAAAATATTGCTGTAACTTTTTGATTTTTTGATGTCAAGAAAACTATAAATTCACTTATTAATTTTTATAAATTGTAAGACTAGCTCTTTGACTTATTAACAACTGTCTCCAATAAAGTTATCACAGAACCTTTGAGTCACTGGGATTCTGTTTGGCTTTGTGAATTAATAAAAAAATTTCAGAGGAAGAGATATTGCAGTACTTGTCTATGCTGTTTGCAAGGAATAGAGCACATCTATTTGACCACATCTGTATAGATCACAGCATATTTTATCCTCATTATTTTCATATAGGACATCACAAGCTTTCTGCAGAAAAGCATTTTGCTCATTTAGCTTTCAGTGAAAACATTGTCCAGGACTTTTTCTCTGCTAGTCAGGACTTATCAAACAAGCAAATTGATTGAAAAATGACTCATAATAAGACTTAAAATTATGTCTAATCTTTCTGAGCCTTGGAGCACTTTTAAAATTAAATAATCCACACAATAACACCATTGCTTAGTTTATTTCAGTATCATTTTTTCAGTTAAGGTCCGAAGCAGAGTCTAACTTTAAATCATGTAAGTAGCCAACAATAAATCCTCCCTCAAAAATAAAAAGTAGACTTTTGATCATATGATTTGCTGCAAGGAAATATCTGAAATCTTAACAGTATTTGCTACATTTTCATTATCATTAAGGTGGTCCAGAGAACAACTATTTTTCAAAGTGAAAATAAAAATAAAGATTTAACTTAAACCTTTTGCTTTTCCTTAGTGGTAGAATGTGACTTTAACCTTCTTGGAATTTCATGAAGGCCAGAAGAAACACTGTAATCCTACAGCGGTTCAGGGGGTAGATTTTTGTGACAGCCGAAATGCTTGACTGATTGAGGTCTTTCTGGTTCACAGCAGATGATTACAGCAAGGTCTCCCTTGTCTTACCCCATCTCTATCTAATAGTGCCTCTATTTCTGAAATTCATAACAAGAAGAGCAACAAAAAATGGTATATCCATGCAAAACATCTGTCTGTCAAAAAGTAGAAAGTTTTTTGGTCATGGTGATTATTTTTTTTTCACCTCCTTTAGTATTTATCACATAGACTTCTGTTTAATGTTAAGGATATGTGGAAGGAGAGAGGAACTCCCTTAAAGTTATCTGATCAAGGACCATGTCAAATGGGATGATAAGGAAGAGGAGGAAGCCAAACACAGAGACGCACCTGACCAGCAAACATACAATAACAGGAAACAAGCCTGATCAGTTACACTGATTGATAAAGGTGGAGTGTGAGAACATTTAGTTCAGTAAGATCACCTCACTGAGGACCATTGTCAAAATGGGATGCTAGAGGGAAAGGGGAAGGCAGTAAGAAAAACATACAGAGTCATGGACCTGCCAGTCAAGCAACAAGGGAGATAATGAGAAGAAATAAACCTCATCAGTCACACTAATTGATGGACTTTCAAGAAACTGCAGGAATCACTTCAAAGAGAACCAACCTGGACTTTGCAACTGATAAGGATGCATACCTGAAGGTCCTGCATGTTGGAGTGGGTCAGTGGGACTGTGCCAACTGATGAGGCAATGTGGGGGGGAAGGGGGGGAAGGGAGGAACATAGAGGGGGTTAGGCAGAAAGGAGTATAAAAGGGGTCGATCATGTGTAAAACAGGACTGGTCACCATGCTTGTCTGGCTTAGCCCAGCACCTGATCACCGCAGTCTGTCTTGTCTTCTTATATCATTTTATTAAATCTTTTCTTAATTCTCTCTTTGTGTGATCTCACTATCTATCCTGTATACATTCTTGCTGCAACGAGTGAGACTAGAGGTGTGGGCACCTCTGGCCTTTGGTGTCAGCCTGTGGGGTTTCAGTATCAGCTACTGGAGCCAGTGGGGGTCTTTAACCTCCAGCCACTGGAAGAGCAAGAGTGTGTGTCCCCAAAACCAGCTACTGGGGAGACTGGGGTGAGTGAGGTGAGTGAGGGGCTCAGCGCTGGCAGCTGAAGCAGGACTGCAGGTCGCAGCCCGTGTGCCTGGTGCCAGCTTCTGGGGGTGAGTGTTTGTATCTTCCCCAAATTGTGTGTGTGGGGGGGTGTGCATGTGTATCCACTAGTAAATGTCAAGCTGAATCACCTGTCAAGTAGGGGTCCTCAGGTCTGGGATAGGGTATCAGGTGGGTGGAGGGTCTGTGCTTGTATTTAGGGGAACCCATGAGTGAATGTGTGTGTCCCCCATGTGTGAGTCTCTGGGTTACATGCTCAGCAAACAGGAAAGCAGCGGCTGCATCCGTCAGCCTGGGCAGAGACCCTAGATTCCCAGGCACTGAGCTAGGTTCCAGGTCCTGGGCTGGAGCTGCTGGAGGACATCCATTAACACTACATGTCTGAATCATGATTAAAGATGGAGAGCAAGCTCTGCAGGTCATTACTGTAAACATGGGCTGCAGCTTTAAAAAACAGAAACCTGATGCAGACTTGTGCTGGAGATCTCCAGTTTCCCTGTAGTATTCTTGCTATAAAATTTACCCTTAATAAAGCCTTTTGCAAACATACTATTTAATGTTAAAATTGTGTATAAGAAGACATATCAAGAGTTTTCAAGGATCTGTAAGTAGTGATTACCCCTACACTGCTTCTTTATACGCAATAATGATCTTTTCCAAAGAAAAGAAATGTTGCCATCATGGTTAAAGTGCTACAGCTGTCTTATTCATTGTAATGAACTACTTTAAATGAAGAGACTCATTTGTATGAATAAAGAAGTGTGTTTCAAGTGGCTTAGTAATTTGTAGGTTTTCATTCTGGAATTAAATATTTCCTTCCTGTTGTACGTAATTTGTGTCCCTTGAGAACCCTTGTTTTCTCCTGGTAGATCATACTCCTGAGAATATGAAATCCCTTGAAATACAGTAATGATACTGTTTTCATAAAATCAATTTGAAGAAATACCAAAGAGTAATGTGATAGAACAGAAAATAGTAATATTTATTGTGTTGTAACTGAAGGTAAAAGCTGACATTTCAGTGGTGACCATTCTAAATTCAAGAGCTTCTGTGATATTGTTACAACTACTAAATAAATGCTTATGTAAATTCTTATAAGTCTGAGAGACAAAATATTTTAAATGTAAGAACAAGGGTATAACAGGAAAGTGCATTTTGTTCTTCTTCTCTTCCATTTTTAAATTTTATTTTAATTTTGCTAATGCTATGTGCTACTTTTGATCAAAGGGTGAAATCTGATTTCTTCCAGTATCTTGAGTGTGCAATTTCTATACCATGTTAAAAACAAATAAATAAATAGGCAAGCCACCTCCCCCCTCAAAGCCCTCACATTCTGCTAAAGAGAAACGCCCCACTCTTTTTCCCTTTGGGAGAAACTGAATACAAAAAGATCCCAATGAAAAGGTCAGTTTACAGTGGTGCTGAGAATTGAAGTAATGATTAATGTAGCAAATCCACCTCTCATCCACAGTGTTTCAAGAAAACAAACAAACAAACAAATGGATGTATGACTAAATTGCTACATAATTTAGGGTTGGCTCCCCCACTGCCCCCCCACCCCCTTCCCCACCATGGTTATGGAGGCTGCGGCTGCAGGGATCAATTCCATCTTCATGTGCAAGCTTTGTAACTTATTTTCACCAAATTAATCAGAACTATTGTCTCATGTCTCTGAGAAGCATACAGAAGAAGGGACCAATGTGGGTGACATCATTATTCTGCTCCAACCTCTAACAGTACCCACAAACATAAACAAAGATGGAGAAGAGCTTCTTGTAGTGAAGAGGGAAAGGGGCAGACCAAAATGGTCTACTAAGAAGTTTTGTGTGGATGAAGATGTGGCAGGAAACAACCCTGTTCCAAGTGAAGAAACACTGCCTGGGACAGAAGGACCAGAACTGTTCAATTTTCAGAGGGCCTGATGTGCTGACTGCACCCATCCCATAGGGAAGTCTGCTGCCTCCCTGGGGCCCAGGTCAGAGACATTACTAGGAAGCTCCCTAGGCTGGTACAACCATCTGATTATTACCCACTATTGGTTGTTTAGGTCAGCAGCGATGAGGTAGCCGAGAGAAGTCGAAAGATGATCAACAGGGATTTCAGAGAACTGGGGTGATTTCTTGAAGGATCGGGAGCACAGGTAGTGTTTTGCTCCATCCCTTCAGTAGCAGGGAGGCATACAGAAAGGAACAGGAAGACCCACCTCATTAACACGTGGTTCAAAGGCTGGTGCCAGCAGTGGAATTTTGAGTTCTTCAACCATGGGGCAGTTTACGTGGCACCAGGCCTGCTGGAGACAGATGGGGTTCACCTGTCTCAAAGGGGGAAAAGGATTCTAGCTCAGGAGTTAGCAGGCCTCATTGAGAGAGCCTTAAACGAGATTCGAAGGAGGAAGGAGACAAAACCAGGCTTGGTAGGGATGAGCCTAGGGGTGGCATGTCTGTGTTGGAGACAGGATCAACAGCCCAGCTGAGGTGCATTTACACCAATGCACGCAGCATGGGCAATAACCAGGAGGAGCTGGAAGCCATTGAGTGGCAGGAAAACTATGACGTAGTCGCCATCATGGAAACATGGTGGGATGACTCGCACAACTGGAGTGCTGTAATGGACAGCTATAAGCTCTTCAGAAAGGACAGGCAAGGAAAGAGAGGTGGTGGGGTAGCTCTATATGTTAGAGAGTGCTTTGATTGTATAGAGCTCAATGATGGTAATGATAAGGTCGAGTGCTTGTAAGTAAAGGTCAGGGGGAAGGCCAACAAGGCAGATATCCTGGTGGGAGTCTGTCACAGACCACCGAACCAAGATGAAGAACCAGATAAAGCATTCTACAGGTGGCTGGCTGAAGTCTCACAATCTCTAGCCCTTGTTCTCATGGGAGACTTCAGCTTACGAGATTTCTGCTGGAAATATACAACACAGCAGAGAGGAAACAGTCTAGGAGGTTCCTGGAGTGTGTGGAAGATAACTTCCTGACACAGCTGGTAAATGAGCCAACCAGGGGAGGTGCCCTGCTGGACCTGTTGTTTATGCACAGAGAAGGACTGGTGGGTGATGTGGTGGTCGGAGGCTGTCTTGGGCACAGAGACCATGAAATGATAGAGCTTTCGATTCTTGGAGAAGTAAAGAGGGGGGTCAGCAAAACCACTGTCCTGGACTTTAGAAAGGCGGACTTTGGCCTGTTTAGGAGTCTGGTTGAGAAAGTCCTTGGGAGGCAGTCCTGAAGGGCAAAGGAGTCCAGGAAGGCTGGACTTCTTTCAAGAAGCAGGTCTTAAAGGCACAGGAGCAGGCTGTCCCCATGTGCCAAAAGACGAGCAGGCAGGGAAGAAGACTGTCCTGGCTGAACAGGGAGCTTTTGCTGGAACTCAGGAAAAACCACAAGGATATTGTTAGGTTATGCAGGGAGAAAATTAGAAGGGCAAAGGCCCAGCTAGAACTTAAACTGGCCACTGCAGTTAAAGATAACAAAAAATGTGTTTACAAATATATCAGCGACAAAAGGACGGCCAGGGAGTATCTCCATCCTTTATTGGATGTGGAGGGAAACATCGCTACAAAGGATGAGGAGAAGGCTGAGGTACTTAATGCCTTCTTTGCCTCAGTCTTTAATAGTCAGACTAGTTGTCGTCAGGGTATTCAGGCCCCTGAGCTGGGAGATGGAAATGGGAAACAGAATGAAGCCCCAGTAACTGAAGCGATAACAGCAACCTGCTCCTTCACCTACAATCCCACAAGCCTATGGGGCCAGATGGGATCCACCCGAGGATACTGAGGGAGCTGGCAGAGGAGCTCTTCAAGACACTCTCCATCATTTACCAGCAGTCCTGGTCAACTGGGGAGGTCCCAGCTAACTGGAAGCTAGCTAATGTGACACCCATCTACAAGAAGGGTCGGAAGGAGGATCCAGGGAACTACAGGCCTGTCAGCCTGACCTTGGTGCCGGGGAAGGTCAGGGAGCAGATCATCTTGAGTGCCATTACGCGGCATGTGTGGGAGAATCAGGGGATCAAGCCCAGCCAGCATGGGTTCATGAAGGGAAGATCCTGCTTGACTAACCTGGTCTCCTTCTATTACCAGGTGACGCGCTTAGTGGATGAGGGGAAGGCTGTGGATGTTGTCTACTTGGACTTTAGTAAGGCCTTTGACACTGTCTCCCACAGCATTCTCCTGGAGAAGCTGGCTGCTCACGGCTTGGATAAGTGCACTCTGTGCTGGGTAAAAAACTGGCTGAATGGCTGAGCCCAGAGAGTGGTGGTGAATGGAGTCAAATCCAGTTGACAACTGGTCACAAGTGATGTTCCCCAGGGCCCAGTATTGGGACCAGTTCTGATTAATATCTTTACTGATGATCTGGGTGAGGGGACTGAATGCACCCTCAGTAAATTTGCAGATGACACCAAGTTGGGTGGAAGTGTTGATCTGCCTGAAGGTAAGAAGGCTCTACAGAGGGATCTGGACAGGCCGGATTGATGGGCCGGGGTCAACTGCATGAGAGTCAACAAGGCTAAGTGCCGGGTCCTGCACTTGGGTCACAACAACCCCATGCAATGCTGCAGGCTTGGGGAAGAATGGCTGGAGAGCTGCCCGGTGGAAAAGGACCTGAGGGTGTTGGTTGACAGCCAGCTGACTATGAGCCAGCAGTGTGCTCAGGTGGCCAAGAGGGCCAATGGCATCCTGGCTTGTATCAGGACTAGTGTGGCCAGCAGGACCAGGGAGGTGATAGTGTCCCTGTACTCGGCACTGGTGAGGCCGCACCTTGAGTACTGTGTTCAGTTTTGGGCCCCTCACTACAAGGACATCGAGGTATTGGAGCATGTCCAAAGAAGGGCAACGAAGTTGGTGAAGGGTCTAGAGCACAAGTCTTATGAGGAGTGGCTGAGGGAGCTGGGGTTGTTTAGTCTGGAGAAGAAGAGGCTGAGGGGAGGCCTTATTCCTCTATACAACTGCCTGAAAGGAGGTTGTAGTGAGGTGGGGGTCAATCTCTTCTCCCAAGTAACAAGTGATAGGACAAGAGGAAATGGGCTCAAGTTGTGCCAGGGGAGGTTTAGGTTAGATATTAGGAAAAATTTCTTCACAGAGAGAGTGGTTAGGCATTGGAACAGACTGCCCAGGGAACTGGTACAATCACAGTCCCTGGCAGTATTCAAAAAAAGTGTGGATGTGGTGCTTAAGGACATGGTTTAGAGGTGGACCAGGCAGTTAGGTTAACAGGTTGGACTCGATAATCTCAGAGGTCGTTTCCAACCTTAATGATTCTATGATAAGTGCAAGGCTGTAGCTGTAATTTTCAGTTTGGTATGGTAAGAATGAGCAGTATGTTATCTTAAAATCTACTTCACCCTTGCCAGACGCAGGTGAATCTCTGGCTAAAAACAGAGCCCAAGGCTCTCTGTGCACAGACAGAGCTACACTCAATGATTATCCAAGCTGTAGAGATCATGCTGGTAAAAATGTATAATGTTGCTCCCCTTGCAAATATATCTAGTTTTTATGCTCTATGAACCATTGTAACGGTTATTATGGAGCTTAGCAATGAACTAATAAACTGTATCCGCATACAAATTGACTTTTCAATACTATCAGAAGCTGTCTGTGGAAACGTAAGAAAAAAAAAAAAAAGCACCCGAAAAAGTGCATTCACTCATTTTCTTTGCAGCCTAAAGAATAGGATATGGACTTTCTCTTTTTATTGTTGAGTCGATATCTCTGTCCACTTAATCTGTTAAAATATAAGCATATAGTCCAATAGTAGTATGTAATGTTCTTATATCTCTGTAAAGAAGACTGGGAAATCAGAAAAAGGTGGAATCAGAGGGGGAAAGGAACAAAGAGATTAAAATGCAATATTTCCAGTGCCTTTTTGTTTATAAATAATATTGAAATATGAAAATATTTGACCATAATACTTTGTTTAATCTTACTTTCAGGTTACACTTCTAAAATCTCCCTAATAAAAATCTTTATTTTTGATGAAAGATCATAAAAATAATAATAAAAAAAACCAAACAAACATGACATTACTACTTGAAGAGACCTAAAGTTGATTTTCTTCCTTATTGTTAATGAACAGATGTTTGACTCCCTAAAAAGACCAACTAGTTGTCACTGATTTGTATGCCTGTTGGAAGCCTCAGGAAAATGACCAGGGCAGACTGAGCATGGAGAGTGAACTAGCTTTTACATCCTGACTCCAATTTAGTGTTAAGATAAGTTGGCAGGGCAAACTGGAGAAATCTTAGGGGATATATGCCATGTGAATAAAAGACTTCAGTCCCTAGATTCCCTAAAACATCAAAGAAATGAAGTTAAAGAAAAGCTAACTGACTTTCATTTCATGTATATAGCTATGTAAGCCTAACATAATTGATTGGTAAATATGAACTCTTCCTCTCTTTTATTTTTTTATTGCAGTGGAAAGAAATAGCTTCTACATAATGTAATATATATATATTTCTTATATTTCTATGTCTTTACACACACACAAAATAAATGGATAAGGCTGACTCAATTTTTATAGACCTTATGGGAAATAGTTATTCTGTCAGCAAATCATGTACATTCCATTAAGACTGTCCTAGTGAAGTTTAGCTGCAATTATTTTCAGTATTATTAGAATAAAATTAACTTTGTTCCTGTTCGTAAACTGCCTACAATGATCTTTTTCATGAAATTAGCCTGATGGTACATTTAGTAACTTGGATAAACTTGATGACTTGATCAGTCAATATCTTTCCAAAACTGTAACAAGTTTTCTAAGAAATTCTATAGCAATAATATATTTTACATTCTTTTCAGTGCATTTATTAGCTCTTTGTGTTGCCTTTAGCTGCTACAAATCTTTAGGGACCTATTCATGAAATGTCTAGCTTTAAAGAGTAGTGTGAAAATTGTTAAGATGGAGCACAGATATTGTATAATTAAATTGTTATTCTACTGTTGTATTAGATGAGATTTAGTTTTCTGCAATTTATAAAATTGTTCTGAAGTTGATAACATTGGGGAAAGAAAGAAACAAGGAAAAGTTTAATAACCATGACTCAAATACTAAAAGGTGTCAGTAATAGCAGCATGCAAACATAAGAAATGTAATTAAAAAAGAGAATATGATATAGACTTAAATTTACAAGGGGCATGCTTCCTTCTGTGGATGAAATTTGTAAACCCATTTTTGCGACTAGTATTTGAATTAAGATTGTAGTTGCAATTCTCCTTACCTCATTTTAATAATAAAATTTGTAAAAATGATTTTCTGAGTCTCAGAAAATATACATGGGTAACAATCTTTTGAACTCTGAACTGTATTACCCATAGTATCAGCAAAACCAGTTATGTTTTACTGTCTGAATGTAACTCCAATTACTTTCTCACTTCATTCTTATTCTCCATCACATACTATACATAAGCTTTTATGCTATACATAGAAACTTGTTGCAAAAAGTTTAAAACACAACCTTAAAATATAAGTTAAGATGGTGTGTTTAATATCTTTTGTATATTTGTTATGAAAAAGTTTTTCATTAAAAAGCTCAGATTGACCATTTTTCTCTTTCCTGAAACATCCCTCATTTTGTAGGATAGAGACGGTTGAGTTATTATATACTAGCATTTTGTTTTATTTACTGTTAAATCTGTATGCCCTTGAATGCACAGAACACAAATACAGTTTGAAGGTAGAATTAATAATTTACTCCTAAGCTTCTGTATCATGTCCTGATATATTAATTAAACAAGACTCTGAACTTACATCTGATGTGACAACAATGATAAATATAATAAGTTAATAATAAGAATTTTAAGAAACAATGTGTGAGAGAGGGAAATAGATCTATGCTATTTGTTTCCTAGAGTAATTTGACTTGAACCACTACTTGAAACTAGGGTGTTTTCAAGTTTCAGAAACTTAAACTTCTTTCTAAGGAAAAATAATCAGAAATAAAGACAGGAAACAACAGAATATAGAATCACAGAATGATTGAGATTGGAAGGGACCTCTGGAGGTCATCTGATCCAGCCCCCCTGTTCAAATACGGACACTGAGAGCAGGTTGCCCAGGGCCATATCCAGAGAGCTTTTGAATATCTCAAAGGAGGGAGACTTCACAGCCTCCCTCGGCAACCTGTGCCAGTGCTTGGTCACCCTCACCGAAGTGAGGAAGGAAGTGAGGAAGTGTTTCCTGATATTCAGATGGAGCCTCCTGTGTTTCAGTTTGTGCCCATTGCCTCTGGTCCTGTTACTGGGTGCCACTGAAAAGAGCCTGGCTGTGTCCTCTTTGCACCCTCCCTTCAGGTATTTATATACATTGGTGAGCTCCTCTTGAGCCGTCTCTTCTCCAGGGTAGACAGTCCCAGATCTCTCAGCCTTTCCTCATGTGTGACATGCTCCTGACTCTTAATCATCTTTGTGGCCCTTCACTGGACTCTTTATTATGTCCATGTCTCCCTTGTACTGGGGAGCCTAGAACTGGACACAGTACTCAAGGTGTGGCCTCACCAGTGCTGAGTAGAGGGGAGGGATCCCTTCCCTCAATCTGCTGGCAGCCCAGAATAGCATTAGCCTTCTTTGTGGCAAGGGCACATTGCTGGCTCACGTTCAACTTGGTGTCCACCAGGAACCCCAGGTTCTTTTCTGCAAAATCGCTTTCTAGCAGATCGGCCCCCAACATATAATGGTGCCTCACATTATTCCTCTCCAGGTGCAGGACTTTGCACTTCCCCTTGTTGAACTTCGTGGGGTTTCTTTCAGCCCTTTTCTCCAGACTGTCAAGGTCCCTGTGGATGGAAGCACCACCTTCTGGCTTATCAGTCAGTCCTCCAGGTTTAGTGTCACCTGCAAACTTGCTGAAGATACACTCCGCCCTATCACCCAGATCATTAATGAAGATGTTAAACACAACTGGACCCAGTATTGACCTCTGGGGTACACTGCTAGCCTCCAACTAGGCCTCTGGTCCCATCTGTTCAGACAGTTTTCAGTCCACCTCGATGTCCAGCCCATACTTCATCAGCTTCTCTATGAGGATCTTATGGGAGGCAGTGTTAAAATCCTTAGTGAAGTCTAGGTAGACAATATCCACTGTTCTTTCTCCTCACCTGCCATTCCAGTCATTTAATTGTAGAAGTTTATCAAGTTTATCAAGCATGGCTTCCCCTTGGTGAATCCATGCTGACTATTCCTGATGACTTTCTTATCCTTTATAATAAAACTGATAAGAATATGATGAAACAGTGATAGCATAGAAATGTTATACAAATATTTTTATGGTATTCTGACGCAATGATCAATCTGTCTACCTAGTTATCTGTCTGCATATCTAACATCATACTCTTATCTATATTATAACTATATTATAACTATACAGGGTTCTTGACCTCTCTCAATTAGACCAACTTAGAACATGATGTAATCCATTTCTCAAAAGAATAACAAACATATTTTCAATATTTAATTTTATTTTTGCATCTTTTTCACATATACCCCTGTAGGAAAGTCTTCTTATCATGTAATTAGATTGATTGTTGGTTGCCTGTTTTCAAAATAGCTTTTTTTCTTCAAACTTTTTACTGTAACTCAAGATATTACATTAAGATATGTACTCGTGTGCAGCTCAGAAGTAGTAACATGTCCCCTTGTGTGGAATAAAGATTCCATCCAGTTGATACATCTGTGTTTTGAGCAATTTCAAACAATATTTATTCTCTTATGCTGCTGCTCTACAGAGCAATGCAGAAATCTTTTTTACTGTGCAGTCTTTTTTGATGAGAGCCTCTCCCTTTTGGCAATATTTGCAAACCAACTCTGTTTCCTGAAAATAAGATATTGATAAGACATAAAATTGCTTTTGTTATTTGGCATTTGCAAACTTCTCTTCACAATTTTCAAGTTTCTTTTTTCTTCAGCTTCTTCCTATTAGTCTGATGATTGCTAACCCTGTTCACTGGGAAATAACCTAGTTTTACCTTTACTTAGTTTATCTTGAATCACTGTCTCATCTGCTTTTGTCTTGCAGCCTGGCAAATCCAATTTGCTTTTTGTTTTTTATTTCAAAACATTTAGAAGGCTTTTTTTCTTATTTTAATCTGATCTTTTCTACAGCCTGGTTTTGGCAAAGTGAGCACATGCTCTACAGAATTTCATGTTTGACTCAATTTCCTCAGATTCTACTAAAAATTATTTTCCCTTTCAAATTCTTGACAGTTTAAGGTGACATTTTTCAGATTTTGTATTCTTACTATTATCTTCAAACTTCAAACTTCATCAGGACAGGTTCATAAATGGCTTTAAGTTTTAAACAAGTCTGAGCTATAAATACGGATATTTTTTAAAACTGCTCTTTTGCTCATTATTCTTTTTGGCACTTCTGCTTTCTATTGCAGAAAGACAAAAATTTATCCTAGAAATCACAGTGACTTTTCCAGAAGCCTATGTGCATTGTTTCATCTCCTTGTTTTCATTCACTACCCTTTCTTATTTATTCTTGTGTTTTTAGATGTCATCTTCAGTTTCTTCCTGCCCTCCTAAATGTCATGTGACATTTATATGATAATTTTTGAGAATCTGAACTACAAAGACTACCACTGAACTAAAAAGACAAGTAGCAAACAATGTCTATATAGTATTTCTGTAAGACAAGCGGCAAATAATGCCTAAGTAGTACTTCTGTGTAAAAAACACTATGCCTTACTTCAAGGATAAGCCACGTTAGCACCAACTTAGCAATTAAAATTTTTGCACAGGATAGGCAGTTTCATATTTAAGCTTTTCTCAGCCTCAGGGAATGTTAAGATATTCCATCAAAATGTACTGACTCTTAATATACATGATGGGGCGGTTCTTTTTTGCAAAGGTTTTCCCTTCCACCTGGGTCAGACATAGCATCAGTGTCTAGAAAAAATCAGCCTCATCTAGCAGACGCTATTCACAGCACTCTGCCAGTATCATTTGTGTTCTCTGAGAATTTTGTCAGAGCATCTTTTTCCTCTGCCCTGCCTCATATGAGTAACTTGATATACAATTAGACCCTGACCACAGAAATATGATGACTGGCCAGTTATTGATGGCCCTGTACTTGGCGTGGTAATGAATATGGATCTTAGGGGGATCTTACTTGGGAAACTCAAACTCATTCATTTCTAAACACATATGAATCTTAAACTTAAAGATGTAACATTTTGGCCAAATATGCCATATTTCACAGAGTCTAGAGAACACATACCTCTGAAAAAATGCCACTATCTTAAAGACACTTCAGAGTAGAAGGCTGTCAGATCTTTGCCAAGGTTACCAGTTTGGTTTTATGTTTGCTTTCTTTATTATTAATTTCCTTTTTGCTAACAACAAAAGCCTCAGGCCTTTTTCACAAAATCAGATGTACCATTTTTTATTAAATTTTCCTCCTTTCATTCCTTATCCTACAAATGAAAGCACAGAAACAAACAAAAATCCACGTATTGAGGGACATCTATCTTGAAGGATTTCAGATCTGATGGATAGTTTTAAAATTGCAAGACTGTAAAAATTGTCTTAACATGAGAAGCACATGGGAACTCTAGTAACTGTCAGCATTACAAGCTCTGTGAAATTATTTTAAAGGGGTTAGGCACAATACAAAATTAAGTATTTAATTAAAAAATGTTTTAATTGCTTTCATAGAATGGTTTGGGTTGGCAGGGACCTTTAAAGATCATCTAGTTCCAACCTCCTTGCCATGGGCCAGGACATAATTCACTAGATCAGGTTGCTCAAAGCCCAGTCCAACTTGACTTTGAACACTTCCAGGGATAGAGCATCCACAACTTCTCTGGGAAACCTGTTCCAGTGTCTCACTACCCTCATCATAAACATTTTTTTCCTTATATCTAATCTAAATCTTCCCTCTTTTAGTTTAATGCTGTTACCCCATGTCCTGTCACTACAGACCCTGGTAAAAAATCTTTCTCCATCTTTCTTATAAGCCTCCTTTAAGTATTGAAAGGATGCAATAAGGTCTCCCCAGAGCCTTCTCTTCTCCAGGTTGAACAACCCTAACTCTCTCAGCCTTTCTTCATAGAAGAGGTGTTCCAGCCCTCTGATCATTTGCATGGGCCCACTCCTCAAGCCTGTCAAGGTCCCTCTGGATGGCATCCTTCCCTCTAGCAAATCATCTGCACCACTCAGTTTGGTGTCATCTGCAAACTTGCTGAGGGTGCACTCAATCCCACTGTTTATGTCCTTAATAAAGATATTGATGCAGTACAGATCCTTGAGGGACACCACTTGTTACTGATCGCCATTTGGACACTGAGTCATTGACTGCAACTCTTTTGATGTGGCCATCCAGACAATTCCATCAAACCCATATATCTCCATTTTAGTGACAAGGAATGTTGTGGAAGACTGTGTCAAAGGTCTTACAGAAGTCAAGGTAGATGACATCAGTATCTCTTTCCTTACCCACCAATAAAGTCACTCTGTTGTAGAAAGCCATTAGATTAGTCAGGCATGATTTGCCTTTGGTAAAGTCATGCTGGCTGTCTCGAATCACTTCCCTGTCCTCCATGTGCCTTAGTATAGCTTCTAGGAGGATCTGTTCCATGATCTTACTGGACACTGAGGTGACACTCACTGGTCAGTAGTTCTCAAGTTCCTCCTTTTTACCCTTTTTAGAAATGGGTGTGATGTTTCCCTTTTTCCAGTCCCTAGGGACTTTGCCTGACTGGCATGACTTTTCAAATATGATGGAGAGCAGCTTAGCAACTACATCTGCCAGTTCCCTCAGGACCCTGGAATGCATCTCATTGGGTCCCATGGACTAATGTATGTCCCATGGACTTCTGTCTGCTTATCAAGCAAGTTCAATTTAAATAAAAAAAAAAAAAAAATTAGAAAAATATCCCTTTAACTTAGGCTTTGTAACCGACATCATATAGAAATCCACACACTATTAACAAATATAGTGTTAATGACTGTGTAGAATTCAGTGTAAACCTTGTACAGTATAATCAATCAAAAATGTGATTTCACACTGAAAATATTAAGCAGTTACATCCAGATAGTACAAAACCATTAAAGAGAGTTTTAACGGGGGTGAATCATGAACAAAAAAAAATCCATTTCTTTTTATAATGTGATAAAATAGCCTGAAGACTTATTTAACAGTTTCTCACAGTTTCACATTATGAATTTGTGGTGGGTTAGCATTGGCTAACAGCCAAATGCCCATCCAGCTGCTCACTCATTTACCCTCCTCAGTAGGACTGGGGGAAAAAATAGGATGAGAAAGTTCATGGTCAAGATGAAGACTGCGAGATTGCTTACCAGTTACTGTCATGGGCAAACCAGACTCGACTTGGGGAAAATTAATTTAATTTCTTGCCAATAAAACAGTTTCAGATACTAAGAAACAGAAAGACAAATATTAAAACAGCACACTTTCTCTCCCCTTTCCCATGTCAAGCTTCGCTCCTTCATTCCCAACTCCTTTTTCCCCCTGAACAGCACAAGAGGAATGGGGAGTTATGGTCAGTACATAGTAGTTTTTCTTTGTCGCTCTTTCCTCCTCACACTTTTCCCCATGGGTTCCCCACAGCCTCCAGTCCTTCAGGAAAAAAAAAATTAGCCAGCTTGGGCTCTTGCAAAGGCTGCTGTTCCTGTCAGGAAAACTGCTCCAGCATGGGCTCTCCACAAGCTACAGGGAAATATCTGATCCAGCACCATGGAACATCTCCTCCTCCCCCTCCTTATCTGACCTTCCTGTTCCCTCTGCCACTTCTCACTCTTTTTGTTCCTTCCTCCTCTCTCTATCCAACATTTTTTTCTCTTTTTTAAATATCTTTTCCCTAAGGAAATCCCTCTGCTTTTTCTCACTCTCTACCCCGTCTCCAAATGAAAATATGAAGCATATGAAAATAGGCTTCAGAAGCACAGATTTTCACATATATTCTTCCAGGTGATATAATGAGTTAAAAATCAAGACTTGTCACTTCTGTTTTGTTGTATATATGAACATATATTTCAAATCCTTTTTTAAAATTTTCCCATGGTAAATCTTAGAAAAAGGGGTTATACAACAACAGTCAGTAAAATGGGATTTTAATTCACACAATACTGATGGAACTGCAACAGGTCCTGAGAGAAGAAGGAAACGAAGAGGTATGCACATTGCTAGTCAAAGCAAACAGTGCTTAGTTTCCTCCTTTATCATGGTTTGAGAAGCATAGAAAAGGTCAGTGTTATTTTCCTCTGAATTTGTTATAACCTATCACCTGAAAGTCTTTATAAATCACAAAAGTATGGTACATCACTGGTGCAGAACAACTCTATTTTCAAAATAGGTATTCCAGAGGGAAAAAAAAAAAAAAAAAAATTTTAAAGCTATGAATGGGAAATGCAGTGTATTTATGTTATGATTTAGATGAACACAGTTTTTAAAGACCTAGTAATGCTGTGACTATACAAACAGCAAGGGACGATGTACTGAAAGGGAATGTTGATCAGTCATTTACAAGAGATGCTGAGGATCTGAGTACAAGCTTCACTATTGCCATGCAAGTTTTCAAAACAAGTAAGGAACCAGAGGCCACAGAATAGTTTCTTCCACCTTTTGCATTTGATCTTGATTGGTCTGAGACATTTTGCTCACTTGATCAATAATTTCGTCTTCTAAATCTCCAAATAGCTGTTCCTCTGTATAGCAGGTGAACAACAGTAACCAGTCACAGTGATGATAACTCACGTAGTGATCAGTTGTTGTGTAGTTAAGATGTTCACACAGCTGATATTCAGTGGCTGCCCCCTTCAAAGTTAATCAGTGGCTGAAAACTCAAGTTCTCATTTATTCACCCTTGTAAGGCAGTCATGGTTATTAGTAAGCTACTACAGGCCTTGCCATCTTTAAAGTAGCAGGGCTGTGGGAACCTGGGAAGTATGATGTCTCGGGTTAGACTAGTCACAGTAGAACATTAGGAGAATTAACTTGCATCTTGGTTTAAGTGGATGAAGAAAGTCGAATGGCACTGTAAAGAGAGAACAGACAAACAGTGGTGTATTCTAGTGAGGTATAGAGAGGACTATGGGTTTGAAAGTCTTAGGAACAGAGGAGAGAGAGGTAGCATATAGTAAATGTAAGATAACAGATTCAGGAAAAGAGTTATACTTTTCTGGAGATGGACAGAGAAAGTATGTGGCTTGTTATTACTAGATTACAATCTTAGAGTAACACATGCAATTGTTTGTGATAGTCATTATCAGGGGAATATGCCATCATGAAATACCATACCTCACAAAAAGCTTGAAGAAACAAATACCCTAAAACCTGAGTATATTATACAAGAACACCAACTAATTTGTCATGCATGCAGATGTTTCCTAAATTCTTTGGGAAGCAGGTATGTGTAATTTGCCTTAAGATTAAAATAACCCACATGGTTGGATTCTGCAATTGTGCATCTTGAGGTAAGAATAAACCAGATTATTTTAGTACCTTTTTTTTTCCAAGGACCTAGAATGAAAGGCAAGCATTTGCTGTTACTACTTTGGAATCCAGAACACTTACTGTTACAAAGGAGGACAAGCGTTATGAGGAGCAGCTAAGGGAGCTGAGGTTGTTTAGTCTGGAGAAGAAGAGGCTGAGGGGAGGCCTTATTCCTCTATACAACTGCCTGAAAGGAGGTTGTAGTGAGGTGGGGGTCAATCTCTTCTCCCAAGTAACAAGTGATAGGACAAGAGGAAATGGGCTCAAGTTGTGCCAGGGGAGGTTTAGGTTAGATATTAGGAAAAATTTCTTCACAGAGAGAGTGGTTAGGCATTGGAACAGACTGCCCAGGGAACTGGTACAATCACAGTCCCTGGCAGTATTCAAAAAAAGTGTGGATGTGGTGCTTAAGGACATGGTTTAGAGGTGGACCAGGCAGTTAGGTTAACAGGTTGGACTCGATGATCTCAGAGGTCCTTTCCAACCTTAACAATTCTATGAAAGGACTATATTATATGAAAGGGAATTCCATGAAGCAGTTGTGCTTTTTATGATGGAATCTGTCCATTTCTAATAATTATTTTCTCTGTTAGGGTATGCTATACCAAATGTACTACATATATAAACATGGCTTTGCTTGTGACAGAAAGTCAAGTTACTCCTAAGGTTTCTAAGAAAATGTACAACTCAGGAAAGGCTTCACCTTCCTGCTCCAATGTTCAGTTAACAAATAATCCTCCTTTTCACTGAAAGTTATCCACTATTCAACAGTTTTCAAAGTCAAACTACTCTTTTCAGAGTAGCCAAAATACAAACTGAGAATCCTAGTTGCAGTTTTTTATTGGTAAAGTTTTTATTATAATTGGTGTACTTGTACATATTTTCACAAGCACAGCGATGACCTTATGTACTGTTTTGTCCTGAACATGTCAAGAAGGTTTGCACTGCAAAATGATTCCTTTTGACTAATTTTATCAGCTTTTTTTTTTTTTTACACTATGGAAAAGAAAGATTTTGCAAACAAAACTCAAGCCACATGAAATACAAACATGAAAAACTACTTGAGTTTAATACTGCAGATTGCTTTGGTATGCTTACATATTGAAGCACCATCTCAGAATAATATTAGTATTCATATAGGAATTCTTTGATTCTTTGAAAGGAAGATATTTTGGGTTTATTTTAATTCTTTTATTTGATTCCCTTTTTTTTCCAAGAGTGCTTGTAGCTTAACTTCTTTGCTTCACACAGAGATAGTATAAATTGTAGTTGTATCCTTTGTAGTCTGATATTATCAGGTCATTGTTTGCTCTTAATTAACTGAGGCTTCTGATAACATCTTTGCTAGGAGAAAATTAAAATATTGGTAAAGTTCTTGATATTGTCACTGATTTTAATACATAATGAAAAAGCAAATAGATAATGAGAAGTAAAAAAAAAAAAAAAAAGGCAGAAAGATTAAATAAATTATATTTCCAGAAACATTGTATCTAAAAATTGTAGTATTTCTTCACCTTCCTACAGTCAAAACTGCATTTCACAGCATCTACTTGATCTTTGAAATTGAAATTATCTTAGATTATAACTCATTCATTTGTTTTGGCCAGGATATTGGCAAACTTAATAAATGAGATAGCCTGATAATTACTGCTGGAGCTGCGATTTGTATTTGACTTCTTAGTCATTGATCATTGCTTCAAAGAATGATTCATGGACTCTGCCTCTAGAATACAATTTCTCAAGGGAAAGTTCTAGGCTGGGCCAGAGTTCACTGAACTATCCAAAGAAACTTATAGTGTTTCTTTAAAAAGAGGAACTTGAGCTTTTCTGGCCCTTGATATTCAGGATCTTGACACTGTCAAACATGATCACATTTTCCTGTTAGGGTTAATAATGTTAATAGAAGGGGGGTTTTAGGCTTTTTTTCTGTTTTGGAATGAGGAAAAAAGGAGGGAATTTCTCATTCCGTTTTCCCCATTTGTTTGTTATCACAGGTTCAAAATTTACAAATTGTTGGATGACTTTTTTAAGAATTCACTCTTTCTATTCAGGAAATATGTCTGGCATTAAAAGATTCTCCTAGCATCAAAAAACTGCAAGTGTTTTAGTAATTTTAAGGACACAAGCAGATGTCCCTTGACTGAAGTGATATTATTGGAAAAGTAGCTCATGTGAGAAACACAGTCCTCACCATTATCAAGACACTGATAGCAAATTATGTTTCTATTATTTTCCATACTACTACCTGCATAGGAACGTTATTAGTAGGTAAAGATAATACTTCACTTCTTATAAGTTATCAGAGGTGAGATCCTGGCCTGATTATATTAAGAATATATGAAGATAAGCATAAAGGCAATAAATGATAGGTTTTATGACTATAGAGGAAAAGATGATTATGGCAGAAAACATGACAAAAGTTTTGTGTTGCAGCAAAACTAGTATTTCCAAAAAGAAGTAATATTCAGAATCTGCATGCTGATGAAAGCTGAAGCACTCTGTGTTTAGAAAATAAATAGTCCAATGATAAGAAAAAAAGACAAAACAGCATAATGAAAAGGCAATTAGCACTGGTAGCATTTTAACTAAAAGTGGGCCCATGTGAACCTCATGAAGTTCAACAAGGCCAAGTGCAACGTCCTGCACCTGGATCGGGGAAATGACCCATACCAAAACAGATTGGGGGATGAATAGATTGAGAGCAGCCCTGCAGAGAAGGACTTGGGAATACTTGTCATGGTTTAACCCCAGCCAGCAACTAAGCACCACGCAGGTGCTCATTCACTCCCCACCAGTGGGATGGGGGAGAGAATTGGAAGAGTAAAAGTGAGAAAACCCATGGGTTGAGATAAAGACAGTTTAATAGGTAAAGCAAAAGCCGCACACACAAACAAAGCAAAACAAGGAAGTCATTCACTACTTCCCATCGGCAGGCAGGTGTTCAATCATCTCCAGGAAAGCAGGGCTCCATCTTGCATAACCATTACTTCGGAAGACAAATGCCAAGGTTCTGCCCAACTGAGAAGAATCTAACTAAGCACTGTCTTGATGTCTATTTTACTTTTAAGCACATAAGAGCGTACATGACATTATTTTTTCACTGTTTGTATTCCATATTTTCTCCTGCTTTTAATAGCATAGGTTATTAATTATTTCTGAAATATTGATTTAATAGATTCTGTTTACATTGAAGTTCCATCACCCTAGTAATTAAAATTCTAAAGTGTAATCTCTATTTAGAACTGGGTAGTAAACAATTTTTGCATATCATGAAACTAAGTTAGGAGTAAGATGTATAGGTCCAACAAACAGAAACAGAGGATATTATAGGTGAATACCTTCATATCTTAGAGTACAGTGGTTATTCTTGCCAATTTCCTTTTTTGGCAGAAAATTTTGTTTTGGTAAAATCATCACTATTGAATAATATTTGTTTTGTTTAACCAGTCTCACTCTTCACAGTACATAATTGCAGTTACACAGTTAGTGAAATTACTGTATTTACTATTAATTTCTCCTTTTCTTCATGCTTTCATGCTATCCTATTTCAAATACAAAACCACACTCTGTTTCCATCTTTCATTCCTTCGTTCTGCTTATGTTCACCTCCTAAGTTCATTCATTTTTTTTCCAACTAAATTGCAAATTTTTCACTTTCAGAAGGAAGCTTTTTTTTTTTTTTTTATTACCAGGGAATGGACATCTGAAAATTAAGCACCTAAAATGTGACTTGTCTCATATAACTTTATCTACTGCTAAAATAAATGGCTAAGAAAAGTAGTCTCTGTTGCTTCTTAGGTATAGTTATTTTACTCTTATTCTTGACTATTAAGGAGACTTGACCATTAGCTTAGACTAGACTAGCTTTTAAGCTAGTACAAGTTAGTAAAGGATATTCCCACCATTAATTTAGAATATTATTTTGGCTCACTAAGTAATGTAAATTATGGATGTATCTATATATTTCCTGAAGTAGTATCAGTTACTTTACTGTATTAGCAAGCTACTTACTGAAAGGATAGATTTTTTTAAAATTGATAGCTTAGACATTCTGCTTGCTAATTGTCATGGTTTAACCCCAGCCAGCAACCAAGCACCACACAGCCGCTCGCTCACTCCCCACCAGTGGGATGGGGGAGAGAATCAGAAGGGTAAAAGGGAGAAAACTCGTGAGTTGAGATAAGAACAGTTTAATAATTGAAATAAAATAAATTAGAACAGTTAAATAGGCAAAGCAAAAACCGTGCACGCAAGCAAAGCAAAACAAGGAATTCATTCACTACTTCCCATGGGCAGGCAGGTGTTCAGCCATCTCCAGGAAAGCAGGGCTCCATCACGCGTAACAGTTACTTGGGAAGACAAAGGCCATCACGCCCACTGTCCCCCCCTTCCTTCTTCTTCCCCCAGCTTATATAGTGAGCATGACGTCATATGGTATGGAATTACACTTTGGCCAGTCTGAGTCAGCACCCCCCCGCCCTGGCTGTGCCCCCTCCCAGCTTCTTGTGCACCCGGCAGACCAGGGGAAGCTGAAAAGTCCTTGACCAGTGTGAGCGCCACTTAAGACCTATTTAGCAACAGCTTAGCACTGCTTAGCAAGAACCAAAGCATCAGTGTATCATCGACATTGTTCTCATCCTAAATCCAAAACACAGCCCCATATCGGCTACCAGTATGAAAATTAACTCTATCCCAGCTGAAACCAGGACACTAATCAGAATGGGTAATGCAATCCCTTGATGACAGTCAAGTAGACTATGCAAATATATTAGATCACATATTAACGCACATGTCAGTGCTATTTTGGAAAGGAAAGGAAAGGGAAGGAAAAAGGAAAGGAAAAAGGAAAGGAAAAAGGAAAGGAAAAAGGAAAGGTCGTATTACTTCAAGACACATGAAATACCACAGCATGTAGCTGACTTGCAAGTCTTACCTTTACTGAAAGGGGTTGGCTACTTCCCTGACCTCGTACATTTGGTATTTTTGGCTATCTAGGTGTTCAGTATTAATCAAAGTGTAGAGTACATAAGCTTGGGCTCATATTGGAGCACTCACTTTGAAATTAAAAAAGGGACAATCAAAATCTCTGGAGATGAATTGGGCCTGAGGAATTTTTTTTTTTTTCTTCAAAATGAGCTGTAAAATATTTTCTAGGCTATGAGCATCATTTTAAACTATAAATGTAAATAAAGCTCTGCTATGACTGTCAGTGATCAAAACTTTTGCTTGTTAGAGTTATTCATATAAAATACTGACCTACCTCTAATTTTTATATTCTATTCCAGAGTGAAGTTCATGTTTTGCACTGAAATAGAAAAATCACAGAACATAACAATGCTGCTAAAGTATAAATATGAAATATAATCAAATAAATACTGGCTACAATTAAAAACCAGCATTCTTAGTTTACAGACCTATCATTGTCAAAGGAAAGCTTTCTATGTTATACTGTTTGAATAAAATAAAATGATGCAAACAATGTTTTTCTGGCAATAGCTTTCATTACATTTATTTATCTACTTTTTTCTTTTGGTATTTTTTTTTAAATTAACTTTTTTTTTCTTTATCACAACTCCCATTACCCAGAGCTGGAATAATGATGCTAAACTTCCATGGAATCTGAATAGAAAATATTTCTTCTGAGCAGGATAATGAAAATTTTACATTAATAGTTTCTGTAAAGATGGAGTTTGGGTTTTTATAAGAATTCTGCTAGTGAATGACCAAGTTACTTGGAATACTGTAAGTTGTAGTAAACCATATGATGCACTAAAACCTGAAATAGTCTGTTCACACTCTGTTATAGGCCTTTCTTTTGTATTCAGTCTGATAAATCTGTGCTGAAACATAATAATGTTCCAGAGACCGCCATACTGATTCAATTGGAAGGTTGTTTAATAACAACAGGCAGGAGACAACCATTTTTAGTACTATTTGTCTTTCAAGCACATAAAATTTGGTTTTGACCTATAGCCTTTTCAAGACTTCCCATTTCATTACCTGTAGTCCTGTATTGGGTTTACGTGGCAAGGTTTTGGTAGCAGGGAGGCTACAGAGGTGGCTTCTGTGAGAAGCTGCTAGAAGCTTCCCTGATGTCTGATAGAGCCAATGCCAGCCAGTTCCAAGACTCTAACAAGCACAAGTGAGGCAGGTGAGGCAGGCTGTACCCCTGCAGCCCATGGAGGTCCATGGTGGAGCAGATATCCACCTGCAGCCTGTGGAGGACCCCACAGAGGAGCAGGTGGATGCCCGAAGGAGGCTGTGACCCTGTGGGAAGCCCGTGCTGCAGCAGGCTCCTGGCAGGACCTGTGACCCCATGGAGAGAGGAGCCCACGCTGGAGCACGTTTGCTGGCAGGACTTGTGACACCGTGGGGGACCCATGCTGGAGCAGTTTGTTCCTGAAGAACTGCACCCCATGGAAGAGACCCAAGCTGGAGCAGTTCATGGAGAACTTTAGCCTGTGGGAAGGACTCATGTTGGTGAAGTTCATGCAGGACTGTCTCCCTTGGGAGGGACCTCACACTGGAGCAGGGTAAGAGTGTGAGGAGTCCTCCCCCTGAGGAGGAAGGAGTGGTAGAAACAAAGTGTAATGAACTGACCACAACCCCCATTCCCCATCTCCCTGCACCGCTGGGTGGGGAAAAGGTAGAGAAATTGGGAGTAAAGTTAAGCCTGGTAGGAAGGGACAGGTGGGGGGAAGGTTTTTTTAAGATTTAGTTTTTATTTTCTCATTACTTTACTCTTATTTGATTGGTAACAAATTAAACTAATTTCTTGAAGTTGAGCCTGTTTTGCCCATGATGGTAATTGGTGAATGATCTCTCCCTGTCCTTATCTCGACCCACAAGCTTTTCATTATATTTTCTCTCCCCTGTCCAGCTGAGGAGGGGGAATGATAGAGCAGCTTTGGTGGGCACCTGGCATCCAGCCAGGGTCAACCCACCACAAGTTTGCATTTATTTCTCATAAAAGTAAAGCTGAAATGTCAGCTGGTCTTCAAGTAACTATATCCAAATATTTGTTTCTATTCTCATGTCCTGTAAAAAATATGCAATGACTAAAGAAAATGGGACATTTTGGTAGATATTTCATATATGAGAATCCTCACAAGTGAAAGAAATACCAGGTAAAAAATTATAGTGATCTGATGAAGCTGGAGAGGGGAGAAAAATTCTACAAGGCAGACTTTGTTAGGTTCTTTTTGTGTGATTATAGATGTCTGTCTGAACTTTGGGTACAATAAATAGGCGTTCAATAAAAGTAAAATAAGAATATTGGTATTTCATTAGACCTTGACTACCACAACTGTTGGGAAAATGTGTCAGAATAAGAAGAGCAACTTACATTCTAATGATTTATGATAATGGAAAAAGAGGAAGAAAAAAAAAAAACAACAACCCAAACCAAAACCCCGACCTTGAGATATTTCACTAACATATCAAAAAATATTATTTGCGCAGAGCAGCTAAAATTTGCAGACCTAAATGAAGTCCATGGTAATGTTAATGGATTTTGGAAAACATTAACATACAGTGGCTTGCAAGCTGCTTTTTTTTTTTAATTTTAATATTTTTTTTTTAGAACCAGTAACTAAAAATCAGTTAAAATAAAAATATCACCACATTCAAAACCGTTGTTCTGTGCTGCTGTTGGTTTTATTTTCCTTCTCTTTCTTCTAACACTTATTTCTATTTAGAGCATGATTCCAGTCTAAGAAGTGAACATGTAGAAATGACACCTTATTTAACAGATTTGTTACTTGTGTTTGTTCAGAGTATTTTAGACAATAAAAGATATTCTGTTGGTTTTACACCTGCCACTCTACAAAACAAATACTTAAAAAAAAAAAAAAAAAAAGATTTTACTTTTCATGTACCTCATCAACAGGCAGGGAAATCAGGATCACCTCAAACAAAGTATGGTCTGATATCCCTTATATCAGGTAATTTTATTATAGGGACTGGAGAATGGAACCAACCTCTTAGATTCTGGGTTAAAGTTTTGAGGGCTTGTGGATGGTTTCTTTATGGAAATATAAAGGAATTAAATTCAAACAATTTCTTTGTTCTGCAAAGTCTTTGCTCAAAGTAACACTATGTTTGGATTATAATTTCTGGACCCTGAACTGATATAATTTACAACAGGGGTCTGAGTATTTACAAACGTAGAGGCATAACAAATTATTAAAATACTCACAAGAAATAGAAGAAATATTCTAAGAAATTGTCAACATTTACATTAAGGCAGAAATGAATGGTCAGTACTCTACATGTTTTTTAAGCAAAATCCAAATATTCCTTCCCAATAAAGAACACTCGGTGTAGAACTTTGTTATTAGGATGTTTTTTCTGAAAACATCAATGATACTGCATATTTTTGTCCTTTCATATTGATAATAAATTGTTTGATAAATCTCCTCAAAGGAAAGTATGGCCAGCTTTCTTCCACAGAAATTTTTTGAATGATCTAAAGCCCTATATATTGTTTCCATTATTGTAAATGCAGAGGATAACTATATTTTACCTCTGTGTTGTATTATTTCCCTTCTGGCCCACAGTATGAAACAGATCGTGCAGTAATGCTTTCAGACTGGGTTCTATTATAATGACTTTTAGATCCATTAAGTTAGGATAAAAAGGAGTCCCTTTGAGCTAAGCATTTAAGCCACTACAAAATGCTTTATAGAGGGCAGGCCTACAGGGAGATGAGCTGGTCAAGCTATTAACTCCTTTTTTTTTCTACTACATTCAATGAAACCTGGCAGAGTTTATTTAACCATTTATTACAAGCTTTCTTGTCCTTTCACTGGTATTTCTAGAGGAGGAATTTGCATGTCCATGCTCACACTCATTCTTCAGTTTGCAGAATGTGATAGTATTTTCAGCTAGAAAATTAGTATCATGGTCTTTTTTTAATTTTCAAATTGAAAATGGACTTACTTCCAGAGTTATCAGTTTATCTTTCATTTCTGGCAAAATAACCTGAAAAATACTGTCCTAAAATTTAAAGCCTATGGATAGATCATAGTATAAGAGATGCCTTATAACAAGGCAGGACTTCTGTCATATGTGAAGATCAGAGTTTGATCAGTTCTGCCTAATGCATAAGTCCAATTTGCACTTACAGTTTTTTGCTTAATATACTGGCCCTCCTAACTTTTCCAAGTGGAAAAAGATTAGTGGAATGTGGTTTGAGGATCCCTTGAGGTACAGCCCACCTAGTCTCGAGCCTAAAGTCAGGCAGAGGAGATCTGCTAAAACTCTGTGTTATAAGCTGCAGCTATCATTTAGTCATGACGATATAAAAAGTTAGTTAACAGAGAACACTCACAAATAGCTATATTTAAAGTGGCAAGAACATGTGAAGAATAAGTGGTTCTTTTGTAAGTGTACAGTGGTCATTTCCTTTGAAGGGTTAGAGGCAAAGAGCTTGAAGAGGTTTCATCTCACCTGACTTAGATGTCCCTGATGCAGACATCTGCTTCTTAGTTGGTCGCCCTACCTGTCGTGTATACTTGAAGGAAAAAAGTAGTCAATCACACTGAAAGTATGATTCATCTGATTCACTTTATGTCTATTTCTACTTCCTGATAAAGTGAATTATATTATAAAACTACCATCCCCTTTTCCCAGGGGTTGAGCTGTCAGTGATCCAAGGCCTAGTTTTGATAGAGAAAGTCTGCTGAGTAGAGCCATGCAAGATAAGAAATATAAAATTGCAGACAGAACTAAGATTGCTGGTATGGGGACAGTCTGCAGCTCAATGATTCCAGAAAAAAGAAACAAAACAAAATAACACCCCCCTGCAAAAAAATGAGAAAACCCCAACAAGGACATAAAGAGATAAACAGGAAGCCTGAAAATGCTACTTGAGCAACACTGAGAATCAGGCTGATGCAGGAGCAACAAATGCTGAACCTTCCATCAGTTGCTGACAGCTGCCCAGCCAGCAAAGACTCTTTGGACACAGAGTCCAATATTGTTTGACCTAGTAGTTTATTGATTCTAACGGAATAATGGCTTTGTCTTTTAAAATTGTGTCTTTTGGAGTCCCTTCAAATACATAAAAGTTCCTCGAGCACACTGACCCAGAAATCAATGACAGTCTGAGGCAGTTACTATAGGCTTCTATCCACTTTGTCCAGGAAAATTTGCAGAAAAGCTATGGGGACAAAGAAAACAAAAAAAGCACCCAAAAGTACAAACCAGAAAATATTAATGAATAGTTAGTCCGTTGCTATGTAGGGAAGGTTCAAGTGTAATCTCCTGTAAGTATGACAAAATATTTGAATTCAGTTTTAAAAAAATAAAAATTAAAAAAAAATTCCTTTAACACTGGTGATATGCAGGATAGCTCATACAAATGTGGTGATGGATGATGGAAAATGAAACACCCAATGAGGAGGTTAACCTCAATGGTCTCAACTGCTTATGTCAGAGAGACCAGCTATTTCTTCATTACAGAATTCTGAGATAATTGCTACATGAACTCATGGGACCAGTGTGGCCAGTAATGCAGCAAAATCAAACATGGTTCATTTTTATAGACAAACAGAAAATGTGGTAGCTGTACTATATAAAGATTAAAACATGAGGGAAGGTGTGAGTGCAATGGCTAAATTTGGAAAGAAAAGTTACTTAATGTCATTGAAGACAGTGAATTAAATGGAAAGCAGATAAAAAGTAGAAGGGCTATTTCAAAGTAACAGATTAACCTCAATGCTTCTTTGTTAAGAAAACTTCTAATTTTTTTTTTTCTTCAGACAAAGCCAATGCTTTATCTAAACTACTTTATCTGGACTTCAGTAGAGCAGTTGATATATTGCCAGGGGAGATGTTATTAATTAAGATGGAGATGGAGATTAATGTAAGAATAGCTGAACCAATCAGTCTGTACTGAAAAGGAAACAACTGGTAAGGAAGGATGTTACTAGTAGGGTTTCACAAGACTTGTTTGTAGATTTGGTTTTGCTTAATATTTTGTTCATATTTTATTTAGCGACCTGTGCATGAAAGAATTGGAAATACGCTGATGACATGAAACTGGGATGCACCAATATAAAGGAAATATGAACAGCGTCAACTAGAGGACAGCAATAATACAACTGATTTAAAAGCAATACAATGCAGTACAAAAACAGATACTTGGGAACTAACAGTAAAAAATTCTGTACCAAGGTGGGAGTTCCTCAGACAGAAATAAGGAAGGAGGAAGAAAACCTAGATATTAGTAGATTATAGAATGATATAATCTTTGGTCACATAAATTTCTTACAAACACAAGAAAATACTTATATTTTTGTCCCCTTAGAGATATTGTCTTCAGGTCTGATCACCTCTGCTCAGGCAAGATACCTTCAAAATTGCAAAGTACAGAGAAATTCCACTTTTGCTGAGTTGAGGAATTAAACTGGTTTATATTCAAAGACTAAAACAACTTGACCTAGCAAATTAAATACTGTAGATAGATATGTTTATATAGCACAAATAGAGAACTCTCTATATTATCTGTATTGTACTTTTGTATTAGAGGAATACAAAAGCTGGTGAGGAAAAAAAAGCTAATCAAGCTAAAAGACGATAATGGTAAAAGAAGAAATAGTTTATAAGCTAGTCATGAATTTAAGCAAGGAATTAGGAAAAGATTTGTATTAAAGATATTGGCTTCTGGCATGCTATTTGAAATCTGTTTTTTGATGAAATTATATGCAATGTTGCTTTGCAACAACAATGGACTAGATTTTTTTTGACCTGAGAATCTAATCTTACACAGCCTAGCAGCTGACACCAGATACATAGGCTGTGACCCATGGTCCCACTCCAGCCACTGGGGCCAAGTCCCTCCTCACTCTCTTCACTCACCCCATTCCCCCCAGTAGGTGTTTTTTTGGGGACACACACTGTTCCTGCCCCAGTGGCTGGAGGATAAAACCCCTACTGGTTCCAGTAGCTGATGCTGAGACCCCACTAGCTCCAGTAGCTGACACCATAGGTCAGGGGCACCCGCATCCCTGGTCTGACTTCAGTAGCTGGCCCCAAATTTCACTCACAAATATACAGGTCTCACCAGCAGCTGGCACTGAGTCCTTGCAGCACACACCAACAAAGGACAGAAAGTGAGATTATGGCGAGAGACAGTTAAGAAAAGATATAATAAGAAGATATAAGACAGAACAGACTGTGGAGATCAGGCACAGGGCTCAGCCAGACCAGTGTGCTTGCACACAACTAGCCCCTTTTATACCCCTTTCTGCCTCTCCCACTTTCTGTTCCTCCCTGCTCCTCCTTCCCCTGCACGTTGTCTCATCAGTTGGCACAGTCTCACCAACCCCCTCCAACATGCAGGACTCCCAAGTTTGCATCCTCATCCATTGCAAAGTCCCCTTTGCCTGCAGTTTCTCGATAGCCCATCAATTAGTGTGACTGACCAGGTTTGTTTCTGCTTACTGTTTGTTAATGTTAATGGATCAGGTTTTATGTCTCTGTGAATTTGTCTCCCTTTCCTTATCCTCCCAACTAAAAAGATAAACTTTTTCACACCCAATTCATGCCACTGACCAGGTTTGTTCTTATCATGACCTCCCTTATTATGTGTTGGTCAGGTCTTTATGGCTCCTTTGAGCAGATACCCTTAAAGGAGCAGACAGTCTCCTTCCACATAGCCTTACTTATGCCTAAATCAGATCCTAGGACTGGATTAATCGCATCTAGCTATAATGACTACAGTGTAAATAACTACATTTGAGCAAGTCTCATCTTTGTATTTAATGCAGAGAAATCAGTATACACCTATTGCAATTCTGTCCCATTGCCAACATCTACTTCAAGTTGAGCTGAGTTGTACTTATACATACATACACCTCAGATACAGACAGTTGCACTTCAGCTGTCTAAATTTAGGTGGGCTGCATCAACCTTTCATGCAAGATCAACAATTCAATTTTTGATATGATGCAGTGTGTCTGTTATAAATGAACTCACCAGTTTTTACATTTGTTAAAAAATGAGGACAAAACCTTGAGTCAGTACATTTTAAGCAGGATTTGCACTGTTTTCACATAGTTAACTTAAAGTCAATATACAAGCACCATTTTGACATAAACTCAATATTGTATGCTTGATTGAATTAGTAGAAACATGACTGTGTGTTTATGCTTAATCTGGATCGCGCCAGTACTGCTATGCTAGCAGGTAGATACTAGATAATTTACAGGTCCATATTAATGATTGTGGAACTACCATACAGGCAGGAATTGAGGATTTCCCTCATCAGTTCTGATTGCTGTAATGTGTCTTCTCCTTCTACTTCAAAATCAGCTCCATAGGGTGGCTTTGGTACATCATCCTTTTTACATTTCTGTGTTAGTTCTCCTCATCTGTAAATTGTGAAATTCAATGCTAAGATTAAACTGCATAGGATTTGCAGGTATTTTCCATAGAATTATTCAATTCAAATTATTTTAGTAGCCCAATTTATAATGTGTCTGCACAAAACCTTGAATCAAAACAAATGAAGTGGAACTCCTGTATGCTAATGGAAAGAAGGGGCCCTGTCATGGTCTAAGCCCAGCAGGTGACTGAGCATCACACAGCATTGTTCAGTCCATTACCTCTCCCAATTACTATCCTTTTATTGAATTTCTCAAGTCCCTTTTTGGGCGCCCAAAAGGAGTGTGATGGGTTGACCCTGGCTGGATGCCAGGTGCCCACCAAAGCTGCTCTATCACTCCCCCTCCTCAGCTGGACAGGGGAGAGAAAACATAACGAAAAGCTTGTGGGTCGAGATAAGGGCAAGGAGAGATCATTTATCAATTACCATCACGGGCAAAACAGACTCGACTTCGGGAAATTAGTTTAATTTGTTACCAATCAAATAAGAGTAAAGTAATGAGAAAATAAAAACTAAATCTTAAAACACCTTCCCCTCACCTGTCCCTTCTTACCAGGCTTAACTTTACTCCCAGTTTCTCTACCTTTTCCCCACCCAGCGGTGCAGGGAGACGGGGAATGGGGATTGTGGTCAGTTCATCGCACATTGTTTCTGCCACTCCTTCCTCCTCAGGGGGAGGACTCCTCACACTCTTACCCTGCTCCAGTGTGAGGTCCCTCCCAAGGGAGACAGTCCTGCACGAACTTCTCCAGCATGAGGTCCCTCCCACGGGAGACAGTCCTCCACGACCTTCTCCAACATGAGTCCTTCCCATGGACTAAAGTTCTGAACTGACTCAGCGTGGATCCCCCACGGTGTCACGAGGCCTGCCAGAAAACCTGCTCTAGCATGGACTCCTCTCCACGGGGTAACAGGTCCTGCCAGGACCCTGCTCCCCATGGGGTCACAGCCCCCTTCGGGTATCCACCTGCTCCTCTGTGGGGTCCTCCATGGGCTGCAGGTGGATATCTGCTCCACCATGGACCTCCATGGGCTGCAGGGGGACAGCCTGCCTCACCATGGTCTTCACCACAGGCTGCAGGGGAATCTCTCTTCTGGCGCCTGGAGCACCTAGTCCCCCTCCTTCTTCCCTGAGCTTGGTGCCTGCAGAGTTGTTCCTCTCGCATATCTTCACTCCTGCCTCCCACTGCAGTTGTGCAGGGTTTTCCCCCCCCCCCCCCCCCCCTTTTTCAATATGTTACCCCAGAGGCACTGCCACCATCACTGACTGGCCAGTGGCGGGTCCGTGTTGGAGCTGGCTGGCATTGGCTCTATTGGACATAAGGAAAGCTTCTAGCAGCTTCTCACAGAAGCCACCCCTGTCGCCCGTCCCCCCCCCCCCCAAACCTTGCCATGGAAACCCAATACATAAATGATGCACGATGCAATTGCTCACCACACACTGACCAATGCCCAGCCAGTTCCCGAGCAGCAGCCTCCTGGCCAGCTTTCACCCAGTTTATATACTAAGCATGATGTCATATGGTATGGAATATCCCTTTGGCCATTTTGGGTCAGCTGTCCTGGCTGTGCCCCCTCCTAGCTTCTTGTGCATCTCTGGCCTTCTCAGTTGGTAGAGCCTGAGAAGCAGAAAAGTCCTTGATTTAGTTTAAGCACTACTTCACTACTTAACAACAATTAAAACATCAGTGTGTTTTCAGCATTATTCTCATACTAAATCCAAAACACAGCACTAAACCAGCTACTAGGAAGAAAATTGACTCTATCACAGCCAAAACCATGACAGGCCTTGATGGAAATTTCTTCAGGTGGCTTTGCTGGCAGGCAAAGTGTTTCTGTTAACTCTGTGCTCAGGTGGCACCTCTGTAACAATAGATTTTTAGGCTCCTTTCCTCCTCTGCAGGAACTATTCACTTTCAAGCTAGTTCAAGACTTCAGAAATTCAGTAAGAGCTTTTGAGTCATTTCTGTTTGTGGCCTGATGTAGTTGTAGAAGTTGTTCACTCTAGATGGGTCAGGGACTAATTGTTTTCCTAATAGAAATATATTCATTTTTTGCCACATATATTGCAGTTATTTATATATTGTAATTTTATATATAATTGATATTTGTATTACATACATTATATTGTATTTCATTGTACTGTTTTGTATTGCATTGTATTATATTATACATATTAATAAAAAGTAGGATAAAACATCACTCTTTACAGTATATTGAATAATCTATGATTATATGTCTCAGACTGAATTATTTTCTCCTTAACGTCCTTAGCTTCTAAGTTAGAGGAATTCCCCCCTCCTTTTTCTTCATTTTCTTTACTTCACCTGTAATTTTTGAAAGCCAATTTGATACTTACTCAAGCAAAAATGTGTAATAGCTTTGGCAGCCCTCTGTTACTCCATTTCTTCTTTCAGCTATTCCTATATATTTACACTAATTAGCAGAACTGTCCATAGGATAGATTTTTCTAATGGAACAACCTGCATGTATGTATGCATGCATGCATGTTCACATGTTGCTTAAGGAAAAGTCAAGGTGGAAACTACCAACCTATTTCATAATAGAATTTCTGCTCTGTCTGTCATTTAGGCTTTTCCTTCTATTATTTATGGAATGAGCTACGTGCACTCAAATGTGGCAGTGGCTGGCTTTTTTTTTTAATTGGCACTGAACAACTTCTGTGTTACTGCTATTCTTAAGACATAAAGACAATCTAACACTATTTTATTAAAAGATCTTTTAAAACCGTATATAAAAAATATTACAAACTTTCTGCCCAAAGAACCATTTCTGTTCATATTGCGCATGTCAATAGAATCCCACTGTGGAATCAGTCTTACTGAAATGAGTTAAAATATCTGCATAATAAAGGTTATATTGTAAATTTACAGCAGCTCCCAAGGAAGACTAGGCTTAACTACACATGTTTCGAAAGCAGACCAAGGATTACATTTTGACTCAGTTGTTCTGGATGGTTTACTGTGTAACAAAGAAGCTAAAAGCTATGCTCATTCTCTCAGGCTTTCCCCTTTGCATTTCCTACGTACTTGAAAACAACAGAAAGAAATAGTTTCATGTACTTCTACAGTGTGTTCCACTACAGATCATGGTGTTATTCAGTGATGAAAACTGTAGTATAAATAAAAGACTTAATGTTCCACAGTCCTTTGCAAAATGAACTCAAAGGAACAGTAAGAACACTGGTAGGCTGAGGAATGATTGATTTGGTTTTGGTTTACAGTAAATCCAATTTATGGTACGAATGAATAGCTCAAAGTTTGCTGGTTATGATGTTCAAACAGCCTGGAATGTGCCAACAGAAAAATAAATTAATGCATTAGTTACATTGTTCAGCTTGATGGCTTTATACTTATGTAATTGTATGGCTATGTACTTACATAATTATTTGCCACCTAAGTTTCCTCAGAATTACACAGAATTTCACTCAATTTTCCAAAGGTGGGCATTATTCTAATATAAAAATTCACCAAAAGTCTGTGTAACTTTCACTCCATAGGTACCCACATTTTTGCGAAGGAATCTTAAGTAAAACCAGAAAATTCAGAGATGTCACCACCATGACGACACTAGTCAAGGTTTATTTTCTTTAATCCTTGTTGCATTCACAAGCTGAACATTTTTGCACTTGATCTTCTGAGGAGTCTTAGAGTCAAGGCATTCTATGAGCATTCTTAATGTATGTAGTAATAATTGGACTCACTACGAAGCAGAATAGACATGATTAAATCTATTAAATTATACAGGCAAAGGAAAGCTGTGTTATCTTGAATCTTTTATATAATAGTATAGTGGTTAAAGCAATCAACCAGAAAATGAACTATTTTTAGCTAATCTTCGTTCTTCCTTCTGAATTGTTTTATGCCTGTTTTTGGTATTGTTTGCACATTCTATTTGATGGCTTTTTAATTAAAAATGTGCAAGCAGTACCCCAGTAAAAAGCCATGTTCTAGGATTCCTTTTCCCTTTTCCATGCATGCAGGGGCTACTTAGGTCTGAGCTTCAGGGTCAGTGCTTTTCGTGATCGATTTCTCTCTTGTTGGCCCCATGAGTCATTCTTTTCTTTTGACACAATGATCGAGGTGCAAAAGGAAGGGTAGGAAATGACTCAGTCATATAATTTTTTGTTAGAGCTCTCTGCTTGGACAGTCTTTTGGTGTCAGGGAAAGCCAATGTCCCAATGTCTCCTTCACCCATGATTAAATTTCCAAAATACAAAGTCAGTCACAAGCATACTTTAAGCCTATGTAATGTGTTCTCAGTAAGCGGTGAACTGAAGAAAGACAAGTATCTCAAAAAATGAAAAGTAAGGAATCTATATCAAGTCTCTTACTTTCAGTATGTAGTTCAGCTAATATTTACACTTCTCACCTTGAGGCCAGTGGTATCTGAAGGGTAATTTAAAGTGTTAGAAAAACAGTATTTCTGCCCTGCACCTAAATTACAAATGAGTAAACAACTTCAGATGTGAAATTCTCAAGCAGTATTCCCATTTCAATACTAACCTCAATTCTGGGTCATGCAACATTGTTACACAGTGACAGTGAATTCTTTAGGACTTAATAGAAGCTGTTTGTGTCGTTTTGCACAATGAGAATATTAAGACAATACTTCATATTACTTCTACAGCTGTACTTAATAAGACATCCGTTCCTGATTTCAGTGTGTAAAGGACTAAGTATACTTCTTAGTGTTTATTTGTAGTGCATTTTTAATGCATTATCAATCAGGACTGCTTAGAAGGGATGTTAAGGACGTTAGGGTGATGAGTAGGCACATGACAACAAAAATGAGTCCCATAACCAACAAGGAGTTCAGTATAGATTTGTGTTGAATGAAAAATATGCAAGTAATGAATGGCAAAAATGAGATAGCAGTAAACATGTGGCTTGTATTTTTTTAACAATACTCATCACATTACTCACCAGCTGTTCCATGTAATGATACACTAATCTAAGAGGGGAAATAAAAATTTTACATTTGGCTTTTCACTAGTTATTTAACAACTGAAGTTTTTTAAAATTAAATCCACTGTAACACAATCATAGAATCATAGAATCATAGAATCATAGAATCATAGAATCATAGAATGGCTTGGGCTGGAAGGGATCTTAAAGATCATCTGGTTCCAAGTCCCCTGCCATGGGCAGGGACACCACCCACTAAACCAGGTTGCTCAGGGCCCTGTCCAACCTGGCCTTGAACACTGCCAGGGAGGGGCATCCACAACCTCTCTGGGCAACATGTTCCAGTGCCTCACCACCCTCTGAGTAAAGAATTTTTTCCTAACATCTAATGTATTTAGTTTTTTTAAAATCCAAAATGTCATTAGAACTGAAAAAAATTCTCACAAAAATATTAAAATAATTTTCTAATCAAGCTCATGTTGAATATGCTAGGCTGCAACTGTATGTCCACAATTTGTTCATCATTACAAGCTCTGGCTGTAGTACATAATCACTAGATTTTTTTTTGCCTCAATATTAGTAATTTGGTGAGGGGGGCAATTTCTTATAAATCAGCTTTAACATGGCTTTTTTGTGGTTTTTTTGCAGGGGTTGGTTGGTTGGTTTTGTTTGTTTGGTTTTTTTTAATTAAGTTCATGGCACTGGAAAAATGGTGATGCTCATCAAACCTAAATACAGGTTTGCATTTACAACTGAACTAACCCCTTTGGACTGCCATTGGGGTTTATAACAGGAAATAGGATGGAATCCACATGACTTAACTGAAACAAAGATTAATTTCAATCAAGAATTGCCTGTGTTTCTATTATTTAAAGACACTATTTCAGATGCAGGGATCAACATTGTAGATATCCATGTTTATTCAAATCAATCTTGCACATAGTACATTTCCCGAATTTATGAAGGACGAATGTGACTAAAAGCCAAAGGTCTTTTTTCCTTACAAAGTGAGAAGTAATTCTAGATTTTACCTCAGCTACCTGATTTACCTGGAGTATCAAATTAAAAGGCAAACTCTTTCCTCATTGTTTTATCTTCATAATTCTTATATACACTGATCATCTCTCATAATCCCTGAAGTTACACTTTTCTCTTTCAAAGCAGGTAACACTGGTGTTCAATTTCTAAAACAGAAAGTGATTGTCTTGGGAATTTTGTGATAACAGCACTGATGACAAACAACAAGCTGAGGAAAGGACATAAAATATCACAAGCACACTGAACCTAAACCTCTACCCTTTGTTTAACAATGACATTTGAAAATAAGCTCACTCTGACATGATCATTTTTTGTTAGGTTCAATCTTATGGAGGATATGAACTAGTTCTGTAATAAAAATTGAATAATCCAAATTTGTAGGTAATCGTATGTCTCTAACATTAAAGGGAGGGTGTGGGTGTGGTTTGTTTGTTTGGTTTGGTTTTGGGTGTTGTGTTGGTTTTCTTTTCTTTGCTGAGGCTAGCTGTACATTGTGTGGGGTAACATTTATCTTATCTATCTATGTATCTATCTTTTTAATGTGTATGACCATGAAATTTCAGGATATCTCTGTTTTGCCAGTTCCAGACGTACATGTGAGTCCTGTCCATAACTTCATAATTAGATGATACTGTGGCTAGTACTGAACCCTCTCCTTCATCCATCTTCTCTTTTCATAAACACTTTTCCTTTTTGTTTCCACACAGGTACAATATCCAGAGAAGGACTAGAACATGATCCAAGAGGTTTTTGACTTGAAGGACCAGAGATCCAAATTGTCCAGTAACACACATCAGCAGGTATATCTAGATATAGGCTATGGGTATATCTACTCTGTCATTTTGAATCACTTCCTATTTCCCTTCTATTTCTTATTCAGACGGCATATTTTCTAGGTTGCTTACAGGGGCCACTCTAGAGAAAACCAGGTAAGTCCCTTCAATGCTGCAGCTATAAATGAGCTGATTTGTGGGGCAGTCATCTTACTATCTTTAGCAAAAGACAAGTGCATTTCAACTCTTTCAGAACCTTTAGACATATTATTTATTCATCTTTCAGTTGCAGTAATGTTCCCCAATCACACAGAGACCTGGCAAGGTTGTTTGATGCAGAAGGATTTAAATAACTCTCAGAACTACTGCTTGAAATTAAAAATCAATGGGGTAATATAAAGATGTAAAGAATTGCATCGAAAGGCTATGATTGGTGTGAATGGAGAATGAATGGGAATGTCTGGGTGTGCAGGCACCAGCAAGAACACGCAGCAGGGAAAGAGCTGTGTTGCTGTGCCTGTGTTGATGGCATCCAGATTAGCAGGTCATCAGCACCCCAGCACATCTATATGCAGTTTTATAAAACATGCAGATTTGGAGACAAGGACAAGGACAGTGCTGGCTCACAGATGTGTACCAGGATAGATACACTTCCAGCTCCTAAAGGGTAATAAAAGGCATATCTGAAATCTGCATGTGGTCGCTAACCCAGGAGACATGAAGAGGACTTGATAATTGTCTTCCCCAGTCTTCCACATCATTGCAAAGGATGCATCTTAACACGTGGACATGAGCACTGAGGTGGCTGACTGCTGGCCAGACAGCCTGAACCTGGTCCCTGACCACTGGGCGGACCTCTTGGACACCACATACCTTGTAGCGCTTGTGTGGTAAGAGAGAGTGGGAGTGAGTGAAGCAAGTTTTGTTTCAGTTTTTCTTTTAAATAAGATAATTTTCCCTCCTATAATGTCTTGCATGTATATTCACTGCATTGTGGTTACAGTGGAACAGTATTTCCTACAAAGGTGTGTAATGAGTATCCACAAAATTACAGAGGGGAGGTTAAAGGTATGTGTAGTGGGAATAAGGTACTGCAGCCATGTGGGCATGCAGCAAAGTAAGCCTGTAGCATACTGCTGAGCCCCACTTCACTCCATACAGTATACAGCATGGATCAGGCCAGTCTGAATCGATAAGCTGTGTAAATGCAAACCACTTTGCACCAGGTGCCCAGGAACAGACTATTACTCCCTGGCTGTTTCCCAGGACCTTTAAAAAGAGCTTTGTTAAGGACACAGTAATAATAATAAACATGTCAGTATTGTTATAAGTATATATAGCACAGGGACTCAAGGGGTAGCTTACTAGCCCATTTCACGAACGAAAGGCTTCAGATTATATATAGTTGTAAATGAATATAGAGCATTTCTAAGGCAGAAAGCCTGTTCTTGTCACTTCTAATCTGCAATAAAAAGTCATCATGTGAGAAATATGCATGAGGATTTCAATGGGCATGCATCCAGTGTATTATCATAGCACAGGCATTGGAAACCATCTTTCTTAAGTAAGGAAGGACTATCTGCAAATAGCTGACATACGAAATGTCTCCATATTGGCATGCGAACACAGTAGTCTTTTCAGAAAAATTAAAATGGAGATGAATGGGGAATGATGTGCTATCTGATAAACTTCTTCTAGTCTGTCACATCTATAGTCAGCTTTGTTTGGCACCGTAGGCACCTTCGTGCTCCATGCTGCTTCTAAATTGCTCAAAAAAAATTAGTACCAGAAAGAAAATTGGAGGACTTCCATATGCAATATTCTTTCCAACTTCACAGAAACTGTGGTTTCCTTATTTACAAACTCACCTTGGAAAAATAGCTCAAAGTTTTCTTTTCTCACCATTCCAATCAGAATTTATTCACTTACTCATTTTCCCTGACCAAAAAACCTCTCACCATAGACTTTATTACTGTTCATTCTAGAAATCTAGAATGGTTTGGAGGGTTGGTTTTTTTGTTTGTTTACTTGTTTGTTTCTAATTTAGGAATATGGAGCAAAGTTTTCACATTTCTTTATTAATTGTGTCAACTTAGGTGACATTTCCACTAAGAAACCTGGAAATGCTCAAGGTCTGAGTACATACTGCTGTTGAAACCCAAAGCTATCTCAAGAGCAAGACTTGAGTGTGCTCTGCTTTCTGCAGAAAAGAATTGCAGATGCATATCCCAAATGAGAGGTGTAGTGCACTAAATTGGATGTCCTATCTGGACAACAAGGAGATTGGGATCCCAAGTGTTCTGTGCTATACACTGGCATGTAAACACAGCCTTACAATGCAGTTTTAGCAGTTTTCCTTGCAGATGCAGGCCTTTAATAGAAAAACAGTCACACTGATACCAGTAAGATTATTTGAGCAGGATTCTGCTCTGAATTGTAGACATCAATATTGAGTGGCATTTTTATCAGTTGCATTTGCAGGTCATTATTTCCTACACATCTATATATCTCATCACAATTATTGGAAGTTTAATTTCTGTATTCCCACCTTCCATAATGAAAACAATTGTAAATACAGTTCTTTCAATAGCAAATCAATATCCATCTTATAACACAGGGACAATTATGCCTCTTTCAGTGTCTTTTTAACAGAGTTCCATTTATTGTCCATCAAATGTTAATAATGAAAATCTAATTAAATGAAAAGGAAAAGGTGAAAATCCTCTGAGGAAGGTATAGAAGGAACATATGGAAGCTTAAAAGATCTTTATGGATATGCCGGTTTAATGGGTAAAAAAAGTAATTACATTTCTCAAAAATTTGTCTTTTCACGAAATACCACACCAATAGAGAGATTATCAGACATACTGAAATCAATGCAGAATGAACATCAGTAAACTTAATTTGAATAAAGTAAAGAGGAAACATAGATACACAAAAAATAAGCATTAAATGCCACATTAGCAATTCTGCATGGCAGAACAGTGGTTCTGAGGACAAAGTTTCACAATTAAAGCTAATTTCAGACTATTAAAATCACTCTTACTCCATCTCCAATGTGATCTTTCTGCTTCCTCCTGTTATCAGCCTGACATGTCTGAAAATTGATCTCCCCCCCAAATAAACAAACAAAATTCAATCAGTGTGCTAGTGCCAATGTAGGTAAGGCAGTACAACCACCGGATACAGTAGTAGATCATGAGTACTGATTCTAGTGCAGTGTAGTCTTCAATTAACTTAATCTAACCTTCAAGAACAAAGCTCAGATTAGTCAGACTTTTTTGAACTAAGCATTCCTATCAAACATTCCTATCCCTTCAAAATTTTTGCCCCAGATGGACATCCCAAGTTTATGAGTTAAGAATTATAGCTAGCAGAAAATTGGAATTGTTTTCTGGTGGAAATTCTGGGACTTTGAAAATTGGTTGAAGTAGAAGCAAGCCAAAAACATCAGTCACTGATGGAGCAAAAGGAGGAAAATGTACTAGAATATTTTGTTTTCATACCACTGAGCCACGTCTTTATAAGATCAAAACATTTTTATTTTTTTGCATTGTATTGTTTGAAAAATGTTTATCTTACATCATATAAAATATGTATTGATAGTGAATGAAGAAATTGAAACATTTTGATCTTAGTGAAGCAAAATACTTTTATAATCGTGCACTGAATTCTCTGTTAAATCATACATCTCATAAAAACCTTTGACAATGCAGTTAGTATTTCTCATGAATAACTCTTCCTGTGAAGAATATTCAACTAGCTCCAAAAAGAATAGCACATAACGCATACAGAAAATTCATTTCAGAATAGATTTTTTTTAAAAGCACAGTTCAGGTGATACACAAGTAATTAGAATACATTTTAATGCCTAATGACACCATGTTTTATGCCATTGAGAAATTGTACTGGTATAATTCTTGCAGTTTGAATTTGTCTTTTAAGTAAATCTATTGAATTTCCCTGAATATCAGGAAGTGTAAATCAGGCTAGGAAGCAATGTTTACTTCAAGTAAACATGCAAGTCTTAATGATACTCTGATATTTAGACACCTGTAAAAATCAACCAGTGGGGCTGGCAGAAAACAGGTTATCTTTTGCCACAGTTCTTTAATCATTAATTGAATTTGTCTTTATTCACTACTTAACCAGGTAAAATGCAATTTTCCTAGGTAGTGATAGGAAAGAAGAGAAGAGAAGAGAAGAGAAGAGAAGAGAAGAGAAGAGAAGAGAAGAGAAGAGAAGAGAAGAGAAGAGAAGAGAAGAGAAGAGAAAAGAAAAGAAGAGAAAAGAAGAGAAGAGAAGAGAAAAGAAGAGAAGAGAAGAGAAGAGAAAAGAAGAGAAGAGAAAAGAAGAGAAAAGAAAAGAAAAGAAAAGAAAAGAAAAGAAAAGAAAAGAAAAGAAAAGAAAAGAAAAGAAAAGAAAAGAAAAGAAAAGAAAAGAAAAGAAAAGAAAAGAAAAGAAAAGAAAAGAAAAGAAAAGAAAAGAAAAGAAAAGAAAAGAAAAGAAAAGAAAAGAAAAGAAAGGAAGAGAAAGGAAGAGAAAGGAAGAGAAAAGAAAAGAAAAGAAAAGAAAAGAAAAGAAAAGAAAAGAAAAGAAAAGAAAAGAAAAGAAAAGAAAAGAAAAGAAAAGAAAAGAAAAGAAAAGAAAAGAAAAGAAAAGAAAAGAAAAGAAAAGAAAAGAAAAGAAAAGAAAAGAAAAGAAAAGAAAAGAAAAGAAAAGAAAAGAAAAGAAAAGAAAAGAAAAGAAAAGAGAAGAAAAGAAAAGAAAAGAAAAGAAAAGAAAGAAAAAAAGGGAAGGGAAGGGAAGGGAAGGGAAGGGAAGGGAAGGGAAGGGAAGGGAAGGGAAGGGAAGGGAAGGGAAGGGAAGGGAAGGGAAGGGAAGGGAAGGGAAGGGAAGGGAAGGGAAGGGAAGGGAAGGGAAGGGAAGGGAAGGGAAGGGAAGGGAAGGGAAGGGAAGGGAAGGGAAGGGAAGGGAAGGGAAGGGAAGGGAAGGGAAGGGAAGGGAAGGGAAGGGAAGGGAAGGGAAGGGAAGGGAAGGGAAGGGAAGGGAAGGGAAGGGAAGGGAAGCTGCAGCAGAAGCCAAAAATGGAGCTTTTTTATCTTTTGAGCTGTCCACTTGGACAGCTCTTGACAAGTTGCCTGACACCAACAAGCCCCATCTGCGGGAACAGCTAAAAGGAGGGAGAGAGGCAGCATGAAGTGCTATGCCTGTTCCCACTCTCCTACCCTCAGCTCATGCTGCTGTGCTGCTTTTCCGCCTCTCCATGGATGAGGGCAGTATTGATGAATAGTCTGAAAGTTTATGATGTTCTCATGCCCCAGAAGACAGTCTCCAGGGGTCTAGCATCTTTGTAGCAGCTGCATCTTTTATTATTGTTGTTGTTGTTTATTTTGTATTGAGTGTGGAGAAAGAGTTTGCAAACTTGTAAAATACACCATCATAAGATTCTTCTTCAGTTCTCTCTCTATAGAAAGAAGCTTTTTAAAGACAGAAATTGTTGAAATACATTACTTCTCTGATGGGCATCCTTTCTTTCATAGCAAGTTCCATGAAAAAGGAGTTATGAATAAATGTCATGAATAGACATCTATGTCACTCCTGTATGAGGTTTACCTTGTACAAAACAGCTCAACTTGATTTGATTTGTTTGCCTCAATGGTCTGAAGTCTCGGAATTGTTTTAGGAAGAAATACTTAGCTGTGAAGGAGACAGAGCCAAAACTTAAACACAACTTAGCTAATGAAGTTCAATATTACTTTTTTTTTTTTAAATTATAGGTAGCGTAGAGTGCAATGGTGTGTGACACTGAGGACTTCAAACTCACTACAATGAAAAGAATCAAATTCAGGCTTTCCACATTTTTATTCCTTAGTTCAGAGAAAAAAAATAAATTAGAAACTTTTAGATTTTTTTTCTCACTAAGTAATTTTAAAGCTACTTTAGCAAACACTGTGAGATTATTAGAATCCATACAAATTAAGTATGGGAAAGAAAACATGCATAGGAATCAGAGAGTTAACAGATTTTGCCCATAAGTGAATTAAAAGTTTGAGCTTTCATTTTAGACTTGGATCATATGGCAAGCTAGATGGAAAATTCCATAAGCTTGCTCAAATAGTGTGAACAATGCCCTCAAAGTTTAATATCACTACTGTCTCTCCTTATTATGTCTTAACAAATTTCAGTCTTCTGTGACCTTATAATCAGAATGGATGAATTTTAAACCACTAGTGTGTTAATCACAACAAAACACTGTGGTTCTGCTGTTATTTGTTTCTCTTAGTGCTACTTTGTTCCTAAGTCATATGTGTTACCTCTGTGTATATTGAGTTGGGATGACACTTATTGTCATCTAGCTGAAGCTAGAAGTACAGTAATCTTCTGTCATTGTGTGAAGACAGTATCTCAATGTACGAAGTGAGTAAAGTTACCCTTAGTGCCAAGGTTAATGTATCAAAATCAGGTACCTTCTTGAATGAGTTCTGTCAAATATTCTTTAGCTGCTATAACCCTTTGAGACTCCAGGTGGAACGAAATGGAAAACTATTTAATTAAATGTGCAGGGAATGTAGTTGGGGACATTATGTATTTATTAAAGAAATCTGGTTTTGAACAACTGTATTACACTGGGAAGTTATCATTACTAGTAAACAGAATACTTGTTGGCACAGTTTAACAGAGCAGGTATAAAGGTAATACATAGGTATTTAACACAATCATGAATTAAAGATCTGGTATTAAATCTGAATATTTTTAAACAAAGTATATTCATTGGACTTTCATAGTATATGAAAGTATGTTTCATTAACATATTATAGTTTCATGACATTGTAGTTGCTTGAATGAAGTGTAGCTATGATTAATTTCAAACACACATTAGTCCAGGGTTATTATCAGGTTTGTCTGCTAATGTACAATCTGCTATGAAAGCTTTGGAGTGGAAATCCTGTAAATGCATAAATTCTTGTTTAAAATTCTGTAAATCACACAGAGATTAAAAATTATGTTTCAGTATCTACACTGAGAGAAGATTGGGTTTTTTTCTGTTTACCACTTTTTATTTTCACAAAATCAAGATGGAAAGAAAAAAAATCTGTTATTTTCACCTGGATATTTGGATATGAGAACAAATAGGTATCATCCATGTTCTGCAGGCCTGAGTTTGCTTTTATGTATTCAGGTTTTTCACTGGTGTTATCTCATACAGTTGGCTCCGGTTTTATTAGTACTACAACATTAGCACCATAACAGAAAAACAGACAGAGAAACAGATTATTTGTGTTATACCCTATATACCCTTCAGTTCATGAGTTATTCCTTAGCTCAGTCCATAACTTATTCAACTGAACTGTTCTCTGACAGTTCTGAGTCTTAACTAGTAAAGAGAATTTCTTTTCTAGAATGGGAGTTCTTTCCTGCCAAGACACTGCTGTCTGCTTTGGGGTCCCTGAATAGATTTGTGTGAATAATTGCTTTTTCCAGTTACTGGTCAACTGGGAAAATAATACAAAAAGAGTATACATGAACCAGCTTTCTTCTCTCCTCTCCCTATTCCTCCTGAATTTACACTGCATAAAAAACAAGCTGTTGGGCTATTTACAATAAAGTGCTAAATGGATGCTGTTTGTAGAAACCCTTTTCATAGGTCTCCACTTAGGGTACTTGACCAATTTCAAATCATGTGGGCTTCATTTGAACCAGGTATTTGATCTCAGCTTTCTCTCTTCCCAGTATTAAAAAATACTGTAATTCAGTATTTTTTAAATTACAGTATTGCAATGGAGTCAGTTTTGGTCTCCCCTTCTGAAGCTGTTTTGTAAAAAAAAAAAAAAAAATAAAGCCCCAAACCCCAAAATTAATCCCAAGAGAAGGGAAAAGAGCACATATAAGAATTAGCTTTCAGTTGGTTAAAAAAGCATTCAGTTTCTAAACAGATACATCCAGGTGGTTTGGGTTTTTATTCTCCAATAAATGTTTATGCAGTGTTTACTCCTGGTTTATCTTACTTCAAGAATTTGTGTAGTGAAGGTATAAACAGGAATTCAAACTCAGTACTGTGATATGCAAAATGAGTTACTTAAACAGTAGACTATCAGAAATATATACTTCTAGTTTCTATTTTTTCATTTTGTGGGTGACATTGATTTTCTTTGTGCACCACGGAATAATTAAAAAAACATCCTGCCACTTCCATCATTCTCAGTTTTCCCTGACCATATGAATATTTCCTTGACTATTTTCTAGTTTTCTTTCATATTAAAGATAGAAGATTCAAAAAAGTGTTTATTGACCTTTTCAAAGTAAAGGGAAAAACAAAATAAAAGTCAGCTCATTATGCAATGTGTGAGATGCACTTTGAGAAGTAGTGTCAAGTGGCTATAGACTTTACTTCTGTAGAGAAAACTTGCAAAATTTTAGGTATATCTCAATCATAATCACGTTTACTTTTCATGGCTTAAGTAAATGGATATTCAAACAGATTTGACCAGTCAATGGTAGACAATTTTCTACAGGATCCTGGCCTCAAAATGAAACTGTCTTCTTTTGCTAGACAACTTTGGGGACAGCAGATACAAATATATTCTTTAGATACTTATTCTGAACAATCTCGATGGGAAAGAAAACAGGCTATTTAATTTCACATTACATTATATCTTTTTACCCTTTTGGACTGGATGTCAATTACCTAAATATCAGGTTCTTCCTTTTAATATATATTGTAAGGCTAATTGTGCATAGATTGTTTTACTTCTTTTTTAAAGCTTCTATATTGGCAGTTAGAAACACAATCTAGAAATGATCTAAGCCATACTGTGATATTTGGAAGTATTTAAATCTCAAGTGATATTTAAGGATTCATCTTGAAGAAAATTGTGTATAGGTCTTTAAAAATAAAATAAAGAAAAAGGTTTTCTTCAATCTAGAGTTCATGAATAAAAATCAGATGCTGTTCCAGAGTAGCCACTTTTCTCTGAGGAGGGAATAAACCATAGAGTAGTTCCAGATTAACCTTGATACCCTGCTGACTGTGCTGCAATGAAAAGGCACACATTACAAAGCTCAGGAGAAAAATGGAAACTTTTTGTTGCTTCCTCCCAGAAAATAACTCTTCAGTGAGCTGAAATGAAAGGGTGGAAGTGCATGTTGGAAGATAATTCACATGCTTGATAACAAGTACAGTGTGGGCATTGGAGGGGACAAATAACAAAACGGATCAAAATTTGTTGTTTTATTGAAATTTAGATCAGATTTATACCTTAACAACACAAAATCAATCTATCACTGAATATAGCTTGATTTGGTTTTTTGTTTGTTTGGTTTTTTTTTTCGTGGTACAGAACAGCGTGGATTATCATATATTCTATTTCCTAAATTTTATCACCCCACATATTGAGAAATACAGTGCAAAGCAATCAAATTTCAATTTTGTCAGTAAGTTGACTTTTATTACATTAAAATTTCCTTGTACTTGTTCTCACTAGTCACGTTCTCATCGTCCTTTCACTATCACTTTGTCTTTTATTTAAAATAATTCAACACTTTCTGGTTTGTTCTTTCATACAGAATGTTATACTGAAAATACAAATGCTTCAGTGAAATTGAAGGTATGCAGTGGTTGCACTAAGAAAATAATGCTTTCCCAAGAAAGTGAAAGCTGGTGCTAAAGTAATAGTGTTAGTAGAAGCAGGATAAAATGTTTGACCTGTATCAGCAAAAGGAAAGGGACATAAGGGACATGTAAACTGATACATAAGTATTTTATCAAAAATAGATTTTTTTTTAATGGGAGATAAGCACGACCTGCCTCAGATACTCATTGTTCACAATATTCTGTGTTCATTTCTATTTTTTTCCTTATATATCAGTCTAGAATAGGATATCAGTCTAGGCAATTGTGTAGCCAGCAATACAAAAATCATTGCAAGAGAAGGAAATCAGGGAAAATTAAGATTCATTGTAATTTTTTTTGCTCTCACCTTGAAAGGGGCAGAGATGGAGTTCTGATCTTTACTTCCTGTTATCTTTATGCATTTTTCACTACACAATTATTGTATTGAAGATAACATAAGTAGCTACATAGCTAGATGAGTTCTCTACTGTAAAAAATAGACAGACATTGGGGTTCCAGGACTTCTGTTCTCCATGCTGAGTATCACCTTGATGTAAGACTCTCTGGATTTCTCTGGATATAGGAGGTGTCTAAGTTTTAGGCACTGCAATTCCTCAGTTAGTTACTTAAACCAGTCTGAATCTACCCCTGTACTCCAATTCTTTTTTTAAATACACCAATCAGTGCAGATGGCACTTCCACTACATGAATTTGAATCTTCATGTTATGTTTATGTTATAAAAATTACTAGTATTAAATTAGCATTCGTTATGTTTGCTTTTATATTATGTTGTTGGCTGTGGTCACTAGCCTTGTAAGCAGAGTGCCATTGAACCACTACTTGCACTGTTCCAATAATCCTTGTGGTTAGTATTACCAAATATTTCCACTGACAGCAGCAGCTACTAGAAAGCAAAAAAACAGTTATTAGTCATGTAGATGAAGCTGTAATCTGTGGCCATTCCAGACACTCTGAGCTATACCTTTTTTTGTGAATGAGTAACGAGATAAGATCTGTGCAGTACCTATCAATGTTTTCAGGCAAAGATGCCAGCCTTTTACTAGCAATGTCCTCATCTAGGTGATAAGACTTACAAACAATTACAAACACACTTATAAAACCCTTACAAAACAAGTGGAGTAGACTATACCCTTCAGAGATACAGAAGTGAAACACAGCCAAGAGGAATCTGGGAGTGGCAGGTCTACACATTTATTTAAGTAAACTACTTGTGAAGTGTTTAAAAAAAACCCCCACCACTTTAAAAAAAGCAAAAAAACCCTGTACCAGTTATCAGGGGGCACAGCTTAACTGAAGAAGAATCTGTTGTGCCAAATTTTGATTTGTCCATGCAGACTGGCCTACATCCAGCAGAAAGACAGGAGACAATTCTATGTGACAAGTCAATGAAATATTTTAAGAAGGGAACTTCAGAATCTATTGGTAAAAAGGTAAAACACAACTCAGGATGCAACCTAATTTGAAAGCAAGGATTGATTCTTGACCTGAGATACCTATTTTAATACTATGTGCAGTATTTGAAGAAATGGTTGCTATTGAAATTAGAGGATATCCATCTGCAAAGTATTTTAAGAAGTCAGATGACAGATCTTTCCCAAGTGGCTTCAAGTGGAAATTTGTAGCTAGTGATGTCAAAAAATGCCTTTAGATATACGGTTTCTGAAGAAAAGAGAAACAACATTTAGGAAACTAGGAATATTGATGTTCTAAGATCACATGGAACTGCTTGGTTCTACAAACTCTTCATCCATACATACACTGAAGCATTTTCTACAGGTGGGAACAGTACTGCTGGACTCAAAATTTGAATGATTCAGTCTTTTGAATGACAAACTCATGTTGAAATGGAAAGATTATATTGAGACAATTAAAAACAGGTCAATAATCCCTAAATGAAAATAATTTTTCGGAACATGGACCTTTGCTTGTTGAACTGATTTTTGATGTGATGACCAAAATACTAGTACTATTTACTCCTGTAAGTAGACATTAAAGGAATGGCAGACAGCAAGAATAAAATCTTGGATGTGGATGTGTATCTCTGTGATTTTTACTGGGTGACAGAGATATGGTTATGTTGGCTAAAGACAAAACCATCCTACACAATCCTACCAATCCTACAAAATCCTGTGTAGGATTACTTAACTAAACTGTTTCAAGTTGGAGCAGTAACACATTAAGGGTAAAAGAAACTGATGCACTTCACCTGGAATGTAGCTAATGAAGAATTGGGCAATGGAGATGGCACACTGTATAACTGTTTTCCCAAAACTTTTCATGGGGCAAAAAGTCGAGAGCTGTGAATGTAGAAGACAATAATAGAGCTGGAAGTTTTTTTGACAAAGTATTCTTATGAGACAGAGAAGGTTTCCTAGCATATTTTTGATGTGTAATAATCATCCAGCAGGTCATGATCAAGCATATGACTTTTTTTTTCCTTAATGCAAAAGATATGTCTATAAACCAGAATATTTTCTAGAATCCTCTGAAAATCATATATAAGTGAAAGAAAGGCTAAATTGTATACTGGAAGAATGCTAAAATTTGGCACCTTCCATTAGGTTGCAAACTGTAATTATAACAAGGCTAAAAAGAGACATGAAAATATGCCAGAACACAGACTAAAACTGGTCTATATGATTCTTTTCTGTAAGATCCAGTAGAGGCAGATTGGTGCATGGTGATGGATTTCCTCACTACGTTTCTGACTGCAGTCCTGGACAGATGGCTATCAGAGAAACCAAAAACAGTAGAGGAGGTGGTACATTAAGACAATCTTTCCCTTAAAATATGACAGATCTCTCATAAATGTACTAATATTAAAATATTAGTCATAACTTCATAGCACATTTTTGACCGAAGTGTTTTCATCCAGCAATCTGTGTACACATGAAAAAGAATCCCAATTTTTGCTTCAGTCTTAGTATTTCATTCTTTTAAAATTATATTCCAGAAGTATGAATGAATGATAGTATTTTGAAATTTTGACTATTGTAGAGAACCGATACCAAATGCGGTTTTGTCTCGACATTGCCGCTGTAGCACCATCCAGCGTCACGCTTTGAGAAAACCCTCTTCTCCACAGTTTTGAGAAAAACCACCTCGTGCGCCTGCGCAGGGACTAAAGGTGCAAAAAGAGACGAGGCAGGGACTAAAGGCGCGAAAAGAGCAGAGGCGGGGGCAGCACGTCCATGGCAAACCGCACATACACATTTGTGATCCGCGCATGCGTGAGAGCCCCTATATAAGGAGCACACGTGCCCCTCGGTGGGGGCGGTGGTGGCGCACGAGACCACTCCTTCTGTTCCTGCACCCTCAAGGCTCCCCCCACCTTTCAGTCCCCAACGAAGCCTGAGGCCACCGAAGACCCAGCGGAAGATCATCGGACTCGAAGTGGTGGTGACAAACTCCTCCTTCTCTTTCTCTCTCTCTCTCCCCTATTCTTCTCCTCTCCTTCCTTGCCCTCCCTCCTCCCTCCATTCTCTTCTCCCCTCAAATAAAAGGTTGTATGACATCTGACCGATTCCAGCGTCTTAATCTCGTCCTTGGGATCGTATCAAAACCTCCCCCGACATTGGATCGGGGCAACTAAAAAATTATATTTATCTGTTTACATCCACAAGGCAAAATCTTCCATCCTACACAGCAGTAAAGGCTATGTCAAAGTGTTTAAATCAATATTATTTAGCAGGAAGGAAAAATGTGTTTCCTTAACATACTCAAGTAAAACAAGGGACAGTGTTCTTGGAAATTATTTAATGTGCTTAGTACTAGGTGGCTTGCATTTCATCTCCTGACTTACATGTTTAAACCTTTCATTGGTTTTACTGTACTGGATTGATGTACTCCAGCAGAGTTAGCTTATCACTGCAATCCATACTCTGTTGTGAGGCTTGCCTCAAAGAAAATGTAAAATGCATTCAGAACCTTTGATATTTCAATGCAAATTCCATACTGTGTATTAAAGAATGGAAAACAAACTGCACCACACTATAATTGGTGTTTAGCTCTATTTCAGCTGATAATCCATGTATGCTTACTTGTAAACCTGGAAATATAGAAAAATAGAGCAGACAGTAAAATGACGAAAATAAAGTATCTTATAAAATACAAAGTATATAATTATTTTTTGTTTTTAGATCTATAACAACATTTAAGGGAACTTCCATTTCTTTGGAGAAAAAAATGCTTTACTTTACAATGACTACACAATTCTGGTGTGCTCCCAGTATCATCTTTACAAATACTTGTTAGTGTCAAGAAATATTATTTATTAACTTTTTAATATAATTTTATGTGTTTCATAGTGTACAATGTAAAAAAGAATGAAACAAATGCGGACTAAAATCTTCATGCTGTAAATCAGCTGAACAATTTGTGCGAATTAAAATTTGTGGGTCAGATATTAACTTGTATATCATATAATCCAGACTATACACTTTCTTTCATCAGAATTAAATCAGAAGTGAATCTCTTATTACCTCAAGCTACTTTTTATAATTGAATATGTCCAAGATGTTAATTTTTTTAATTCTATATGATAGTTGTTCCTTATTTGAGTGCCTCCTTAATGTTCTGAATCTTAAAGAAATTGGCAGAGAAATGATTGATTATGCTTAAGTTTTTGACTTGCAGATGATTTGGCTCATACAAAGCCCTTTTAAAGCCTGAAGTGGACTAGTCTTGTAAAAATTTGCAGTATTGAATCTAGATTATACTGAATTCATTAAGAAAACAAACTTGTAGATTCTGGATACTCTGGATATGGGAAACTTCCAACTTTTATGGACAGCTCATCTTTTTCCTGCACTTGGTATTCATTTTCTCAGCCTTCCTTGTTTGAAAGACCTTTTTTTTATTTCCACATAAATTAAAAACCCCACAGATCTCAAAAACACAAGAAAAAACAAACTCAATTTTCAAAATATTGGGGGAGGGTGGGGTGGGTGTGTGAAGCTGATAATGCCGTGGAAACATTTTGCATTTCTTTGGGATTATCAACATTCCACATGGATCTTCTAATAGACATATCAGTGCAACAGTGGATGTCTAAAGATAAGTTTGAATATATTTAAAGCTCTGTCCTTCAGTGTGTTTTTCAAAGCATCATGCTAACGATACTGGTTTCCACAGCAACCAATAGCATTTCCACCTCCTCCTTTTCCTCTACCCTCTTGCCTGGCAGCGCTCCCTGTAGGACTGACATCTCTTTGTGTAAAAATAAACAAGCATAATTTTGTGTAATACTGTCCAAATAGTAATGCTGCAGTATCTGGGTAAAATATATATTTTAACTGCCAAATGATGGGCTTAAGTCAGGTTTTATGCTCCTTGGGGATTTTTTTTTTTTTTAAAAAAAAACCAGATGATTTGGGGAAGAGTATGAAAACCAATCAAGAAATCAAGCAAGGCACTGGGAAATGCAATTTCTGCTTGTCACAAATGAGCCTGAAACATCTTAAAAGGCCAATGGTCAAGCTCTCAAAAAAAACCCCAAGAGTTTTTATGAATGGTAGATATGTTTCATTGCTGAATCAATCACAAACTCATCCTGATTTCTCTGACTATCCTTGTTACAGATCAGTATTCCCAAAATAGCTTTAATCAGTTATTGTCAGCCTAAGGGTTGTCAGCAAATTGCTTGTTATGGTTGTATCTCATTCATTATTCATCCACTGTAACTGGTCATATGAATAACATGATACGACTGCTGTCAATGCTGATGTCCAGAATTTATTCAACAAGATGATAATGAATAATAAGTTCTTTATATAAATATTATCATCCATAACTTTTTTTTTTATAAAATAAGTAAAATTTATGCAGTTTGTGAAGAGTTTATTTAATATCCTAGGAGTCATCTCCTATATTATAATTATTTTAATGTGAACAATTATATGTAGTGGACAGGATGTGTTTTGTAAGTTAATAAATTATGATTAATATAAATAAAATAAGGAAGTTGAGTCTTTACGAACAATTAGTTGTCTTTTGCTGTGAAAAAACCTGTTAAATCCATCCTTGTAACTCTGTTTACATCAATAAATTTTGCCCAGTTAGAATCTGTGTGATAATAAAATCAAGCTCATGAGCATTCACTTTCTATCATAAAAAAAAAAAAAATTATATTAACCCTTCCAAGAAAAGACACATAAAATTTTATGTAACATATTGTGGATTACTTAATAGGTTTGTTTGCACAGCTACCTGTTCAGCAAGCGTTCATAACAAGTGATATTTAATTATATTGTCAATATCAAGCATTCAACAATAATGAATCAGTTGGCAATTCTTTAAATTGAAAAAAAAAACTTAAAAAAAAACCAACCAGCCAAAAAAAAAAAAAAACCGAAACATATACAGCCATAGGTTTTATTTTTCTTCTTCCAAACTTCTTGGCAAAGTGTGGTCTCATATTGAGATTTTTCTCTGCAACTATAAAACTAGAAATGTAGGAAAGATGGAAGGGAACGGGTTTTTACACAAAAACATATTCCCAGAAATTGAAGATTTAAGAAAAAAAGAATAGTTATTATATGACTGATAATTAAATGAGTTCCAAGAGTTGGCAACACTGACTGAAAAGTAGAATTATTCATTGCTTTATGTTTTTCTGTTACCTCTCACATCTTCATTGATCGTCTGTTTTGTCGTATAAAAACTCCTGGTACTCTACAAACAGGTAAACCTTGTATTTGTACACCTGGTTTACCAAAAAATTGATTTCAACTATACTTCTCTGTAGGCCTGTTATTAATACACATTTTCACAGATTTCTGCATCAACAGATTTTCATATTTCCAAGTTTTATGTTGGAAAACTAAAAAAGGTTTTTATTATGCCCCTTTTTTATTTGTAACAGTAAACTTTTGACTGGTAGAAGTGAAGATATCTTTTTCAGACACAGAATCATTTGATTAACTGGTTCCTAGCTTATCGCATGTGTGGTGTGTCATGTTCTGTTAAACATGATGTGCTTGAGTGTTTATAAAAGTAATTTGGTTTTGCTGTCCTGAGTGCTCCACATGGCGACAACTGGGACCCCCTTCAGATTCCTCATCCCTTGGAGAAGTGAGAGTGTTCAGGCTTGGGAAGCTTCTCAATGGAGAAAGAAGGAAGATGAGAGACACAACAAGACTGCGAATTTGCAGTATCTTGTAGCAAGCAGAGTGCCTGCATGCAGCAGGGAGCAAATCTAAACCCAAGCCAAGTTTCAGAGACCATGAAAAGAATGCTTTTTTCTTAGGAACAAAGATGGGACTACGTGGAGTTTTTCAACCTAGGAAGACAGTAAAACTTCTGGATTAGAAAGCAAGATGAGAGAAGTGGCCCACAGTACATGGGGAATAATTAGTGTCTGACAGACATGATTTTATTTTAATGTCTCACACAGAAAATCTGAGTTGCTCTGTTTAAAGACTAACTTTCCCTAATTTATTACTCTGTACCCTAAAAACTAGAATGGAAGCTTTTTGGTATTTTGGGGGGTGCCTGCTTTAAGGAAAAGGGGAAGAAAGTTCCACTTTAGTGTATTGTAATTCCATCACAGCATCCCACAGTATAAAACTCACACCGACATAGACTGTCAATACTGTCAATTCCTGTGCTTGCCTAGATCCTAAGCTGTCTGGAAAGGGAACAGGGAACCCAGTCTCTCATTGCTAGATATAATTGGTTATAAGCAAAGGTGCAGGAAACTCTGAGTGTTTGTTAAAGAATAGTACATCTTTCAAGCTCCGGTCCTAGGGCTGTGATGCATCAGAGTTTTTCAAATCCTCAAAACTTCTTATTAAATATTTTAGACTTATTTTAGTTTTACACTTCTTTAAAGCAGTATTGCTTTTCAGATCAATCTATGGCTTTAATCCAAGAAAGCTTTATTTGGAGGGAAAAGAAATTTTCTGGTAACATTAACCACTGTCTCTTGCACATGCTTAATATGAGGATTAGCTTTTTGGCAACACACAAGGACTATATACAGGTATAGAAATCTGACATTCATATTTATTATGAAGATAGAATAACTGTCCACTCTTTCAAAATGAACTGTGCTATAGCTAGTAGTTATGAATGAGCTGAACTACGTGTAGCTTATTGCTTGAGCATTAAGGAAAAGAGGTAATTTCCTTTCTTTGCTGTAACAGCATTTTCTATGAGTCACTTGGCAGCTTGGGCCTAGGTCTGTGTCCTGGTTTCGGCTGGGATAGAGTTAATTTTCTTCCTAGTAGCTGGTATAGTGCTGTGTTTTGGATTTAGAATGAGAATAATGTTGATAGCACTGATGTTTTAATTGTTGCTAAGTAGTGCTTACACTAGTCAAGGACTTTTCAGCTTCCCATGCTCTGCCAGTGAGAAGCTGGGAGAGGGCACAGCCAGGACAGCTGACCCAGACTGTCCAAAGGGATATTCCATACCATATGATGTCATGCTGAGTATATAAACTGGGGGGAGGTGGCTCGGGGGGGGCAGTGATCACTGCTCAGGGACAGGCTGGACATCGGTCAGCAGGTGGTGAGCAATTGTATCATGCATCATTTGTTTTGTATATTATTATTATATTATTATATTATATTAGTAGTAGTAGTAGTAGTACTACTACTACTATTACTACTATTTTACTTTATTTTACTTCAATTATTAAACTGTTCTTATTTCAACCCATGATTTTTCTCACTTTTATCCTTCCAATTCTCTCTCCATCCCACCAGGCGGTGGGAGCAGCTGTGTAGTGCTTAGTTGCTGGCTGGGGTTAAACCATGACAGTCTGTGACATAAGTAGCTTTATTCAAATGATTTGTCCAAAGGAATTAATACCTATGTAGTCACATGTCAATGTATTTGAAGGTCCAGAGCCACAGACATCAGCTGTAAATTCTGCCTGCAAGACATTAATAACCAAATTATTGTCTTTTCCCAATATAAGCAGGGATAATTTTGTAATACCATATTATAATTTCTCTTCCTAAGATGGGTATCGGATTGTTTACAGATCTATATGTTTCCTTGCTTTTTGAACAAGCAAGCAAACAAAGATAAACAGAATAAAATGAGCCCTTTTAAACAGTAAGAGAATAATAGTGGTATGCATAAGGAGAAGAGCTAGTGCTAAAATGTTGATAGTAATTTTAATACCTGGCAATGTATTTTAAGAGCTTTTTTCAGATGCCTGAAAATGTTGACATTAGCATCTAACAATATTGCAAAAATATTGTTGACTGTAAATTACGAAATACTGTTTAAATTTAGTAGTCAAGCTATTCTGAAAGTATTGAAATAGCTTTGAATTACCTTATTAATTTGGAAGATATCTATGTTTCAAAGTTTTCAGCTCAATTTCTGTGCAGCATTCCCTCAGAATTAAAATTTTATTTTTTTGTTTCTCATATTAATGGAATTAAACCAACTGGATTATTTTGTTTCTCTTCCAAATTGTTGCTGACTGCTTTCATGTCACTTCAGTTATAGCCAAAAAAAGGCAAGTGGATCAACAGCTATTCCACTTGATGGATCAGCCAGCAGGGCTTGCTTTTAGACAGGCAGATGGTATCTTGCCTCTAGAGAGAGACTGTTCTACCTGCATAAATAAGCCTCCATTAGTCTTGAACCAGACTACTCCCCAGTATACTTGGTGTAGAGGAAAATATCACATTGACCATCTTAGAGACTGAATCAAGAATATGGTGATTAAAATATTAATAGTATTTTTAGACTCCTTGCATTTAAAATATTTTTTTTTTTGTCTTCAGTCCAATTCTAATCCTGATGATGACTTCTAGGGCTTTATATTGGTAGTTCAGGTGCTTCAATGCAGTGACACAGAGTGCAGCACTGTTCTGTTTGAGGACTGAAGCATGTGTAGAAAAAAAAAGATTCTTTCAAAGGCCACCTGAGAAGTGCTTGCATGTTTTGTTCCTTCTGTAGAAGAATAAAGTTGGTATGCTGTGTCCAGTTTTTGTCACCCAGATCAAAGGGACAGGGAGAAACTGGAGGGGTCCAGCAGGAAGTATACAAAGATGGTCAGAAACCTAGAGAAACATGTCATACAAAATGAGGTTGAGGGACTCAGGTTTGTTCATACTGGTGAAAAAGAAGCTCAGGGGTGGTCTAGCAATGACCTAAAGCTAATTGAAAAGCAGTTACCAAAATAACAGAGCCAAACTCTTCTCATTCGTATAGATGATGCCACAGGGTGAAACAGACAGAAGTTATGTCTTTGGAGGTTCAGATTAGATATTAACAGAAGCATTTTTCCTAGGCAGTGCAGCACAGAAACAGGCAGTCCAGAGAGGTTGTGGAATATCCATTTGTGGAGGTTTTCAAGATTCATCTAGAAAAATTCATAGCTGCCCTGACCTGGTGCTGATTGTAATTCCACAGTTAGTGGGAGACTACTACATGACCTCCAGAGATTCCTTCCAACCAGTGTTTCCATGATGCTATGATAAGATCTATGGTAATAATGGTATTCCTGAACACAATAATCCTCTTCACATAAATAAGTCCTTTTATATGTTTTCAAAACTGCCAATACTATTTACTGCCACTTTGCACGAGGAAATTGGTGAAAGACATTGCCTTTGCTGTCAGATGATTCCTATTTTTTTAAATACAGGTTTACTTTAGGCTTGTATGTTTCTTTTACAAAGCTCTTTCCACTGTAAAGTCACTACTTGCTATTAAAAAATAAATGTTAATTAGGATCCTCATTTATTTTTCCTATAAAAGCTGGTGTCATTCCAAGGAAGTATGTAGTTTAGAAGTGCTAATTGTTTTATTTTATATTAAAAGGTAATTAAACATTATTTCTGATATTATTGTTATATTATAAATAAGTTCAAATTGGAATGTCACATCTTAAAAACAAAAGAGTTACAGGTATTTGATATCTTTGGGGATCTACTCATAATCTATAATTCTCTGTCTTTGAATAAATTAAATCTGAACTTTCTTGGATTAATTGCGTCTTTTACCTTCATGCTATAGCGTAATAAGAAATGTTAATCTAGTGTAATAATAAATATTGTTTGGTCTTAAAAACATAAAGATAATTTATTTTCATTTCATTTAGAATATTAAGATTGTTCTCCACCTGAAAAATGTGGAAGTAGCAATTTATTCCAAGATCTAGACTGCTTAAGATAAATAATAAAATAAACACCATAGTACATAAAAACTAGATGCTTCACCTGACCAGGAAGGACTCAACTATCTAACTTAGACAATCTTTCTAGATAGCCAGTAGAATTTGTTATCCATGTTAATAAATAAACCAAGAAGACTTCACATTGGCACAATAGCCATCTAGATATAACTATTACAGATGCATCTGAAGTCCTGCCCTTATTGTTCCTTGGCTTGCCTCTGTTATTTAGAAGACTGAAATTAAATGTGAGGAATTCTATCTATCTTCTACACATAATTCCTTTCTTACAACATTTGCGTATCTCCATAGGAATTATTATGTCACTGCTGTGTTCCTTTTCTAAAAGTGAATGACTAGAAGTGAAGCCAGGGTAGGCATATATTCACTAATATGCTGACGTTAAAATATGGTTAGTATTATATTTCTTTTACTCTGTCATCTTACTAAGTTTGCCTCTAGTCTTGTTTATGCAAACAATCCTGTTCTTATCTGTTAATATCTCTAATTCTCTGTCTGCTTATAATTATGTCCATTTCTTCTCTTATAAAGTTTCCTTTGTAGAATTTTAACTTACCTTGATTTTATTCCTAATGCTTGCTTTCTTCTGATCAAAGCAATTTTTGTTTGTTTGTTTGTTTGTTTGCTTCTTTGTTTTGCTTGCAAGGAAAAAGTCTTATCAGGTTTGAGAAACTGTAAGTCAGCAATTACTTAGTGCTATGAGATGAATAAAGTATCTGAAGGCAACTGAATATTTCACTCTGACCTAGAATGTGTTAAAAAAAAAAAAGAAAGAAAAAAGACCCAAATATGAATAAGCTTCATAAATAATTTGCTTTGAATCTGCGAATCACAATTAGAACCCATCTCTAACTACAAAACACTGAGTTTATTGTAATACCCTGAATCATATTCAGTTACCCATCATCTGTATGATTCTACCACCTTTAGATGCAGAGTTTAAAAAAAAAAAACAACTGGAAAGTGCTCATATACATGCAGTTTGCATATGAGAGTTTGTATTTAATCTGTACATGTTTGTATATATTTGTATATGACACTATTCAGAATATATTAGCTAATATGGTGTATTAGAAATAAAATAGTTCATTAATAAAACAAATATGCTGTATTTCTAGGAAGTTACAATGTACTGTAAATTCCATTGGATACCTGGACAGTAAAAGAGATTGATGCATACATTAGAAGCAAATACACCACTGAAACCAAATAACTGGAAATACGCTGCTTAACCCTCGTCTCCCCATCACTCTTCAAGGAATACATCAGTGTTATTTCAGCACATATCATGCTATTTCTAAAGAGGAAGAATATATAAAGATGCAGAGTTGTATATGTTGTGTACTTCCGAATGCATAGATGGATGTAGGCAGAAAAATACTTTCATATAAATTTGTAATTTAACCATAAAACAATTAAAAAAAAAATCATTTTTGCAACAAACTGATAATGACAGAAAAAATGGAGGAAACTGATGATGAAATGAAAAGTATATCTTATTCAAAGGACAACAATCTCTTCTAGAATAATATGCTAGACTTTCAAAAGAAAGGTAAACAAATGTGGCAGTGTTAAACATCAGTGAGCACCCTCTAAAAGGAAGTGGATGCATAGCTTTAAAGGGAAGAAATTGTAAAATCTGATTCACCATTGCTCCAATGCCTGTACATCTATATTTACTTTGCTGAAGTAAGCTGGTGTAAGTCTGAAATAATGCATAGCTGGATCATGCTCTTTATATGAACCCGTGTGCTCACAGATGCATGAAAGACTTAAAGAGCTCAATCTATTGAAAAAATTTTAGTATCTCAAAGGGGAAATGATTTTTGATACTAAAAGGCTTCTTAATCTAGCAAACAAAAGTGTAACTAATTCCAGTGGCTGGAAGTGGGTTAAAAACAAAATCAAACTGAAACTAAAGTACATTTTTATAAACATTTTGGATAATTAGTTAGTATAGCAATTTAATGTAAATGTGGAGAGTTAGCATGAAATATTTTAAATCCAGATCAGAAATCCTTATCAGAGCCACATTCTCAATCAACCAGAGCTTTTAAGGACCAATGTAAGAATCAGAATAACTAATACTAGATCACTTGAGAGCAGAAGTTCTATCCAGATGGGACAAAGAACACAATATAGTCTTTACTTCTTCTTCGGGTTGTGCAGCAGCACACATGCTGTTGTGTGTTGGACAGATGCTTATGAATGGTTTCCAAAGTAGATGCCCTTCAGTTTCTGACATCAGTTACACTTTCTGCAGAAAATTTTGTCTGATCACTGTGGATACCATTTGCATCTTAGCAATTCCTAGGCACCCTCTCAGTTCTACATTTTTGTAAGTTGAAATAAAATTCTTACTGCTTCAATAGCCCTGATACCAGTGGAATTGTTTCAAAAGCCACAGCTATTTCAGAACCTGTTTTGCCTTTTAGAAAAATGGTCCAGGCATACTTAGATAATATGTCTATCACTGTGTCCTGGTTTCAGCTGGGATAGAGTTAGTTTTCTTCTTAGTAGCTGGTAGAGCACTGTGTTTTGGATTTAGGATGAGAATAATGTTAATAATGTTGATAACACACTGATGTTTTGGTTCTTGCTGAGCAGAGTTTACACTAGTCAAGGACTTTTCAGCTTCTTGTGCTCTGCCAGGTGCATAAGAAGCTATGAGGGAGCATAGCTAGGACAGCTGACCCAGACTGGCCAAAGGGTTATTCCATACCGTATGACGTCATGCTCAGTATATAAGCTGGGGGAAGAAGGAGGAAGGGGGGGATGTTTGGAGTGATGGCGTTTGTCTTCCCAAGTAACCGTTACGCGTGATGGAGCCCTGCTTTCCTGAGGATGGCTGAACACCTGCCTGCCCATGGGAAGTAGTGAATGAATTCCTTGCTTTGCTTTGCTTTGCTTGCGCGCAGCTTTTGCTTTACCCATTAAACTGTCTTTATCTCAACCCATGAGTTTTCTCACTTTTACTCTTCCGATTCTCTCCCCCATCCCACCGGGTGGCAGTGAGTGAGCAGCTGTGTGGTGCTTAGTTGCTGGCTGGGGTTAAACCATGACACACTGTTAAGATGTACATAACTCCATCATTGTGTTTGGAAAACTGTTGCAAATCCAATAAGTCTGCCTGTCATTGTATATCCATCTCTGCCACAATCACCTTGGGTTTTTTAAAGTGCTTTTTTGTAGCCTTGTGTAAACTGTAAGCATCTTAGTTTGGAAACCAGATTACCATTTGGCTTCTGTTCAGATTGGCAATCCATCTTCTAGCAGCTTCAGAAAGGGGATTTATACCCAAAACTTCCCACCTCCCTAGGAGCACAATGAACCTCTTTTAACAAAAGTGATGGTGTAGACATGTCTCCGTACACACTGCTACTATGAAACACTGGAAAATCAGTTTAACTCTAATAAAGAGACATGTTTTTAACAGGGTATGAGGGGAGCTGTCTACCAGTCAGCCATCTCCAGGCTTCCTCCTTTTTTCCCTTGAACACTGCTGTCACTTCTATGCCTATTCTCCTTTCTTCAGCTACTGCAGGCACAGACACAAACAAGTCATGGCACATTTCTGACATCTCCCTCCCCAGTCAGTCAGCTGGAGCTTTTTGGAATGTTATGTAAGGTCATTGACCTAAAGATAGCACATACAGCACCAGCCTACACCCCATAATGGTCTTACAGGTAGTTGTAAGACACCTGAAAACATGGGCAAAGGGAGCTCTCCCACACCACCCACCCTCTCTGTGTGACACCTCAAAATCCAGTTTGTGGTTCACGAGCCCATTGACCGGTTCTCCTGGTTCATACAGTGTTTTTAGAGACTTAGGGTCTTTTTCTTATTGACCCCATGCACATGTTCTTTTGAAGTTGAAATTTTGTTCTGGTTTTCTGTTTTTGCAGACAGTGTTGCCTGTGTCTTGCAGCACCATCCAAAGCCCAAAGTCTGCCCCAGTAGTATTGCACAGCCATCCTGTTGGGCTCGGCCCAGATGCTGGGGCTTCTCACTCCAGCTCACAGGATCGGTCTCTTTGCATGCAACAGGGGCCCCTTTCTGAGCTTCCTAGGGGTGCCAAAGGAAGTGGGCAGACAGTCAGAGGAAGATCTAAGAATACATGGGTATGACAGCATCAAAAATGGCCATGAGCCAATCACAAGGTAGAATGAAAACACATGGGGAATGATGCTCTCAGAAGTGGCAGCCTCCCTATATGCAGTGAGAGGACACTGACTTTTCTGATGTGCTTCTGGGGAAGGGCAGCTCAGCAATAACTGAACGTTATGAAAACATATGGGGCATGACATTGTCAGAAAAGGAATCTCCTTGTCATAAAATGGTATCTGAAACAACATGGTGGACCCTAAGCATGTAGTGAGAGAGGCTTCCAGCTCTGCTGTCCTTTGGTTATCCTCCCTGACATAAAATGGTGGCTGAAACAAAATGGCAGTCCCCTGTGTCTGTAAACTGGAAGTGGTGGCTGGTCCTGCCAGTCACAACAGACCATAAGACCAGAAGAGGGTTGTGACTTCCAGGGTGAATGGTACATATGGGAGTGGGGTCCCTGCTACTTCTTACCTTGAGTAAAAGTTGTCCCTATATTATTATCAAGGACAAGCTCAAGCAGAGTACACTATGTCCTATTACATAGTTTGTGGGTGGACTGGATGGTTGTGGTTGGTTAACGGTTGGACTCAATGATCTTAAGGGTCTTTTCCAACCTTAACGATTCTGTGATTCTATGATTCTATGCTATTTCTTGTCACGATGGGGAAGTTCTCATTCCCATTCTCATCCATGTACGGTTCCTTGAGTACAGTGCAATCAGTATTACAAGCTTTGCCTAAAATTGGAGAGGATCAGCATTGATAGAGACCTACAGCATATAATAATGGACTGTGTTTATGAAAATATGTGTTGAACAACCCTTTACTCTATGAGGAACACATGAAACAGAAGAACTCTGAATATTAAAGAAAAATTAGTACAGCACTTTGTATGTTGGCAACCACAGTGTCTACTACTCCATTGCCAATTAGCTTAGGGTACTTTATTGAGGTTATATGTATCTTCTGCATTTGGAATACTTGAAGGTACATATAAAGACATGAGACATCATAGCGAGCTTATTCTATAGGTGTTAAGGAAAACATTCTTTCCCTGACGTTTTATTTTGAAAAGGGTTTAGTTGCTACTTTTTTCTTCTGTTTTTAAAACAGTATTCCAGCAGTGGAAGGAGTATTTTTATGCTGAGTTGGAGGCTGTTATAAATACTCTGCTGTCTTTATGACCATCACAACCAGGGAACTGGCAAGATGCTTATATTTTCTACAAGTCTTGCCTGCAAGCAGGGCAGTACACCACTGGTACTAAACCCCCTGAAATGAGTCACTGAGCTGACTCGTGTGTCATTCCCATGAGTCAGTGACAACCCCGGCCCCTTTGGTTACTATCTATTCAGCTGGGAGTGGATGGGGAAGATATATTTGCTTACGTAAGACTGAGCAGGAGGGCTTACTCTTCCAAGAGTGAGATTTACCAGATTCCCTTGTGAGGATTATGTTTGCCCTCAGGATGCTGCACAGTGTCAGTGAGAGCAGAAGGGAAGAGACAGAAGAAGACTGAGAGTGGGAAGCTCACACAGAGCCATGGCCATTAGTGGCAGCTGCCCACTGCAGCTCAAATACTTGGCCAGTACCCAGCAAGTAAGATTTCTGACATTTCTAGTTCAAAAAATGTAAAATGGGGCAGGAGAGGTCTCTCTCAGGGGCGCTGGGGTGGATATTGGCTGGTTGGAGCTGGTTGGAGCAAGTTGGAGTTGGTTCCTCTACCCCACTGCTCATGTGACTGTTGCTGCCCAGCAGGAGCTCCAATGGCTGCTGGCAAGCTGGGAGCAATGACCTGAGAGACCCTAGGTGGGGGGCCCTCTGTGTCACGGGGCAAGGGGGACACCTGTCACTTCCCCCATGGGACCCCCAGAAGGAGCCTCCAGGGCAGGAGACAAACATATCCACAGAGTCCCAAGAGGGGCCCTAGGTCCAAGTGGGCTGCACCCACTGCAAGCACCCCTCTCTTCCTAGCAAGGACTGCAGACCGCCGACCCTCACTTTGGCAGCCACCACCCTTCACTGAGGGGGACCAGTTCCACCAGCTTGGGGACCCCAGGAACACAGGCAGAGATGCATAACACCAGGGAAGAGGTGTTGGTGTTAGTCACTTTTCTTGTGTAACCCTTTCAAAGGTATTATAAATGAGACTTTTCTGTAGTAATTTAAAAATGTTGTTAGGCAAAATTAAATTTCTGGATCCATAGCTCCAGTTTGTTCCCTTTTGCCCATAATAAGATTTTGACTATAAAAACCCGTGAACTGGGAGAGGTCCAAAGTATGAAAAATTCAATGGTAAGCTAATTATATAAAATTCCTAATCACTTCATGCTGTTCAAAGTTTCTATTATTGGATGTGGGGGAAAACATAGTGACAAAGGATGAAGAAAAGGCTGAGGTACTTAATGCCTTCTTTGCCTCACTCTTTAATAGTCAGACCAGTTGTTCTCTGGGTCCCCAGCCCCCTGAGCTGGAAGACAGGGACAGGGAGCAGAATCAAGCCTCCATAATCCAAAGGGAAATGGCTGGCAACATGCTACACCATGTAGACACACACACGTCTATGGGGCTGGATGAGATCCACCCAAGGGTAGTGAGGGAGCCGGCAGAAGTGCTCACCAAGCCACTTTCCATCATCTATCAGCAGTCCTGGCTAACCGGGGAGGTCACAGTTGACTGGAAGTTAGCAAATGTGACGCCCATCTACAAGAAGAGCTGGAAGGAGGATCTGGGGAACTACAGGCCTGTCAGTCTGACCTTGGTGCTGAGGAAGGTCATGGAGCAGATCATCTGAGTGTCATCCCGTGGCATGTACAGGACAACCAGGGGGTCAGGCCAAGTCAGCATGGGTTTAAGAAAGGCAGGTCCTGCTTGACTAACCTGGTCTCCTATGACAAAGTGACCTGCTTAGTGGATGAAGGAAAGGCTGTGGATGTTGTCTACCTGGACTTTAGTAAGGCCTTTGACAGGGTTTCCCGCAGCATTCTCCTGGAGAAACTGGCTGCTCATGGCTTGGACAGGCATACTCTCCGCTGGGTAAGAAACTGGCTGGATGGCTGGGCCCAAAGAGTGGTGGTGAATGGAGTTAAATCCAGTCAGTGGCAGGTCACAAGTGGTGTTTCCCAGGGCTCAGTACTGGGGCCAGTTCTGTTCAATATCTTTATCAATGATCTGGATGAGGGGATGGAGTGCACCCTCAGTAAGTTTGCAGATGATACCAAGTTAGCCAGGAGTGTTGATCTGCCTGAGGGTAGGAAGGTTCTACAGAGGGATTTGGACAGGCTGGATCGATGGGCCAAGGCCGATTGTATGAGTACCAGGTCCTGCACTTGGGTTACAACAACCCCATGCAACACTACAGGCGTGGGGAAGAGTGACTGCAAAACTGCCTGGCAGAAAAGGACCTGGGGGTGTTGGCTGACAGCCAGCTGAATATGAACCAGTAGTGTGCCCATGTGCCCAAGAAGGCCAATAGCATCCTGGCTTGTATGAGGAATAGTGTGGCCAGCAGGACTAGGGCACTAGTGAGGCTGCACCTCGAATACTGTGTTCAGTTTTGGGCCTGTCACTACAAGAAGGACACTGAGGTGCTGGAGCATGTCCAAAGAAGGGCAATGAAGTTGGTGAAGGGTCTAGAGAACAAGTCTTATGAGGAACGGCTGAGGGAGCTGGGGTTGTTTAGTTTGGAGAAGAAGAGGCTGAGGGGAGACCTTATCACTCTCTACATCTACCTGAAAGGAGGTTGTAGTGAGGTGGGGGTAGGTCTCTTTTCTCAAGTAACAAGTGATAGGACAAGAGGAAATGGCCTGAAGTTGTGCCAGGGAAGGTTTAGATTGGATATTAGGGAAAATTTCTTCACTGAAAGGGTTGTCGGGCACTGGAAGAGGCTGCCCAGGGAAGCAGTTGAGTCCCCATGCCTGGAGGTTTTTAGAAGATGTGTAGATGTGGTATTTAGAGACATGGTTTAGTGGTGGACTTGGCAGTGTTAGGTTTACGCTTGGACTTGATGATCTTAAACGTCTTTTCGAACCTAAACAATTCTACGGTTCTATGATTCTATGATTTGTTACTTTTGAAACAATAGCCCATAAATATACGCCTCTCTTGATGCTGGACTCTGCTCTCTGCTCCACCTCACTGCATAAGCTTTCATCACAGCTGTAGCCTATTGATGACGAAGACTAAAGCTCAACAACAGCTGTGCGTAACCTCTCGTGATCCTAGACGCCCTTTCTTGCCTTGCTCTATCCATGTTTATATATGCTTCATTGAGTTTTCTCTTCCAACGCTTTCGCTTGTTTCTTCTGTAATCATTTTTTCTGACAAATACTTCATTTTTTGGACAGACAGACAAAATTATTAGTTCCATGTTTGCTAGAAAAAAAATGTTCCCCTTTTAACTGTTATTCAAAGAACATAATCATTAGCTCCTTTCTCATCCTTGGATGAGACTGCTTTTGCTGTTCTTCCTCACCAGCGATCACTGGCTGAAGGACTGAGGAAGAAGAGTTCTTCTTGTTGGTAGTGTAAATCATGCTTGTAAACTTCCTGTGATAGAGCAGAGATCTTACTGGAGGGCGATGCAATTTAGAGAGAAGGAAGATAATAGAGACCAAGATTTGTTGAGATGGGTCATAGGGATCAAGCTTCACTTTTGGAGCAGAAATTGAAACAAATCTGTTTGAGTCAAATCTGGTCTGCTTTATGTCAGATTTTGCTTTGTCAACATCACCACCATTTGGTTTGAGTCTGATAAGTCTGGGAGAATTGGATGGGAGAAAGGGAGATTTAAGGAGGCACAAAAAAGGAAACACACACCAGAACCCACAGCAGCAAGAGGGGAAATTTGTATAACCAAGGAGGGCTATATAAAAAAGACTGTGGCTATAGTCTTTTGATATTTGATTATTTTCTCCCATAATGATCTGCATTTCACTTTTTGAGAACAGATGATGTGCCCTCAACACACACAGGAACAATACACAGAGGAATATTCTGTTCCTGTACAGAATTCCTGCTGTATTCAAAGGATTACATCTGCAGTCCAATTTAGGATGTAATTCAACACCTCACAGTCTGAATAGGATACCCGAGCTGCCCAAGAGTGTCAATTTATTTCAGTTGCATTCCTGTGTGTCTGCCAGAGATCCATAGTCCAGGCCTTGAACATTTTTCCAGTCTGTACAACATCATCAGATGACATCATTCCTCTATTTTAGAACTTGATTCCCTGCACAGAGGTTACTCCTCCGTTCTCCAGCCCCACATCTCTTCTAGGGTCCATTTGAGATGAAAGTACATATTGCATGGGGAGCAGAGTATGTTTTCCCTCCTGACGGCTTCTATGCTGTTAGATAACACAGAGCCATGGATCAGTCTTAGGGATTAATCCAGGCCAAATGGCACAAATGGGATTGCACCCATATAGATTAAGGTTAGCTATTTCTACAGCAAAATTTGCTTGGAATGTTCTCATTGGAATGGTCTAAAACAGAGCAAGTGAATGAATGAACAGTTAAACATCACAAATCATCTAGAGATGATCTGTGCTCAAGTTCACGACCTTGCCCCATATTTTAACACTCTCAAGGCCTCTGTCTTACAACCTGCTTCCTGTATGAGCTAAGGATCCACTTACAGCGTCACACTTTTGACCAGGATGAAGTAACCATACACAGAATGCTGGAGCCCTGGCAGAGAAAGATCTGAGACTAGCAAGTGTCCAGCCAGGAAAACACATTCTTAAATGTAAGCGGAGTTGGGGGGGAGAAGTGTATGTATGTTCATAAAGGAGAACAGCAACATCAAGAACAACTGAAAAATGGGCCAGCAAGGCTCATAGGCTGGCCAAGAGAAGCCCAAGAGCATCACCTGAATACAAGATAATGGGAATGAATGTTTGCCTGAGGACTTACTCCATGGAATAATTTTGCATAATAGCAGAGTAACTTCATACCTGTTCAGCACTTCATAACTGGCAAGATAATTTTGTGCTCTTGTAATTAACCCTTTGCTGTGGAACCATGGCATTGCTGCACAAAGTTCTATGCTCAGTGGTGATGGAGGAGACAAGACTACACTGAATTAAAATAGTAGAATTATAAATATCTGGAATGTTCAGTATCCATCTATTTCAGAGTATCTCCCCTTCGATCTGAAATCAAAGTGATGAGCATCAAGCAGGTTGTTGGCAACTGTTCAAAAACCTTTTTACTGTGCATTTTTACCTGGTTAAGAATCTATCAACTGATCAGTCATAGTTTTAAGTTATAGAATCATAGAATTGTAGAATCATTAAGGTTGGAAAAGACCCTTAAGATCATTGAGTCCAACTGTTAACCTATCACTGCCAAGTCTACCACTAAACAATGTCCTCAAGCACCATGTCTACCCGTCAATACCTCCAGGGATGGAGACTTAACCACTCCCTGGGCAGCCTGTTCCAGTGCCTGACTACCTTTTCAGTGAAGAAGTTTTTCCTAATAGCCAACCTAAACTTCCCCTGGTGCAGCTTGAGGCCGTTTCCTCTCATCCTATCACTTGTTACTTGGGAGAAGAGACCAACCCCCACCTCACTACAACCTCCTTTCAGGTAGTTGTAGAGAGCGATAAGGTCTCCCCTCAGCCTCCTCTTCTCCAAACTAAAAGTTACAAACTAAAAATGCTGTCACTGCAAATAAGGCTGGTGTTATGGGGTAAAATATGAATCTTCAAGTCTACATAACTAATAAGATATGATCTATCTTGCCTTTATGTATCAGGGCACAAGATAATTGTGAATTGCCTGCAGCAACAAGTACATCTCCGCATCTCACATTCATACTAATAGATCATGTCAAATGTGTCCTCAATTTATGCAGCATTAGTTACATATGCATTGGCAACTGCTCCTCACCGGGCTAGTGTCCAGTCTATAATAACAGATTACTCCTATACTATAATACTGTGCTATAATAATGTAAGCAAAACACATCATAGACTACTGTTCTTCTGTTCTCCTCTTACCCCCTAAGATGGAGGCTTGGGAAGTATTTGAGGAGATTTGAAAACATCCTAAGGAATCACCATCCACCAACTTTAGGGCCTTTAGATACATACTATTATTTACCAATATATGTTTGGACCATAACTCTGATGTTAAATGCCTTAGTTATAAGAAGTAAGCACAGTCTTCAGGCCAAGTGTTGAGGAAGAGTTTATGATCAGATATAGGACTAAACCGCCTTTAAAGGTTGTGTCCACCTCCATAGTGGTAATGGTACCCTTAACCCTTGATTTCTTCCCTTCACCATCATTCATGCCTTGTGTCCTCAAAATGTTACTATTTTGTGTGTATTAGGTGATTTTTTCCCCCCATTTCTAATTGTCTGAAATAATGTGTGGACTCTGTTACAGCCCACAAAAGTGGTGGTTTTGTACAATGATACAGAGTTGCTGCATTGCATGCCCTTGAGGTTGACGTGAGGAAGTAGTGGGACATTCGACGTTGAAAAGCCCACAAAGTTTTGGAAGACATTATGAGAAAGAAGGGTGCCAAAGGCTTTTTGAGAGATTGGCTTGAACTATGCTACGGCCACATCTGGGTTTCCTTTTAGAGGAAACTAGCTAATTCATTCCAATTATCAGCTTTGGAATGAATGAACATTTATGGGATTTGTGTAATTAAGGGGCCAGAACCCATGAATGAACTGAGAAGCTGAGTTATTTGAATGTGTATTCATAGATAAACAATGTGCTGCTATTGTACAAATATCAAATTGCTGCTACCTTAGCTCTCAGGAGAGTTTACCCAGAAAGGAATGTTACTTTCTCATATGATACTGAAAAGTCTAATATATTCATATTTAGAAAAAAATTGGAATCAAACTATGTAGCAAGGAATGGTGATTTTTCTTTTAGTATCCCTTGTGCAGACATCCATTGGAAAGGAAAGCTTTTTATATGGTCTTCCTCCAACACAAGCAAAATTCTTTTAAGAATTTAATCCATACAAAATATATTATTGAAACATCACTCCATGGAATGTTTATCATGGAGAAATAGGGATTAAATTTATCCAGTAATTACCAAATAGTGTTTGTAGAAAACAACTTGTTTATTTCTATTCCTCTGTCACTTATTTTATCCCTATATAGATTTAATGACAATCCTGTATTTAAAAATACATATTGATTTGTTCCACTCAGGGCACTTTTTTTTTTTTCCTTTATGTGTGTTTGTCACTCCTTCTTGCATCAAAAACAGTTCTATTATTCACATGCTTCTGAGAGATAAAACTTGTCTCTGCTGTTCTCATGTGATGTCATAGATTTCAAGGAAGTTTAATGTCTTGTTTAAGTAAATATTTTGTTTTTGTTTAAGTAATGTCTTGTTTAAGACTGAACAAGGTCTAGCTCTAGCAGATGAAAGATGTTCAGTGTTCAGGCAAGAAGGAAGCGGAAAAAGAATGCTCATATTTCACAGCTTTTGGATTGTGAGATAGACAAAAAGAATTAGTTCAAAGACATGGAACAGAGCTTTCTGAAGAAAGGCATAGAAGCACCTTTTGTTTGCTAGTGAATTTCTGTATTGTTTATAAGATTGTTTTTCTGTTTTCTGACTTAGCATCCCAGGTTTCATGTGCTGCTTGAATCACTAATAAGAGTAAAGATTTGCAGTCTACTTTGCACAGACGCTGAGTAGTCACAGCTCCATATGAAATCAAGTCACATCTGAAAATAGAATTCTGATGTTTACATAAATAGTGTTTAAATTTTTCACATCTGTGGTTTTTTATTTATTAAAATATCCTATGTCTTAATCACACCGTACATATTGTTACAAGAAAGATACTCATACATAAATAATAAAGGCTTGCCAGCTTTGAATAGCACCCACAGATTTCTCAGCTATTGACAACAGCACATGCTGAACATATTATTTGGTTTAGGTATGATTGGGAAGTAGAAAGAGAAGAATAAAACCAGTTACACTATCTGCCATTTTGTTCTACATCTTGCATTTTCTCTATTAAAGGCCTCCATAATTAATGTGGAAAAAAGGAAGCTTTTCCTTTTCCCAGTTTGATAAGTATCTGTGATCTCATTTAGGCATTTCAGCCAATTTCTTAAAGACAGGTGGAATTAATTAAATCCTAGCCCCAGTTATGTACAATTTGTGAAACAGAAAGGTAATAAATATGGCATTAAAAAGAATGTTAATTGCAAAGACCAGAAACAGAGATGACTGAGTTCTTGCAAGATCTGTTTTTGTAGGCTGTGCCCAAAAGCCTGCATATAGATCTACATGTAAGTAACTAAATATGGTTTGGCTTTCAGAATGCTGAATCACTCAAGAAAGCTGTTGACATAACTGAAAGCCAGGGAAACTTGCATTCTCTGAAAATAATGTCACATTTTCTTATGTGCATAATATCCCCACATATATTTAAGTATTTCAATCAGAAATTATGTAACTCTTCTTTATGAGTTTCCTTGCCTCTACTTCCTGCTTCTTAATCTCTTCTCTCCACCATCATCTTACCTCCTATACACTGGACAACCAGTATCTCAAGAACCAGCTTGAGATGAAAGGGAATCAAAACAAAGATCCAAATCAAGTAATTATTTCTGGGTGCATAACAAAAACTAGAACAGTTGTTCCTGAAATCTTAAAACTCCAGGGAGGCTGGTCTACAATTCTGCATGGCTGGCTGAGATCCAGACTCATCCATATTTCACAGAAATTTGAGCAGGAATATTTTTATAAATGTTTACTGCATTACCTCTCAGTTGGGCATTCTCCATGTTAAATGAAAGGATTATACTATATGTTAGCTGAACCCTGAGGCTTCTAGAACTCTGTTTTGTAAATTATGACTAAGAAAATATTAACCACATTAGCAAGAAGAAAAAAGCAACAATAATGGCTTAATGGACAGAACAGCTGTTTTGCTGGTGCTGATTCTCCATTTGCTATGGAGAGCTCACCAAGTCTAAAAACTATACTTTTTTCACTATTAAATGCTCAGTGTTATAACAAATAATGTTGAAAGATAAAGGAAGATATTTTTTAAATCTTTTTTTTAACTAGATGTAAGTCCAAGCTTACTTTAATTATTGACATGAATCCAATTTTATCCCCTATTCAGAATTTTCTGATCCTAGATTTTGGAATGATCTTTATTTCCAATTCCAGTTACACACATTCTTCTTATGCATGCAGAGTTTAGATTTACAATGATGCTAGCCATCCAGTTTCTCCTCTGAGTAGTCTCTTTGATAGAGTAGGCCACTGTATTGGGTTTACATGGCAAGGTTTTGGTAGCAGCGGGGGCTACAGGGGTTGCTTCAGTGAGAAGATGCCAGAAGCTTCCCCATGTCTGATAGAGCCAATGCCAGCCAGCTCCAAGATGGACACGCCGCTGGCCAAAGCTGAGCCAACCAGCGATGGTGGTAGGATGTCTGTGATAACATATTTAAGAAGGGGAAAAAAAAAATAGGCAACTGCAGCTGGAGAGAGGAGTGAGAATATGTGAGAGGAAGAGCTCTGCAGACACCAAGGTCAGTGAAGAAGGAGCAGGAGGAGATGCTCCAGGCACTGGAGCAGAGATTCCCCTGCAGCCCATGGTGAAGATCTGGCATCCAGTCAAGGTTAAACCACCACAGCCATGCAAACTGTAGTTAGTATAAGCAACAGTTACCATTATTGACCTATGACTGAACTCAAAACGACAAAAAGTGAAAACAGTAGCGGGTATTGTAGCATTTAATACTTTCTATATAGGACAGAAGAAAATAAGGAAAGGATTATAAACACTGGAAGGAAAGGAAATGCTGAAGTCAGAGGAGGCATTACCATTACCTGCCTCAAAGAAAGAACTGTAAAACAAAAAAAAAAAAAATAGAGGGATCAGAACACAGAACTTGTGAACATGTGGAAAAAGAGCTGAATTTCCCTCTGCAGTTGGCTATGTCCTAGTTCCCTACTTCCTGTCCAACAGCCTCATGACTTCTTTTTTAACAAGGACTACATATCCTACTTAGTTTTGCATAGCTGTACATGTATCCAAGAAGTTTTGTTCATTGGAGGATGCAAATGCCCACTGAATGTACTGGCAAGCTGAGTAACAATATCGAATGATATTTTAGTCTCTATCACAGTATAACATCATTTTTCAAGTATTCACCACTTATCCTTTTTCCTTCTGCTGTTACCTTGTTCTTTCAGTGTCATAAACACAAATCACCACCTGAACCCCTTGATTTGTGGACAAGATATAGCCATCATTGTCTGTTTATAATAACAATTTATAGTTTCTCTTTCAATATTTATTTTTCACCAAACACAGTAGAATAGTCTGTAACTTGTTGCAAATTTTTTAAAGGAAAAAAGGTACTTTTAATGGTGGTGGAGATTTTTTTTTTCTTTCAAACAAATTTTTCCATTGAAACAGTTCAGCTGAGCCATTTCTATTTCCCTTTTACAAAATTTTATCGTCATTCCTTATGTAATTATTCCCTGGACCATTTAATGCTAATTTTGGATCAAACCAAAGTACTTTCAGTTATTAAACCTACTGAATACTTTCAGTTGTTTTAATAATGAGAAGCATTATTTTTTAGTTTTGGGTTTTTTGGAAGCTGTAGCTCAAACCTCCATTCTTAATGGGTTGAATTTCTCTGTCAGGACTACATATCCAGGAGGCAATTGTTTTGCTTATTGTATGATGGAAGACATAATTTTTTCAGTGTATCGGGGAAAGGCATTTGGAACCTTGCACAGCAGGTCTATCCCAAGAGAAGGAGCAGGAACTAAAAATCCCATGAGGCAATATAACATCATAAGGAAACACAACTTGATATCAGTAAAAATGACTCACTTAGAAAATAATTTGAGATGGTTTCAGAAGCAAAAAAGAAAACATAAATTATTTAGGTAATCAAACAGCTATACATAAAAGAAGTTTCATGCTATACACATATTTAAGGTACTGAGATTATTCATTGATGGTCATAAAACTGGATAGTGAAAAGAAAATTAGTATTTTTGATTCACACTCTAGAGCAAGTCATTTTGAAAATTCATGGTGGTATATTCTATTTTTGTTTAATTACTCATTGACATATTTATGTATTTTTTCCCCTCAGGAATGGGAGTATCTCTATGTAAAGCTACTGTATTGAAAATATAAATAAAGGGCTTCTACACATCTAGTAGTTAATACAGGATTTTGCACATTGGTTCTTGATCTACCAAGGTTATATTTAGTCCCTCACAAATGTTTCTTTAGATTAACCAAATTATAATCTTCTCTTGATCAAACAAGAAAGGCCATGTTAATCTTGTTTTCGTATTTCCAAAAGAGAGGAAATTTTACCTGTATCTGTTCTATTCCATTTTTGAGGGTCAAGACAGAAAGTTAATAACTTTGTGTTGCCCATTTGCTCTGACAGCTGGTGGTCAATTAGTATTCCCTCATCCCATAATTGGAATTGCTGATTACAAACCACTGTTGCTAAGACTCAAATATTGTGGCTCATTTGCAACTTCACTGCCAGGTGAGATTAAGGGAAATGTCCCCCTGGCTAAGCCACCAGGAGCTGTGCCAAATTATAATCAGTCTTTTGCATACATCAGAGACCTACAAACACAGCAGAATGATTGTATAAGCAGCAGCTGCAAGTTAAAGCTGCATCAAATTCTTCAAACATATGCACTTTGCCAGATATCCAACCACTCTTGCAAATGCCAGTAACTCATTACTTGGCAAGTTTTCTAAGATATACAGCTAACATAGAGTAAAGGAACACCAAATTGTCCACACAATATGTGAAAGATTTTTTTTAACCACATACAGATAATAATTCTGATTCTGCTATTGATGAGATTATAATTGCTGTTCCCTCTGCATTCAGGCTTCAGAATACCTAATACTGAATCCTGAATTTGTAGAAAATCCAATTTCTGAAGTAGCTTTTCCATGAAGAAGTACTTAGCATAATGTTATCACGTTACCCTTTTATCAAAACAGGTCTAGCTCATACATGTTCAGTATGTTTTGGTAAAAGGGTAACATGATAACATTACGCTAACCTGTGAAGTAAAGTTCACATTAGCTGTGAAGTAAAGTTCATTGGGTGTAAGGGAAAAATCGGGGTTATGGAGCTTATTCAAAAATCTCATTCGTAGTGAAGGTCTAAGATGAGGAATAATGTCACTTTGCAGATGATTAATGTTTTGATACCTCCATCACCTTTCTTTATTTCTTTCAATACACTTCCATTTTTAACTCCTCACTTCTGTCCAAGGAGCCCTGTTTGACAATTAATCTTTCCATATATTGCCTTTTCTATTTTTTTGGTGTGATTATTTCAGCTAGAAATATTACTGTATTCTAGGAATTAACCTGGGAATCAGGGGACGGTGGTTCTGTGGTTCACAAATATAAACTCTTGATCTGATGATGATTCCTTTTCTCAAAATTTTTTCCCTTTGTCTCACTCTGTTCAAGTTATAACCTCTTTAGGACTAAGATTCTCTCATTATGTTTTTGCTACCATGTCTCAGGACTTTGAAGACCAATGAATGGGAGCTACCATCTATTAACACAGTTCAGACAATAACTGGAAGCTGTAGTTTCAGCATTCAGCTCATTATTTCAGAGGACATTACCTAGAAATGTGCTTAAATGTTTTTTAGGCTTTCAGTGTTTTCTTCGATTTCCAGAAGAGCTTGTTGGTGAATCCTTGTCTTTATTAGCTGTTAGTCTGAAGTGAGACTGCTCATTGAAAACAATCAATGTGTTTAATGTTCTGGTATGTGCAAAAGAAATAAGATTACTGTTCACTTCAGAGTGGTCCTTGCTTCATTCTGAAATGTGCCAGATGAGCCCATTGCTTACTTACAAAAATCTTTGGTAAAATGACTGAGCAACCCTATACAGTTTCTCAGCAATAGCCGTGGGTCTTGTCTGTATTGAAGGGATCTTCTGGATATGTAAATTAGCAAAAATGCCTATTTATAGCTTAAGATGATCACTATTTCCATTTGTGGTTCAAAAATGAGGGACATATAAGAAGTATAAATTCAATAAAAACATCTGATACTGTTCTTACAATGATATTTTCACTGTGATTGCACCCAATTTATCCCTTTCTCACAGAGCCATAAAATAATAACAAAAAAAAAAACCCTATTTTTCTGGGCAGTACATAATTGAATGATTGGCCTTTTGGGTAGACTTAGAGAACTCATTTTCAAACAGAGCAAATCAATCAAAAGTATTGGATGTCAAAATCTTGTCTGTATGTTTTGAAAATTTGAAAAAGTCCAGATATTTTTACTACTTTTAATATTTTAATTTGTGTTGATATATATAACATAATTTTGCAATATCTTCTTTAGAAGCAACAATAAAAGGACAAAAAGAGATTAGTATGTCTTATCCAGTCCCTGAAGGGTATCCTTGTAGACAAAGGGAAGAAGGGGACCCTTCTGCAGAAAAACACACCTCATAATACATGGCCCTTCTGCAGAAAAACACACCTCATAATACATAAATCCAAAACAGAGCATACAAATCACATCCCAAGAGCCTTTCTTTGTACCCACTGACTATCAAAAGAACTTTATGAAGTAAGGTTCTTTTATAATGTACACTATATATGTTTGACATTAGTTTAAAAGAATTAGCTAAAGCTAATTGCTTTAGCTTTTGCACATTCTTTGACACCATGGCAGCATGCTGTAAGACTACCAGTGACTGGAAAACTGTTTACAGTTCTGGTTTTTTCTCCTTGACTATTATTTTTTTTCTGGAAGTCCTACAGACCTAATAAGACTTGCATCTTTATTCCATTGTTAGTAATACATGCTGATTTTTTTTTTTCATAATTGTGTTTCAATGTCGTGCTTTAACTTCAGCCGGTAACTAAGCACCACGCAGCCGCTCGCTCACTCCCCCTCACTGGTGGGATGGGGGAGAGAATCGGAAGGGTAAAAGGGAGAAAACTCGTGGGTTGAGAAAAGAACAGTTTAATAATTGAAGTAAAATGAAATAGAACAGTTAAATAGGTAAAACAAAAGCTGAGCATGCAAACAAAGCAAAACAAGGAATTAGTTTGCTACTTCCCATGGGCAGGCAGGTGTTCAGCCATCTCCAGGAAAGCAGGGCTCCATCATGCGTAACAGTTACTTGGGAAGACAAACACCATCACTCTGAACACCCCTCCCTTCCTCCTTTTTCCCCCAGCTTTTATTGCTGAGCTTGACAACATAAGGTATGGAATAGCCCTTGGGCCAGTCTGGGTCAGCTGTCCTGGCTGTGCCCCCTCCCAGCTTCTTGTGCACCTGGCAGAGCATGAGAAGCTGAAAAGTCCTTGACCAGTGTAAGCACTACTTAGCAACTACTTAGCAACAACTTGAGCACTACTTAGCACTGCTTAGCAAGAACCAAAACATCAGTCTGTTATCGACATTTTTCTCATCCTAAACCCAAAACACAGCACTATACCAGCTACTAAGAAGAAAATTAACTCTATCCCAGCTGAAACCTGGACATTCAATTGCATAATATTCCTATTTAAATTAAAAACTGTTTCAAATAGTTGCAAGTTATGATACATTTAGAATTTGCAATTCAGAGATAAAAATGCAACAACAGCTTGAGACAGTATTGCCTGTTTAGCCACATGGAACTTAAACTAAACTTCTGGTAATTCATTCAGGTTTCTTGCATATTATGCCACTGGTTTTATCCTTGACCTGGAAGGACCACACACTCTAGGGATTAGTGGTAATTACGTTTCTGTCTAAGATCATCTCCCTAGAGCAAGGATTGCCAATTGAATCGTATTGTGCTGAACTGCGTAAAAATTATGCCAAATTATGTGTGGATGCTCTAAAAACAAGTTGCTCATAAAAAGGGAAGTAGCAGAATATATTGTACTGTAAAATAAAGTTAGTAACAAATAAGATAACTTTTGTTTTCCCATGGTTTTTTTTTTTTTAAGTTTACTGCCTCTACTGAAACTTACAGAAAAAGTTACGTCTTGGAGATAAATATTCAATATTTAAGAAGAAGAAAAAAGTTCTATTAACGTCTCTCTTAAGATAATGGATACAATTGTTCATAAACTTGATGTGTTTTCAAGCAACTTACACTTATCACATCGTCTCTCATAACTTTAATCTCTCAGTAAGCACAGGTTCAATAAACACATTAACTGTAGCTTATGTTGCTACTACTACATTTTAAGTTTCAAAAATAAAATTAGAAAGTCTTTTTATGCTGTAATCCTCTTAAGTTGAAATACACTTCAAATTTTGTATCCTTAATGTCCAAATAAAGGTTGCTAAAATAACTTATTATAGGGTTTTTTTTGGTTTGGCCAGTAGAGCTAGAGTTCCCTAGAGTTCTAGTCTGAACATCATGGCCATTCTTATTGAACACTAATGACCTGTTAATTTTCTGAAAAGGTCAGAGACATCCATGTGCACAGAAGACATTAGGTTTCATGAAACAAGCTACCTATTCTTTGAGTTGTAATCTCAGAAAAATTAAAACATCATTGTCTTAGTTCATGGGATGCTACAAACATGGTCTTTCACTTAATTTATCAGCAAGTTTAATTGATTCTTTGATCTGCAGGGCAAGAACAACAGAGCTAAAGGTTCTTGTAGACTACCTCTTTCCCAAATCTGTAGCCAGTGAAGCCCAATTAGCATAGATAAAAGTGTCACAGTACATATAGATTGATATTGAGTAAAATTCATATGTGGTGCCTAGAAAAATATAAAAATTCAGGTTTTCCCAATCTCAGAAGTGACTGCTCTAAATTCAAACATATTCCTTTTCTGAATGGTTATCCTTCTATGTATCTATGAAGCAAGGCCCTCTTTTTTAATGTTCCCTTGTCCTGAAGGCATCTTCCAGACATCTCATCTTCCGTTAGGCTGTAGATGATATTGCACATGAAAGGTTTGATAAGTGTTCTAGCTTCAAAAAAAAATCTACACAAAGTACAAATATGAAGCAGAATGCGCTTTTCTGGCCACATGATGGTGGATGAGGATTACTGCATTTTCTGGTAGACTTATTCTTAAAAAGTGCATTAGATGTATTTTGTGGAAAGCTTTTGGATCATATTCCTTTTGAGTTGCAACAAGGTATAGTCAAAGAATTAGAAGTCTGCTTAACACTGAGGTAAGTGTTGAGCTTTTTGATCCCCATAAAAACATGGATGTAGGCAATGATGGAAAGATAATTTAGGCATGTAGAGAGTGCACTGGCAAAGTATTAGATATATAAGGAGTTGGTAATGGATTTTTAGAATCATACTTTAGGTTAGCCTAAATTAATTACAAAAATTACCTTTTAGTCCTAATCTAGGAACCTAAGTTTTCCTGCAGAATTAGACACATATCTCTCTAATCAGAGGGCTGAAGAGCATGGTAAAGAATATGAGAAAAGGCTGAAAAATATTGAGAGGTTTCCTTTAGGACAACTGTATTACTCATACAGAAGATTTTATGTTGAAAAAGCAAATATCAAAAAGTTATAAGGAGGAAGCCAGAGGAATGTAGCAAAACAGAAGGAAGAAAGGCTTCAGAAAAGTAAAGCTAATTTTTTTTATTCCTTTTTTTTTTTTTTTTTTTTACTTTCAGCATGTGTTCAATGTGGAAATGCATTATTCTGTTTTAGAGAAAGAGAAAGTAAGTTATCTATTTCATTTTGTTCCAGACTCAGAAAGACACCACCTTACATTTTCCCTCAGATTTCTCTCCCTTGGTCAGGAGTCACTTGGGACCTGTGAGTATGGTACTCTAAAGTTCAGTAATCACCTGCTGAGCAGAGCAACTCTATTATATTATTCACAGTTACTTTTTTTTAATCACTCATACTCAGACACTTCTGTCAGTCTCTGATGTTACTGGGTATTATCTCTCCAAAATATTCACTGCTCCGACCAGAGTTGTTAGAGTGGTCTGACTACTTATACTTGGAAAAACAGAAGTACAATCTTTTCAGCCTGTTGTGCTCTTTTTTTCTTTTTTTCTTCTTTTTACTGAAAGGACAAATGTAAATATTTTGGGGCAGTAACTGTTCCACGTGAAGGTACTAGCTTTACTTCACTGTCGTGCAACTGTACCTTTAAGATGTAAGAGTAATTCCGGTTTTTTACTTTGTTGTATGTGGGCCTGATAGGGAAAGGATGAGAAAGATAAATCTGTTGATGCTCAGTCATTCTGCCAACCTATCTGATTTGTACTTTTTATTGTTATCGAGCAGGGCAGGGGAAGTGTTGTAGAGGTAGCTTACCTCCTGCTGTAGCTCAGTGCTAATTTTAAAAGTTGCTATTGTTACAATCTTTTGAAAGGGAATTAGGAAACAGAACTCTATACATAAAGAAATATTCCATTCCCCATCTGAGTGAGTGTTTCAGAATTTATAACCTTAAATACTTTGAATTATGAAAGGAAGAGGTGTACACACATCTGTTCCTCCAAAGAAACAAATAAGAGAGCAATATTCAAAACCTCATAAAAGTAAAAGATAATTTTTTAATGAATGCAGAAATTTTCTGGAACTTTAGTGTGCATTTCAAAGGTCGTTTCTACTATGATTCATTTTTTGCTATGCTTGCAACTGAAAGGTGTGGTATACACCCATGGGAGATTTCAGATCTGACAATCCTGCAGGAGAACAGCTCATCTGACCTTGTTTTCCTTACAGTCTCCGTAGCAGTTTCCATTACAGAGTCCTCTGCCAGTACTGCTGTGCTGAGATCTCATTTATTTCCTGTCGAGCACCACTATGTATCTCCGATTTTTTGATCCAACATGCCAAACAGAAATAGCTGGCCTGGTCTGTGGTCTGCTGGACAGTTTCCCCTGGGCTGGAGGGCACAGAGATTGTAATATTGCAAAGGGTGTGCCTGAAATATCACACTTGGTGGAGTCCCACCAGAAGGGACTCTTAGCTCTGAGGCTCAGTAGCACCCCTCTTTCATGTCACCCAGCAAGTCTGGGAGCAGACCACACACAGGAGCCAACAAGACCTGCAGCATCTCTTAATGGGTTTTAGGAAGCTAGTGAGGTGTGAGAGAGTGCTAAGGGAAAACAGAGTCAACAAAGGAGCCACACTTTCATTCATATACTGTCATGATGTGGAGCATGCTGGAAGTGTGGCCAGGAGGAATACCTGTGGTGTGCAATAATGACATACAGTGAGGTTAGGAAATAATCCGTACCTTTCAGAGCAACCTAGTAGATGGTAGCAGGGCTTTTTTGAGAGTTTTTCTACTTTTCTTGAACTGAAAAGATCTGCAGAAATAGCTTTCACTCTTCATTCAGTTGAAAGGAGAACTTATAAATAAACATGAAAGAAATATTTTCTTTAAAAAGTGATTTTTTAATTTTAAATTTAATTGCAAATTGATAAAATGTCTGTCTAGATCTAGTAATAATACAGAAGCAGATCCTGATTTCACTTGACTCTTAGGAGTTATTCAGCTATTCATATGGTGGCATTTTGAACTAGATACACAGTCAGATGAAATTTCACTATTCGAAAAGAAAAATAATGTATTATTGCCAACAAAGCTCCACATTGTGGACTCCATCTCTCTCTTTGTTATTTCCATTCCTGATATTAAGCTGTAAGGCAAGTACCAACCCCATAAAAATTACTTTCCAATGGTTCAGTAAATATACTGTCCAAGGAGATAATAACAACTACAAAGATTAATTGTGAGGTAAATTGAAACTTCATTTTTCAAGATAAGATGGAAATGCTGAAGGAATTAAATTATTACATTACATGGCATGGTACTTAGGTGCTGATTTCTAAAAAAAATCATGGGAGATGTAGGAAAGTAAAACAAAGAAATGGAGTCTATACTTCTCTTCATTTAATTGTTCCTTTTCACAGTTATATAGCATGTATAACATACATTACACTTACCTGCTCTAATTGTATTAAGCTAAAAAATAATATTGGGGGAAAAAAGTCTTTTTTTCATCTTTTTCTGCTCACTCGTTTTATATTGATATTATTGTTTGACTTTGCATTACGAAATTTTCTGAAATTCTCTGGGATTATCACCTCCTGTATATTTTCAGAATACTTTTCACAAAGATGTCAGCCTGGTTGAGGCTTGCTATGTTGTGAATAAAGACACATAGCTAGACTCACTGGGATGTTTCAGCTGTGTTAAACCACTTTGATGGCACAAAGCAAATGCAAATAAGTTGCCGTAGCTAGCTAAATCAGATTTATGGAAATTCTCAGCACTAGAGAAGTCAAAAGTGAATAAAGCATTCAGTAAACTGCGCCCAAATTCATAATGCTAGACAGTTGACTGTGCAAAAAAGATGGAAAAAGTATAAATTTGAGAGAGGAGGGGGAATATTGGTTAAAAATGAATGTTGTAACATTTCTAAAAAGAACCCAACAGCCCTATATACATAATAGTTCATTCGATCCAATCCTAGTTAGATAGTGGAATTGGTAATATTGCTTTACATGTTAATCAGAGAAGACTTTTAGAATATATTTTTTATCATCATTTTGTACATTTTCTGAGTATTTCCTCTTTCAGTGAGTTATACAGTGAGACTGATTGACTAATCTAATAGCTGAAGAGTAAATCTAAATCACAGGAATTCCACCCATTTAGTTTTTATCTTACTCTAAGATGATACATACAAATACTTGATGTAAATTCTTGATTTAAGTGTATCATGATAGATGGAAACTGAGGGAACAGTAATGCATTTTTGCCAGAAATGCAAAAAACAAATGACATCACAGCTCACTGATTATAAAGAGTATTTTCAATTTGATGTATATGTATTCAAAACTCTGGCATTGTATATAGTGGAGGGGCTGGAATGCATGGAGCTAGCAGTTGGCGATGACACAGTTGAGAGCCTCTGGGTAAGGATTAAGGGACAGACAAATAAAGCAGATGTCGTTGTGGGAGTCTACTATAGGCCACCCAGCCAGGATGACGACACAGATGAGTTATTCTTTAAGGAACTAAGGGATGCTTCCAAGTCATCTGCCCTTGTCCGTATGGGGGACTTCAACTTGCTAGATGTCAACTGGGAATACCACACAGCTGGTACAAGCAGGGCCAGAAGATTCCTAAACCATCTGGATGATAACTTCTTGGTACAGGTGCTAAGGGAACCGACCAGGAAAGGCGCCTTCCTCGATTTGTTGCTTATTAACAGAGAGGGTCTCGTGGGAGAAGTGGCAATTGGTGGCTGCCCTGGCCACAGCGACCATGAAGCAGTCAAGTTTAAAATCTACAGTAACAGGAGGAAAACTGCCAGCAAGACGTCAACCCTGGATATGAGGAGAGCTGACTTCAGGCTGCTCAGGGAACTACTTAGGAAGGTCCCCCGGTAAAAAGCTTTTGAAGGTGTTGGGGTCCATCAGTGCTGGTCACTTTTTAAGTACCACCTCCTAAGAGCACAGGAGCAGGCAATTCCAGAATGTTGGAAGTCAAGCAGGGGAGGTAGAAGGCCGGCTTGGCTGAGTAGGGATCTTCTTCTAGAACTAAGGTGAAAAAAGAAAATGGATGGCCAGTGGAAGCAAGGTCAGGCGACATGGGAGGACTACAGAGATGCTGTTCGCCACTGTAGGGAGGAAATATGAGCGGCCAAAGCTCAATTAGAGCTGAAGCTGGCCAGTACTGTGAAGGACAATAAAAAAGTCTTTTTAAAATATGTTAATAGCAAAAGGCAGGCAAGAAATAACATTGGCCCGTTACTTGATGAGCATGGTCACCTCACAAACAGGAACAGAGACAAAGCAGAGACATTTAATGCTTTCTTCATGCCTAGGTCTTCAACACTGATGATGGGCTCTGGGACCCCCAGAGACCTGGGCTAGAGAACCATGACTGTGAGAATGACAAACTCCCAACCAACCCTGAACTTGTGTGGGATTTGCTGCTCCAGCCGGATCCCTATAAGTCAATGGGGCCCAATGGGATTCATCCGAGGGTACTTAAAGAGCTGGCTGATGTCATAGCGAGACCTCTCTCGATTTTTCAAAGCTCTTGGGAATCTGGGAAGGTTCCCGTTGACTGGAAGCTGGCAAACGTTGTCCCCGTCTTCAGGAAGGGCAACAGGGATGACCATGGTAACTACAGGCCTGTCAGTCTCACCTCTGTGCCTGGCAAAATCATGGAGAAGATTGTTCTGGGAGTCATTGAAAAACACCTGAAAGACAACGCAGTCATTGGTCCCAGCCAGCACGGGTTCATGAGGGCCAAGTGCTGCTTAACAAACTTAATTTCTTTCTATGACAAGGTTACCCACCTAGTTGACCAAGGGAAGCCAGTGGATGTCATCTTTTTGGATTTCAGTAAAGCTTTCAACAGTGTCTCTCACAGTATCCTCCTGGACAAAATGTCCAGCATACAGCTGGATAAACACATAATGCAATGGGTGAGCAATTGGCTGACGGGTCGAGCTCAAAGGGTTATAGTAAATGGGGTTACATCGGGCTGGCGATCAGTCACTTGCGGGGTTCCGCAGGGATCCATTTTAGGGCCAGTGCTCTTTAATGTCTTCATAAATGACTTGGATGCAGGACTTGAAGGATTACTGTCTACGTTTGCTGATGACGCAAAATTGGGAAGAGCTGTTGGCACTCTCGAGGGCAGAGAGATCTAGACAAATTAGAGAGCTGAGCAATCACCAGCCGTATGAAGCAATATAAAAAGGATACGAAGTAACTAGAGAGTGTCCAGAGGAGACCCATGAAGATGGTGAAGGGTTTAGAGGGGAAGCCGTATGAGGAGCGGCTGAATTCACTTTGTCTGTTCAGCCTGGAGAAGAGGAGACTGAGGGGAGACCTCATCGCAGTCTACATCTTCCTCACAAGGGGAAGAGGAGGGGCAGGCGCTGATCTCTTCTGCCTGATGACCAATGATAGGACCCTAGGGAATGGCAGGAAGATATGCCAGGGGAGGTTTAGGTTGGATATTAGAAAAAGGTTCTTCACCCAGAGGGTGGTGGAGCAGTGGAACAGGCTCCCCCTGGAGGTAGTCACAGCACCAAGCCTGACAATATTCATGAAGCATTTGGACAACACCCTCAGACATATGATGTGAATTTGGGGGTTGTCCTGTGCAGGGACAAGAGTTAAACTCGATGATCCTTGTGAGTCCCTTCCAACTCAGGACATTCCATGATTCTGTGAAAACCCTGTCTGTTCTATTTTAAATTACTATTTCACTTCTACCAACCTAGTTATTATATTAAGAAACTGTTCTGTAGGGGTTCAGTATGGATATTTCTTGTAACCATTTATATGTAGAGACCCAAACATTGTTTTTAATATTGTCCTGCTTGCTCCCATTTTCACTTTCAAAAACTTTTCTGCCTTAAAATAGTATTGACCTTATTTCTTTTCATTTTATCCCGATATGTGCTTTGCACTTGACTGAATTTCTTTTGCTATGTATACTTCCTTTTTTTCCTCATTTTTTTCTTAAGGGTAATAATCAAAAATTTCCAGCCTGCATCTTTCCTTAGCCAATTAGAATTTTCATTTGCATATTATATTTCCAAAGAACGCATGACAGTATAGATGCAATGGGTTTCAGGCATAAGCCTGGGATGGCCACAAGGAAAGAAATCATTAGTGAATTTTGCCTATCATCCTAAATTATTGTTACAAAAATCTCTATATGTCATTTTAAAATTATTGTTTAGAAAAGCTTTAAAAAGATATTTGCTACATTGCAGAAAAAGAAAAATTCTTTTAGTGGTATAGGAAATAGTATGACAGAAAAAAAAAAAACCAACAACAACAACAAAAAAAACCCAAACCCCACATATCACGTTTTAAAGAACCTTGTAAGTAAACTAAGTAATTTCAATTTGTATGATATTGCAGTGTATTTGCTCTGTTATCTTTTGGGCTCACTCTGTTATCTTTTGAGCTAGCATACCAGCATTGTTTATTTCTTCTGTGAAAAAGTTCCTATTTCTAGTCCTGCTGAGATGGTGTATATCAGACCTCCTCAGGCTAGCACAAATCAAGAATGACATGTGGCATTTATAGGAAAAAAAAGAAAATCTCTTCATGGATGTAATAGCCTAAATCATATTTTTTTAAAGCTTGGGAAAAAAAATCTTACTTTGCATATCAATCTCTGTGGCCATTGTTATCCTCATTCTTCCTCCCCTCTTTAACTTTACCATTTATTAATCACATCTTTTGTTTAATCCTCTCCTAAAAGTTTTGGGGGCTCAACTATGGCCCACTCTCAAGATCAATGATAAGAATATAACGTAAGTCTTGCTCTCCTGGGCAGACCACTCTAGGCCAATCTGTCCCCAGTAGGGATGATCAGAGACATATTTAGGAAGAGCACATGAGCCTGCTCCCTTTCTGTGATCCACTCCCATCATTCCTTCTCTGAGTCCATGATTACTGTATTAGAGATTCTAACGTGTGTCTCTGCCCGTTCCTTTCAGTACCCATTTGTTCTTTATTTATTTGTTCACCCATGAATTTGAAACTGCTGACACTGTCTGCCTCCACTACTTCCTGTGACAGCAAGTTGCAGGAGTTCACTACCTCCTGTGTAAAGAGATACTTTCTTTTATCTGATTTAAACTGGTTTCATTGAGGTTATCCTAGTTTTAATGTTATGGTATTTGGTGAATAACAGCTTTTTCACTTTATCTACCACCCTAATGATTTCGTAGACCTCAGTTATCATCCCTATGAACTGTTCCCTGTTCATATTAGAGCCCCAGACTTAGCCCCAGGGCTAACAAAATGATCAAACGATGGAACAGCTGTGTTAGGAGGAGAGACTATATCGCTATCTCATATCACTGTTCTGTGATTCTGTGCTTCTGTGATATGCCTTTTGAGAGAGTTCAGAATCACAGAATGGCTGAGGTTGGAAGGGACCTCTAGACCTCATCTGGTCCACCCCCCCTGCTCTAGTTATGAGTTATGAGAAAGAACACCTAGTCAGTCCCTAACAAATTCCAGCATGAAGGTGACACAGCCTTTCAGCCCATGTGGGATAGTAGTGCCATTGTGCATGTACAGTGCAGAACCTGAGATACCAAAGCAAGCTTTCTGGGATGACAGCAAGGCAACAACACTCAGTTTTTGTACAGGTTTGCCTGGGGTCTCCATTTCATTCATTTAGGCACCAGTTCCTTTTCCATCTGCCATTAAGTCATCTTTTAATAGAGAGCCTGACTGTAGCTTCTGCATGCTGCCATGGTTTCATTTGCATATATAGGTAAACAATGTGTTAATCTATGTATGTAATATATATATATATATTTATACACACACATACCGCTGATGAGTATTTGTGAGTGCATATATGTGCTTGTAACTAAGTACTCACCTAACATCAGTCTTTCTTTCTTTCTGTTTCAGAGTCAACACATGAACTCTGATTTGCTCTTTGGGATGTCCAATGGCCCTGTGACTTAATCAAGACTCTCAAGCAATCACATTATTTCCCTTAAAAGATGACAGAAGAACGTGATCATATGACAGTACAGAAGAAATGCCTGTAAAACACAAAGTGCAGGTGATAGCTGCAGGACCATCCAAAACGTTTATTGTGACTCCACTGTTAGTCAATTTATAACTCTGAATTTCAGAGGACAGCTTCTAGTTAAAAACATAAAAGAGCTAAATTCTTGTTCCACAGCAACTCTGTCACCTGACACCATTGGTGGACACCTGAGATCACAGACACGCTATATCAGATATATCTTTTACAGTTGATATCGTTCTTGGAATTTGTAGCATAGCTCAGGACTGTGGGACATCATACAATAGCACATCACGGGCACAATGACCTCAGAGGTAGATAACAAAGATGTAAAAAAGTGGGACAAGATTCAGCAGCAGTTCAAAGGTCTCAACCTACAGACAAGAAAATGGCTCACTCTAGTAGTACAAGTCAGCAAAACAACAAAAATACCTGGATGTCAACATCTCATGGCCTTGAGGCTGGGGAGAAAGGGAGGTATGAGGCCAAAGAAAAAAGAGTGTGAAGAAATTGAAAAAAAGTATAATAAAAGATGCAAACTGCATGATTGGTGCAGTTGGGGTACCTGTTAGACAGCTCTGCACTTGATCTCCATAGCCTAAATCAGGAAAGCCTGTCGTTCCAACCATACCACAAAACCATATGGCCTGCTTTGGCAGTCAGGAGGACCAGCAATGGGGTAGTGCTGGGTCCCTTCTCTGGCCAACACGGAGAACACCTGGATGGACAACCCAAACATCCTGGTATCACCATGTCAGTGCCTGTTTCAGGACTGAGAGCAACAGCATCTTCTGAATCACTTCCTAACATGTCATACAACTTATACACAAACACATTCCCTGTCCACAGTAGTGTGATGCAGTATGTGGCTCTATTGCTTGGAAGACAGACCAACAGTTATATTGAATACTCCATTACTTGGTATCATAGTGCAGTTTCTCCTAACAGCTTTTGGTCTCTATTTCTTTTTTATTGCCTCATTGCCACCAGTACAGTGATGTTCATTATTATCTAAAATAATTTGATTTCATTAAAACATTTTCAAAATACCTGTAATTTTTTTTCAGATAAAAAAGTGTGGATTTTGTGGCACTGGTTTCACTGACACCTTCAAAACAAACAAACAAAAAACCTAAAACCCGCAGAGGTTCCCATAACAACTCAAAGTGATTGCAGTGTTTTACAAAAATATTACATTAGCCTAGCTTTCACAGCCCCACACAGTTAACAGTCACCATATTAAAGGAAATATCCTTTCTTTCTTTCACCACATTTTCTGCTTCATATTCTACAAACAAATGTAACATCATAACAAAAAAAGGAAAACAAGAGTCTAGGAAACTTGGTGCAATACTCTTCCTTTTTATTTTGGTGGTTTTTTGTTGTTTTTTTTTCCTGTTCATTTTCCTAGTATTCTTACTTCTTTATTGCATCTGCTTTTATCTACTATATCTACTTATGAGATTTTCAAGGGAACAACAGCATAGTAGTATTAGTTTTTGCCATTTAGCCATAAAAGACTCTGAAGTTGATACATATGAAATGATTACTCCATTGTGACAGAGGATGAAATCCCAGTTCCACTATAATCAATAGCAAAATGGCTATTAAATGCAGCGGGACAAAGATTATACTCACTGCATTAAAAGACAGCTTCATCAAAAGCACCTAGCATTCATTATTTCACATAGTTGCCATAGTCAGCAAAGTCTCAATTGGGGTTACTTTCATTTTTGAAGGTGATGTTTTCAGAAGTGTTTAATATTGCCATAGAATTCAATTTGGGCAGAATTTGGTCAAAGGTGAGCACTTCTGAACATTGCATCGAGATGATAGAATAAATCTAGGGTGTTTCTTGGTCTGGTTGGTTGGTTTGGTTTTGGTTTGGTTTGGTTTTGTTTTTTTTTATTGCTACTACTTACCTCTGTGCAGCTATCAAAATCTTTCTATAGCTGTGCCAGACATTATAGTGGTGCATTAGAAATGCCAGAACTAGCCCCAGTCGAGCTGAAACATCTATGCTGTGCTGTGCAGATAGACTAGTTCAGATTCTCATTGCAGTCTAGTCCTTTCAGCCCACTGAAAAATAGGTCAGCCACAGACCACTTCAGCAGAGTTATAATGCTTCCTGTTTCAGAGCCAGTTTTCCTGAAGATCTCTGCTCTCTATTCTTCTACAGGGTAACATGATACTCAGAGTGTATTAACAGAAACCTCGTACCTCAGTGTCACACTGAAAGCTAACTGATGCTCAGGTAATACAATAAGCATCGTTTTGCAGTACACAGGGTGATTTAAAGCCTAGTTGAAGACTGAATAGGAAAATAATGAACAGCATTAACAGAAATCAGCAAAAGTTCCTTCAGTGATAAGCACAGATAAGCAGCACATCATCATCATCATCATCATCATCATAATTTTTAAGAGAGTTCATTAACTGTTCCATAAACAAATATTTTAGTTCTGAAATCTGCTGTTTTACTGTTATGGATGCTATACTGAAAAAAATGTTATTTTCTTTTTGGGAAATACCTGATTGGAATGAGTGAAAAAGAGAGCCAGACTCTTCTCAGTGGCACCCAGTGACAGGACAAGAGGCAATGGGCAGAAACTGAAACACAGTAAATTTTACTTAAATATGAGATTATTTTAGTTAATATTTTTTTAATGTAAGGGTTGTCAAACACTGAAACAGGTTGTCCATAATAGTGTTTCCATCCCTGGAGATATACAAAACCTGACTGGACATGGCCCTGAGCAGCCAACTGACGGTGCTTTGAGCAGGGGGGGTAGACTAGATGGTCTCAAAATCCCTCCTAACCTCAGCCCTTTTGTGATTCTGTTGTTTTAAATTGAAAGCTAGATAAATTACCATGGCTGTATTAAAAATACCTCAGATATGTATGTGTGACATAGGGATATCTCTGCCATTAAGGTTAACTCTGACAGAAGAACTCTGCATTAGAGTTCAATATTTTACAAAGATAATGGCACTATTAGACTTTTTGCATATATAATTCTAGATACAGAAAATCACTAAAACTGTTTGTCACAGCTGCAGAATTCACAAAGGAAGGAAGAGAGAAAACAGGAGAAAAACATATAAAAGGTAAATCCCTGCAAACATACCAGCCTAAAAGTATCTTATACTTGAGTGTTCATGTGAAGTATCTTCTGATTATACCTGTATGTCCTAAGGTGGACTAAAGGTGGAAGAAAAAGATGTACTTCCAAGGCAAACCTTTGGGTTCATGAGAAGAAGATATTTATATAGTCTCTTGATTTTATAATGGAGAAAGGCAGTGAAAGAAACACTTGATCAGAAAAGATACAAATGACCTGTCCTTCACAAAGGGCCCAGAATTAAAGCGTGAAATTAATTAAACATTTATGTATTTATTTATTTATTTTTAACTAAAGATTCAAGCATATTGGAAACTGCAGAACTGAGTTCAAAAGAAAGTAAGTAGAGAAACATTCATGATATAGTCGGGGGTGGGGGGGTGTCGATGATGACTACCCTGCAACCGCAACAGAAGTTCACAATGATTATTCAGCAGAAAGATCAGTTAGATTACTTTTAGTCTTTTCATGTGAACAAACGAACTAGAAAGAAATAAAATAAACACCACAGAAAAAGTGTTTGAGTTCTTTAGGGTTGGTTTGGGGTTTTTTTTATGATCTTCACATTCTAGATAAGGAAGAGAACTTAGCAGTTTAAAACAGATGATTGTTTTGGAGCTTGTTTTTTCTTCATACAAACAGTAGTTTCATAGTTCATGTCTGTTATTCAACATTGTGTAGAAAACAGGAAAGAGATTTGGCTGAAAAATTATTAAAGATCAAAGCCTGTTTTACAACATGAGGCAAAGCTTTGGAATTCAGGTGTCAATTACTTTATTAATGTGTTCCAGTGCCTGCTGTTAGAAGTTCAAAGGCACTGTTGCCCTCACCAATTAAACTTTGGTGTGCTGGAAAGAGGTGCAGTGCTGGTTAATCTCTGCCACTGGAAGAAGACATCTATTTAACTCATATTTTATTCATATTATTACCTCTTTTGCCACAGTATTACAAGATTTTACTTTGTATTACACTTACTCATTTACTTTCGTTACATGCTGACTTTCACCATTATAATTTGAAAAATATTCATTTTTCTTTTCTTTCTCATCATATGCAGTACCATAAGGTATACCAAAATATGAATTTATAGGATGTAAGTTATTCTGCTGTAACTGCCTGCATACCTAGATTTAGCCTATACTATAAGAGGTAGTTTGTTTTTCTTTTAGGTCTAAACATATTTTTAATTATTAATTATGGTTTATGAATATGCAGTATTTTTATAAGCCCCTTCCACCAAACAAGGCCTTATTCCATTACTCTCCAAAATGAGAATTCAGCTCCATCAATTTGCTAAGAATGGTGTTCGAAAATCAGGCATTTCTGCACTCGTAATCACTCTGCAGAAGTTACATTACTGGCATAGTTTGAGTAATAAATTTCTTCTCCCTTTGTCCCTATGTAGGTATTCAGTTTTATCAGTATAACCAATAGACTTAATTGCCATGTAGAAAGAGAAATTATTGCAGTAATCAGTTGTTTATTGGCCATTTAACCAATTCACTATTATCTGTATTTATTCCCTTGTGAAAGAAAATACTAAAAGAAATGGGAGGTGAATCAAAACCCCTAAATTTAAATGCCCAATTAAATTACACATTAATGTTTTAATGTTTTTGATTAAAAGAAATCAATAAGAAAACATAAGTTTTCTTACTCTATTCTTTGTCTATTTTCCTTCTGAAACAAAAAAAATCCCTCAGCAGTCAAGTAACAACTGTTACTTCTCCCCCAAAGTCAGTATCTAGTATGTTTAGTTTTTTGTAGGTAAATGTTGCTAGATTAAAACTTTGGTGTGAATTTATTAAACTGGATGATATCCCTTAAATTTTCCCCCTCCCTACCTAACACAATTAAACATCTTTTATACAAAAAAAAAAAAAACAAACAAAAAAACCAGACAATTTTGATTTTCCATGCTTCTGTTAGAGGCTTCTCATAGTCATTCAGTACTTTCCAACATATAATAGTCTTTAGTTATAAACTATGACAAGTGAAATAATTTTCTAGATGAAATTGCTATATTAAAATTAAACAACTGTATGCATGTTACATTCAGTTTCGATTCTTTACACTGCATGGTGACTTTTATTGTTAGTTCAAGTTCTACATGTAGAATGTTATACTGACATAATAGACTAATATGAAAGTTGGTTTGGTACCATTGACTAATATTCACTACATGCATTGCATATATTAATATAATTCAGTAGTACAAAGCTTGTGTTGACCAAGCCTAGGAACCTTTTAAAAAGTAATCTGATTAAATATCTAATCAATATTTAATCAATAATTAAGCATTTGAATGTATGTGGTCCTTGAAGGGGTGAATTTTCCTTTTCACAGGGAGTCATTGATCTTGGAATTGTAGCCTCAAGATCACAGAAGAGTAACTGAGTGGAGAAATTTAAAATCTTCTGGAATTCATATTTGAATAAGAAATCACTCTTGGTATCTTTTTCAGTATTTCTTCTGTAAACAGTTTTGAGCAATGAATAAAGAGAAAATCAAGTGTGTGTAACAGGACTCCAAATGAAGTGCTGTGGAAAGAAGGCTGAGAAACTTAGCTTAAATCTTTCCATGCAGTGTCTGACACAGTGGAGTGAAAAGTGAGCTAAGTAGTCAGAGGAAGCCCTAACAATATTTGTCAGAGGTCTGTCTCAGCTAAGTTGTTATAGATATTATTCAGTTTTAATAACCACATTGGATGACTTAAATGGTCAAATAGTTTTGTTCACCAAAAGTCATGTGATTTATGAAGATCATCTTTTCTTTGGGCTGTGTTCCTCAAGTTTAAATTTAAATGCCCAATTAAATTAAACATTAATGTTTTAATGTTTTTGATTAAAAGAAATCAATAAGAAAGCATAAGTTTTCTTACTCTCTTCTTTGTCTGTTTTCCTTCTGAAACAAAAAAAATCCCTCAGCAGTCAAGTAACAACTGTTACTTCTCCCCCAAAGTATCTAGTATGTTTAGTTTTTTGTAGGTAAATGTTGCTAGATTAAAACTAGAAAAAAAAAATTTCTTCACAGAAAACAATAAATAAAAGATAATAAATACAATTCCTAATAAATTCAGATATTGTTTTGATATCTATTAGTAACAGTACTAAATTACAAGCATAGGGTGTGAATAATCAGTCTGTCAAGATCAAAATTTTATTTTTACAGAAAAAAAAATTGAAGTGGGCAAAACGTAATGAAAATTAAACCACAAATACATATTCAAAAGGGGGCTAATTGAGTCTGACATGTAATTGTTGCTATGACTTCCGTATCTTATCACAGGTCAGTTAAAACAATTGCGATAAAAAAGTAGAAAGAAAAAGAATTAGGCATATAGAAGAAGATGAAAGAATTAGGAATAATTAGAGAGTAATAGGATCAAATACTGGGCTTATGCACATTATCTAATTCTATTGGACTACACATGATAAATCTGGCATTCAACTAGCTTTAGTTCTTATGGCATAGGCATATCTTTGCCTCTGAATGATTTTTAAGGAATTGCTATTACACAAAACCATGTGAAACTTCAGATTATGGGGGAGTGATGGAAAGAAAAAGAAAATGTGTTGATGATTATGGGAGAGTCTACTTGTGACCTGCTTATTTCTGTAGGTAGCTGAGCTGGGGAAATGTAGGGAGATGTGGGTGGGTTTCTAAGGTTACAGTTAATCAACATTTTACTGCTTTAGCTGCAATGAGTTATGGTATTAATAGCATTGTGCCTGGCTAGGTGTTTTTGCAGTTACAGCCAAGTAATTTGTTTATGTTCAGCATTTTCTGAGAGTTTAAAATTCAGTTTTGGTCAGCCTTGCGTGTGTGTTTTGGTATTTTTTTTACTTGTTTTCTTAAAGAAAAATTCAACCATTTAAAACAAAATCTGCAGTATTTTGAATAGTTTTGGTGCCACAGCTACAATACTTCAGTAAATATCCATTTGAAAACAAATGTATACTGAATACTGAGTAATGTGACCATTTGAAAAAGGAAACACAAGCAGGTGAGACCAACAATTATGTTGTCTAGAAATTTGATTTCAGAATCATATGTGACAAAATTATATGAAATTCTTTCCATTGAGGTTCACATAATTTCATTATAGAACTAATATATTGGTCTTTCATCTTCTACATTAAAAAAAAAAATCAGTTTGATATGATTTCCCAAATATTCATTCGTGTATAATTCAAAACTGCAAGCGAGTCTTATTCTTTTCTTTTTGTAATTCTGATGACTATATATCCAGATTAAAAAAGAGGGTTTGAGATCACTTCCAAGTATATAGACACTGTAAGCAACAGTTGCCTACTATGCTCCAGCTTTTCAGCCTTTTAATTTTTTTTTTGTTATAAAAATATATGACAATTTCTCACACAAAATTGTTCAGTGGAAAGACAATCTTCAGGATCTGCTTTTGCTTATTCATAAAATGCTAACAAGGCAGGCGGACAAATATAAATATTTAATGAGGTTTTAAGGCAATTTTCTTTCTAGAAGCTGAAAAGTTGTCTGTAGTTGATTTGTAGTCACTAACGGGCCATAAGTACAAACATTTTTCAAAAGAGATTTTAAAAGCTCTTTTGCTGAGAAATATGATGAACTATTTAAACATTTTTTCCTACTACTGAGTAGCTTTAAATATAGAAAATATTCTTGTTGAAGTTTGCTCTCTCTATGCCAATCAGTAATGATAAATGCCCATAAAATTAAAATAAAGACCTTTTAAAGCAGACAGTGTATTGAAAGTCACTTTATTTTTGAACAGCACTGAAAATCTTGCAATGAAAAATCATGCTAGTATCTCAGAAGTGAAGTTCAAATAATGATTTGAAAATGTATTTATGAGGATGCATGTTCAACAGATTACTTCACAGGGCATTTTTTTTACATATATCTCAAAATTTCATGGCAAATAGTATTATTCAAGATACACTAGGGTACTTTCACCTAGTTCTCCAAAAGACGTTTATCCTCCTGTACATCTGTGACGGTGTTGTAGTCTCTAAAGGTTTTTCAAATGGCACTAGGCAATTGAATTGAGCTTCTGAGCTAAAAATCTTCTAGCTATCAGAATTTGCTCTGGATAACCACATTAAAGCAAGTAGGATCTTAAGGCAGAACATCTTTGTTCTCTTAAATGTAAAGAGAACTTAGGTTGATTAGATCAAATGTAAACATCCAACTGTATACATCCAAACTTAATTTAAATGAATCATGACTAAGTAAGTCAAGCTACAGCTGTCATCTAATTTATTTCACTTGCTATAGCTACATAATAGGCAGATAAAATCACAGCAAGATTTTGGTTGGAAGGACAGGTCATCTGGTTTGGACAGCTCATGGACAACCTATTTCAGGTTGCACAGGGCTGTGTCCAGTTGAGTTCTGAATATCTCCAAGGATGGACACTCCACAACCTCTCTGGACAATCTGTTCCAGTGTTTGACTGCCTTCATTCTTCTATGTAATTTGAATTTACCATGCTGCAGCTTGTCTCTGTTATTTTTCATCCTATCACTCTTGCCTCCATTGTGTTATACCTTCACTTTAGGTAGTTGTAGACAATAATAAGATATCCCACTCCCCCATCCCTTAGTTTTCTGATTTTGTCAAGCAGCTTTCAGCCTTTTCTTTTGTGGTACATGCTTCAGCCTCCCGGTCACCTTGGTAGTCTTCCACTGGACTCAATTCAGTATGGCATTGTCTTTGTTATGCTAGGGAACTCCATACTAGACACAGTACTATAGGCACAGCTTCACAAGTGCCAAAGAGAGGGGAAGGATCATTTCCCTCAACCTGCTGGGAGATGGTCTTGGTAATACATCCATGATGCTGTTGGCCTGCTTTGACACAAGGACACACTGCTGTCTCACATTCAACTTGGCCACCAGGATCCTCCACACCATTTTCTGCAAAACTGCCTTCAATCCAGTCAGTTCCCAGCCCGTACTGCTGCATACGATTATTTCAGTCCAGGTACAGGGGTTTGCATTTGATTTCGTTGAATAGCATGATTTTTTTGTCAACCCTTTTCTACAGCCTGGTGAGGATCCTTTGAATTGCAGCCTTGCCTTCCAGAGTACCAACTGGTACCCTCAATTTGGTATAATCTGTGAATTTGCTGAGGGTACAGTCTGTCCCATTATCTAGACATATAATAAACCAGTATTGACCTCAACACATGCCACCAGTAATCAGCCACCAGCTAGACATGGTAACGCTAATCACAACCCTTTGAGCCCAGTGATACTGCTACTTTTCCTCTCACCTTATAGTCTGCCTATCCAGGACATGTTTCACCAGTCTTTCTAGAAGTGTATTAGTTGTCAATAGGCTTGCTAAAGTCAAAGTAAACAGTTACCATTGCTCTCCCACCATGCATAAAGCCAGTATTTCATTATAGAATGCAATCCTGTATGATTGTATCTACATATTGATATGTTCTATATTTGCATAAGTGTATGATGTTGCTTTGGAGTCCATTTACAAGCACATAAAGAGCAAGAAGATGTAGAAGAATAGCCAGCAAGGGTTTAATAATGTCGAATCATGTTTGAGTAACTTCAATAGTTTGTATAATTAAATGACTATGTCGATGGTGGAACAGTGGTAGATGTAACATATTTTGACTTTTGGAAGGTTTTTGACATAACATCCTTCTGAGCTTAAAGGATAGAAATCAATAACTCTATGTCCATTTGTCACTGCAAATGAGTGGAGTCCTTGGAGGTTGATAGTGGGGCACATGTTGTTCAATATCTTTATCAACAACCATGGTGATGAGACAAAATGTATGGTCAGAAAATCTGTGGGCAAAACTAATTTGGAGGTAGTATCTATCATACATAACGGATCTTTGACCTAGAAGTACCATGATAAACTTAAGGACTGGACTGATGGAAAACTCTTGAAGTTCCTCCAGACAAAAAGCCATCTTCTGCATCCTGGGTAGAACAACCCCAGACACCAATGCATGCTAAACAGCTAGCTAAATGACAGCTGAAAAGGACTTGGGAGTAACAATAAATGGATAAAAGCCAACTTCACAAACAAGGCATACTGTGATTCATTGAGAAAATTGTACCTGGCCAATCAACAGAAACAAGACTTTTTCTCCACTTAGTGCTACCAAAACGACAACTAGTTTTGTTAGCAATTGCTAACAAATTGCTAACAATTGTTAGCAACACAATTGCTCCACTTTTGCTTGCCTCCCCCAGTTCCAGAGGGATATGGAGAAAATGGAGGGAGTCTGAAAAATGACACATATCCTAGAAGGTGTGTAAGAGGGAGCTGGTCTTGTTTATTATAACAAAGAGAAGGTTAAGGTGTGATTTAAAAGCTGCGTGCAAGTACTTGAAGGACAGTTACCAAGACACTGCAGTTCATCTCTTCTCATAGTGTTAGGAGATACAACAAGGGGCACTGGCCACGAGTCTGATCAAGTTTAAGCTGTTAGGAAAAATTTTTTCACTAAGAGGTTGCCAAGGCACTAGAACATGTTACCCAAATTGGTTGTGGGATCCTCATTCTTGCATATTTTCAAGATTTTCAAGACCTGAGACTGCAGGGAAATTATGTCTTTAGTCTTATGAGTGGCGGCTGAGGGAACTGGGGTTCTTTAGCATGAAGGAGGAGGCTAAGGGGAGACCTTATCACTCTCTACAACTACCTGAAAGGAGGTTGTAGCAAGGTGGGTGTCGGTCCCTTTTCCAAAGTAGCAAGTGATAAGACAAGAGGAAATGGCCTCAAGTTGCACCAGGGGAGGTTTAGACTGGATATTATGACATATTCTTCACTGAAAGGGTTATCAAGCATTGGAAAAGGCTGCCCAGGGAAGTGGTTGAGTCCCCATCCCTGGAGGTATTTAAAAGGCAGGTAGACATGGCGCTTAGGGACATGGTTTAGTGGGACTTGGCAGTGTCTGGTTTATGCTAGGACTTGATGATCTTAAAGGTCTTTTCCAACCTAAATGATGCTATGATTCCATGATTCTATGGATCTTTTCTTAAGTTAGGGAGGGGATAGTTTCTTGCCAATAGGAATACGTAGGTTGTAGCTCTTGATCCCATGATCATGAAGCAGGATGAAATTTAGAAATAACACCGGAAGCAGAGACTAGGGTCTATATTTTTCCTCCTTGCTAAATAATCTACACAGTACTAGTCATATCTCTTTACATTCATTTTAACAAATGTATTTGTAGTATATTAATCACAGTGAAAAAGCTTTAATATTAAGACTGATTTCAGCTTGCTCAATTACTACTCTGGTAATCAGAACACTGTCCCAGGATATTTGAGTTTGAATTCTCCCGGGCTGATGTGGGAACTGAGCACTTCCTGAAAATGTTTGCAGTTGTAAAAAAAAAAAAAAAAAAAAAAAAAAAAGAAGAGTTCTGTAAAAAGATGCAGGTGAATTAAATTCTCTATTATTCCAAGTGCATTAGAAAGTTCTAGTAATAATATTATAAAAAGCCTAAGCCTTTCAGCATCATTGGACATCCTCTGAAAATACCAGGCCCTTTGGTGATTTACACAGAATTACTCGTAATTTGCTTAGGTATATCTAACACTGATGTGCTTGGCATTGTCAAAACAGTGGCAAATGTGCAGTAATAAATGTTCCATCCTAAAAAATAATGTGGTGCTCATTGGGCTGAGATGCCTACCAGATTATCAGATGCTGAGGTGTTCCCAGGCTCCCAGCCTGGAATTTGGATGACTAGATTCAATTTCAGTCCCATATTAGGCAAATAAAACCTGCGTAGGTTTAGGTACCTATGCTCCAGGGAGTACAGGCCGTTAACGGTTCCACTAAAAATTAAGGGAAAGCAGCAAAACTGAAAGTTGATAAATATATTCACACCATATGTGTTAAAAATCTGATTTTACATGCTGTGTCAGCAGCATAAACTCTGTTCAGTTGCCTGAAAACACTTTCTGGAGGAGTCTTTATGTAGGCTGTTCCTTATGATTATATATGCTCTATCTTCAGTACTTAAATGCAGAATCGATTTTTGCTATATAAAGGAGATAAATGGCACAGACAGGAATAGATCAAGGTTTTCAGGCTGACTCTCTCTAGTTCCCTAGCCACTGGGCTCTATTGTCACTTGAGGTTTTTGTCATCTACCTGAAGACCATGTTTTTTTTCTTACATTTCTGTAAGAACAAGAGGACCTTTGTTGAACAAAATAGTTCTGTACATGATGGTAGCTATTTACTGAAAAGGAAGTAACTAGACACACATAATACCTGATGTTTCTTGCATTTTTTGTGCCCTCCACATCCTCATCCACCCTGACCCACTGAAGCCCCCAGCAGTGGACATGTCCTGGCAGGGACAGGGACAGGAGCAGGAGCAGGAGCAGGAGCAGGGGCAGGGGCAGAGCAGGTCTCTCTCAGGGACAGAGGCAGCCTTTGGGGATTGGAGCTGGTTCCCCCCACTCCCCACCCCACTCACAAGTGACTGTCCTTCTCCTGGTGGGAGCTGCTGCTCACTTGGGGGCAATGGCCTGAAAGACCCCAGGGGTGGAGGGACACAACAGCCATTTGTTGAGGTCCCAGGCCAAAGGCTGCTCCTCCTGGCAGCCTTAGGAGTCAGGGTGACACTGGGTAAGTGCAAAACCAAGGAGAGGAAATGGATACTAGGAAGTTTTCTTTTATAACAAGTCAACTTTATTATTAATGAGGCTTTTCTGTCCTAAATAGACAATTCTGACTTGCAGTAAATTCTCAACTCTATATACATAGTGTGACCCTTTTAGCCCACAACAGGATTTTGAGTGTAACACTTGCTCCTGTTATGGATGGGATTCTAGCATCTACCACCTAAGAGGTGGGCCCAGGCCCAGGCAGCTAAGTTTAGGTGCCTGTGTACAGGCTGGTTGTCTATGCTTCTGTTATCAGCAAAGCAGTTAAGGACAATCAGTTTCCTAAACAAGGTGCTCTAAGGTATTTGAGACAACCCCATGCACTTGGTAGATACAACACAGGACTACCTGTGTCTTTCTGAAGTGGCAGTTAAATTCAGGTGAGATCACAGAATCATAGAATCATAGAATCGTTTAGGTTGGAAAAGACCTTTAAGATCATCAAGTCCAACCATTAACCCAGCACTGCCAAGGCCACCACTAAACCATGTCCTCGAGCACCACATCTACATGGCTTTTAAATACCTTCAGGGATGGAGACTCAGCCCCTGCACTGGGCAGCCTGTTCCAGTGTCTGACTGCCCTTTTGGTGAAGAAATTTTTCCTAATATCCAACCTAAACCTCCCCTGGCACAACCTGAGGCCATTTCCTCTCGTCCTATTGCTTGTCACTTGGGAGAAGAGACGGACCGTCACCTTGCTACAACCTCCTTTCAGGGGTTGTAGAGAGTGATAAGGTCTCCCCTCAGTCTCCTCTTCTCCAGACTAAACAACTCCAGCTCCCTCAGCCACTCCTCGTAAGACTTGTTCTCCAGACATTTCACCAGCCTCACTGCCCTTCTCTGGACACTCTCCAGCACCTCAATGTCCTTCTTGTAGTGAGGGTCCCAAAACTGAACACAGTATTCGAGGTGCGGCCTCACCAGTGCCGAGTACAGGGGGACAAACCTTTCCCTAGCTCACTGGCCACACTGTTCCTGATACAAGCCAGGATGCTGTTGGCCTTCTTGGACACCTGGGCACACTGTCTTCTTACATCCAGCTGCTGTCGACCAACACCCCCAGGGCCTTTTCTGTTTTCCAGCCACTCTTCCCCAATCCTGTAGCATTGCATGGGGTTCTTGTGACCCAAGTGCAGGACCCAGCACTGAGCCTTGTGGAACCTGGGCCCAGTGACCCAGCCTGTCCAGATCCCTCTGTAGAGCCTTCCAACCCTCCAGCAGATCAATGCTCCCAGCCAACTTGGTGTTTCCGGCAAACTTACTGAGGGTGCATTCCATCCCCTCATCCAGATCATTGATAAAGATATTAAACAGAGGTGTTAAATGGCATAAGATACCTATGGAAAACTCTACCATGCCTAAGGAAACTACCTCACCATGACTGATAGACTCAGTGGAATTTGGAGGGTGATGTGCTCACATTAAAGTACACACCTGTATTGATTAGTTGAATCCCATTCCCTATGTACAGCAACAAAGATTATGCTACTTATATATGTAGATTGCCTAAGATTATACTAGGGTTGAATTAGATTTTTAAATGAAAATGTGCGTTTTTTTATTTTCATATATACTGCATGTCAGTTGGCAATGGAGAAAATCTTGTGTAACATTTGTATGCAAATCTGGTAAACCTTAAAAGTAAAAAACAAGTAATTTCATTGTCGCTGAAAGTAATGAATGTTAAAAGCCAACAAATAACAAAACATGAGGAAACCCAAACCAGAGACAGAAAAATAAAGATTTAAATAGATTATGCAAAATTATCTGGGACCTAAGGACTACATATTATAAGGCAAAGTAAAATACCCAAATATCTATACTACAAGTCTGTCTGGCCAATGGTTGTAAGACCCACAGCAGAGCTTATAAATGTCTTTTGTCTTTACAGAATCAGAGTCTTAAATGATGCTTCTCTCCATCCAAGATTTCTTCCCTAAACAGAACTAGAAACCTGCAACATAGTACTGAAAATTATCCAATGGTTAGGATACTTTACAACGTTTCCTCCCCTTCCTGGAGTTTTGGTGGCTATTAAGGACAGTCTTGCATTGCAGCATCTTGTAGCTGTGGCACCTAAATCAACTGACTTCTACTGAATCACATATTTCCATGAAGCTGTAAGAATGTAAGTGGATTCAAGACTTGCACCAGTGCATCTGATTTTACTGAAATCAACAGAAACATTAATGAAGCTATTTTGCACAGAAGACAGAAACAAGGTGAGACCTTATATTAGTTTGGTTTCAGTAAGTTTTCCTTTTTTGCTGTCAAACACACACCAAAAAAGCTTCTGTGAAGGAAGTCTAAGTAAAAAATTGTTTCAGCAAAAAAATCAGTGTTGTGTTTCATGTGACCACGGACTTGAGGAGATGAAAAGGCTAAAAAAAAAATTATTTCTTAACAGTATTGTTTTTCTTCAGAATTCTTTCTTTCTTCGAACCAAAACTAGAGAGAGAAAATTGCCTTGGACCTTATCCTTACAAATTATTAATAATTACTAATTTCAAAACCAAGCCCACTATAAATGTGCCCAAAATGTTTTATACCAAATTAGAGAGCATGCTTTAGAGACATACAGGAATGTGAGATGTCTAACTAAAAAAATAAAAACACCGTTTTCTAAAGTACTCTTTACTGTCTTAAGATTTTCAGAATTCCTCTTCTCTAGAATAGCTAGAAGTTAATCATTGGGAAAGAAGCTGTGCCTGAACCCAACTGCACTGCATAAGTCTTGCATGTACACATTGATAATAGTATCAGTACAATTTATATGACATCATGCCAGTGACAACAAATATGAGGATAAAAATAATTCTATATAAAAAGAATAAAAAGAGAGGCTGTGTTTGTACTTATTTGAGGGTTTATTCATCAGTTTCTTTCACACTGATTACAATTATGTTTTTTAGTTCAAGAATATTTTTCTGTGGAAGTGCTGATTGTTATCTCTGTAGATAAATGGACAAGCAGAAATAGAACTACTACAGATACAGATGAAAATAGCTTTTATGTTTTTATTGGCTTACATGAGATGATCAGTATATTCATGAAGCTGCACGTCAGTAAAATATGAAATACAAAATATAAATACACTACTGAGTGTTGGCACTGTATACATAGCAGTGTTTAGAAATTAGAAATGGAGTCAGTTATGTAAATCCAGTGTAATTGATTCAGCTCTATTAATTCAGCTGTGTTTATTCGTTACACCAGAGGAACATCTAAAACTGTGCTGACCTTCACAGCTGCACAACAATCTTGGATCACAGGGGAGTTTTGCAGGATTGAGGTAAAACAATGAAAGGGAGAATGAGAGCAGGGTGTCTAGTCTATCTTCTGTTTTCTATTTGAGTGCAATATCAATGAGGCATTGAGGACAATATATGGTTGTCATGCAAAAAGATGGGTTAAATTTATATATAAGAAGTACTCCATTGCCTGCAAGTGTCTAGATGCCTGAGCATGTCCTGTCTGTCTTCCTCCTGCCTCCTGGAATGTGATGAGTTCCCTGTGGGTCCTGTAAAATATCTGCAAGTCCCATACAAATGCTTTGGATATTGTAAGGGTCAGAAACAGCTCTGCGTGATTCAGTCAGCTGCTGACAACGAGAAGGTTTAGGCAAAATTAAATGATTATGTTTACGTAACTGATTCTGCCTGCTCTTAAGATCATGATGGGATTCATTTGCCTGAACAGCAGTGCCTAGAGTTTTTCTGGGCTATCCTACCTGGCTTCCAACAGTCTCTCCAAAATAACACAAGCTTGCTGTCATTCTGAACCATATCTCCCAGCCTGTCCAGATGTTTGGATATCCTAAGACATAGCAGATGGTACTAAATGTCTGCATGTAGGCAAACAAATTGAATCTCTGTTCAGTACAATCAGTGGTCGGGCCATCAATGTCATCTGAAATATCATATCTACATTACCTGCAAGAGGCTGGCAGATCTCACACAGGACTTAGAGGAGACCCACATCTTTTCAGAGCAGCATCTGAATATCAGCCAGGAATACCCTAAGGACTACTTGAAGGCATTAAATACTTGTTCTTAGGTGAATGAATCACTCATCAAGTGTAGAGAGCTATTCAGCTAAATGAGACACAAAACGTTTTATCGTCTGAAAGCTCTGTAGACTCCATTGACTGTGTTGAGTAGAAACTTGATACAGTTGTCCATACATAGCATATTGGGAGTAGATGGCAAAGTTTAGGTGGGGGTGGGCTGCAGGGATTATCTCTGTAAGAAGAGGCCAGGGGCTGCCTGAACACAGCCAATTCTAGCTGCCTGCAGTGGACCCACTGCAGGACACAGCTGAGCCCATCAGCCAAGCTGGTGGTGCCGTGGGGAAAATGTATTAAAGAAAAGGCAAAACACTGCACAGCCAGTGAGGAGTGAGGAAAAAAAAAATGTGTGACAAACAACCCTGCGAACACCAAGGTCAGAGAAGAAGGAGAGGAAGGAGGTGCTCCAGACTCCAGAGCAGATATTCCCCTTCAGCCCATGGAGAGGGCCACACCAGAGCAGATATCCACACTGCAGCTTGTGGAGGACACCACACCAGAGCAGGTGGATATTTCCTGAAGGAACTGTCACCTGTTGAGAACCCATGCTGGAGCAGATTATCCTGACAGGAACTACAGCCTGTGGATACGGGCAGATATTTCACTGCAGCCTGTGGAGGCTATCACACCACAGTAGATATCTGCACTGTGGCCCATAGAGGACCCATGCTGGAGCAAGTTTATCCTGAAGGACTGCAGGCCATGTAGAGGACCCACAATGGAGACAGGGAAAAGTGGGAGGAAGAAGGAGTGGCAGAGAGGAACAGTTATGTGCTGACTGTAACCACCTGTTCCCCACCCTCCCTGTCTTCCTTGGGGCAAGGGCATAGGGGAGTCAGGAGTAAAGGAGTGAAGTTGAGCTGGGGAAAACTGCGTAGCTTGAGGGGGAAGGTGGTTTAGTTTTCGTTTTTGTTTCTCAACTTCCAAATCTATTTTAATTGGCATTAAATTAAATTAATTTTCCCCAAGTTGAGTTTGTTTTGCCCATGACAATAATTTGTAAGTAATTTCCCTGTCTTTATCTCAGACAGCCAGTTTCTTTGTCTTATTTTCTCTCCTTGTCCTGTTGAGGAGGGGGAGTGAGAGAGCAGCTGGGTGGGAGTCTGGCAGCTGGCCAAGGTCAACCCACCACTGATAGGAATCTGGAAATTTTTTCCTACAACTATCTTGGATATTAGGGTATCTCAGATTGCAATTGCAACAAATAAAGCCCTCTATCTCCTTTGATTGTATTAGGCACTTTGATATGCAATTCACCTATAGGGATGTACATTTTGACACCTAAATTTAGGCATCTACAGCATGCAAATGAATGTTACCCCACACAGCTAACAATGGAGAGATATAATTGCATGTGATCCGCCTTGAAATCAGATTCAGTCAGTATACAAGGGCAATATGGCTGAGCAGGATGAGAATACAGACATTCACCAAACTTTTGAACAACACGAGGACTACTGTCTTTCAGCTGTTCTGCAGATATAGCTTCTGTAATGGTATGGCAAAAAGATAGATAGATCAATGTGCATCAATATATATTTTAATAAATAATAACATTTGTTTTGAAGATTAGATTTGATTTTGTTAAAAAAACATCAATGGAATTAGGAACAACTCCAAGTCCAGTATGAATCTGCAGTCAAAACAGACACCCTTTCTTCAGGAAATTTTTTCAAGCTGTCAAAATTTAGCTAACGAAAGCTAGCCAAAAGAATGGATATTACACTTTGAAGATGTAAAATAAAATCTTTAGAAAATAAATACTTGTTTTGTTACACATCATGAAGTGACTAGACTCTCCAAATGACTCTTGCTGTATAAAATGCTGCTAGAGAATTCCAGTTAGATCAAAAGATAAAATGCAAATGTGGATATCATGATTACAATGATCAGAGAAAACAGACATTTTAAGCTGTGCAAAAAACAAAAAAAGGATAAGTTCTTATTCGCATCCATTTACCCAGAAGAGAAAGAAAGTACTGGCAATATTAAAACATTTTTTTTTTTAATGAAAAGCAATATAGGGGTAATTGTGCTGCAACATGCTGAAGCCTTGGTCTGCCATGAAGAGGAAGTGTTCTTTTAGGACACCAACTCTGGTTCTGACTTGCAGAGCAGGCTCAAACAGCAAAATACCTGTCTGCTTATAAAGTCTCAGGAGGACTTTGATTAACTTCCCTCTTCTAGTTAAATTTTTGCATATCATTTCATAAAACTGGAATACTAATTAGCTGATACATTGTTTTCTCATTTTGTCTCCTGCCTCTAGCTGGTACCAGCTGTATACAAATCCCAGATTAGACAATTACAGAGTAATTTACTCATAGGGAAAATTTCTTTGTAATCCCGCCAGTTAGAAACTGATTTATGCTTTCAAGTATTTTTTTAGTATCTATCCATTTCAGTTATATATGTGAAATATATCTGTGATTTCTCTTGCATAAGGCTTTTTTTTTACTGATTTGGGGATGTGAATAGGTGAAAAAGTTAATTTATGTTTAAAATTTAAAAAAAAAAAATCATAAATACCAGTGTCTCACATTGTCTGGAAAAAATCCATATGCATTTATGAAGAGTGGATAGGCATCCTGGAAAGTAATTAATCTGATCAGATTCAGTCTGACTAGGATGTTGGATCATTGTTCATCACCAGATTAATATGAGCCTACAGCGAGTCTCCTGCAGCAAAAATAACAGATATTTCATTTTCCTAATAAAAATAGAAATACTAAGCAGTGAAATGGTATACAGCATTGATTAAGTCATTATTTGAGTACCATATGTCCATATTTTAAGAAAGTTGTAAAAAATTAAACACAGTTGAGAGGGTCTAAAAATAGGAGCATTATCTACTTATCAAGAGGAAGCTTGAAAAAATTGATATATAATGTGCACTATACATAGAATAGTTAGAGGATCTATTTATAGTAGGTAGGATAGACCTCCATACAAGGAGGTTTCTGTTGAAGGTGGAAGGATCTTTTTTAGTTAGCAGGGAAAGCATTATAAAACTTAATAGCCTCCAGCTGAAGTAAGCAGAGCTCATATTAGAAACAAAATGTAAACCTTTCATACTGAAAGCAATTAATGCTGGAATAGATATCTCAAAGGTATGGGAATTTTTCCATGACTTAACAATCTTTAAAACAATATTGGATGTCTTTCTGATACCTTTTAATTTAACAGTAAATTACTAGCTAGGTATAGAAGGGTATCAAATTATACTAATTTGATAACCATACCATTCTCTCCCTGTTGCTTGAAAATTCTCCATTTTTCCCCCTCTTTAATAAGCTTAATCTAATATCCATTGAAATCACAGAGTCTTGCCATTCATTTCAGGCTGCTTATGACTCCCCTCTCTTGTTTCCAGTACAGATCTTCCTTTTACATTTCGTAATTCAATCAAAAAGCATTTGTGCAAAAATAATTCTATGGAAAGACTCAACAACATTTTTTGCAGGATCCAATGATTATTAGAAATTACTTCAGATTCAGTCTACTAGTTCTTTACAATCTGATTCTCAGTAGTTTTTCTTTAATAAGACTCCAAGCAACTGTGTGTGGTCTGGAGAATTCTTAGTGGCTTGTTTCACTGATTTTTTTTTTTCTTCTGAAAGAAACTGTCATTTTGTACTCAGAAGTTAAATTTAACTTAGTTCTCTCCACACTATTTGCTGGATTAACTGTGGTGACTTTGAAGGCCCTTTGGATGTGAGGCAGTGAAGTACAGGTTGATTTGGCACACTACAGCATAGATCTTTACCTGAGAACCTGCTTCAGGTTGTAGAAACAGGAAAAACAGCTACATGTGAAAGCAACTGTGAGTCTTATGCTCAGCAGCCATAGTAGAAGCCCCAAGCCTAGTATTTTTACCCACAATTAGTAGGTAATGTTGTCTCAGTGTCATGTACTAAATTTACTTTTTGTGTTCTTCCTCATGGTTAGGAAGTCATAGAAATATCCTGCTAAAAGATATGAAGCAGTTAGTATTTCAAGGACTACATCTCTGAAAATAGTTATATGGTCCCCATTTTCAAGCTTTTTACTGCCATCACCAAAGAAGAAATGAATTTACTTAACATCTGAGGTTATAATAGTTTCCAGGCTCTGGATTCCCAGGATGGCTACAATAGTCCCACATATAACATTACAATTATTATAACTTAGTCTTGCTCTGAGAGATAATAGGCGCGCCAAGAAACATTTATTTTCATTTATTGAAACTATCAGACACATTTTTAGATCAATGATCATTCTGCCCGTTGCATTACTTTTCTAAAATTATACAATTGTGTCCGAAGTGGTGGACCACGAACCAGTTACAGGCTCCCTCATGGCGGGATGTATCTTGCTTATGTCCCAAGCCCATGCTAGAGCAAGAGCCAGATGCACACCATCTTCTGGTTATGTAAACACACAACATGGCACCCATGGAAGGGAAATCCTGACAGCACAAAAAGGACTTCTGGAATGTAAACCAGGAACACACTGCAAACACTTTTGCTCCATTTGGATACAGCTTTTAACAGCAATATCATGCAGACTCTTGACTGTGCTCACATAGTGTCAACATATTTTTTAGTACTGAATTTACTAGAATCAGATTTGAATTCAGACGCTGTGATTACATTGCTGAACAGAAAAAAAAGGCCCCAAGGTCAACTGGTAAAGCCTGGTTGGCATCCATACTGCTTAAGATTTATGTTGGAATGACCAAGCTGGAGAGGCCCAGTTAAGCAGAGTGGGCAGTCAGGCTCCAGAGCTTCTTGATATTCTTTCATTTAGTTGTATGGATGTAACAAGAGTACCTGTTGTTCAGTGTTTGAACTATCCTGAAAACTCAAAATACAGATAAGGTGGAAGTTTGTTCAAAGAGAGACTTTCTATCAGGAGCAAAAGACGGCAGTGTAGTATAGCTGTAGTCTAGAAACTGAATTGGTGTTACTTCTGCTACTGACTGTATATCCTGAGGCAAACCAATTAACTTCTCTAGGTATCAGTGTACTATCCATAAAGAGGGTTAATAGTCACTTTCCAGAGATTTCTAGGATTTTTTTTTAAATTAATATAAGGGTAATACCGTATGAATGAGAAGTCTTGTTATTACTCCTTACAAATTGTTAGCATGGATCTTATTTAGAAACCCAGTTGTGGTTGGTAGTCAATATAATACAATGTAAGTCATATGTTTTTATTATTCTATGAAAATGAGAAAACATTTTTGTTATCTTACTACAGCTTAACAGTCTCAAAATTGTTTCCTTAAATAAATTCTATACCACAATTAAGCTAAACAGAAACATGAGCCTGATGCAGTATAATTAATGAAGGAATAAATTTTTAGGATGGCTTTAACTGGCCTTCTGTAAATATCTGGATTCAGTCATAGCATGTCCAAGTTAACTGTGTATTTCAGCTACATTAAACTGAAAAGTAGTTGTACTCTTCATAACTGCAGATCATTTTTTTGAAAACTGCTGCTTGCTACACTGAACCAAATTCTCCTCTTTGGAGACAATATGCAAAAATTGTGAAAGTTTTTAAGAAATTCATAGGAAAAATCAAAGAAAGAAACTTATTTTTTATCTTTAATAGAACTAATCCTGCTTGCATTATAACACATAGGGGCAGAGGATGGGATACAATGTACTGAACTTAGGCACTGAACTTATTTTTAAATTTTAGCCTCCTTTTTTCCCCAACTGAAGAAGTTTCAGATATGATCAAAGGGTGGACAATAATTGTCTTTAAAAATTTTCAGGGGAAGATTCATTTTAGCTAAGTCTAAGCAAACAGCTGTAGTCCTACTGGGTTTTTTTGAAAAGGCATCTGTTTCCGTCCATTGACTATGCTGCATCCACACAATCCTGTTACACTGCCCAAGAGCTCTGTGAGAATTAATGCCATCTTCTGCCATTTCTACTAGTTGGAGTTCCCTTCAGGGCTTTGTCTGCATGTGCTACATGGAGACCAGGAGGGAGAGAAGATGTTCTCCAGTGCATGCTCTCACAATGACAAGAATGACACTTGGTCAGTTACACTGATTGATAAGGGTGTGCAAAGTGTGAGAATGTTTATTTCAGATCATCTCATTGAGTATCTTGTCAAATTGGGATGATAAGGAAAGGGGGGAAGCAACAACCAAAACGTAGTCTGTCCTATCTTATTAAATCTGTTCTTAACTATGTCTCTGTGTAACCACCCTCTCTATCCAATGTGTGTGAGTGCTTCAAGGACACAATGCCAGCTACTGGCATGACCGGAGTTAGTGGATTTGGTGCCAGCTTCTGGAGTTACACCGGGAATGTAGGTGTCCTCAGACTGTGGTGCCAGCAACTGGAGTGAGTGAGTGCCTCACTGCCAGCTACTAGAGTGAGTGGGGTCTCAGCCCTGGACACTGGGATGGGAATGGTGTGTACACCAAAAACCAGCTTGGTTGGACTCGATGAGCTTAAGGGTCTTTTCCAACCTTAACGATTCTATGATTCTACTGGGGGGACCAGGGATGATTGATTGAGGCAAGTGAGGGGCTCAGTGCTGGCAGCTGGAGTGGGACCGCGGTCACAGCCCGTATGCCTGGTGCCAGCTGCTGGGGGTGAGTGTCTGTATCTTCCCCAAACCAAGTGTGTGTGGGGGAGTGTGTGTGCATGTGTGTTTGCTGGCAAACTTCGAGCTGGATGAGCCAGCAAGTAGGATGTCTGGGATCGGGCAGGGTTATCATGTGGGCAGAAGGGTTGTGCCAATGCTCAGGGGATCCACGAATGTGCATGTGCTTGTGAACGTGGAGAGTGTGGTGTGTGTGCTGCACTAGTGACCTTCGGCCTCTGCCAGCCCAAGACGGGGAGGGGATGTGGCTGTCTGGGCTTGTGTCTGATGTGAGTCCTGTGTGGGGGTGCTGTTGAAGGCAGCACTTGTCTGTGGCAGGCTGTGTGACTGGCTGTGTTGGTGTCCTCTGTGTGTGTGTCTGTCTGTCTGTCTGTCTCTGGGATACATGTTCAGTTTTGTTACTGGTTGAATCTAGAAATGGGAAAGCAGCAGTTACTCCAGCAACCTGGGTCTCCAGGCTGGGCTCCAGCAACCAGGCAGGAGGAATCCACAGGCCTTGGAGCTGCTAGAGGTACCTGCTGCTTATAACATCCCTTAACATCCATTATAGTATATTGCACTTTAAAGAAATTTGAAGAAATCTGAAAAAAGTTTTAAAGTTATCCAGAAGAACTAACTTCATAAATTTGACAGACTAATAAGGTAACTTTTGAAATACAAAATCAAAATGTGATCCTGATCAGTATTTTCCAAGCAAGGAAATCATCCACTGCATAATGAAGTTTATGGAGATCAGACACAGTTTTGTCATCATCAATTTGAAATCCAAAATAATCCAGGAGAGGAAGAAAGATATGGAGAGCTTAGAGTATGATTCAGCAGCCTAAACATAGGAAGATAATGTAGTTTTAGATACTTGAAGGTATCCCAGCTCACTTCCATCTGACACTCCAGAAGAGCAAAAATCTTCTGCAAACTTCAGGTCATTTTATCAACTTTATGCTGATGTATTGGAATCCCAGATGGACTCAAATGAGAAAACTAGGATATAATGTTTAGGAAACTATACCCCATCGCCAAAGTCTGAGCCTGTAGAGAACACCAAATAGAGTTGCCCAGACTGTTAGCACCAGATGAAAAACTGTCCAGACAGAAAGAGAAGCAATATTTTCCAAGCACCAGTAGAGTGTGAGCAGCATGGGCAAAGAGGAGTATAGCAGGAATGCTTATTTAAAGGATTTCTTAATAGCAATAATTGAGAACACTGCAGCAGAAAATGAATGGAACAGTAGCTTTAAACAGACAAACAAACAATTATTTAAATTTGTAATGAATTTGCAATCAGCTCTACAAGTCAGTGCAATGCCAAAATAAGTGATATTAAAACTGAATAAAAATGTAGAGTTTGTAGAAAAGGAGGAAAAATCCATGAAACACAGGAGTTTTGGAGTTGAGCTGATATGTGCCAAAAAAATGAAATCATATCATTGTACTAGCAACTAACTGGAAAATTACATCACTATCAGGGGAAAAAAAATTAAAAGTATCCACTACTGAGTTAGAAGTTTTGAAAACAATAAATTTGGAGAAGCAATGGAGTAAATATGTTTATTAAAAATAAAACATGTCTTTCAGGAAAATAAGAAGAAGCTCTTAAGGAAGTTGAAAACAGACATAGCAGAATATTAACAGCACTACAGAAGACTTGCAAACATGCATTAAGAAAAGTTCCTTTAAAGCTGTGCTGGTATGGGAATCAGAGAGAAGTATCTCCAAAGTAGATTCACTCTGACTATTAGTTAAAAAGGAACAGAAATCCTGGAAGACTCCAGCGAAGTCCAGATGAACAGGAAACAATACTTCGCATTACCAACTACAGGAATCATTTTGGGAAGGTGACTTGTCAAGTATATTTCTGCAATTTATAAGAATCTTGGGACTTGTCAGCGCAGTAAAGCAGACTATACATTTCTTCACATGTTCAACAATTCTTTTGTTGTTTCCCCCCTGTTGCATTGTGTCTGACGTTCAGTCTGGTTCATACTGTTATATGTGGCTCATGTTGCTATAGTCTAAGTAGACAATATTTTGATCATGAGGGGGAGAAAAGATTTTAAGAACTAAAATCATTAGAATAAAGATAAGCAAACAAGAATATAATTTATTTTGGAGAAGAAAGATAACTTGGGAGAACATTTAACACAATGGAACAAATAAGTAGAGAAACTTAAATATCTGGGACATCAGGCTGCATGTACCCAGAACTAAAGTTTTGCTCTCTGCTACATCAAAAGAGATGCTTTCCTCAGTTGCTTCCCCCTGAAGATCTGTGGGATTTTGGTGAGCCACGATGGGTGTGAGTACATGAAAATGATTTATTTTTTCCCAGATCTGGTACCTATGCATCAGCGAGATGAAAGCAATTTGTTATGTTATGCATCAGCTCATGTTATATTAAGTTAGTACTCAAGCGCTACATGAAAAAAGATTTGTCATACTCTTTGCCGGAGTGATCAGCTTTCTATGCTAGCTAGAGTCATCACTTTTTTGAGGACAGTCTTTATTCACTAAAAGGGGTCTGATTTCTTTTAAATCAGAGAAAGACACTGTTTGCAGACATTTTTCTTTTTAAATTTGTGTTAGCATTTCTATTTCCTAAAATATAAATCCAGCACAATGTATTATAGTCAGCAATCTCAGCTATCTACAGGAAGAAACCCTGTCTTCATCCCTCTATATTAAATTTTTATATGCCTAAAACTCTTTTGAATTTCAACTTCTGAATATGGCACCTTCGTTTTAAATCAGCATATGTCTTTTCGTAATTAAATGTATGCCTGATGCTACTGTGGAAACATAGCTTCAAAATACTGCTAGGCCCATGAAATTTTTTATCTTTTTCAGATCACAGATGGTTACAGATGTGATCATACAAAGTTAAATCCTTCATTACTAGTTCTTTGCATATAAAATGCAAATGCATTATAAAAAACATTTTAAAAAGATGATCTCTGCTTCTTTTAAGAAGGTTATAATGCATTTAAATAATACTTTAATCTAGTGATTTGTATTCCCATACAAACATTAAAGTTGCACAAATATAGCTTACTGATACTGCTCCTAATATTAAAATAGAGAGAGACTTGTTAAAACTTATTACATAGAAACTATGACTGCTTTAGAATCTGATTGTGATTTTGTTTTGTTAACTATGCTTAGTCAATCTGGCAGAATATGTTTTTATTTTTTTTTTTTAGAATTTCACAAATGAGTTTTCTCAGCATAACACAGAGGTTCTTTCCGATGTTCTCTATGAAATTAAGGAATTGCAATTTTGTTTTCCAGATGTCATTCAGAAACATATAAATGTATTATAGTTAGTTCAAAATTCTGCTGCTTTGCAAAGCATGGCAGCACAAACCTTTTAAGAGTAATTTCAAAGTTCTCATATTTAACAGAATAATCTACTGTATTACAGGCTAGTCATTCTCACTTTTGTCCCTGGGAAAATCATGCAGCAAGCCCTTGTGAAAGCCATTTTGCAGCACAGGAATGGGAAGAAGGTGACTGGGAATTGCCAGTGTGGATTTACCACCATGCACAACAAGCCTGATTGCCTTTTATGATTAAGTGACATGTGCATGAGGGGAGAGCAGCACAATTTTTCTACCTTAACTTTAGCAATGCTTTCGGCATGGTCCACCACACAATCCTTTTATCCAGTTAGGATAGTCCAGATGGGTGGACTACCAGATGGGTGAAAAACTGCCTCCACCATCGGCTTCAAAGGGTAGAGGTTACGGGAGGCTGGTTACAAATGGAGTTCCTTGATGGTTTATACTGGCACATATCCTGATACTTCCTGTTTATCAATGGGCTGGATGAGACGACAGGGAGCACCATGATCAGGTTTGTGGATGATGACACTCTGGAAGTGCAGCTGATACAATGGAGAGCAGAACTGCCAATCAGAGGGACCTAGACACATTAGAGGAATGGGCCACCGCCACCTTGTGAAATTCAACAAGGACAAAGGCAAATGGACAAAAGGTCTGCCATTTTGAGGGCTGGGACTCAGCTGTGCATAAAAGTACATGGTGGCCCCTGGGGACAGCAGGCTCAGAGAAGGTCAGCAGTGTGGCCTGGCAACAATGAAGATTAGCAACATTTGGTGTCGTATTAACAGGAGCACAGTCAGTTGATCAGTCCTATTCAGAACTCATTAGATCACATCTGCATCCAGTTCTAAGGTTTGCAATATGTGAAAGACATTGATCAACTGGGCAGCTACAGAGGAGGCCACCAGGGTGGTCAGGGCTGGAGCACTTGCCCTGTGAAGAGAGCTTGAGAGACTGGGGTTTGTTCAGCCTGGGGAAGAGATGGCTTTGGGCGTACCCCAAATCCACATTGTACATATGGATATATATTACACTAATGAACCTTCATCTTGACGAGGCAGAAAGGGAAACAGGATAAGGCTGTTGGTTTTGTTTGTGTTTGTGTGTCTGCATGTAGGCGGTGTAGACAGTAAAGCAGTTTCAGTCTGCATGTGAGCTGTACTATGCTGATAAGATGATAGGAGTCCAGTCAAGGAAATTGTTTTGGCCCATGCCTGGAGTTAAATATCAGAGACATTACAGAATATTCACTTCTGTAAAACAACTTGCATAGAAAGACAATTTTTAAAGTTTGGATTAAGAAAAAAATCATTTTGTATGTTTTAATATATAGGTTTTGAAAATGTTAAGGATTGGGTTTTACTATAGAAGCATGTCTGGTTTATACAGTAATTAAAACTTTCAGAAAACATTATCAGAAAAGGCAAATCAGCTCATCTCAGTTATGATAGTAACAATGAGTTTTATTTGGACCCAGCGGTTCTTTCCTCAAGCTAATAGCTGACTGGATTTTTATCACTATGTATAGATGCTGTATAGTCACTGTTGTAAGGAAGACAATCAACTCAAATCAGTATAGGAGAAGGATATGTGCTAGCCAGTGCACAATGTAAATCCTGCTATTAACATGTTGGAAATGAGAAAGGTCTTGTTAGATAAATTTATTTTAAAAAGATGTGCATTTAAAAGTAAAATACATTCATAAAAACAAGAGCATACCTCATTTACCATATCACCTAATATTGATTAAACCTGCATCAGGCCAAGCTGTCCATATATTTTACCCCTTTCTTAACAACTTTTCCTGATGTCTGTAAGTTTGCAAGCTGCGTCAGTAAACAAGTCTGACATGAATCCATTCATGACATCTTAATCAAGACAAGGTCACAAAACCATTTATGTTCTCAGCAGTTTAGTTGAAAAATATGTATTAAACAAAAATCTGTTTAGAAATATAATCAGTGGTCATGGTAGAAAAACATAACGAAGTTTTTTAAAAAGTGTTTTGTTCTTTTTTTTATGAGATTTTCATAGAATCATAGAATCATAGAATTGTTAAGGTTGGAAAAGACCCTTAAGATCATCGAGTCCAACCATTGAAGAAGCAGCACATTTTGAAGAAGCACATAAAAAATCAGAAGACCAAATGATTTGAATTTATACAGTTGATTGATTGTTTTATTGACTCTTGATCCCAGTGCTGTAAATTGTGATGTATACAGCTTCTTGGAGACAATGTCAAGAACCTGTGTTATGTGTGAAAGGGGGGTGGATTGACCTCATATGCACATCAAATATTAATACAGTTTGTGTTCTGAGACAGATCTGATAGAATGCTGGTTAAAACTAAATAGAAAAATAGTTAATTTTGTAATTAAACAAACAAACAAGGAAAACCAAATGCACAGCCAAAAGTATTAAAAGAATTGGTGGATAAATATTTCTGAAACAATACTGTAATTTCATTAATATCAAAACACTGGGGAAGTTCCAGAAAATAAGAATAAAGCTTGCATTATAATAATATTTTTAAAAGATAATTGAGATTACCCAGTAACTTACAATACTGTTAATTCAGTGTTATAGGCATTATATTAGGTGGTATGTGGCATGATGATAGATAATTAAAACATAATACCAATCAATACCAATATTCCAAAACCAGGCCTTGTTAGACTCACATCTTATACTTTTGATGAGACTACAAGTTAGTTGATGAAGTTAAAAATAGCAATACAAGATAGATCTCAGAAAGATTTTTGCTTTGTTACTACTTCATATTTTCCTTAAAAATAAAACTTGAAACAAAATCAAAATTGGTTACAATAAATGAATTATAAATTTAATTGAAATGTGTAGTAATCATCAAAGGATATATTTCTAATGATACTAATCAAAGATCCGTTTTTAGTCTAAATATTTTATATAACATTATTTAATGAATGACAATAAAAGCATTTAAGCATTAGCGTTAAAGTTTAGAAACAATATAAAATTATAACTATTGCTCTGACTGGGAAAGAAAAGGGTCTTTTAGTGTGAAGCAGAAATATTGGTCATTTTACTTTTTTTTTTTTTTAGGTAGGATCTCTTATGTTCTTGGCACCATGTGATAGATGAAAGGTGTCATCAAAGTTTCAAAGTAAAGCAGGCATATTTAAATGAAAGGATAAAATACTACAGACGAAGACAATCCTCTGTGAAGTTCTAGATACTTTGAACATTTTTAAAGGTCTGTAAATATTCTATTTATTTAGGGAAGCCTGCTGGGTCTGGATCCATCTTCCCACAATGTAGGAGTATAGTTAAGGATACTAAGTTAGATAAAACAAATTCAGGCCAGAAGCTCACTTTTCATCTTCTAGAAGTCACATATAAAATTCTGTTATATAGAGGTACAGTACAGAAAGTTCATGAGTCAGTTCAATCTCTTTACCCAACATGAGATTCTTTGTTATTTTTTCGTTTTGTTTTCCAAATTTGAGCTGATTACATCCACCCAGATTTCTGTCTCCAATAATATGCTGACTAAACTTTTATGTTTATTTTCGTGGAAAATACATGTTCTTATGTGCTGATATGAAATTCAGAACATCCAGAGTCAAAAGAATTCTGTTCAAAGGACTTACGTGATGTTCCCAGCACTTATGCAGCACTCAGTAACAGAGTAAACATGCGTGAGCAATCCTGGTGACATAACTGATTCAATCGATACTTGTAAAATGATGGAAGTATTTTAGAAGAGACTGGCAAGTACCCAAATAAAATCTAGAACACAATTCTACTAAATTCTAATTCAAGTTAATTCTGATGTTTATTTTAAGTTAATGGGATGTATTCTATTTGAAAACTCACTGTTAAAATACATATACTTGCATTCTTATTTTTCTTTAGATTGTTCTGATGTAATAATACTTGATCATACCAAGATATTTAAAATGCCAAAAGTAAACTAAAATATAGACATCTATAATATTAAATCCTTTTAAGAGATTATATGAAAATAAAAATTTTATAAAGAGCAGCTTTGCAGGACAAGGAATATGATTTTAAGACGCCAGAATCACTTTTCTTTTTGCAGTTTTGATTTTACTTATGAATTTCTTTACTCTCCTTATATAACACTAGTAATAATAATCACTTATCTATGCAGATATCACAGCAATCCATGCACTATAGTCAGCCCCTCACATGTATTTTACTATGTTTAACTTCAGCTCAACAGTTATAGAACTTAAAGCACAAAAAGAGGTACAATTTTAAGTCTGCCTTTCTGATAAAACAAGAATGTTGTTTAGAATATATTCTTAACAACCTTTTTTACTACTTAGCATTGTGGTAGATTTAATTATTTTTTTAAAAAGGTAGAAATTTTTAAGGATTTTTGAGAGACTAATCACTGTACACAATGAATTTTTTTGTCATCCTCCCCCAGATTTTCAATCTGAGTTCTTGTGAAACTAATTTAATCTTTGCTTATGCCTTGTGTAGAGTACCCCTACAGCTCATAAGAAAGTCAAACACAGCTCCTGTGCTGAAGCTATGATGTCATGTGCCTGCCAGAGGAATTGTAATGGCCAGTGCCAATGAAGGGATGGAAAGAGAGCTGTCAGGCAAGCTAAAATGCCAAATGAATTGCACCTTTTATTTGCCCATAGGTACCTACTGAGCACAAAAGGATTTAGATGACTATTCAGATTGAGGTGCCCATTTTGTGCATATTTAAATTCCCAGAATCACCAATACAAGGAAAAAAACACACACACACACAAAAAGAAACAAAAAAAAATTGCAAATAAACAAAAAGAAGGTGCATTGAAGCCTAATGTCTTTAATAGCTCTGAGGGCCACTTACATCACCATTCTGTAATGGAGGAGTGGCAACTCTAGGGATTTGTTTTTATCTGTAGTTTATGAAATGCTCCCAGGAAGTTTTTGTCTCCTTGATGGTCTAAGGAATGTGGTATTTGCCTTGTGACTCTTCATCACATAAAAATGTGGCAAGCAGAATATTTAAGAGGGGTGGCAATTCTTGGCTTTTTCACTTCCTCTATGATGTCATCATTTTATTTAACTGACCCTTTTGATTTTTGCCTTTGAAACTGCTTTCAAAGGCTAAATTCATTTGCTTAAACTTAGAAATTTAAACTTTTTGCTAAAATTTAAAGATTTTTAGTGCTATTTAAGATGCCCTTGAATATAGTTTGGTGTCCAGTGGGCAGTTCAGAATGGCAGAAGTCCTGTGGTTTATCTGCCAGCTTGATTAGCCAATTTCAGGTACCCAAGATCATCTCATACAGTGCTAAAAGCATATGTTTATGCAATTAAGTCCAGTCACTAAAGTCTCCTCTATAAAGCCTTAACTGGAATGAATCAGTTAGAGTTCCCTTTCTTTTTGGTTTAGTTGGTGGAAAGAAGGGGCTGTTTTGGAGTGTGATTCATTTCATCCTACGGTAGGTAACTAAAGTCAAATGAGTTGTGCCCTTTAAAAGTCTGTTTCCCTCCATTGGCTATAAAAGACTGAATAACTGTGATATATTGACATTGTGGATTTCTTAAACTTGTGGAGAAGAATCTCTCAACAGATGTTTTATTGAATCTGGCTTTTAGGCTTTTGCTTACTTGCATTATCTTCCAAAAGTACTTCCAATATTAATTCATGAACAGCAATATGGATCCCCATTTGAAAATCTAAGTTAAAATCTGAGGTTAAATTGTTAAATACATATTTAGAGTAACAACACTATAGTTGATCTGCAGTTTTTTTCTGGTTGTTTGTGCAGAAGTAGATTCTGCAGCTCTTCAAAGCTGAACATACATGACTTTTCATGGTCTGTCAGCACTCTAGTACAGTAACCTAACACATACAGACAGTCATAGAATCACAGCATCGTTTAGGTTGGAAAAGACCTTTAAGGTCAAGTCCAGCCATAAACCTAATACTGCCAAGTCCACCACTAAACCATGTCCTCAAGCACCACATCTACTCGTCTTTTAAATACCTCCAGGGATGGAGACTCAGCCACTTCCTTGGGCAGTCTGTTCCAGTGCCTGACTACCCTTTCAGTGAAGAAATTTTTCCTAATAGCCAATCTAAACCTCTCCTGGTGCAACTTCAGACCATTTCCTCTCATCCTATCGCTTGTTACTTGGGAAAAGAGATCGACTCCCACCTCTCTACAACCTCCTTTCAGGTAGTTGTAGAGAGTGATAAGGTCTCCCCTCAGTCTCGTTTTGTCCAGGCTAAACAACCCCAGCTCCCTCAGCTGCTCCTCATAAGACGTGTGCTCTAGACCCTTCACTAGCTTCATTGCCCTTCTTTGGACACACTCCAGACCCTCAATGTCTTTCTTGTAGTGAGGGGTCCAAAACTGAATGCAGTATTTGAGGTGCAGCCTTACTAGTGCCGAGTACAGGAGGACAATCACTTCCCTAGTCCTGCTGGCCACACTATTCCTCATACAAGTCAGGATGCTACTTGCCTTCGTGGCCACATGGGCACACTACTGGCTCATATTCAGCTGGCTGTTGACCAACACCCCCAGGTCCTTTTCTGCCAGGCAGCTTTCCAGCCACTCTTCCCCACGCCTGTAGTGTTGCATGGGGTTGTTGTAACCCAAGTGCAGGACCCGGTACTCATACAATCAGCCTTGGCCCATCGATCCAGCCTGTCCAAATCCCTCTGTAGAACCTTCCTACCCTCAGGCAGATCAACACTCCAACCCAACTTGGTGTCATCTGCAAACTTACTGAGGGTGCGCTCCATACCCTCATCCAGATCATTGATAAAGATATTGAACAGAACTGGCCCCAGTACTGAGCCCTGGGAAACACCACTTGTGACCTGCCACTGACTGGATTTAACTCCATTCACCACCACTCTTTGGGCCCAGCCATCCAGCCAGTTTCTTACCCAGCGGAGAGTATGCCTGTCCAAGCCATGAGCAGCCAGTTTCTCCAGGAGAATGCTGCGGGAAACCCTGTCAAAGGCCTTACTAAAGTCCAGGTAGACAACATCCACAGCCTTTCCTTCATCCACTAAGCAGGTCACCTTGTCATAGGAGATCAGGTTAGTCAAGCAGGACCTGCCTTTCTTAAACCCATGCTGACTTGGCCTGACCCCCTGGTTGTCCTGTACATGTCGCGGGATGACACTCAGGATGATCTGCTCCATGACCTTCCTCAGCACCAAGGTCAGGCTGCCAGGCCTGTAGTTCCCCAGATCCTCCTTCCAGCTCTTCTTGTAGATGGGCGTCACATTTGCTAACTTCCAGTCAACTGGGACCTCCTCGGTTAGCCAGGACTGCTGATAGATGATGGAAAGTGGCTTGGTGAGCACTTCTGCCAGCTCCCTCACTACCCTTGGGTGGATCCCATCCAACCCCATAGGTGTGTGTGTGTCTGCATAGTGTACCATGTTGCTAGCCATTTCCCTTTGGATTATGGAGGCTTGATTCTGCTCCCTGTCCCTGTCTTCCAGCTCAGGGGGCTGGGTACCCCGACAACCACTGGTCTGACTATTAAAGAGTGAGGCAAAGAAGGCATTAAATACCTTAGCCTTTGTCACTATGTTTCCCCCCGCATCCAATAAAGGATGGATATTCGCCTTAGCCCTCCTTTTGTTAGTAATGTATTTATAGAAACATTTTTTATTGTCTTTAAAGGCAGTAGCCAGATTAAGTTCCAGCTGGGCTTTGGCCCTTCCAGTTTTCTCCCTGTATAACCTCATGACATCTTTGTCAAATCAGACCATCTGGCAAGTCCAAGTTAGATGCACGACTTAGACATTTTGGATTCCATATAGTGTTTCTAACTTAGACTCTTCGACAAGGTGACTAAAATTAGGTGGCAGAAATCCACCAACAATTTGTTTCAAAATTCTATTAATAAAATAATCTCATTCTGTAGTTAAAAGGAAATAAAACCCTGAAAATAAAACATACACTTTATTAGGGCAAAACAGCCTGGGTTTTTCTTTGCTTTCTTTTTGCCCCAGTCTGAGAAACCAGTTATTGACCTCTCATAAATATGTTAAACTGTGTACATCAGACACACCACCCAAACTACAAAAATGTAAACCTCATCTCAGATACATAGTTTTCTTTTTCTATATGTCAACAATGTGTTCAGAACATGCTTTCACCATATTCCTTTATTGTCAAAATTGCAGAATGTTTAAGATAATGAATAAGAAATGAAAGTTAATTACTGCTCACAGTATTTTGCTAAGATTTCACGCATGCCCATAGATCTTACACTTCAGAATTAGCTTTCTTTTTTAGCTTATAATTCCAAATTATTTTACTTTGAGAATACTTTATCTTCAAGTATCATTTATTTAATAGTTTATATGAAGAAACAGCAGTAGTCCCAAGAGGAATCCCTATAGTATGCTGCCAAAAACTTTCTCATGGCTCAGAAAGATTGGATTAGATTTAGCCTTTTCAACATGGTAATTTATTTTGATTCTTTCATATGTATGCTTAACTATTTGTAAAAGAAAGTCTTCTTGTTTTCTGCTGTAATTAATTCTGCTGAAACCTTACACAATTTTGTAATATTGATTATTCTTCTTATAAATACAAAGATTTTTCACCTTTACAATTTTCATATTCTTTACTTCCTGTACAGATAAAATTAAGTTCATTTTTCTCATTGAATAAAAATTACTTGACATTCCTGTTTGCATTTTTGTATCAAATTGATAAATAGTTACAGTATTTTCTATGTTATATCCACAGTGTACCCAAGGATAATGTTTTAAGTGTTTCTTCCATCTTTTTTCAAGTGAGTCAATTAATTAGTCAAGTTAAACTATACTAGGTTTCTTTACTTTGATGTCAAGAATGTACCAGAAATAAAGTCTGACTTTTTTCAACCTAACTTTTTTTACTGAAAGCCTCTATTATGAAAATAATGTACAAATTATGCTTTACTGATTATGTGGTCATTACAGTCCTTAAAAGACAATCTTTTCTGCTTTGCAGGACTGATGCATAACAGGTCTTTATATGGCATTATAGCAGAGAACTTAGTTGGCTAATTTTCTCCTGTGAAAAATACTTTTCCCTTTTTTAATCTACATAGCGAAAACAGCAGTTTAGACCTTTACAAAAATGACTTTCAAGGCATCTCTTTTCAAAACACAGAAATTACTAACCCCATTATTCACTTCTCCAACCTGGACTGAACACTTGGAGGGAATAAACAATTACCTCTTCTTTCTGTAAGTGGTGGAAAGTGTTTTAGAGTGGTAGCTGAGGTCATATAGTTTCAAATCAAAGTTAGCTACTGGATTGAATGATTCACATTTAACTGCTCTGCAAAATCACTTGCTGTGATATTTAATATACAGAAAAACACAGGAGTAATTATTCAGAAAGATTAAGTGCTTTCGTATGTTAAGTAAACAAATCCGTTTGCTTCAATATTTGAATAATATTAATTTAAAACATTAAAGGAAACTTCTCTCCCCTGTGTTTGTGTAACTCATCCAGTAAATCAGTTGAAAACCAAAAAAATGGTCTAAATGCACAGTGTGTCCTTACCACTGTGAGCTGCTTTGCTGATGAAATGTAGCTGTAGTTGATAAGACATTATACTGCTAGGCAGCTTTCTCTGAGCTTTGTAGTGCTGTTATTAAGTAATGAAGAACAGTGAGTTGGACTGGAACTTTAAAATAAGCTTAAAAGCTGATGACAGCTTTTTAACTCTTTAAAATGCAACTACATAACTTTTCGGTCAGGTTCATGTTTTGGTGTTTGCAGGTGGAATTTGTTTTAATAAAAGTGAAAAGAAAAAGTTTGCATCTGCATCAAAATTTAAATCTAGCAAGAAAGTAAAACAGCTTTTTGTTGTTGTTTAATATATTAAAGGGCATGGCAATTATCCCAATGCTAAGCAAAAGAAATCCTGAAAGTTTATGAGTAACAGCTATTGCAAACTACTTCATTATATAGACCTTCCATAAATCAATCAAATTCTTCCATAAAAAATAGATTTCTTTTTATTCCTAATAAAATGAGAGGAATCACAGTTCCTGATGTACATACATATTTAATACCTATATTGATTTGTTCTTATGCAAAACCTGCTCTTAAATAGCTCTTTTACCTCCTGCTTGGTGTTTATCCCTTTTCCCCACAGTGCTGGGCTGAGGCAAGGCCAGAAGCAGGGTCAGAGAGGAGAAGCTCCCTGGCTCCTCCTCCAAGCTTGTATTGGGTTCACGTGGCAAGTTTTTGGTAGCAGGGAGGCTGCAGGGGTGGCTTCTGTGAGAAGACACCAGGAGCTGCCCCTGTGTCAGACAGAGCCAGTTCCATTCAGCTCCAAGACAGACCCATCACTGGACAAAGCTGAGCCCATGAGTGATGTTGGTGGCACCTCTGGGATAACATATCTCAGAAAGGGTAAAAATGCTATGCAGCAGCTGTGAGAGAGGAGTAAGAAAATGGGAGAGCAACAACTATGCAGACACCAAAGTCAGTGAGGAAGGAGGGGGAGGAGGTGCTCCAGGCACTGGAGCAGAGATTCCCCTGCAGTCTGTGGAGAATACCATGGTGACACACATAGCCACACTGGAGCCCATTGAGGGCCACAGGCCAAAGCATGTGGATGTGCCCTAAAGGCAGCTGTAGCCCATGGAGAGCCCATGCAAGAGGGCAATACTATTAACTGGCAATAAACTAAATTAATTTCTCTAACTCAAGTCTGGTTTGCCTGTGATGGTAGTGCTGAATGATCTCCTTGTCCTTATCTTGACCGACAAGATTTCCAGCATATTTTCTCCCCTGTCCTACTGAGGAGAGGGAGTGATAGAGTGACTTGGTGGTCACCTGACAGCCAGCCAACATGAACCCACCACAGAGCTCTTTACAAAGGACACGTTTAATAACTGTGTTTCTCTATTGATTACCAAACCCCCCAAATTGCTAACTTTAATTACGTGACTAACTTTCTTGTGATTGAAGTTAGATAAGTTGGTGAATGGAGTCAAATCCAGTTGGCGGCAGGTCACAAGTGGTGTTCCGCAGGGCTCAGTGTTGGGCCAGTCCTGTTCAATATCTTCATTGGTGATCTGGATGAGGGGACGGAGTGCACCCTCAGTAAGTTTGCAGATGACACCAAGCTGGGTGGAAGTGTCGATCTGCTGGAAGGTAGAAAGGCCCTACAGAGGGATCTGGACACGCTGGATCATTGGGCTGGGGCTAACTGTATGAGATTCAACCAGGCTAAGTGCCAGGTCCTGCACTTTGGTCACAACAACCCCATGCAACGCTACAGGCTTCGGGAGGAGCAGCTGGAGAGCTGTCTGGCAGAAAAGGACCTGGGGGTGTTGGTTGACAGCTGCCTGAATATGAGCCAGCAGTGCGCTCAGATGGCCAAGAGGGCCAACAACATCCTGGCTTGTATCAGGAATAGTGTAGCCAGCAGGACTAGGGAAGTGAGCATCCCCTTGTACTTGGCACTGGTGAGGCCGCACCTCAAATACTGTGTTGAGTTTTAGGCCCCTCACTACAAGAAGGACATCGAGGTGCTGGAGCATGTCCAAAGAAGGGCAATGAAGTTGATGAAGGGTCTAGAGAGCAAGTCTTATGAGGAGCGGCTGAGGGAGCTGGGGTTGTTTAGTTTGGAGAAGAGGAGGCTGAGGGGAGATCTTATTGCTCTCTACAACTACCTGAAAGGAGGTTGTAGTGAGGTGGGGGTCGGTCTCTTCTCCCTAGTAACAAGGGATAGGATGAGAGGAAATGGCCTCAAGCTGCACCAGGGGAAGTTTAGGTTGGCTATTAGGAAAAACTTCTTCACCAAAAGGGTAGTCAGTCCCTGGAACAGGCTGCCCAGGGAAGTGGTAGAGTCCCCATCCCTGGAGGTATTTAAAAGACGGGTAGACGTGGTGCTTGACATGGCTTAGTGGTGGACTTGGCAGTGCTAGGTTAACAGTGGGACTTGATGATCTTAAGGGTCTTTTCCAACTTTAACAATTCTATGATTCTATGATAAGTTAAAGAACAGTTGTAATGAATTCTCTGAACTTTGCATCAACTTTACAATGTGGTATCTTATGTAGAAATACTTCCACCTAATAATCTAAAAATTAAAAAATCCACTTAAAAAGTGGTATTCATAGAGAAGAAAAGAATGATGACATTTTGGAGAAGCCACTACAGACAAAGTGCAAACTGCTGCTGTCATAGGCACACTTGAATATGGTGGAAATTTTCAAAATGTTCCACAGTAGTACTGACAAACTGTTGCTGAAGGACACTTATCAACATTGTTTGAGAATGTTTTGCAAGGGAGTTAAGTTGTGCATTATGGGAAATCCTAAAGCTTTATGTAAACTTGCTTAGAATTTTAATCATTATTTTCTCTAGATTAATAGTAAATACTCTATATTGTTAGAAGAAATCAGTATCAGAAGATTTGTAAAAAAATAAATTATTTACAGGGAAAGGATTGTTCAAAACGATATACAGTAGTAGATCATGATTCTATTGGCTTTAGAATTCAAAGGAATGCTTTTAGATCAGTTTGCAAAATAAAAGCTTGTATATGTAACAAATATGTCACTGTTTCTTTGCTATTCAGATTTATTACACTACATATGCCTAAAATGAAATTAAACCAACTGTAGTCTATTGCAAACTCAGGAATGCTTAACGTGACTTTACCTGAGCTGTCTGGGAAACACAATAACTCTAGAGCTGTTGTAGCTCTCATTTTTTGTGAAATGGAAAATAACGTAGTACTTTGTTGTGGGGTTTTGTTTTATTCTTGACTTCAAAACTGTTTCTTTTGTTAGTTTTTCGTTATTGTTTTTGAACTTGCGATTTATCAGATTCTCCAGGTTCTCTCTTTGATAAAATTTTAAGGTAAAAAAAAAATTTTTTGATCGGCAAGCAAAAGTAGGGAAAAAGATATAAACCAGTCCAAAACTATCATACAATGTAATAGTTACTTCTTGAAGCATGAGATGCTTTTTAATCACTTCAGTTGGGGTCTTATTGTATATAATAATGTCAAAACCACAACATGTTGATGCATTTTTGTGCTTTGTATGAGAATAACACAAGATGAAAAATTAGCTAATTTTACAGTGGTCATAAAGTGAGAGAAAATGTTTCTTCTCTGGTTCTGTGTTGCATATTGCATTCTGTGATTGCTAATGGGCTGCCTTGGAGCAAGCGAGTGGGAAGCAAATAGAGAACAGCTGAGGTAGCAAGAATTCTGTCATTTATTACAAAAATGACTGAGGGGGCCTCAAGTTGTACAGCAGTGTGTTCCCAACATATTAAAAAGGTCAGTCTCTGATTCAGCAAGGCACATCATAGGCATATGTGTAAGCATGTTTTTGATTGTTTAACCGAGTCAGGGTTATATACATCCATACTAAGACCTTCAGCTGGATGTATGTTTAGTTGAGGTGCGCTGAACTATAGCCTTTATTGCTTTAAGCAGACTGGTAGATTGACAAAGCAAGATCAAGAAACAGTAACATTTTAATATTGTTATAATTATATATTATTATAATATGTGCTTTGGCAAAACCAAAAGGCTCCAGCCATTACTGGATGTCTATTAAGCTCTCTCCTAGCAGGAAGGAGCTTTTGCTCTGCATTGAACATGGAGGTGACAAAGATACATATCTGTGAGAGTGGCTTCTCTTCTGGGAATGCTGAGGATATTCTGTTGCTAAGCAAAGCTTGCAGGAAGGCTCTCTAGTGTCACTGGATCATCCAAAAAATGGATCTACAAGTAAGGAATACTAGTCTACAATGACTCTGAATTAGATTTTTTTAAAAATGTTTAGTCATTAGAAGATGATTAACAGAAAATGAGATTAATAGTCTGTCCAGTTCCTCAAACTGCTTTTTCTGTAGGGTATCATTAGAGTCTGACTTTACCTGAACTCATCTGATGTTTTGCATCCATGTACATACCTCCCTTACAGCAGCATGGAAGAAAGCACTAAATAAATCATCAGACAGGCTGAGCAAGAATTTAAAATCAGTTCCTGTAGCACTTGGGAATGCATGGGACAGTGGAAAACATTAATTTTTAACTCTTTCACTATGTATCAACAGCAGATTTTTACTGAACTCTTTTCTACTTCTGACTTTTTGTTGTGTTCCAGCCACATACAAGATGAAATTTGTGCTTTTTTCCAGCAGTTATTGAGTTTGGGATCCATTGTATTTAACTTAAAACATCTGAAGCTACCCATTTTGTCATTATCATTCTCTTAGCTCCCTCTATGGTGGGTAGACAAAGGATATTTGGTGGAGGTATTTTCTTTCTCCACTGTTTGTAGCAGGAGGTTGTCTAAGGTAAAAACGCTTGCTTTTAGATAGCTAGTGTCAAGTGAAAAAAGCCTGCCCCTGATGACCCCATAGGTGCTACCAACTTTAATTCTGGTGATTTATTAGTGGTATTTTCCTCTGTGACCATAGAATACCAATATTACCTCAGTGTGCTAAATTGTATGTTGTATGTGATGTTTGACAAATGAAACCATAAACTGAAAACCTTATAGCCATTTTAAGATCCCATGGACAGAGCAAGATTGATAATGCTGATATCTTTTACAGGTTTCAGCCAAGATAATTCCTACACTTGTTTACCCTGGAGTTTTTGTGTCTTAATTTTTTTTTTTAAGTTTTCGTTGTCATTAAAAAAAAAAAAAAAGCCGCCCTTCACATTAGTGCCTAATTTTTCCAGCATACCACGATAAAGATTTCAAAATATTGCCAGGCTGCAGAGTCTTTTTTGTGTTCTGCAAGTCACTTTGGAATCCTGTAGGGTGAAAGATATTATAAACACAGCATTATCACATTGTACATTGCATTACATTGAATTAAATATATTTCCACCATTCCTGTATTATTTAAGAGAGAAAGTTACAGAACAGGGATTGTCAGATAGAAACAAAAAAGTTATCAGTGGTCCCAACAGAAAAGCAATGCATGGTCATCCCAAATAAATTATCTTCTAACATAGGAAAACTCATGGGATTTTGTTTTGAGCACAAATAAATCAATATTCCTACTATGGTACTACTGATTCTATAGCAATGTGTACTATCTGAAAATCTGATCTAGCAAATTCATCACTGATCCAGCTAGACATATCATATTTAAGTGGCAGCACTCAGATTCTGCAGTTGGAAGAACTGAGATCCTACGATGCAAATTAGTACTATAATTTTATGCTGGCACTGTTTTATCTATTAGTATTGTTAATAAAACTAATAGCCCGTATTTTTACAAATTAGCTAAAATATTTTTTGCCTATTCCTTTTTTTTTTTTTTTTTAAGATGGTCTGCTTTTCTTTTTGATAGAATCTTGTATAAAATTAGTTCCATTATACAACTGTTTAGTTTTATCCATTCACTTTTATTATTCATTTGTTTGTTTTAGCAAAATGGGAAAAAATTGAAAGGATCATATTAAAGCACTGAAAGTGATAAGAAGCCTCTAAGCCAGATAAGGTGGAATGACAGAGAATGATTCCAAGGATCAGAGCTGCAGAGGATTAAACTTTCATCACTGCAAGAGGGGAAGTATTAGATATATTTGAGGGGGGAATAATAGAAATAATGATATGTGAGCAGAGAGTTAGAAACCTCATACTCTTACAGCTGAAGCTAAGGAGAATTTTGCAACCCTCTTCTAGACATCTGAAAAGCAGAATTTGACGTTCATGCAGCACAACTGTGTATTGTATTTCAACACATAGGGAGAATAATATTTTTTAAGATTTGGACTTGGAAGGGCAATCCAGTGAGACTAATTAAGTAAGTCAAAAATAAATAACAGACTTACCTTATGAGGTTAAAAATAATTTTGGTAGGGATGATTTTGAAAAAGCATTAGGTGAGTGTATCAAATATACTTGCTCTGTTCCTGCTCTTCTCAATCATCCATTTATGGCCATTGTTCTGCATAGAATACTGAGATTATGGTCCTTCAGTCTGAACCAGTATCACTGTTCTTATGTTCCTGAGGGATTGCCCATATGAGAAAGAGCTTGTATTCTGTAAACACTGATGGGAAAATGCAGATCAGCAGTATCCAGGGTTTATAGATAAATTCTGCACCTGCATGTGGGAAGGGGAGCAAGCCTTCTTTCTAAATTTTCACTCCAGAAAAGGAATTTTCTACAGCAATGGCTTTACTGGTTCTATTAAAACTTATGCTGAGCTTAAAGCATTCCAAAGCATGCGTCATGTTCTGCATAAACTGATGGAGGTTCTCCTGGTGCTGAATCTACTGATCAGGAACTCACTATGATGACATAGAAATGATAATGTTAAAAGTTTGAAGAAAGAATGAAACACTTTAAACACTGCCATAAAATACTGTAACCTATGAGATATTGTAGTCCCTGACAGATTCACTTGATTGAATGTTTCTGGCATATATGAAGACAGTACCATATTAAAACTGGGAGAGGGGCCAGTCAATAAAACATCCTTGCTATTGCCTACCGTAAAAGTAAAGGTCTATTTCATATTGCTGTTTGGATATAATAAAAAATAAAATAATTACAATTAAAAAACCTGACAAACAACCAAAAAAAAACCAACAAAAAAAACCCCAAACAAAGCTGTACAACAATACTGCATTCTAAAGAAAGTAAAACATTGTCCTCTAAACTGAATTCTGGGGGCCCTTCACATCCAAATAAAAGGGGAAAATAAAAAAGTGTCATTAGAAATTGGAGAAGAACTTTTCCTGATCATCTGGTTTGCCGACAAAGCTCTTGAAACTACATGATATTGATTTCCTGTACCATACTCTGGTTTGATAGCTTTGTGCTTACCTGTGAGTATGAACAATGGTAAAAGAACTTACCACAAACATTTTGAATTCCCTTCAGTTCCAATATCTTAATGGTTAAAAATACAAGTTGATAACAAATAGTACTTCACAGTTTTTCACATTTGAATTTTAACAAAACTTTGCTGATTTTTTAAAAATGACCATTTTTTAAATTATTGTAACTATAACAATTTAGCAGACAGCTTGATGTTTTTGCAAGTTTAATCATTCATGCAAACAGCCTGTTCTCAGTACCTATTCAGTACCATAGAATCCATGTGTTTTTTAAAAAAGTCTGAACTGGAAAGAATCATTTGGAAATTTCAATGGTTACCCTGATGTTAGGATAAATTATTTGATGAAGAACTATTGGCTGATTCAGCAAATAATATGTGCAGTCTTTAACAGATTGTAGTCTTGCAATTAAGCCCTGGATTGCAGCTCATAAAAGTCTTAATTCCATACCTGGATGTACGAGAGTTTCTTTTCCTGTGATATTATGCAACTTGTCTACATTAATAACACCATATAGAATTCAAAATGTAAGCATTGAAGACTTTGAAAATCCAAATGATAAACTTAAAATCCATAACGGTCAAATTGGGTTAATACTTCAATGTCTAACATGTATATTAAGAAGACAGATAAATCCATAAATGCACCTAAAGAACCCAGATACACCATCTTCAAAAAAGTAAAAAAAAAAAAAGATATTTTTCTAGACAAAATATTTTCTTTTTATATATGCAAACTTCTATTTTTTATAACCTGTTTAATAAAAATTAGTGAAGTTACTAATTGATTTTGTGCAGTTAGATCATTAACTTGTGCTGGTGTAGGTGAGGTAACAAGGTGTTAATAAAATGATCTAAATACAAGAAAATGTTATTTTCAAAAGAGTTACTCTACATAACATACCACTCTAAAATAATATATTACCAAATATACATTAATGTCCTTCATCTTCACCAGATTTAGACAGTGCAATGGAATATAAATTATTATTTTATTTAAGACACCATTTTAAACTGTTGTTCAATAAATTCTTCTAGTTCCCAACCCCTTAGATAAATTATCTCCTTTAAAACAAAAAAAAAAAAGAAAACTAGAGAAGAAAAAGTTCTAGACATTTACAGCTAAAGCTCCTGTTTCTCATGCATGAAAATACTCTTTGACCCAAAAGCAGAGTTTAGATCCCATTACTTAAAACTAAATAGTGTATTACCTAATAGCTTAAAAATGCTGCTGTTTCTGTTTCAGATCTAGTTTGCACATGGTAAGTAGGATGGATATATTTTTCTTAAATGTCAAGATTATTTCCAACACTTTTCATATTTTTGCACTCTTCATAGCATCTACTGTATCAGTTACATACACATTTTTCAAGATAAAAAGCGTCATTAAACTAATGTGAAACAGAAAGTAAAACTGGCATACTTCATAGGTACAAAGTTTCAAGCAAGTTATTTTTGCATGTAAATCAAAAGCAAAACTCCAAATATATATAATATTGGTTAACCTTTGCCAAAAACATCTTTCTGTTTCCAAAACTAATTAGAATGAAATAGACTATTTTTATTAATGACTTATTTAGCACATAGTCAATTCTGTGAGTATACATCCACTTGGATGTATCTCTGCCTGTTAGCTTAGCATGGAGCTCAGTGCAGGCTAGCTGCACAATTTTTTACCTGACCTTTCAAACGGATATTGCATTCCATATCAACTTGCAGTTTGTTATGTTTATGCTCTAACCTATTAAAGCTAGTACAAAACCATGTATAAGGGTCATTAATGTGATTCCACCAATTGCAGGAATGATATTTATGCAACTAACAATTTTTATGAGCCTTAAAATTTGCAGAGACAATATCTGCATCTTCTTTCAAGGGTGGTTTATTGATAAGAGTTATCCTGACAAAAAATGCAGAATTAAATAAAAATGCTGAGACTAAATTTGCCAAGCTGATGCAGAAAGAAATTTTTTCACAAGAGAATAAGCCATTTATTTATCTATCTATCTATCTATCTATCTATCTATCTATCATCTATCTATCTATTTTACTGTCTATGTTAAATTACAGTTCTTTCCTAAACTTTTCCCTTTATGGCTGTGAACCAAAAGGTTAATGTGTTTTTATCACAGAAATACAGGCTAAATAAAATGTTAGGTAGCTTTCCCAACCTATCCAACAGTGCTGTAATATCTTTTTTTTAAAAAACTTATAGAAACAAACAAGTCTGCAATGATCAGGGAAAGTACTTCCTAAAGGCCTCTTTTCATTGGAGGGAATTAATTCTACACATAGTCCCAAAGTCTTACTTAATTCTTCAAACAAGAGCTTAAATTGGACAATTGTGTAAATTAGGCTTGGATCTGAGTAACCAAAGATTACTGAGTTTTCTCATTGTTGGCTTTAAGCTATACTTTCTTTCCCTTTGTGCTTTCATTTGTCAGTATAAAAAGGTAAATAATGGATATAGGGGGTTTGTTTGTTTGTTTTCCACAGAGAAGCCCAAATAATAACATTAGGATGAGAATTACACCATTACCTAAATTACATTTAGGTTTCAGGTTCTGAAAGCTGTGATTGTTGACAGTGCTAATATTGTGTTGTCTTTTAAAGCCCCATATAAATAAAAATTTTTAGCAATTGTATAATAAAAATGACTGTTCATCTCAGTTTTTTTTATTGTCTTATCTGTCCTTTATCTCTCAATTCATCCTTCAAGCTATCTGGGGCAGGAATTGCTTTATTCAGCTCCTGACAAATGGTGTTGTGGTCTATGCCTAGAGATGCAAGTGAAACGATGATGCAGTTCTGTTGTTCTGATAATCAGTTGGCAGATAGTGAGGAAAGAATTTCCTATGCTTTTGCTCATGTTTCTGAATTTATGATGTACGGATAATGTGTTTCTAGGTGTGACTGAACTATACAGAGTCACATTGACACTCTACATATCTTATGAATATGCAAGGCATGTGCAAGGAAATGAAGAACAGTTAAGCACATTATAACTTTAAACATCAAGATTTGTAATGTATGCTTGAAACACGTAACAATGACAGTACTCCAAGAAACAGGAAAGATTTTTGTGAATTTAAGTTGTCATTTAATAACACTTAGGAAATTAAGAAAGCAAATTAAAATCACAAAATAGATCATGGTAACAGTTATGTGGCATTAGAGCTGTTTTGAATCTGGGGAAAAAAGTCCTTAAAAACACAAGCCTTCCATTCAGAACACCTAAATTAACTATTTTTAAATCATTTCCATGTAAATCAGCATTTTTCTGGAGATATATCTCACCCGTACAGGTACTTGTTCCTGGATAGGGACATTATGGTACTTTATCAGGAAAATATTTAAAGGTGAACAGAACTGAGGAGGTTTTTTGGGATTATAGAAACATTAAGTTGCATTAGAAAATAGCAGGATGTTTAGGGAAGAATCTGAAAAGCATGGGGTTTAGAAATTACTATTATAATAACAGAAGTTACTAGAAGTACCTATTAGGAATCTATTAGAATAATAGTAGTTATTCTAATAATAGAAGTTACTGTTTGGTTCATCATTTCACTATGGCATGATGAACCAAGAGATACAGTCTAATTCTTCTCTCCTAGAGAACTGTGGTTTTGTGCCACTGTAATAGCTCAAAGTACCTATTTCTGATTTATACAGATATAAATAAATGATGAATCAAGTCATGCCACAAAGTCATGCATGAAATACTTGAAAAAAGATAATTTGAAAAAGAAACTAAACACTTCTGAAAACACACCCCTATTCTTACAAAAATATAGTGCTCCATACAAAACTAAGTAGGTATAATAAATGTTTTGTCAGAAAAGAAAGATCTTATCTATTCAGAACCTTTTTTCTGCTCTAGCAGCCTTATAGCAGCAGGACTATTGTATCTGGTGATTTGTATCACACAGACCCCAGACAGAAGTAGTATGATAATTATAGATGTATTCCTCTTGTTCACAATCATGATGTTAGCCATTGAAGGGAAAAAAAAAAAAAGATTTCTCGTTCTCCTTCTTGACAAGATTTAAAAAGTTGTGATGGATTCCAAGTGCTGTCAACTGAAATATGGTGTTAACAAACTTTTATTTTTCTTTTTTTTTGGTAAGTATTCAACTATTTTTCTTTGGAAATTATATTTAGGTGCAGAGGTGATATCTTTCACAATGCCTTAGATTCTACTTTCCATGGGAAGTATCATCAAGCATTTTCTAGTCTTTTATCAAGGAAGGGCATCAAAGTCATAATGGAAGCTGATGACATTTGATATCAACCTGCATTTAACATAAGTGAAACTTCAAATATATTAATAAAATTGGAAGAATATTTATGCACCTTTCTAGTATCTGTACTTCTTGTGTGAGAAAGCCCTTTTCCTGAAAATTAGACTTTCAAAATGACCCTTTTTCCAATAGCCATACTTTTCAGTGAAAATGTTCTTTTTTGACAAAAGTATTTCTTGCATAAAAAGACTTGTTTCCTGGTAACTACACTTGTAAGAAAAAAGAAGGCTAAGAACTTCAGTGAAACATTAGTACGAGCAGATAACCTGACAGAAATTGCATTCAGCTTCCACTTTTAGTTAGGTAATTCTGTATTTTAAAACCTTCATGCATTACTGAGGCAAACACTACTTGATTCACCCTGCATTTTTGCTGTGCATTCATTCTCAGAGAGGCAGATTGGAGAACGATTGAGATAAATTCCCTGGAAGATTACAGAATCTAGCAACTCTCTGCTTTCTACCTTCCAGATTCTAGCTTCCAGATGATACAAAGAAATCAGCCTTACAATTCAGACATTTATGCAAGTTGCTTAAAGTTAGTTGCTATGACTAAACTATGTGTGAGCAACGAATATGTAAAAAAAAATCAAACCAAACCCACCAACCAAAAAAAAAAGAAGAAAAAAAAAAACTTTTAACTAGTTTTCAGATGGAAACAATGTCTAAGAATTATATGGATAGGAGGATTCTGAGATAACTGGAGGAAACAGAATTTGGCCTAAGGTGTAATATTATATACAAATTATCCAACTGAGTCTTAAATGCTGAACCCTACAGTCTTCAGTAGGCAAGTCTCCATTGCACTGAAAAGGATTACGTAAGAATTGATCATAAAATCATTAAGAATTAGAGGTCAATAAGTTGTAACTAAATTGATCTTTACCAGTCACTGCAAGATAATTCTGTATTCCTTTTCTCTAGAATAATCTTTCCAATGTATCATCTACTCTGTTTAGAAAATAATGAGGTTTCTCTGATTCTGATTATCACATTTCTGCTGTCAAGCACAAAACACTAGAATATAAGCCCTATCCACATCAGGTTGTTAGATGAAAGTCCCTCACTCAGTATGCCATACGTAGACTAATGTGAATGCACCGTATCTACTACTACAGATTATTTTAGTATTTCAGAATCTTTTTAATCAGAATATTTTTCTTAATTATAAGGTTCTGTTTCCTTTTTTCATGACAAACTTTTCTACTAAAAATTGATGCTATAACTTAGGACATTCTTCTACTCCCTTAATAAGTTTAACTTTTCAAGACTTCCCGACACAGTCTTGCTAATTCCACTTCTCTGAATCTGCTATATTTACCTTTTTTGTTATTGTAAATCAAGTTTACCAGGTCAGCTACTCATTTTTGCCGTTCAATTTATGAATAGCTTTAGGATAAAGTAATTCTTAAATTATTATTCAATTTATATGTGATTTGAAGACTAGATAATTAAGCTCTATGGAAAGTAAATTGATGTCACTGATTAAAGTAAATCATCGATAGTAGTGCAAATGGCTTAGCAGGTTATATAGGGGAACGTATTTAATGTCAATGTTTTGAAATTTGATCTAAGAATCTATCATAAAATAGTCATGCCGTATCAAAGTTAAAATGTTTCACTATGATCCCTTATTGCCCACAGAAGTGTCTCAATCAAGACCATAAATATTTTAAATCATTTTGGATGAAGGAGCTTAAATGTCTGTCAGGTGATGGCATTGCGGCAGCAGCACCCAGGCACATTGGCATAGAGGGTGTATCAACAGAATTATCAAAAGAAAAATCAAAGTTCATTTAAAAGTTTTCTTACCATTGTACACATTTTAAAATAGTTCCATATATTTGAGATATCCATACATATGCCACCATTCATGAAAGATATAATTCTAATATAGTTAAAAATATTCAGAATATTTTTTCCCTCGAATAATTTCAGAGTTTTAGCAATTTTTCCACATGGCAGTATCCAGAGTTGTAGAAATAAATAAAGAAAAGTTGGTTTGTGGTTCTTTTATGTTTTATTGTGTTTTTCTTTAAAGCAGTATTAGATTGTATGAAATGGCAGAAATAGTATACTATTTTTTTTAATTTTTTTTTTAATATATATATATATGTATGTATGTGTGTGCATTCGTGTGCATGTGTGGGAGAAAGATGGGAGGAGTTGTATCACCATGGGTTTTTTTCTTCTCCAATCTCCATAGTGACCGACAGCCAGTTACTTCAACAGATGCAAGGGAGCACCAGTCTTCACAACTTTAATACATCTCACACACCAGGGGAGGCATTTTACTGTGTATATGGCAGTGTTGATGATTCCCTGAGATACTATTTTGTTGAGAATAGAACACTTTTAATGTGCAGAATCCAGGACAAGAACAGATCTGTTGCCCAGATTTTAGTATACATGATTCTTAGCAAAAATAATCCTCAACATACTGGCCACCGAGTGAAAGACAGATTGTGACTTCCACAAGTGTTTTCGTGGCTTAAAAATGAAAACCTGAAAAGGAAAATTGTCTCCTATTTATTGACTGAAGATGCTTTGTTACTGAATAAAAACTACCTTAAACTTTTCGTGTGTGTTACTTAGAGTGATTAAAAGTTGTTATATTCCTAACATCTCCAAGAATGTTGTCTTTATTAATACTAAGCATCTATGTGCTGTTCTGGGATTTGAAGAAAAGCAATAACAATTAAAAAAAGAACCTAACCATTCTTCTCCTAAAATAAATTTAAGGCTTCTTCATGCCTTTAGTTTAAGGCTAAAGATTCAGGTTTCATTAAGAAAATAATTTTATTTGCAGAATGGAGCTTCTGAGTGCAGTCTATTCTGCTTAATATGACTTTATGTACTGAACTAATGTAGTTTTAAAATAAGAAGGAAGTGAATTCATGCATTACAGTTAGACCATCTTCACATTGAGTAGTGAATAACCTCATAAAGGCTTCAAATAAAGTCAGTTTGAATCTATGAGTGATCAGTTCACACTGATTAGAACAAAGAATTTACCCTGAAATTAATATAAAGTGCTCTTCTCACTTACAATGAAATATTAAAACAAATGATAATTTGTAATCACAAAAATGCATATGGCGTACAGAACAAAACTATAAATCTTTTAGAATATAATAAGCATTCACCCACCACTTTTGCTTCAGACCAGTGTGATTTGTATCTACATATCGCCTACGGTACCACTACTTAGAACAGTTTGGGAAAGCCTGACTCAATATAGGTCTGATAATTTTCACGAGGTCAGATTTTCTTTTCATTTTGCAATGATTGACTTGTAAAGGGACTCTGAGTAAGAATGGTTTAGGACATCTAGGCAAAAAGCAAACTCTTATATACATCTAACAGAGAAAGTGCATCTTTGCTGGTACACTTTTAGAACAACTATTCAAAACAACACAGCATTCACACTTCCATGCAATGCATCAGGCCTAACTAACATAGGAAAAAAGAAAGTTCAACAAGTACATATGATATCATGTCAATCAACTGTAAAGTACAGAGTTAAGAAGAAAATTACTTTCTTAATTAGAACTATTTAGGTAGTAAAGTCTATAAATATCAGAGGTTTCATAAAGGAAATAAAATGATAAATGAAAAATAAAACATTTCCAATTTAGTAATATTTAAAAGTTTGGAGGGGTGATACAATTAGAAATAATTTGTAATGTATATAAAATTCTTGCTACAGATGGAAAGCTTTATAATTATCAAAAGTGTCACAGCAAGATATAATATGCAATGAAGACTTGGTGTTCTATTAATATCAGAAAATATGTGGAGAATTATTTTTCAGCATACTGTGAACATTTTTTAATAATGATCAGAATTGCAATACCAGATTTCCAAGTGCCCTGAATTTTTCCTGTTAGTTGGGTCAGTTTTCCTATATAACCTGCTGTATGTGTAATATTAAAAGGTGGATACAAAAATCTGGGTGTAATTTTGCATATACAACTTTTGTTTGTTGATGTAAACTTTGACATCTGCATTTGTGCATAAGGGGTATATGCAAAATTTGGCACATAGGTTATGTAACCAAAAATATGAGCACAAAATTTTCAACACTTTTTTTTGTCCAAATTATCATCTCTATACCTAATATATTTTCCTTCTATCTTCCTCCAGGCTTCAGGCTAAATTTGGTTCTGCTTGGCATATACCAAAAAATGTGTGAAGGCAATACAAACACTGTGTAATAATGACAAGAGAACAAAACTATTGAAACAGTTATATAGACCATTCTTTTAGAGAATAAAAGATCCTTAATTAGCAACTATCAGGATATTGCTTTGCTGGAGATCATATATTTTGTATTTAAATACAGGTAGTCACAGAATTATTTTGACATTCAGTATTACTATATCTTAATAGAATGCATTTAAATTAAAAAAAAAATGCTCTTCATAAAAGACAGTCCTGACCCTAATATAATGAAAAGCTCAAGAAACCGTTAACATTCATTTTTAAGTATGATATAGCTCTGCACCTTCAAATTTGGGATAGAAGCAGTATTTGGAAAATTTGAACACAACTAGGAATACTTGTATTCCCTCTACATGATGTCTAGATTAACACAGATATTGTTTTATAAAGAATTTGCAGAAATGAAAACATTATGATGAAGGACCATCTCTGGTGTTGAAATATTGAGAACTGCTTCAATGAAGTAAATCCATGAGAAAATATTAGTCCAGATCGCATTATTATTATATGGCTGTCAGTTTCAGGTTTTTGGGGTTTGTCTGTCATTCTCAATTATATGTAGCTGCACTGAAAAAAAAGCCCATTGGAATCTGAACTCCATTATGCTATGAATTTTTATGTCTGCTATACATGACCTTTGTGTCAGTTGGTTTTGAACCATGTTGTATGCTAAACAAGTGATCGTAGTCCAAATAAGATTTCTCAGATCTAGAACATAAATCTAATTTAAAGGTATTCTTCATTATTCTGAAGTGCTTCACCTCAAGAAGCAGACTAATGCACTCTGGACACATCCTTTGCACATCTTTTTACTTAGTCTGATCTAAATCAGGAGTAACTGCCAGACAGAAATGTCAACAGAGTTCATCAGTATAAGACATATGGAAAAATCAAGGCCACAAACTGTATACTAATCTTCACAGGAAATCATTATGCAAATCATTTGTAGATTATACAACCTGGATGTTACAGCTATCAAATTTTTTTAGCATGAAAATTTTAGGCCGCTATTTTGTTACAAACCAGTAAAAAAACAGTGTGAAAAATCTATACATGTATTTTTTGTATATGTATATACATACAGAAATTAAACTATACTCCCAGCTAATCACACATATAGTTTGATTTAAGCAAAACAAGCCTACTGAAGTTAAAAGTTATGTGTATGTAACTAAGGATTAACATTTGGTCTAATAAGTATAGTCAATGTTATTGCTACCTCAGTTTTCCTCTTTGTCATCCCCATCTACTCCATCCTTGAAAATCAGAGGCCACTGTGTCTAAACTTAATAATCATATGATTTACAGTTGTACTAAGTTGCAGATATCTCTAGTGTCACTTCCATAGACATAGGCATACAATTATAAATGCATCTCCCTCCAAACAATACCCATTTTCAGCTATTTCAGTAGGTTTTCAGCTTGTCTGCTTGCCATTTCTCTTTAGTCCTCCCCACAGTGTTCTTTTAAGCATGAGAATTGTTCTTTGGTGCTTTGAGGCCCAGTTCTGGATACTCTTTAACTGAAGGGCAAAAGAGAGGGCAACGAAAGGCGGAACCCTCATGATTCAGTGCATGCCACGATGAAAGTTACCTGACACAGCAGACCTCCTTTGAGAGGGAGGAGGACGGACAGCAGAGGGAAGAAGATAGAAGGAAATGCCATCTCGGGATTCTAAAACCTTGAAAGAAAAGAACACCCTGCTGCTGACTTTAATAGTTCATAACAACAGCTGTCTTCCCCTTGTGAATGTTTCCTATGATGTAGCGTTCCCTCATATGACATTCTTCAGTTCCATCTCCCTCTCGTAGTGCTTCATGCCTCACTGCACCACAGGAGGCATCATACTGCAAAAAGTCTTCTCTTGTGAAGTGCTTAAGCACCACCAGGATAGTATTTCTCTGTCAGAGTGGAAAGAGTCTTCATTACATATCCCAGCTTTTTTTTTCCCCAGAAATATACCAGTAACAATGAAAATTATCTGACACCATTTAATAAACTAACATTGTAACAGAATTCAGTGAAACTGTCAGATACATTATGGTGGCACTTCACTGCATAATTTAAGTCTAATGTACTTTAAAGTACATGAGACTTTTATATACATATATAAGCATACATAGATATCATGTACACCTATGATGCTGTATAAAAGAAAATGAAAAGGATACATAGCAATTGTGTCTATAATTATAAAGTTATGTATATAATATATGATGTTTTCTAATGTTTCTAATGCTTAATGTTTAATACTGCAAATATAAATATTAGAAATCGAAAGACAGTCTTTGGATTATTCTGTTAAGTATCTCACTGCATTTCTGAGGTATTAATATTATTTGATATTTTCTTTCTTTAGTGTTCATTGAAGGATAAAGTACAAAGTGAAGGGTTTTTTTTCATTGCTATAGGAAGCTGTCAGACAAAAATACATGAACTAATTTTATGAGGTCAAAAGCTCCAGTGAATACTCAGATTTTTTTTCCAGTTGATCAGACAATCAAAAATTGAAGGCTCCATCCTGCAAATGCTTACATATATGAACAATTTTACTCCCATATGTGGCTCTTGTTGATATTATTAGATTTCTGAAAGTAAAATTACTCATACGGTTCAGAGCATGCAAGTCTAACTATCAGCAATATATTAACTATTAAAAGCATTATTTTTGCTATAGAACTGCACTTTAAATATGCATTCTATTTGACAATGACACATTTAAAACCATTATGTGAAATAACATTGCTTGACCTCATGTTTTTTTGAGTATGGCTTTTTAAAGATCTATTAAAACAAATCTTAAAGAATTATTTAGTTATTAATTAATTAAAGCATTTTGAAAGTTAAACAACATAATGCATTGGTAAAATCCATTGTTATAGTTTGCAATTATGAGATGACTCTGTATGAAAATGTGTATTTTTTTACTGTTAACTACTATGGTATCTTAATAAAACTTAAGAGTACAAAGAAATTCATTCTGTAAGATAGCTGAACTGTTTCTAGCAGTTTAGATCAACCATTTGTTTACTAACAGATTTTGTTGGGGTTTCTGGGGGGCAAGATTGGTGATACACATTCAAATACTGAACAATATTAACTTTTGGCAAAGGTTATAGTTCAATATAAAACTAGATAATGTTTGGTTTTGTTTTTATTTTAGGCAAAGTCATGTTTTGTTTGTCAGGAAGATTTTTATTTAACAAATTCTAACATACATTTGAAAAATAGTACTTTCTCAGGAAAAAGGTGTGTGTTTTTTTTATATTGAGCATGTCAAAAAAAAAAAAAGGTGTTATTTTCACCTCATTTTCTAATACAAAGTTCATGTTTCCTATAATGGTTACAGATATGCCAATGAAAACATGTTTAATGGAAATTAACAAAAGGAAAAAAGTATTGTAGTACCCAGTCAAGTCTTACAAAATATTTACTACTGAAGAAATACAATACAAAATGTTTTAAAGGTTGGATCCTACAATGCTTTGCTGAGCAAGATGGAAATTAGCAAAGAATGCAGAATTTGACAATAGCTAATTTATTTCTAATACCAGATGGATATGATCTTAGTATTGCATTAGTCATTTAGGCCCAGATCCTCAAAGGCATAAAACTTCATCTTAAATTTTCTGAGTAACTGTAATTTAGCCCTTTGTTTTCTAAATAGTTGTGTATGAATTAAGTAAGTCTAAAGAAGAGATTGAAAACTTCTTTGCTAAGCAAAAGTGCACTGATTTCTTTGGGTGGTTTTCCTGATTAAGGACTGCAGAAACAGGCCTCAGGGAAGATCTAATAGGAAACATATTAAGTGATCGTAAGATCACACACTAATACTATCCTAAGGATAAAATCTAATCCTATTTTTGACTGAAGTGCTAAATTCCTCCTGGCCTGTCATCAGCACATGCATAGTTACTTCTTTCTTACTTTTTTGTGTGTGTGTAAAAAGAGACAGTTCGATATCAACCTTAATATGTCTTTCTTTAAACTATAACCTATCAAATATGCTTATTATGACATAATAATGACTTAATTAAAAGTATTAAGAACATAATACTTTTATTGAAAACACATATGAAAGAAAATTAAAAGAATTGGCTGTTAACTTCAATGTCTGTTTTCCATATCTGTCTGTAGCTTTCTGGAATAATTATGTTAAATTATTTTTACTTATGTCAAATTCTTTTTGAGGAATATGCCAGTTTTCTAGCCAGAAATGTAGGTAAGAAAACATGGCATTTGTTCATCCAGCATAGACTTAGTAATTTGTACATTTGCAGGCTGTTATTGTTATAAAAGGCTGTAAAATATTGTGTTTCTAGTAGAGGGAGACATTTAAGTTCTAACTGAATTAAGTCCTAAGTTAATTAATTAATTCTGAATTAAGTTCTAACAGAGTGCCGCCTTCTAACACTCAAAACTACTTGAAAGCCACATCTATATAACAGATGCATACAACATGCTGTGATTTCTCTGAAACCCCCTTTTATGAATTACCTTCTTAACCTTCTGTTCTGGGATGGCCAAGCTAATTTAGTTACACTGTAAATATTTTATCCAGGCACAGCATAAAGAAAGAGAACATTCTTGAAAATTGGGATTATATTTGGTTTTGTTTGGGGGTTTTTGTTTCTGTTTTTGTTTTTTTTTAATAAGGTAAATATAGTATTTCAATGAACTATACAGATTATTTTCATCTTGGACATGTCAAAAATACAAAGCTGCATCTTCTGTGATTTTGCCAGAGGATTTAATAAATATTTATTCAATAAGACTAGAAGGATTCAATAGGACTAGTGCTGAATTTATCTAGCCCTGTAATCTCAAACTTCTTTTTGAATATACAGCATGTATATTCAAAGACCATCTCATTCAAAGACTTCAGTTGATGATAGATAGTCTGTTAGGTAAGTTGTTCTCATGGTTAGTTACTCTGGGAGCTGCTTACTTTTCAGTCCCATTTTAAAACTTCTAACTAGAATCAAACAAAACAGTCCAACAGCTAAGGAACTTTTTATGGTGTCTTGAAAGTTTTCCTCTTTCATTTGTTAAATTGTAATAATTTTAAAACTTAAATAATTTAATTATTTAATCATTCACCAATATGAATGGTTGAGAAAAAAATGCTGAGTGAAAAAAAAAATCAGGCCTTTTCATAGTATTACAAATATCTGCACTCGTTCCCACTTTTTTTTTTTTATCAATGCATGCCACAGTATTTTTATAGCAAATTTTACATGAAAGGCCCTATATTAAAAATAAACAAAAATATCAGAATACATGGCGTAAGGCTTGCTTGCAAATGGCATCTCATGTATACAAACATCAAAACCTGTCCTTGTTATATCACAGCAATCAGCTTAATATGTAAAATGAAAGAGTACGGAAATATATGACAAATATTGATTATAATACCAAGCTTTCCTCAGGTAGCAATTATAAAATAATCAGCAAATGGTACAATAAATATAGAAGATTTCTTATATTTCCATGTTATATTTTTCTGAAATTATTTTATACTATTGCACATAAAATGCAAATTTGAGCTCCAAAATATGTGTACACAGCATATGAATAATGAAAGTGATATTAGCCATTAGAACTACTGGAACCAACGTTCAAATCTTCTGAAAAAAATGCAAAAATGTGTTTGGATGAAGTCTCAAATAGAAAACTTAACCAAAAGCTGGGATATTAACACTAATATTTGGACCATTTATCCCTTTAAAATTATATTTTATTTTTAAAATTTGCAATCTCATAGGATAATATTCACTTCCTGTCTTAAAACACTGGGGAGTATTGCTGTGTAAGTTGAACAGTTACACATTTCAGTGGTAGAAGTAATGTCTGAATGCAGCTTTTATTAGCTTCTTAAGTGCCCAGTGCTGTTCCCATTGGCAGTGCTCCCATTGACTTCAATCAGGGCAGGAACAGGCCCTAATTTTGTAAGACACTTTAGGATCCTTTGAGAAGAAAGGTGTTAGAAGAATGCAAGCCATAATTATCAATTAGTTGTCAACAAAGCACTCTCACAAATATCTCCCATAGTCACAGAATATCATATCTTAATTTCAAATTTCAGTTTGCTGTAGCAATTTTAATGCTGCTGCTGAATGATTATTTGTCCAGGCACTGAGACATTTTGTGACACCAGAGTTTCCAACTTGGACATGAAGAATTTTGATTCCTGTGTAATTAAAAAAAAAAAATCTAAGTCGATTAAAAGGATTTTTCTAAGGTTATATAAAATAAGATAGACCAAAATACCTGCCTCTCTTCAGATTGATGTAGCCCTAACAATAGCTAAAATCTCCTTTATTTCTAAGGCTCTCATATCAAATGTTAAAAGGTTGTGTATATCTAAAAAGGATGCTTACAAGTTTAAGACTTTGTAATATTCTAAGTATTCAATACTCTCTACGTTCTGTATGTGTTTACTTTTGCATCTTTATATTTGGACAATTAAAATAAAATAATCTCTTTCACTTCTGGTAAAAACAATCCTTGCTTTCAGATTCTCTGCCCTGCAAATAACTACTTTCTTCTCAGTATTAAGAAATAGTTTTGACAACATTTATCTTTCAGATATTCACAATGAGGAAATAAATATAAATTGACCATATTCCCAAAACATTATTTCACTAAAAAGGGCTCCTATTTCATCACTGTAGCAATTTAACTAGTTGTAACAGAGAGGTGCAAGGCCTCTTAGACATTGTTCACTCCCCTCCTAAAAACCCAGGGAGTCTCAAAAAAAATAAACATGATCTGATTTTTCAGAGTTCAATGACAACAACAAAACCAATAATAACAACAATTCTTATTGAAGCCTTTGGATGACAGCTGTGTAACATCTGTATATTTCATTCAAATTCTGTATTCTCTGTTCAAATAAAAAAATCTAACTTTTTTAGAAGACAGGACAAAATGAAGACATTCAGAACCTATAACTACTTATCTTCCATATATGGCTTTAGAGTTCAAATCTCTGAATAAATAAAAATATTCATTAACCCTCCCAGTACCTTTCTGCCATTAGGCTTAAACATTATTATGAGTAACCTTTTCAAGCCAGTAACATAAAAACAAAATACAGGAAAACAAAAAGTAAGCATTTCAGAAATTGAATTAGCATTAGATTTCAAGGTCCTCAGGCCTTTCTGAGCATATCAAAATGCTCTCTGATACACAAACCTAATTGCATATTGTCTACATGAGTAAAACCAGAAAGTTCCCTTTTTAGAGGACGAAAAGACTTTGGTAACAGTAATCATTATCCCAATATGTTCAGAAACACTTACTTTGTCAAGCAAACCAGAACTCAGACTAAGGACTGACTTAAGCCTTTATGTGTCTTTTCTCCAAACATGAAAGTGCGTTACACAAAAATTCTGACTGAACCTGATGAGAATACTCACATCAATCAACTTATTCACCTGTGGAAGTAGTCAGAGAATAAAAATCTACCTTTGAACTTTTGTCTTCATTGCTATGTTAATTATCTTTCCGTTAGGGTTGTGAAGTAATATCGACCTTTAATGATTAAATGATCATTTGTGAGGCCTTACATCAACACACAGACCTGGAGGTAAGGGTAACTAAGTGTAAGATAAACATTAAAAAAAATAGTTTCACTGTGTAAATTGAAATTACATACTATTGATCTGGCCAAAGTTGGGAAATTTGGTATTTCATGATAGATTATTACATAGAGCACTAAATAATTCTCAAACATTCAAATAGCAAATGAGGTAAAATTAATACATATTTTAACATTTTAAAAAATGAGTCCAATTCATTTGGACAATTGTTTCTAAGATAAATATTATGAAGACAAAATGATGCGAGGATGTTTTTTTTCTTCATAATTAAACCTCTCATCCTAACGAAATCTAGCAAAAACTTCTTAGTAATATGAAAATTTTTAAGAAACATTTAATTACAGGTAACATTCAGTATATAAAATATACTGAAAATTATAGAACACATTCAGTATATAAAATTATGTATGTATGAAGAATTATTAACCACTATAAATATATTCAATGATGTTTCTAAAAATTGGTGAATTTAGAATCATTATTTTAACTACTTTTCATATTTATAGGAACAACTTTTCTCAAAATAGTAGCAACTTCTTATTGTTTAGGAAAAAAAATGTTACAGAAGAGTTGATGTACAAGTTAGTACAATATGCATTAGTAGACTTCTATTGTTTAAAACTTTTAAAGTAATACATTGCACAATAAACCTAATAGATTATACTGTTCAACATGATATTATGGTACATTGCCACTTACTCGTTGGCAGCTATTACCTGCTGTGCCAAAAAGGTAAAAAGAAACATTTCAGACCTGATCAGAAATTGTCAATAAGGAGTTCATTTTACCACTTAAATTACTCTGCTGAAAAGCTTCATTATGTAAGCATTGCCTACTTATGAGACAGTTCCTCTTTTTGAGACAAAGTGCATTAAAGAAAATCAACTACAACAGAAAAAAGCTTCATTCTGCACTGACTGGTGCCCCAGACATACATACGTATAAATATATGTTTATGCATGTATGTATTCATGTTACAGATTTACACTAATGCTGCTATAGATAGAATTTAAAAAAAAAAAAAATCCCTACCTAAAACATAATTTCCTTTGACATTGATGAGGATTTTGATTAATGTCTTATTCCAGCTATCAGAGCTACAAAAGCAAACACATGCCTCTTCACTGCCTCACAGTATCAGAATGGAGAGAGAAGGAGGGGAGAAATGTAGACAATATGATTCTGCTTAGAAAATCAATAGCTATCTAAGAGTACAATATTTTTCTTTAACAGAAAATATACACACTTAAGAACAATAGCTTAGATCCCTCTGCAGACAATTGTGCTCCATACTTGAAATGAAATAAAATAAAAAGCAGACTTCAAATCAAAGGCAAGCAGTTTGATTCAGTAATGTGTAGGAAAAAAGAATAAGACAAGGAAACAGAAAATTAAAATAGAAAATGTATAACTGTTAACTCCATTTTCAAGAGTTTTAGAATGTTTTTTAAACATTTATGTTATAAACTTAATGAACCCATCAATATATAGTATTTTTAAATCATTTCCACAACCAGTATTAACTATATTTATGCTATCTTTGAATGGAAATAAACTAAAAATATCCACCCTTAAAAGACCAAGCACAATTTAATCACTGAAGAAAGAAAACAACCTTTAGAAACACCCAAATTATAACTGATAGAGATGTTATAACCGATTGAAATTTGAAACATCTTTGCAGCAGTTATTTTCCCTATGCAAGGTAAGCTAATAAACAGTCTCTAACAGGAAGAGACAAAAACATACGACAAATTGTAAAGACATTCCATACCATCAAAAAAATGAAATCAAGGGAAGAATTTTCATTCACTTCAAAAACATCAAATATACTGATTACCCAATTTTTCCCTTGATGCACTTTTCATCATCACTAAAGGAAAATGTTTATACTTGGGAAGAAATGATTCAGCAGAATATTCATTCTTTGAAAGTATATGGTTCAAGTTCTTTGATCTTAATGTAGGCATTTCTTATAAATTTGAAAAGAAAAATGTGCTTATTCTTGAATTTTGAGCTTAATGTGAAACATACTGTAACCTATACATTTGGGTTTGCTATAAATTATCGGATAAAATCTAACTGAATATGCAGTACTGTATGTAACTATACATAAACTCATGTAAACACATAATTATATCACTTATAAATAGTTCTATGAATGACTTAAAAAAAAGGTGAAAACTATCTAAAATTGCATTACTATTAAATTTCAGACAAATGTAATGACATATTTGATTCAACTTAATAAACTGCTAACCTGAAAACGCACTTAAAATGTTTAATTTTATAAATTTTAAAATAGAATTTGCAATGATAAAACTGTATCATAGCTGAAGAGTATCAATACTGTGAAAAACCTTGCTTTAATTTTAGCAGAAAACAGCTGCCATTGGGACTACCGGCTTTATTATAGCTGTGACTAAAAAACTGAAGAGTTCACCTAAGTTCAGCATTTAGAAAAAGAACAAATCTTTGCCATGCAATAATTACTGCATAATTAAATACAGTTATGGATTTATTATTTTAAAACTAAATTCAGGTATCTAATAGCAAGAGTTTTGTAAGAATTGTTTCAATTTTCATAAATACATTTGGTATGTGTTTATTTATCCATTTGACTGGACAAACTAATTGCTATTGTAATGAAGTTACAGCAAAGTTAAATTCAGGCCACTCCTGTTATGTGGTACTGCTTCAAATGTAAAAGGTAGAGTTTTAAGGTGCAGGAATATTAATGCCCCTCAATCTATATTCATCGAGTTGCAAACTGGATTTGGGCCTGAACTTTTGTTCCTAGCAACCCCAGACCAACATTTATATTACTATATTAGACAAGTTGAAGTCTTGTAGGACTGGAGTGACTTTTTGGTCACTCTGTGGATATAGCATTTATATGCTTCATATGCTATATGAAGTAATTTTGCTTCATTCCAGGCCTAAAAGCTTTCAAAACACACATGAAAATATTCTTACATCACAGTAAAGACAATGTTAATTAAAGAAAGATAGATAAATATAAGTGTATGCATACATATACACATATACCTGCATACTTATACATGTATATGTATACATACACTTCCATATACACACACACACATATATATTTCTTTTTTAAAATACAGATGGTAAAAAAACACAGATGGTTAAAACAATAATCTACTTGGTAATTAAACTGTGTTTTCAGAAATTAGAAAACTGTACCTTGTCATGCTTCAAGTTTTATTTTAAGACTCTAACTTAGTCATTACTTTTATTTAAAAGTATTTTTGAATAAAGTTGATATGATGTCTCTGACAACAGCAATCTCACATTTTGTTCCCTTTCCCAAAGAGGAATATAAACTTTTTGTCACAGTATTGGTACAAAATTACCAGAAAGTGTTGATAATCTAATGTTCACAAAATCAGATATGTTGTTGAAATCATGAGAAGAAAATGTTTTATTACATGAAATATTGAACTAGACAATTATTATTTCAACTTTTCATCTTACCCTACTCTAGACGTATTTTTGGAAGGTCACCCAGAACCACGTCATGATATACAATAGTAACCACGTGTCCAAAAAAAAAAAAAAATCATTTATGCTTGACATGGTCTAGTTTTCTGCAAAAATTAAAAATACTGTAAATATGAGACTGCGAAATTGCAGTAAAAGTGGGTGCATCTTCCATGGGGAAAAAAAACAAAACAAAACAAAAAAAAACAAAAACAAAACACAAAGATAAAAATTTTTATCAATAGTTATTTCATCTAATTCAAGGTTTCAGAACCAAGCCCACAGAATTAAATAAGACTATGTTGTCAGTTCATATGGTCCATCATTCTCAAGCACTGTATTTGTATATGTGGATGTAAACTGAACTTCTCATATAATCAGGACAATATGGTTCCCAGATAAATTTTACAGTGCTATACTACATTAATGTTCAGTTAGTTTGTCAGCAGATTGGAAATAGATGTAATTCATTTTGGAGGTACATAGCAGAACTACAAATGTTTATCATTACTGTATTCAAATTTTTCCCTTCACAAAACAAAAATGTTAAGAGAATGGCTTATTTCAATAACAAAAAGCCAAACTCGTAAGAGTAAGGTAAATATTTTGTAACTAACTTCCTTAAGTCAATGGAATCCAGTTTTATACTTACACAGCTACAAGCAAAATGTGGCCCATTAGCTGTAAGTTAAACAGTTAATTTGATAACCATTTAATTACAAACTTCATTACACTTCATTTCTTTGTATATTCAATTAACTAAATGCCTCTGATTCCTAGGACCTAACCGTGCCTCTTTTTGTTTCCTAACTCTGTTCTGTTCAGTGTTTTAAGAATAAACAATTATTCTAAGGCATAACTGTGCTTAGTATTTCTGGAGTATTATCATACTGCTAGGAACTCTGAAATGTAGCTGAATCATGAACAGAAAAAAACTATATAAATTGTAAAGACTTGTGATATTTATATTAGGATAGTATTTATACATAGATGGATAAACACAAATCTGTAAGACAGTATTGCTGGACTGCAAGGACATCTATGTGCTCTCATTTCATCAGAGAACATTGCAAAGCTTCTTAGAAGGGTCGGGAAATGATGTAAATGAACAATTAATACAGCTACCCCGTTCAGAGTGCTGCTATCTTGCCCACTCTTCTCAGAGAACTGCCTCACTCATCTATTCCTCTATCCTCTTGTCACTCCTTAGCTTGAGGTTCTACATTTTCCAGAGTAAATGGATGCTGCAGAAAGGAGGTACAATTTCCTACAATCAAATAATCAATACAGATGTGAAGACCATTTGAAGACTGACAGCTATGGAATTGTGTCTGCCATTCACTCTCTCTTCTCTCCCCATTTTTCTTGTTTAATGCCAGTAGTGCCAATAGCATTCTCAGTTCTGCATAAGACAAACAAAGATTTTGGCCCCCTTCTCTAGAGGCTGTTTTGGAGACACTACATTTCAGTACGCCAATCTTTAACCAAATGAAAGGCTATTCAGGCTTCCTGGAGAAACTGAGCAATATAAAGAACCTGCCCTCTAAAAATGAAGGAGCTCTTGTTTACCCTGTCCTTTAGGATATAGTGCCTTAATGGACTCACCCCCCGAGAGGGAACCATATGCATTAAGCAGACTCTTAAGTTTCTGTAAGAAACACACAACACGCTGGTCAGACATTTTAGCTCCAGCTAAATAAAAGTCTAAACAACCTACAGAACCAGGATGTTACCTTCATATTTTACCAACAACCATGATTAGCTATTCCTGCCTTCTAAGACATATTTTCTGAATTATGTTTTCCATGGGTCAGAGGATCTTTTTTTAATGATATTTTACCATTAATTTTTTTATATTACTTTAAGAATTAAATTATTATGTGATATGAGAAAAGGTACCACCACATCTAATATGTTTTCTTAAAAGGAATACTCTTTAACAATTAGCTATATGCTTTGTAAAAAATGAAAACATAGAAAAACATTCAGAAAGTAAATACTGCAGTATACGGAATCAATTGAACATGTTTTTACAGTGTTAAGTGACCATTAAAATAATGAGAGGTAAATCTAAAAAAAAGTGTGAAAATTTGGGCCCTAGAAGTGTAAAAGCATAATCTGCATTTATGTCAGACTTCTAATTGATGACAGGACTGACATAGCATCTGGTGTTTCAAGCAGTGTGTAAGAATATCTAGAAATTACAAGGTATATATTCTGGGATTAATGCGTTGAAATTCAGCTCTTTTTATCAAAGATGGGAGCAAAGTATGTAATATAGAAAAGATGAAGAGAAGGGAGGGGAGGGGAGGGGAGGGGAGGGGAGGGGAGGGGAGGGGAGGGGAGGGGAGGGGAGGGGAGAGGGGGGAAGGGAAGGGAAGGGAAGGGAAGGGAAGGGAAGGGAAGGGAAGGGAAGGGAAGGGAAGGGAAGGGAAGGGAAGGGAAGGGAAGGGAAGGGAAGGGAAGGGAAGGGAAGGGAAGGGAAGGGAAGGGAAGGGAAGGGAAGGGAAGGGAAGGGAAGGGAAAAGAGGAAAAAAGAAAAGAAAAGAAAAGAAAAGAAAAGAAAAGAAAAGAAAAGAAAAGAAAAGAAAAGAAAAGAAAAGAAAAGAAAAGAAAAGAAAAGAAAAGAAAAGAAAAGAAAAGAAAAGAAAAGAAAAGAAAAGAAAAGAAAAGAAAAGAAAAGAAAAGAAAAGAAAAGAAAAGAAAAGAAAAGAAAAGAAAAGAAAAGAAAAGAAAAGAAAAGAAAAGAAAAGAAAAGAAAAGAAAAGAAAAGAAAAGAAAAGAAAAGAAAAGAAAAGAAAAGAAAAGAAAACAAAAGAAAAGAAAACAAAAAGGAGGAAGAATGAACAATGAAAAAGAGGAGAGAGAGGAATAAAGTTATCTCACCCCTCCCCTAAACTCACCATTAGTATTTAGGACATTAAATTGGCACAATATGAAAAAAACAAAATAAAGTACAAAGAATATTTCTTTTACTTCATAAGAATAAATGTTCTATATTATCACAATGCATGGTTTGATTCTAGTAGTTACATTGAGAAATTAGGATTCTCTTCCACCTTTTTTCCTCTTTTATCACAGAATTTCATGCACTTTTGAAATAAAATGTGAGGCCATATGAGTGATTCAGTAAGTTCAATATTACTTGTCAAAAGACTAAAAAAAAAAAAGGGGGGAGGGGAATCACTTTAATAACCAACTTAAACCAGCCTGATAACCAACCTAAAACAAGCTAAAATAATATTCAGAATTCTTAAAATAGGGATTTTTTTCTTCTTCTTCTTACACTTTTACCCCTTTGGTCAGCACTAACTCAGCACATCATCATGCAGAAGGTTTCACTGATCTTGCTAACAAAACAAAGGTCATATTCTTATGCAAATGTTTTTTCTTTAAACAAATTATCCTGTGTTTTCAAATCAGAAGCACATCTCCCTTTGTCAGGTCACATTCCCATCTCCTTTTTCTTATTATAATTTTCCACAAATGAGAGATCATTGTAGCCATTGAGTGGGAAATCTTACTTCCATTGAAGTCCTCATTCACAAATAGCCCTTTCAGGTGTGTTTCAAGATAATTATGGACTAAACATTATTATTTTGCACTCTGTATCCTTTTTCAAGGATTTATCTTCAAGAATGCACTTTCTGAAGCTAAATGATTTTTTTCCTCCAATAATGGAACTGTTAATATATTTTTTCTACTGAAGATGAGAAATTGAAGAGATTTAAATTAATTATTCCGATTTTAGTGTAGACCCATAGGAAAATTCTTCATTACCAGTTATTAAGTGTGTGTAGAAAACATGGAAGCAGCAGTACTACCGGCCTCAGAAATGGCAGCATAGGAATGTAAGTATAAACAGACTGCCAAGGCATTTCTATCAGCTATTTCTTACAAATCCAAGCAATTCCTGCTCATTTACTCATTTGTGGATGCTGCCTCTTTGTGGCAGAATGCCATGTAAAATGTACCTTTCACATTAAGGACCTAATCTTACATTTGTATTGACACTTATGCAAACTCCTGTTTATGAGTTCAGAATCACAGAGAAAAAAATATATATACACATGAACGGACACATACTGTTTGCAGGACCTTATTCAATCCTTACTGAGTTAGCCTTTCTCTTAGTCAACGACAAAGCCAGTGAGGCTGAAGATTTTCTTACTTATATCCATTTAACAACAATGTGCCTCTACTGAGTTTAAATGGAAGGAGAACCAGGGCACTGGTTTCAGCAATAGTTATAAAGGAGGTAATTCAAAATTAGGGCTCCAGAACTGCACCTCGGGCAGCAATACTCACATCTCTCACTAGTGTCAGTGGGAAGTCTGCAGGAGATCAAGAGCAAAGCACAGAATAGCCATGTGTTGTGTCTCTTGTGACAAAAGAATACTCCTCATATCTGCATTTCAAACTGAAATAACACTCCACTTACTAAACTGTCCAACCTAAATACAGTCATGCTTTTTTTTTTTCCCTCACTGTGGGTGGCATAGAGGGAAGAACACATGCCGACAAAACATTTATCTTGAATTCCAAAGGACCAGTTATATAGCTTTGTTTTTGTAGAAAGTGACAGATTGTACATGGGTAGGAAAAGCAGAGCAGAACAGAGCCCTTTTGCAATAAAAGATGTACTAGTGAGCAACTCTGCAAACAATACCAAACATGATAACCTAATGCAGAAAGACAAAACCACATGTGAAACATCACTTACCCTGTTCCATATATTAAAGAACACTTTAGCAAGGAAACAAAATGTAAATATAAAACTACCCTATATGTTGGTGAAACACTTATCCGTGTGTCACTCTCTGATCCATGTTATATATGCTGGTAATTATCGTATGTTGTGTTTTGAAAGTAGACAACACATTCTGTTTTGCCTAAAAATGTTAGATCTTTCTGATGAGCCATAATTGCAAGTAAAGAGAATCCAACGTACAAACAGATGATTTTGGCACGAAATCTTAAACTTCAGATACTCATTACTTCATGTTCTTACATTTGAAATATTTATCAAGTGTTTATTCAGAAACTATTAAAAAATCACATGTGCTGGGATACATATGAGACATCAGTTGTCCCATCTTACAGTGATGCTGTGTTTATGAATATCCTTGACATTGCCTGCTGCCCAAAGGGGTAAAGACATTGTATATAGATGTGTACAGTCCATCATTTGGTCTTTCAGGTTGCCAGTAAACACATGGATCTGTACAAGTGCAATCGTACTTGACTAAACAATCAGAAACTGGCTACAACAGTTGTAAAATCATTATATTTTGGTTAACTAATGAAAAATAAAAAAAGAGGAAAAAAAAGAAAACTGACAAATGAAAAATGAACTTTTTTTTTCATGCTAAAATGAATGCCTTCTACATGTCCCTTACTAGTTCAGATGTCTGAGCAGGAGGTTGCTGAAAGGTACATTTTTAAATAGAGGAACATGATTTTTTCCTATTGTGATCAAATTATATGTCTTAGATTGTCTGTTAAGATTTGGTCGTAACTTTCATTATCTGTAGTGATTTAAAAGGTCCTCCTGATACTACATCAGCTTTGGAAAAAAAGCTCTCAATGTAGTGCAACACTTTAAAGCAATCCGCAGACTTTGGACCCCATCCTGAAAAAAGAAAAAAACACTTAAACATCCCAGTAGTTTAACTTGTAAGAATAGTTCTGCATCCTTTATCCTAATCTTTTGGGCATTTGACTAACTTTGCTCAGTGAGTGAGTCTATGGGACTACACACATTGGTAAAGTTGTTCATGTGCTCAAGTGCCTGCAGGATGAAGGCCTAAGCTGGGACTTTCACAAGTAGAGATACCCAAGAGAGTAAGAATTTGCAGGATTAGGCCCTAAAATAGTGAAGGAAAGAGAAATGCTAATGTGCATATAAAAATAGGTGCTACAATAAAATATTTTTTTTTATATTTCATCAATAAGTTATTTTCACTAACCAGTTATGGATCATATATCTCTGCACTCTTTAATGATTTGTCCACATCTACAGTGATCCTTTTAAAGATCGTAATATATTTTTTAATTCAAAAGTCCAGAAAGCATACAAACACATCCTTAAAAAAAGGAAAACTTGTATTAAAGTCGGGGTGTGCTAATCTCTCCATAAAAGCCATTTAGACTCACCCATGGCTAAAAGGGGAAAATGTGCGCTGTACTCTTCAACCACAAAGAAAACAAAATTAAACAATGTTTGTACAAACAAAAAGTGACCATGACTTTTGTACTTGTAACCTGAATATGACCTGACAAGACCCTCCTGCCACCTTCCCCAAGCACCTATGGACACAGGCACAATGCCAGTGTTGTGCCCAATTTACACACTAGGTGGTTTCCTACTTCCAAACACAGTAAAAGAAAATAAAAGAAGAAAAAAAAACCTGAAAATAAAATAAAATAAACAGCACACCCTTTCAGAATCATTCCCCGAAGCTGAAAAATCCTGTGCCAAGGCACTTCACCCTACAATAAAATGAATTAAAGGGGAAAAAAAAGGAGGGGGGGGGGGGGGAGGTCAGCATCTACGTTTCTTTGTTTTGCGTGTGGTTGTTAAATACAAATACTCTAGAGAAGGAGCTGCTGTGGTTGGCGTGGGGGGCGGGGAGGGGGGCTGTTTCTCAGAACTGGCTGAATGTGGTCTGTTTTTCCAGCACTTCGAGGTAGTCCGGCTCTGCGTTTAGTTTTGCTTTTAGCTCCAGGTACTCGTTCCTGTTGGGCTCTACATAGACAGTACTCGGGGGGCTGTAGAGCACCGTCTCCCGGAGCCTGCCGTCCCCCGCCCCCGGGTGCAAGTACTGGTGGGCACGCCTAAGGTCATAGTTGGGGGAGTAGGTGTAGGCGGCGGGGAGTTTGGGGTAGTCGGGGAGGGTGGAGCCGGGTGTGCCCAGCGTGGAGGAGGAGGAGTGTTTGTCGGGCTCCAAAATGCCCCTGTAAAAGCGATCGGCGTCTTGCACCGGGGAAAGCAGCTCCTCCCGCGGCTCGATGGTGCTCACGCTGTACGCGGGGCTGCGTACGGGCGCATCCTCCCCGCCGGGCGCCGGCGGCGGCGGGGGCGGCGGGGGCGGCGGCGCGCCCCCCCCGGGTTGCAGGGGGTGGCTGCTGTAGGTGACCTTAAGCTCGTGGAGGTCTTTGTAATCCTCGCCCGCGTTGCCCTCTCGGGAGCGGTAGATGGGGTTTTTGCACATGTGGCCCAGGGGGTGCGGGATGTACTCGTAGACGTGGCCGGCGGGGGTCTTCACTTTGGGCAGCGCCGCGCCCCCTCCGCCGCCGCCCCCGCCGCCGCGGTGGGGCGGATGCTGCTGGAGGTGGGGGTGGTGGTGGTGATGGTGGTGGCCGCCGCTGTAGACGCTGTACTGCATGTTGAAGGAGCTCACGTCGGAGTTGTTGGCGCTGGCGTGGTCACCCTGGCCCTTCTTGCGCCGCTTCATCACCAGGACGAAGAGCCCCGCCGCCACGAAGACGGACATGATGAAGACCAGCAGCAGGCTAAGGATCAGCACCGAGAGCGGCACCGAGGAGCTGCCGCCGCCGGCGCCGCCCGCGGGCGCAGAGCCGCCTGCCGCCGCCGTGCCGTTGAGGCGCACGGTGGAGGAGGAGGGGGTGGTCCTGGCTGGCAGCTGGCCCGGGGACGGCGTGGGCGTGGAGACGACGATGTCCGAGTAGTCGGGGCAAAGCAGCTCCACCCGGACGGCCCGCATGTCGCTCTGGGCAAACTTCTTAGGGGACTCGCAGATAACCTGGTCCACCAGGACACCGGTGTTGAGCTGCTCCAGCCACAGCTTCATGCCCACCACGTCGCAGGTGCAGTCCCAGGGGTTCTCGTGCAGGTCGATCTGGAGCAGGGATTTCAACTGGTCCAGCACCCCGCTCACTGGCAGGTAGGAGAAGTGGTTGCTCCGCAGGCTCAGCCTGTAGAGAGACAGACCAGAAAAAATGTTCCCTGGCAAAGACCTCAGCAGATTGTTGTTCAAAAACAAGAGCTGAAGGTTGGGGACAGGTTCAAAGGTGCCTGCCTCTATTTCCCGGATGACATTGTACTGCAGAAAGAGGTACTGCAGGCTTTGCAGCCCATAGAACAGCTCTGGGCTCAGCCGCTCGATTCGATTCCCATTCAGGTATAGCCTTCGCAAATTAGTTAAATCCCCAAAAGCCCGGTCCTGAATGACCGAGATCCGATTATTGCCCAGGTGCAGCAAATCCAGCCCAGTAGCATCCACAAAATCTGCCCTGCGTACCACAGCAATGTAGTTTTCCGTCAGATACATCTTCTTAGGATTATAGGGTTTGGGCTGCAGTTCAGAAATGCTCTCAATCTTCCTCTCCTGACAATTGACATTGAGGCCCAGGTCAGAAATCTGCAAGTTGCAAGTGCAGGCAGTGGGGCACTCCAAAGGCACCGGGGATTTGGTCTGGTAGGCAATGCTGGGGCCATAGTTGCTGTACCCCAGGTCTTTTGAGGGCAGGCGGGAGGTGGGGCGCACCCTCGTCTTGTTGGGTTGGCGGGTCCCTTTGGGGGGCTTCAAGGGGGATTTGTAAACAGCTGAAGAAGAAGTGGCCACCGAGTTGACCGAAGCTGGGGTAGTGTGGAAGTACCCTGTGGTGCTCAGTGGTGTCTGCGGTCTCATTTCATAATCCGAGATGAGCCTCCGGGGGCACAGCTCCTGCTTGGAGACTTCATCCAAGTCTCGACCATGTAGGCGGAAAGGGGTCTCACAAACCACATCTCCCACCAGTGCAGAGTAGGAGATACTGTCCAGCCAATCCTTCAGAGCAATCAACTCACAGGAGCAATTCCAGGGGTTTTCCTCCAACTGCAGCTCCACCACTTTATCCATGTGCTGCAAAAGGCCCACATAGGGTAACAGCTTCAGCCGGTTACCCCTCAGGTCCAGGTGCGTTAAGGGCACAAAACGGAAAAGGTTGTTGGGCAAACTGGAGAGGAGGTTATCATTGAGAATCAGCACCTGCAGCGAATGCAGTTTGCTGAAGGCATTGGGTTCAATGATGCTAATATAATTATAATCGACCTGTAGATATTCCAAACTCTCCAGCCCAAGGAAAGTGTCATCTCGTAAAAGTTCCAGCTTGTTATTGTTCAGGTGCAGCCTCCTTAAACCTCTCAGACCATGAAAGGCCCCTGTTTCAATGTCTTGTATGTCATTGCTCCCCAGATGCAAAATGGAAGCCCCCGTGTAATTGACAAACTGGTTTGGGTACAGCCTGTTCAAAAGGTTCCCAGACAACAAAAGGTGGTAGACAGGGAACCTTGGTGGACTGATCTCAAAAAGGCTGATGATCCCTCTGTTTTCACAGCTCACTGTTAAGATGCTGTCCTTCTCCTCACAAGGACATGCATTATCACAGATTTCTCCATAATACTCAATGCTTTCTGCCCACGAAAGGACTAGCGATGTTAAAGCAAATGCAATCGTCTGCAGCATCCAGATATGCATTTTTTTGTTGAGGTCCTGTTCCAAAGTTACTGTAGAGCAGCAAGCGTACATTTTATTTCCTGTAAGGATAAGGAAAAAAAAAGAAAGCAGCATAATAGCATAGCCCCATAAAATTTAAAATGGACACAAAGTTTATATATATCTTCAGTGGGGTAGAGAACAGATTGTTAATCAAAAAAAAAAAACCAACCTCCTGTCACTTCTAATTCCAACACTTTTGAAAACTGGATGACATGCATTGATTAAAAGGTTGATGGGCAACTCCTAGCGAGTCAAATGCCTGCGGTGTTTAAAAAGGTGAGGTCACAGTAGGAATTGTTCTGGTTCTGTTCCTGTGGGGTGCATTTCAGTGCTTCCTTGGATTTCTTTTTCACGACCAGCCCCATAAATATACATAAAATGGCTGTCAGTTCAGTTTCACGGTTCTAATTTAAGAGAAAAGAAGCACCATTTTACGAGGTTTCCCACCTCCCCTATTACCCAGCTCCCCCTTCCCTTCAGAACCTCCCCAGTGAACAGCGCACCAAGGTCTTCCCCTCCTTCTACCTTGATTTTTAACCGGTGGTGGAAATGCCATGGTAGGAATCCAAAGAAAAATGCTTGGTGCTGAAAACGGCAGCTTAGTGCAACAGAGAGAATACTGACACATTCTCCACATCACCCATTTCTTAAAACTGTTTTATGTTTTTTTTTTTCTATCTATACATTTACAAAGCACACACCCACCCACACAGACATGCACACACACACACACACACACACACACGCACTGCCTAGATGACTTTTGTGGTGGAATTCTTCAGTAATGAGATTAAATACATTAACCTCCTATTTCAGTGCACTTAACAGCTCTCTTCAGTGAGAGAAATTTTGTATCTTTACACAAGTAAATAAGTTTAATTGATTGATGACCCCCCCCCAAGTTATATTCAATGTAACAGAGCTGACTATCAAGCAGAGGTCTTCAGTTCTTATACACACAGACACAGACTTAAAGGAAATATTTTAACCACTCACCCAAAATTTGTGAAAAATGTAAAACATGCGGATCATCTTCGGAGTCTCAGCCATATCTGACATATCGCTTATTCCCAACGTTCTGCAAAACTAGCCTGGTAGAAGTGGAGAGATCTAAATAGGTCTCATGGAAATATCTCATCACCAACACTCCAAGCATCAGAATTACTGATTATAAGCAGCGATGGCTGTCAGTACTCTTCATCCTTTAGGGGAGAAGACACCCAGGCTGATTAAAAGCCAAGAGAGGTGGAAGGGAAACCCTACCATTGACCTACATCAGTAATTTAATACCCAAATTTCACCTAGCTGGAAACAAATCCCATTTCCATTCCTTCTTGCAGTCTTTCTGACTCCTTGTGGCTTTCTTCTACTAGTCTAAAAGCAATATGAATAGGGAAAATAAATGCATTGTGTGTGTCGGTAGGGGAAGACTAATAAATCATCCAGGCTTAAATGCTGGGATCTTGGAGCAAGCTTGCATTTTCTATCGTCCACCTCAGAGCTCCAATCCTCATGCCACAACTCTGGTTTGGAGGAACGCATCCTAAAAACCGGGAAGTCTCAGTACTGCAAGACATCTCCTGTGGCATCAGGTTCAAGGCTGCAAATCTAGCACTTGCAGCAAAGGCAGTCATGCAGCAAGAAATCGGAAGTCTCGGTGAATCTCTCTAATTCTGACCAGACGTCAACTGGATCGGAATTACTCAAAGCAAAAGGCTTCACTGCATAAAGGCAGAAGAAATCTTACTCAAAGGCATGTATCTAGCATATTCTTTCTCAGCTCGATGAGATCCATTCATCCATTAACCGACAATTCTTCAGAGGAAAAAAAAAAAAAAAGCCATTGAAAACCTGCCCGGTCAGTGTTAAACTCCCAAGCATTTTACAACTTTAATTCAATTATGGTTAGTAAAGGAGGCAAATACAATATTCCCTCCCTCCTGCTTTCTCCCTTTCCCTGAAAAAAAAAAAAAAAAAGTGGGGGAGGGGGATGGGAGGTAAAGAAAATAAAGTTGTAGCTGGCTATATGCAAGGTTGCAATCCCGCCCTGGAAACCCCTCTGTGATGACTGCGTGCTGCTGTTCGCCAGCTCCCTACAGAGGTTCATGAAGGGTGGGGGAAGGGGGGGGGGGGTCGGAGGCAAAGGGGGGGAGGGGAGAAGAGGAAAGGGGTTGCATCGGGATTTTTCTTGTGTGTGGTTTTTTCCCCGAAGAGTTCAACCCTTAGATTACCGCACTGCATACCCGGCTCGAAGCAGCTTTCAGTACCGCCGACAGCAGCAGCAAGCAAGCAGCCCCAGCCGGACACTGCCACGCAACTGAGCAGCACTCAGAGTTGGGAGAAATGGCTTTCCGGGGGGAGGCGGTTGGGGTCGGAAAGCAACAGCAAGGAAAGACCCAGCGGTGAAGGGGCGGGGGGGAGGAAGGAAGGGAGGAAGAAAAGAGAGCAAGAGAGCGCAAGAAAAGTCAACCCCGGTACTTACTTCGCCCGAAATCTCCAGGGCCCAAGCATGGTGGCAACCCATGAAGATGCCTACCCGCTGCGCGGGCGCTGCGCGGAGCCGCCGGGGCGGCGGCGGCGGCGGAGGCGGCGGCGGAGGCGAGTATCGCAGCAGCCGGGGAGGCTCGGTGCGGAACGCACACAAACACCCCCCGCACGCAGGCGGCGCCGAGACACCAGCGTTCGCACAGGGGCGCGCACACACACACACACACGCACACACACACGCACACACACACTCACACGCGCGCGGGCGTGCGCGCGCGTGCTCGGGCAGCCGCGGGGGCGCGCGCCCCGCACGCGCACTCCGGCGCGCGCCCTGACGGCGGGGGCGGCCGGCGGAGCGCCGCGGTCTCCCCGCCGCCGCTGAGCGCAACGGGGGGGGGGGGGGGAGGGGAGGGGCGGGGGAAGGGGAGCGGGGGCGGGGCGGCGAGGGGTGCGGGAAGGAGAGAGGCGGCGGGGGGGGCGAGGGAGGCGGACGCGGGGGAGGGCCGCGGTCCGGGGCGGCGGGGCGGGTGTCCCCGGCTGACGGCGCGGCGTGCAGCCGGCCCCGCTTGGCGCCGCGCACCGCGCACGCACGGTCACACACGGCACCCGCACACGCGCAGGGACACACATGCCGATACCAGCGCCGCGCTCCCGCCCCCGTCACACCCCACCCCACGCACCCCGGGGCTGTACTCACAATTTCCCCGGCACGGGCCAACTTTCCCCGCGCTCCGCCGCCGCCCCGGACACCGCCTCCGCTCTCCCCCGCACCCTCGGGCCGTAGTCCCGGGGCCCGGCGGCCCGCGGTAGGCAGCGGCGCGGCGGCGTAGCTGCCGCCGTCCTCTCCCTGCAGCGCCTGCTGGCTGTGGCCGGGCGGCGCGGCGCGGCGCGGAGCGGGCGGCCGGCGCTGCCGCGGCTCGCTGTGCATTCGCGGAGACCGTGGGGAATTGGGTGGTCGCAGTGAAAGGACACGGAGGGTTTCGCTACACGCATCTTCGGAAACCGGAGACGCGGGCTGTGTGTCGGGGTCGTTTATTTTATCTTCTCCCCTCTGCCACGGGGCGCGGAGGGGGTCGGGGCAGGCATGCAGCAGCAAGAACTAAGCCACCCTGCGGACGCCTCCCATCCCTGCCCGGCCCGCTCCCCGCGGCAGCGGGGGAGGCCCCGGTGCCGGCGGCGCTCCCGAGCGCTCCGGGCGGCCACCGCTGCGGGTCCGCCTGGCCGCGGGCTGCCGGCACGGCGCGGTGCGGTCCGATGCGGCGCGGCGCCTCCCGCCGCCGCCAGGTGGCAGCGCGGGGCGGCGGACCGGCTGCGCTGCCTGGCTCAGGGCCGCTCCGCGGGCGCGCTGCTCTCGGCCGCGGGCAGCCCCGCAGGGCGGGCGGGCGGCTGGGCGCTGCGGGGGGACTACCCTGCCGGGGTCGTCGGTGGCGGCGACGGGGAGAGACGAAGTCGCCGCCGCTGTGCTGACCGCCTTCACTTTGTTGCCGGTTGGGAAAACTGCCGTTATTCCATTTGCAAACGGAACATGGAGGGTTTTTTTCTGTGCAAAGCTGGCTGTGGCAGCGGTGATGCTTTTTACGTTTAGCTTTAGGTTTTTATTTTCCGCGAAATTACGTATTTGGCTGATCTTCAAAAAAAGGTAATTTAATTGCATAGGTGCAAAGACGTACACATGTTCGCATTTGTGTATTCATTAGTTATGTGCTCTGTACGTTTTAGTATGTAAATTGAATAGGTGTTATGCATACAGGAACACATAAAGTACATCCCGTGTGCACAGCACAGAGGTTGGAATCCAGCTTTAACTCAAATATAATGCTAGCTGTAGTTGTGCCTTCATGGGTTTTCTTATGTGAGTCTAAACACTGAGGAGGGAAGAATACTCTGTACATGATATGTGAATTCACCACATCTGTATCTTCAGCAGACCTCTGTCAACTCCTATCTTAACATCCTAACATGCTAAACCTGGGGATGATTGTAAAGAACCACCTTTTTCTTAATGCTCAGCCTTGACCAAAAGGTGTATTCTTCTCTTTGCAAATGTAAAAGGAGTGTGACTCAAATCTTCTTTCCCTAGGCCTGTAATACGCAAGCGTTTGGATGGAAGGCAACTTTCTTATGTAAACCAGGTAATATTCCTGACCTTGTAGAAGATTTTGGAAAGCTTCTCAGTGGGACAAAGTGCTTACTTCTATTATTAAAGAATCTCTGACATTCCTGTTTTGATGCAAAACCAATTGATTCAGTGGAAGGCTTTGAATGGCTTTAGATTGAGTTCCAAGATACTACTTTTAGTCAGGAAAAGAATACCAAACCACACTAAGCACTTCTCCCTCCCACCCCCCTGCTTTAAAGCTTTTCTAATATTCCACATGAAATATATGATGACAGTGGAATAAAAAGAATTCAAAGATAGTAAATAGGGATGTTTTACAGGCGTTTCCTATGACCTCACTATTTTTGAAAAATATTTTTGTTTTAAATTAATAATTCTGTATTTTGAATATATGGGATTTTATGCATATATGTTTGCATTTTTAAGGCCTGCCATATTTATAGCATCTGTCTGTCTTTCTATGCTATTTTTCTCTCTGACACACAAAATTAGACACACATAAATACTTTATTCATAAATGAGAAAGATATTTTAAATAACCTTGGCAGCTAGGCTGAGCTTAACTCTTACAATGAAACCATTTTGGAAAAGTTGGCATTTCATAAACCTGAAATTGTGTTAAAAACTATCATGGAAAAGTCAGTGTTGTACATATGTTTCTGTTTAATTATTCTGGTCCTGTGCTAATGAGATATTAAAAAGTATAATGAATAGAAAATCTGATTTAATAAATCTTACTTTCAAGTTGTTAGACTGCTAGATTATTTTAGTAGCACACACGAGGTTTAAATAGTTATTAGTGTAGAACTATCATACTGCTGTTCCATTCATTCTTATTATGATTAACATTATATTTTTAGTAAAATACCTTAAAGTTCTGTAGAGTTTTGCAGAATATTTATTTCAATATCCATGACATGCATGAGAGGACACAGCTCTGTATTCCTTGCTGAAATCAGGAAGGAATTAGACTCCATTTGAATGGAGTCTACATAGTTTGAAAGTATTCCTTACAGTGCAAATTTATATCTGAATATTTGAACTAGAACTGTCATTATAAACCTGAGCACATGAACATCAAACAATAAATGCTGCTAAATTTATGAGAAATAAAGAAGTCTTTATTACTGTGTGTTGCCTTTTGCTAATTTATTTTTCATCTGCCTTTCATTAAACCAGGAGATCCTAGAAACCTTTAATCCAAAAAATTCAGGAGGAAAGTTGGAAGTAACTTGTATAATCCTCATATGGAATACAAATAGAGGGACGTGAATGAGGATGGAACAACAGAAAAGACAGATAAACAAAAGGATATGACGAATACATGGATTATATCTGCAACAACTTGTAACTGTACAGGTCTACCCCCTTTCTATAGTACTTCAATCAATGAGAGTATCAGGAACAGCTGGTATAGCATGTGGAACCAGACATTATGGGAAAACAGGAACATGGAAGTACCAAAGTTGTAAGTGAAATATATTAGAACTGAAGGATACACACTGTCTAGGAAAGACAAAAAAGGTGGTGAAATAATTTCATATTAATGCACTAAAAACTGTTAAGAAGTAAAGACTTAAGCAATAATGCAATAATGACGTTAAACTGGAGGGTAAAGATGAGATAGTGTCTGCTTGAATGAAAATTATTGAGCAAAGAGTAGGAAAAAAGCTTCATGGGGATGCAATCTATTACGATTCTGCTGGCACAGATTTGATCTGGATAATAATGCCTACAAATACAGGAAAAAAAGTGAAAATTGGTATTGTGTGATTATGCAAATTTGTGTGATTTCTCACAGGCAAATATCAGAAAAAAATTCAACCAATGATGTTGGGGATGATATGAATTTGAACATGATAGAGGATAGCTTTTTCTATGGAACAGACACTGAGCAAGCAAGAGGCAAGGATAACTTAGACTTAATTTCAGTGAATGATAAGATCTGCAGGAAAAACTGACGATAGAAAATAATCTTAAATCTGGTGGTTTTGAGCTTTTCCACTTCATGTGAAGTTCCAAGACAGAAAAATGTGAAGGATCTGTAACTGCAGTCTGGTGTTTCAGAAAGGCAAACTGAGAAACAAAAAAGTTTAGTGAGATAGTCTTGAGTGAGGAGCACTAGAACTAGAATTCAGGTAAGGCATGATATTACTTTATTTAAAAAAATCCAAACACTATTGAATGTTTACAGTAGGGGAGAGGGGGAGAAACAAAAAAACCCCAAACAACAGGGAAGAAAAAGAATTCCCAGAAGGTAAAAACCTTAAGCAAGTTATTAAGGGTAACCACAAAACCTATAAAGAATGGAAAAGAAATATTGATTAGCAAGGAGAAATCTGCATCAGTAATTAGAAGGTATAAAACAGAATAGAGAATGGTCAGAAACCTTGTTAAACCAAAACTTGCACAGAAAACTGAAACATAGTAAAAACTTCTTAAGCCATGTAAGTAAAATGAGAACTTAAGAAGTGGGATGGATGTTAAAGGATGGGATGGACATTAAGAATAAAGTAGGCCGGTACTAAATAGTTACTGGAAAAGTTGCTTCTGTTTGTGGTAAGACTGTATATGTAAATTTTGATATATAATGAAAGTAGGAATAGAGCAAGAGAAATCACATCATCAGCATATCTGGTACTGTGTGGCACAAGCATTTGGTACATAATGTTGAGAGGAGAGTTATCTGAATGGATGGAAGTAATTAGTGGAGTTTTTTGGTGACCAGTTTTGAGCCCAGTCCTTTATAATACGCTTAGCACTGATTTCAGGGTATAAGGTAAGTGGGTCTGGACAGTTTGTAGACCATACAAAACTAGAGGTCTTGTTGAGAACCAGATAATCAGACAAGAAGACTTGTATATACACACATATATGTATATATACATATATGTACACATACATATGGATATGTCTCTATATATGTCTGTGTTTGTGTTGAGATACATACATATGTAAATATATATACACAATATAAACATCTACAAACTTAATGTTACTGTCAATATTTTAACACATCAATATTTATAAATTAAATTCATGTGCATCTATATATGGTGTGAAATTGAATAATGCAATCTACAAAGTCATGAATGAAAACTTTTGCTATAAACTAGGAAGATCCAATTTTATACAAAATTATAAAAATCTGAAGGTAATGGTCAATCAGAAAGTGACTATATGTTGCCACTATAAAAGAAGTACTGATAAAAACGGAAAAGAGAAATGTGATTCTATGACGTATTAGGCAGGATTGTCCTGATAGGTGGGAAGGCATTAATACTATTGTAAAGGAGTTCCTGTTGCATTATGCATGGTTCTAGTCATACATTCAAAGAAGATCTTAAAATTAAATTTAAAGATCAGAAAGAAACTAGGGTAATTAGGGCATGGAAAATGTGTCTACAGAAGCGAGATTTAAAGAAAAAAAGGCATAGCCAAATAGATATTGAAAGGGCATGTGACTCCTTACAAACACATTTTAAGTTAAACACTAAAAGAGACAAAAAGCATTTGAACTAAAGAGTGATGTTGGCATGCCATCAAATACTTATGTATTGAGTCTATTTTATCATAGCCTAGAAATGGGAAGAAATTTACTGACCATCTGAGAAGTGAGATACTGGAAGGGTCTTCCAAACAGGTAATCAGGCCAATAAACCAAAGTTGTTTTAAGATAGAACTTGAAAATCTTGCAGAAAATATTGTGTAATTGAATGGAACAGTTCCTGTTAGGAAAGTGACATTTGTGCCGAGTTGGGATGGAAAGGGCTCTTTGAAGAAGATGGAATATGGTTGTTCTACATTTATACTGTATCTGTTCTCTGCCTCAGGGCTTACTGCAGGCTCTCAGGTCAAGCAGGATGTTTTTTCCCCTTATTGTATAATTTAGATTCTGAGTTCTGTTAATTTCTTTCTTTCTTTTGTTCTGCTTTTTAAAATGGGACATGTTTTAATCCCTAGAACACTCTGCAAACAATTTCTAACATATTTCCTCCTATTGCAGGAGCTCAGTAGACCATTGGCAGTGCCCTTGTTCCACTTCTTCCCCCCTTTTTTCTTTTTCCCCAAGGAACATTAGAGGTATGGCTTTTGGTCTTTACTGCAAAATTAAAGGTTTTGAGTCAGTATTGGAAAGTGGGTAGTACCATTTAGAGCAAAAGTTCTCTAGACCTTTTTTTTTTTTTACTACATATCTAGTATATGGTAACCCACAGCTGTGAGGATGTAGAAATTTAGATAGTCCCTTCCAGCTCTATGTTCTTATGCTTTCCTATTACTACTTCTTATGAAAATCATATTCAACTCAGTTCCATTCTCCCAAAAATACTAGCTAAACTTTCAGCATTTTCAATAGGACTTGGCATGGATTAAGTGACATATAGGAAAAAATATCTCTAAAATTTCCTAAATTGTTCTGTCATCATACATTAGATCTGACTTTTAATCTCTCTTATCTCCCTGCTATACTTAGGATTATCAAATAATTAAAATTATATTACATAAAATATGTCTGATATTAGGTATCTAAATCTATCCATAACTGAAATAAAAGGATTCTGATTTCATGTGGATCTGAACACTTCCTCTGGGGTAGCTTCTTAGTTTTTCTGGTGGAAATTCTAGGATAGGAATTATACAGAGGTTTATTCATATTCTTACACACAGGGGTAACCCTAAGGTACAAATCTGTTAGGTTATTCTTCTTTTCTTTCTGCTTTAATTTTCTTACAGTAAGTAAAACAGATTTAACAGGAGAAACTCAGAGAGTTACCAAGGTTTTTTTTGTCTTAATGGTTAAAACATTCAATAGAAGGAGCTGGATTTTTACTACAGATTAGTTAATAGAAATTTGAATATGGTGAGTATACTGTCCCTCAAACATAGAGACTGACCTACCTTGTTCCTGTTCACTTTGGGGGAGTTAAGCATCCCATGAGAATTTCTATTGAACTGTTCCTCACAAGCAAAACAAGTAGGGGAAGTCAGAAATTGAAAATCAGTGATTATGTATAAATTAGACCTTCAAGTGACTCAGTAGTAACAGAACTAATGTGATTACTAATGTCTATGAAAAAATTGCTGGCTAGTTAAATGTTATTGGCAATAAAATGTACACCAAGCAATGTAGATCCTTGAGGCACATGGAGGTACCCAGCAAGAACTTTGGCAGTCTCAATTGTTTCTAAATACTGGATCTAGACACTGTAAATGATAGATAGGAGCATATATATATTTTTATAAACTTAGCCCTGTGGGACTGTAAGTGGATACCAGTGCTTAGCTTTATGTTTTTCATTTGAATAATTTTGCCTGAGAATAATCAGTTGTTTTACTTTTTTTTGAGTGTTATTTAAGAAAACCTATCTGCATGCACAGTAATTTATAAAAATTTAAAAAAAAAAAAGTAAATCCTCAATTTGATTTCTAAAAACCAAATCTAGTCTTATGGATTTCTACATCATATGTTTAAACATATATTTACAAAATATAAACATAATACATGTTAGTTTCACATATTTATATACATGCATTCACTGAATAACATAGAATAGGCTGATTCTTAATGAGACAGTTTGGTCTGTATTTAAGATAAATATGAAGCTCTATTTACACAGTGATAATTAAAAATCAATCTATTATTTAACCTTTCTGCCTAATAGGCACTATAACTATGTTATGTTGCATGAAAAGGAAGTGGGGAATGTTTTGTTTTGGTTTGGTTTTTAAGTAAGTGGGCTCACTCCAGTAAAAGCACAGAAGCCTTACAATGAACTGAAGTTGCATGTTCTCGCTATTCAGCATGATCTGGATTTCATACCACTGGTGACTCCTCCAGGTCTTCTGACTCGGGAGTTTTCATCAGTTACTGCCACTAGGTGTCCCTATATGCACCTATGTGCAGGAAAATGCTTAATGAAAACATTAGCTGAAGGAGAGGAAGAAAAGAAATTGGGAGGGAGCAGTAGAAAACATGATAGTGAACTTTGTGATTTTTAGAGTTCTGTTTGACAACTATCTTGCACATTACTGAAGAGGACATATTAATAGAGTCATGATTGTGCAGTTAGATTTCAAAATAAATTTTTAAAAAAATGATATTAATGTGGTCTTAGAGTGGTCTTTTTGATATTACATAGTTATGTATATAAAATGGGAAAACATCTTCTAAAAAACATGTCAGTTTAAGTTTTCTATTTAGTAAATTTATTATAATTTAAAAATTATTCATACAGTTTAGTATAAAAATGGATTTTCAGACAGTAAACTCTTTTAATTAACTATATATGTCTACGACTGATGAAGAAACATGTGTAATGTGATTAGTTTCTCTAGAACATCCTGATAAATGGGATGTTTCAAGAATTAAAGGCCTTTGATGGATTGTACAGCCATCTAACCCTTACAATTAATGTTTAAATAGATCACTAGTAATATAAAATAATTTGGTTTATACCATAATTCTTTTCACAGTCAAGTTGTTACTAACTGTTATGCAAACATTCTTCTAGTGGGCCAGTTGTTTAATCAAAGTCAGCAACCATTATGACATGAGAACTTTTTATATCTTTTTTATTACTATTATTTTTATAAAGAAAAGGAAAAATGCAAAGAGGTGTGAAAATATATTCTTTCAGTTATAATAAGCAAGATACTTGAACAGACACCTCAGAGGATTAAATAATTATTTCCTGTAACATCAGAAGGCAGCATGTACAACTCACAGAGCTGGATTATACTGATATTGTCTGGAAACCAGGAGTTCTTGAGCAGGGCCTTCTCTTTTGCAAAATATAGACCATTACTTAAAGAACAAAGAAACAAACAAGCTAGCTTTCATCCTTCTTAATACTATTCAAAACACAACTACAGAAAAGCTGCTTTTCTGAACCTGCAGTCAGTAATCCTGAAACTATTTCTGAGCTTACTTGTTTTGAACTTGCAGAGAACAATAATTCTGTTTTGGAGATGTCAGCACTGTTAAAACATTTTACTGATGAATATCTGTATCACACATAGTCTAAAAATTTGGGATTAGGGAAAGAGGGCTTATTTTAAAGGTATTTACTAACAACAAAATTTTGTTGGAATGTCTCTACTGGTTTTAAGAGAGTCATGGTCTTGGTTTAAAATTTGAGTCCACAGTCTTTCAACCCAAAGGTGAGAGACTTACAAGTACACTGCACTGAAAACTCATGAATTGATGCATGTATTCATGAACCATAGCTTGTTATTCTTAGTCAGCCTTGTCTACTTCATGTTACTGGTTCTTCTTTGGAAGTAAACTGACTGAAAGTCAAAGCGAGAACAACTTGCATCAAGACAGGTATTGCAGGCTGGGATCAGGCTAGCTTGAACATCTTTATTGATTACAATTTTTATGGTAATGCATAAAAAGAGAAGTGGTATATAAGGACTGGCCTTTTCTTTCTTTACTCTGTTAACTTACTAATTGCTGTAACTGATAATCAGTTTAAAATTTCTATACAATAGGCAATGGAAGGAGGAGGACTGGTGCTTTACCATTCAAAATGAAGAAACAGAACATGATTTTTCAGGAAGGGATTTTAACCACTATTATAGACCAGTTGAAAACACAAGTAAGAATCTGCTTGTGTTTTATTATCAGTAAAATAACTGAAAAATAGCAATTTTTTATCAGTTTACCAGTGAAGTTATTCTTTTAAGTGAAAAATGGCAATGATATATGTAAGAAAAGCTTCTATATTGCATATATTATCTATATAAAGTATACAGATATCTTGCAAGACACTAAAAATATAATACATTGAATAAAAAAATAAAAGAATTCATAATAACTATATGATACACCTTAGTTAAGAATATCAAAATGCCCTGCAAACATTGTTTAAGTCTTATTCTATCACTAGTTATAATACACAAAGCACCCTTTCACACCCTCTGTTAAACAGAAATATAAAGTTACAGTCTTCAGAGGAAAAAAATGCTGATGAGCAGTTTATTTCTGCATAAAAGTGGTATCAAATTTATGATTTAATGTAGTTAAATCTCTATTATTTAAATGAACAGCTCTAGATTTCTATACATGTCCCTATGGAACATGGACATCCTACAAAGCTTTAGTAGAAAGCCACATGCGATTTTACTGTGTTTATTGCTACTATGGTGATAGCTAGTAGTTGCAAATGGCATCTGGATTCTCTATTAGAGGTATCTAATCAGATGGTATCAATACATATTCCCATATTACAACCCATGAATTAGAGAAAAATCAGTTGGAGTGAGAGTGTCAGTCCTCTTGAAATCCAGTGGTAACCAAATAGTGTGAAGTTACTTGACTATACTTGGCTACCTGGAAATTTGCAGCCAAAGTAGAAAAAGGAGATGAAGGAGAGGTGAAAGAAAGTATTATCCTCAGTCTTCATTCGAGGAACTGAAGTAAAATGAGGTCAGTTAACTGAAATGTTGCATATGGAATATAGAGTACTTTATTGAATGAATTAAATTCATTGCTCAGAGCTCCCTCTCCAATATCTCATCTGGAAAATGAATCTAACTCTTAATATAGTAAAATGGTGGAAAAGTTTAATGTTCCTTTATGTCTTGCTTCAATCCATTTTTTAAATGCAAATGTATTGCTGAAATGGATGGCAACAGAGAAGTTTAATAAATAACAGTATCGGTACCTAAATCATGAAGTCTGTCTTGCCTAAGATAAACTTTAGGATTTTGAAGCCTATGTAGGTTCTGCAAGCTTCAAGCTTTGTTAGGAAGCTGTCTTCCTTTACAAAATGTTACCTGCTTCCAAAATGCATCTATGCAGTGCTAAATGAAATTAGTTCCCTCCACTTGAATAATTTCCCAACTATTGTAGGAAAGGCAAGAAATATTTTACTTAACTTTATAAAATAAAACATACTTTTTAAAGGCAGACAGGTACCGTGTTTTGAAATAGTCTTACTAGGCAACCATGAATGGTGTCTAAATCAGGGCCAATTCATCTTAAATACTTCCTAAAGATAATGATGTGAGATGGGCATTTGCAAAGGATTATTCTACTTATGTGACCTGAAGTCTGCTCTAAATACATGTCCCTCTCTACTGATCATGGGGACATAATGCATTTAGCTTAGTGCCTGAGCTGATACCTGAAATCAAGTAGGCTTAATACATACTTGGTGAATGATCAGTCAATGTATTAAAACCAGAGATACCTAAATAAAACTGTAAAGAGATTAACATATATTTATACTTTATGTTATCTGTAGCCTTATTGACCTGGGTGGTACTTTCTGGGAAATATAGTGCTACTAATCATGAAGCAGATATCAAAAATTCAAATATCAAAAATATCAAAATTCAGACTTGCATTAGCAAAAATACTTTTAAAAACTTAATATTACAGGAAACATCTTAAGTTCTCTTTCAAAAAATAGTTCATATGGTCACTAGCAAATGCACACAAAAATTTCTGTATGACTAAGTTTATTTTATATCTGTATCTAGATATAGATATAGATATAGATCTCTAGATATAGATCTCTCTCTCTTTATATATATATATTTATATCTATAGTAATACATATTTTTCATTTGTTATTCTGTTAAATTGATCTGGATGAGCATATGGACTGTGGAACATTGCTTTTAGCATTAATGATGTGATAGCAGACCTGTGTAGCCAGAAGTGGGGATTTTAGTTTGTTTCCTTTTTTGCTGTTATACATGGATTAAAATGTTATGTGGATGCCATAATAAGAAATCAAGTTCCTTGCTTTGTGTTTATGTTTTCTTATCATAGCAATTACTATATAGTCAACAAATTATGTTTAATGAAAAGTTTTCTGTTAATTCATATTTTATTTTCTTTCATTACATATTCTGTTGTTCTTAATAATATTTTAAACCTGCATTTTTTTTGTTTGCATACAGTTAATAAAGCTCAATGGTTAACCTTCATATCCAAGATAAAATGGAATAAGTGTATTTGTTACGCTGAAAGTACAAAAAACCCCATAAAAATGCTATCATGAGTCTCACCAATGAAATTTGCAGATTTGGCTAGATATTCAGAAGAATGACTGCCACGTGATTTATCAGTAATGATTGCTGACTACCACATAATTTAATTTGCTACACTAATACCCAAAATGCTACTATAAAACATATATGGTTTATTTTCTATTTCTGCTTTTGACAAAAGCTGATTTAATTAACTTGTGTGTCAAGTCAATATGTATCTTCACTACAAATTCTTAGCTGGAGGAATCTAGTACTATCATGAAAAACCTTCTGACCCTTGTAGATATCACAAGTATGTAATCCCTAGTCATTTATCATATGTTGCTGCTTACAGCATACTCTTTCAAATAAAGAATGCCTTTTTAAATATCATACCTATTACTTATGTAGAGTAAGAAGTAATAAGTATTTTCATCTTGTGAAAAAACTTTGTGTCATGGATTCATGTTGCACTATCTTATAGTTGTTGAACAGTAAATTAATAATATCTGGTGTTTATTTAGCACATACTATTTTGATGTGCCTCCGTCTGGTTTTGGTTTCTTTTTCTAATCTTTATTAAACTGCAGTTATGATTTTAAAGATTTTATTAATGATTTCAGATTTTGAGGCATAACCATATTACTACAATTTCTTTTTCTTTTCTTTTTCTAATCAAATTATCTTTGTGTTTTATTACAGAGTTTCCTAACTTACATAAAACTTGTTTCATTCTGGACCAAATTCTGACATTATAGGTAGCATTTCACTCCACTGATACTATTAGTCCAGAAAAATGGAAGCCCCAGTAACAAAACCTGTAAGCAGAGAGACTTCACTTTTCTTTTTGGTACTTCTCTATCAAAAATTCATATTTTTACTCTTTCAAAGCAGTTGTAATAGGTGACATTCACCCCATTTCCCAAATCTTGTCCATGATAACATGCCTGTTATATGTGCAGGTTAAGATTTAAACCTAAAGTACCAATAGGTTCCTCACTCACAGGTCTCTTCCCCTTTCTGAGTTCTACCTTGCAGAATGTGATCTCAGTGGACAGCCAAACCAGTAATACAGAACTTTTAAACTGTTCCAAGATAAGTAAAATCTTTTTTTTTTTCCAAATTATTTTATCATTATTTATTATATAATTTTCTTTTTCTTTTTGCAAGTAGGAATTAAATTTACATGCCTGAAATATACTCATAAGAAATAGCTTTGGAGATGCCATACGGTTTTGCTTCACCATTGTCTTGGTTTCAGCTGGGATAGAGTTAATTTTCGTCCTGGTAGCCGGTATGGGGCTGTGTTTTGGGTTTAGGATGAGAACAATGTCGATGATACATTGATGTTTTGGTTCTTGCTAAGTAGTGCTAAGCTGTTGCTAAATAGGTGCTAAGTGGCGCTCACACTGGTCAAGGACTTTTCAGCTTCCCCTCGTCTGCCGGGTGCACGAGAAGCTGGGAGGGGGCATAGCTAGGACAGCTGACCCAGACTGGCCAAAGGGTTGTTCCATACCATATGACGTCATGCTCAGAATATAAGCTGGGGGAAGAAGAAGGAAGGGGGGGACGTTTGGAGTGATGGCGTTTGTCTTCCCAAGTAACTGTTATGCGTGATGGAGCCCTGCTTTCCTGGAGATGGCTGAACACCTGCCTGCCCATGGGAAGTGGTGAATGAATTCCTTGTTTTGCTTTGTTTGCGTGCATGGTTTTTGCTTTGCCTATTTAACTTTTCTAATTTATTTTACTTCAATTTATTAAACTGTTCTTAACCCACGAGTTTTCTTTTACCCTTCTGATTCTCTCCCCCATCCCACTGGTGGGGAGCGAGCGAGCGGCTGTGTGGTGCTTGGTTGCTGGCTGGGGTTAAACCACGACAGTCATTTGCGCGCCTGCAATTGCCTTGAATGCTCTTCCACTACGGATAGAATCCTTTCACTAGTTTTCATGAACGAAACTGTTAATTAAAGCTGTTAATTTACAGACTGCCAAAGCTTTAAAGAATGTTTACTTAGACATCTGACATATACATTAGGTAAATTAGCACCTGAGAAAATGCATCACGTGGTGTTTATTATTATCATTGTTGTTTACCCTCTTTTTTTAACGTAAGTTTCAGTAAAAGTTTGTTGATAACAACAGATTACAAAGTTAAAACTTCAATGAACTAAGAAAAACATTAAATAATAACTTCAGTTAAACCTGTGGATAAGTTCAGGGACTTGCATACTGAAAGGGGGCTGAGATGGACTTCAGGTAAATTCGAATATAATTCAAAACAGTTCTGCTCAGAAGAGCCCTTCTGTGACACCTGTCCCTGCAGAGGCAAGAAATAGCTTCTGTGGGAGGCTAGCTGTTCTTACTGGAAAAATTCAAGCACAGCAAATAGGTACTGGAGCCTGTTTTAGCGGAGGCTTAGTTGCTCTAGGCTGCCTCTGTACTTAATGATAAACAGGTGTTAAAAGCCTCCGTAGGAACTGAATCACACTCTCAAGTTAGTTATTTCATTCAGTTGGCTATGTCCCTTTGTCCCTCAGGGAAAGTAGGGATCTAAGATAATTTAAAGGCTCATTTAAGTGCTGAAAGTTAGATGTGAGAAACTCCAAGTTCAAGAACCTATTTTTGGCTATGCCAGAATTCACTAAAAATGAGTAAGCATCCATGCTGCTAACCTCAGTTTTGGAAATGAAGAGAAGCAGCTTACATGAAAGATCTACAGTATTTTGTTATGTTCTTTAAAGGTCAGTAATGAGAAATCTGAGTTTCAGGTTGTGTCTGTGGGAAGTCTTTAATCATAAAACAGATGAATTAACAAATATGAGGGACAAAGGATTCTGAGTCAGACTGCTAACAGAAATTTTTATTATTAACTTGTATCAAAATGTTCCATGATGTGTTATAATTCAGTACAAGCTTGTTCAAGAGTTAATTTGCCTTACATTCTGCCAAAAGAAAAACAGTGCACATGAGAAATTCACAGTTGGTTGCTGAGATGTTGTAGGTCTTAAGAGCAACACATGACTTCAAATCTCTTCATTGCTCTGGTCAGTTTTTTCCAGTGCTGTTTTCTGACCTACTAACTTTTCTGCAGTCCATTTGGTTTTGGAGTATGGAGAATCAGGAGCCATCTCTTGTGAAACACTTAACAAAGCTCTTTCGCATGAGTGACATGCTGTACTTCCATGTATCATCTATATCTTAATGTCTGCCACAGAAAGGTCTTGTAAGAGGTCTTTCCTTGTCGTATCCTTCAACATATATGCTCCAACAAGAAAGTAATAGCCATTATAATGCTTATAATGATTCAGAGAGTGAGGAATATCTCCTCTCTACAGCCTTAACATTATGACTCATCACAGCTATCTTGTCCTGACCTCAACTATCAACCTAACCAGACAATGGCACTTATACTGATAATGAGGATGTTGGAAATACCTAATGTTAGGTTAGCTCTACATTTTTATCAGGTATAAAACTGTTTTTTGAAAATCAGTTAAAAACAACTGCCATATGAAGGCACTGGCTTTAGTACCAGTCCACAGCATTTCAGTCTAAATGCTATAAGCTAATATAAAGGAACTTGGCCTGGAAAATTCTGGGGCTTTTTTTGATACCTTACAATATTCTGAAAACTGCTAACCGGGATTTTACTTTGTTTCTTCTTGTTATTCTGTTGTTGCTAGTCTGTTGATTGTGGCATTGTTCTGGTTTCTTTATAAAACACCTAATATGACTTGATTCTGCCACAAATCCTATATTTATTTTATTATATAAAATATATTTTCTATGCTTAAGTTAATATCTTGGGTTTTTTCCTTTATTTTTTTCTTCTTTCCAATTCTGTGTCTCTGAACACCTGTGTAATTTGATACCAAATTATTGGGTTTACAGGTCATTAAAAACAGAGTATTTGGCTCAGCTGTCTCAAATACATTATTCAAGGAACATTCCAGGAAGAGTATACCCCTCACAGCACACTATTTTATTGTAAACTGTGGTGAGACTACTTCTTTCATACAGAAATTCAGTGATAAGAAATTTTGACCAAGGAACTTGATAACATGAGTTTAATGGTCTCTTCAAACTGACAGGTTTCAAAATCACTTCTTCCTAGTCAGAGGAAGCTCTGAGCATAGCAGGCTAGGCTTTTATATTTTATGAAGCCATTTATAGATCTAAACCTTTAATATTTTTACTTTTTTGTTTGTCTTGTTTATACATCCTTTTTTCATTTATAGTAGTCAGTTAGTAATCTTTCAGATGATGCGAGCAACCTTAGTCTGGCATTCCACTCCAGGAAAGCCTTTTTAGTCACTGACTGTAATATTTGATTTGTTCATATAGTAGTTCGGCATGACCTTTTCAAACTCTAAATGAACAAATGCAGGGTTACTTTTTACAGTGATTTAAATTAACCAATATAAAAAGAGCTGTATGAAGCTGCAATGCTAAGCACAGTGGTTATCAATGTTGGCTAGATCCTCCACACTCTGAAAACACTGGTTTAAAAAGTTATAGTTTCCTTTGGTGACTTTTTCAGCAAAGATGTGAAATGACTAAATAACTGAAGGTCAATGTTTGCAGTTACATTTTCAAGTTTAAAAATATATTTGTAATTAGCACAGAGTTTGAAAAGATCTGGAAAAGAACACTTTGCAATGAAGGGAAAAATCCTCTTCAGTTCTATCAGAATAGAATATGTAGATATTATTTTCTTTTCTTCCGCCCCACATGCCTATCTTACTTTTTCAGAGGAGAATAAATGATCATAATTACCCGACTCTTGAATATTCTCATGTAAATAGAAACCAATTCCAGAGACTGTAGAGATTAACGTGAGATGAACTTTGAGATCCGGATGAAGTCTACTGTGTGGCATTATATGTTTCCAGCTGATGACTTGTTTTGCAAGATGGTCTCCATTAAAATGCCAGGATATGTAAATGTGCCAGACTGTAGTTGCCAAAACTTTTAACTGAATAAGGCTTCAGAATTCAGTTTCACAGCATGGAATTTGCTACTCCTCTGTGAATTAACATTGTGATGAGGATAATTTAGTTCTTTAAAATCAGCTAGTTAATACATACTGAAAAATTCTGAATACATTCTGGAATACCTACTACATGCTGAAACATACTGAAAAAGAGTCTTTTCTTAATTGTACTAAAGCAGGACGATTTTAATTCTTAAATGCATTTTTTTTCTGGAGTATACCCTCCTATTCTTTTTCAGTATTTTCTATATTGCAGAGATGAGAAAGTAACAATACAAGGGCAAATACATACACTTGCCTTTTTTTCATATAGCCTATGGTCACATCATATTTCAAAGGCAGTATTGACTCCTCTTCTCCCAAAGATTTTTAAGGTCAGTCTGACCCCTGAATAAGGTTATTCTCCACTGAAAACTGATATAGCTGCGTGATACGGGAGGAAAACGCTTGCAGCATCATTTCAAGAGAAACGTGAAGAGGAGTCGCTCTGAAGATAGCAGAGTGCATATGAAGTACCTAGAGGTGTAACTCTCCTATATGCATATATATGTGTGTATCTGCATGTATGTATAGGAGAGAATATAAATGTGTCCTACATGTAACTCTCCTATATTATATCTACAAGTATAACTGTCTTTTTTTGGGGGATGTGCCTTGCTACCCAGTAGTAATGCATCATTCCTCACTCATGTGCCTTCTTTAAGATACTACACAACTACAGAGGAAAAGTGATCAAACAGTTCCCCAAGACACAGTAGCTGCATTTTCTCTTTGCCTACATGCAGGGTATGTGAATATAAGCGTAATTTTTCTGCAGTCTCCACTACTCATTTAACCCCATAACAGTAAAGTAGAATCTGCCCTTTTAGATGAGCTTTTCACACATGCATCACGCAGGGGTGCATGCTTAGTGAGTTTGAGTATTCTGATAATTCTCTAAGTTACATAAAATAAAGAATTGTATATATCTGTAGTAACTGTAAGTGGAATTTCACATGCCATTTTGTGACAATGAATCTAGATAAAGTGGAGGCATTTGAAAAGGAGCTAAGGACCACAGTTACACATCTAACAGCTTTTTGAAAACATGTTTGAAATCAGTGGAAGTTCAGTGTCTAAATACCTTGGAGAGTCTGAGTGTACAGATTGCCTAAATGTTGTCTGAGGTGGCAGCATCAATGCTGTAAGTATGTCATTCCCAAGATAGGGAAAAATAAATCGGAGCATATGATCAATAGGCTTCCTAAGATGAAAGGTTGTGGGATTATAAAAGGAAAATTCAGGATAAAGGACAGGGTTTTTTTAAATACATTCCTTACCAGGAAACCAGTTGAAGTCTCACCAATTTTAACTGAGATTGAGTAAATAATGATTAAAAAGTTACTGTTGAAACAAAATCTATTTCAGCTGAGTTGATCACTGTTAAAAAAGTAAATTTTGTTTCTAACGTCTTTAAACATTTTGAGGTTATTTTTCTGACAGGGTGCTTGAGTACTTGAAACCTAAGATACCATTTACATTAACTCAATAGCATTCTGTTGCAATGTGGTTTTGAACCTGTGTTTCTATGGTACTCCTTTTACCTGCTGATGTTCCTCAGTTTTAAGTATACAGAAAGTGCAAAACAGACAACTAACAATCCCTATATGGGGAAAGAAAGATAGAGCATCAGCAGATTTTACGCACATTTAGATATGCCTAGTCTGCCATGCCATCTCCTAGCATGAATTTAGAGCAATTTTAAACCCACAGAAGAGTGGCTGTTTTGGAGCTTTTCCAGAAGCTCAGCTTTGAGTCAAAGAGAGAAGTCTACATTTACAAAGAACCATTCACAGCTGTCAGAAGTTAGCTGTCTGTGGGACTCAAAGTACAGCTGCAGTTTTTCCAGAATACTGACAACTTCTGTGGCAACCAGAGTCTGTTCACTAGTACTGGGAATTCTGAAGCTTTATCAGAAAAAAGTCTCAGTGCCCTATGCCTGTAACTTCCATTTCTATGTTGTTATTACTATTTTATTGGTTTGTATTCCAATGACATACTGCATTTTTTCTGAAGTTAGGAAATTATAAAATATCAAGTTTTGAAATAAAATGCTTATTATCTTCAGGGTTTTTTTTTTGTTTTTTTTAAGCTTCCAGAATGAACAGAAAGCAGTAAACTGTTTTTCTAGTTTCTCTGAGACATATAAAATTGGGTTTGTAGCGTTTATGAAGAAGAAACAGCAGTAATATTTAAACTAAATAGGAGTGATGGGATTGTATCCTCCCAATTTTGCTACAGTCAGAAGTATAATCATATCCTTCTCTTTTTACTTCAGTGAGGATGCTATTTACAACTCCATTTCTCCTGCAGACACTCTGAATGTTCCTCATTTTTTATGCATATTTAATATACAGAGAAACAAACATATTGTGATGTAATGCAGTATAAAGATTTCATTTTTATTTGTGGAATTCCTCTGCAACTGCATTTCTCAGAAATACAGCAAAAACCTGAGCTAAAATGTTTGTGTTATGCCACATTTTCTGAACTCTTTTTCTAATCCCCTTCTCTCATTGTCACCTTGAAAAGTTTGCATAATTATAGCAAGGAGATGAAAAACAATTGGGAACAGAACTCATACTTTCTTAATTCTTCTGAGAAGTGCACAGTACACATTAGAATAATATAAAGCTGTATACAGTAAACACTAGCATTTTTTGAACTATATCCCAGAACGTTATCTTAAAGAATATGTAAAATATTCTTTAAGAAATAAGACAGGAAAAAAACCTGCAATGAAGCCAGAGAGATCCTATTGTAGATTTGACACCAGTCAAGAATTAAAATCAGGATAGTTTTTATGACCTGTATTTTACATCTAAAGCAGTTTCAAAGTTTTCTTTTAACTAAGTTTTTTTTTGTTTTCTTTCTTTTTTTTTTTTTTTCCTTATGAGTGAATCTGGTAGTTTTCAGGCTACCATTTTATGTATGAAAATTTTAGGTGTCAATGCAGAGGGGGCTTACAAGCTTAGCCAAAGAACCTTGGCCCAACTCTCTTTTCTTCTTTTTTCTTTGTGTTACTTGGAAATAGCTGAAAGTGTTTGCCAGTTCATACAAGGAATCACTGTTAAGAAGAAGGAGGGGAGGAAAGAGGGGGATGACGTTTTAAGAATCATGACTTCTCTTTGTTTTGTTATTCCTGACCCTGATCCACCTTACTTATGTGTTCCTTATCACTTCTAACTTTATTACCTTCTTGAGGCTGACCATGTAGAGTAGAAATGTGGAAGATCCCTAAGGAGTTACAGCAAAAATCCCTCTGCAATCAGGGCTGGGTGTATTAGGCTATCAAGCTGCTCTCTATCTAGCACAGTGACGGACTGCAGCTCAGTGGGAGCCTTTCTAGATGTCCAGTTTCTTTGAGTACACAGATTTTATCTTTAAAATCTCCTCAATTTCTGTACTAATTTCCAGAAAAAAAATGAATGGGCTCTATTCATGTAAAAGGAAAAGACCTGTAAATGCATGTTCTCAGTACTTTTGATGTTCTTAAAAAAAAACATTTTTTCAAGTTCTTTTCAAGTTTTTCTTCTGCAGTAATAAGTGGATGTCACGGGCCAGTGATTTTGCATGTATCTGTGATATCAGTATCACAGACACAGAATTATTTGTACGAATGAGTCTGTGACTTATCACAGGATTTCCTCAGGAAGATAATCTCTTGGATTTGAATATGTTGCCATATTCTGAGTAGTGCTGCCTTGCTATATTAAACTGTGCATCAGGATGCCACTCAGTGAAAATTACTTTCCCTCTGTGTTGCCATTACTTGTTAGTTTTACACAGTAAGTTTTGTTCGTTGGTTGTTTTTTATGCTTTTACTGTGGCTTTTCCTCTCCCCTCTTTTTCAAAGCCAGATCCAAATCACAGTATTTTAATCATTCACAGTTATCAAACCACTCTAAGCATTGTAACATATATATAAATGGGTGAGATGACCTCCATGATGTTTAAAGAAATATTAAAAAACCACTGTTGAAAAGGTTGTGAAAATCAGTTGCCAAAGAGAGACACAAAAAGAAATTTGATGTTTTATTTCAAAAGATATCTTAGTAAGTATATTTTCTTCCCATTCCTGAAAGGAGAGAAAAGCCATGTCGACAGAAGTGTTCATTACTCTACCCTGTGGAGCTGAAGAAAATCTTTATACCAAATAGCACGTTATTATTGTATTGCCATCATGTTGCCACAGGTTTCTAAACAGCCTTGAGGCATTAACTTTCTAAACCATTGGGAGCTCCTTATCTCATGAGATTTGACATGCTCATTTGGCATAGAAAATTACTCAAATTAAGTCACCTTTTATCATCTCAAGACTTGCAAGTTGCCAAAAGACTAGGCTTCCAAGGGTGATATGAAAGAGAAGATATTTGCCATTGTTTGGATTCTGTGTTCCACTTTGGCCACTGTTTATGGAATAAAAAGTGAAATACTCAGGAAAAAAAAGAATAATATATCTTGAAATGTTATTGCTGTTTCTTTGTGAAACCCATCCTTGTACCCTGTTTTCTAGCACGATAACAAACTGTCACTCAATTACATTGAAAAGCAGAAAAGTTGATGACGGAAACACTTTTTTATAATGCCTGATTAGTACAGGGAACTCATTATAACTTGGTAGCCCTTGAGCAATATGTTTATCAAGACTTTAGAGTTAGATGTTATATGGATAATGCACAAATTCGGAGTTGAACTGTTAAAATAGCCAAGAGTTTTGGAATGATCAGTGGGATGAGAGAGAGAATTGGAAGGACAAAAGCAAGAAAACTTCATGGGTCAAAATAATGAAAGTGTAATAAGTGAAGAAATACAAAACAAAGAAAAAGAAGTGATGGAGAGGCCATGACTCACCACCTCCCACTAGCAGACAGATGCCCAGCCAGTCTCTAAGCAATGCCTACCTCAGAAAAACTACCCCCTCTCCAGACCTTCCCTCCTTCCTCCATTTTATTGCTAAGCATGATGTTATATGGTATTGAATACCCCTTTAATCGATTTGGGTCAGCTCTCCTGGCTGTGTCCCATACCAGCCTCTTGCCCACCCACAGCCAGCTCCCTGCAGTGGCAGGGAGAGTGAGAAACAGAGAAGTCCTTGATGCTGTGCAGGCATTGTTCTGCAATACCTAAAACATAGGTGTGTTATCAACACTGTTTTGATCACTAATCTAAAACAGCACCATGCGGGCTGTTATGAATAAAATTAATTCCATCCCAGCCAGACCCAGTACAATACATCAATTTTTTAGCAGCAAATCTTACTACTTCTTGCACTATTTTTGTAAAATAGCTGATTGTAGCTACTGCCAAGGACATGAAGCTGAAGTAGGTGGACTCTTGTGTGTTGATACTATATAACAATTGTTAGCTTCTTAACCCACAGTTCCATAGAACAGATCATGGGAAGCAGACTGGATGCTCATGTCTTGAACTTTCTTACGAAAATTAAATGTCAGGGAAAGAGAGTAAAAATCAGCTACACTGTTCAAAATTATTTGTAAAACAGAGTTTTAGAATTACCCTCTTCTGAGAGTAGCGAGTCAAAGAGTTGTCACCAAAATCTGCATACGGTTTACCCAAGTGCAGGCATAATAATTATGTTCAGAGAAACATAATCAACAAGGACTGAAATTAGAAAATATACATCACAGGATACACTCAGAAAGTTTTATCTTTATTGCAATATATTCCTTTGGAAACTGGAAGATGTTGTCTTGGTGACTTCCAGTAATTGATACGCTATGTTTTAGCAAGTGTTCCCTAAGCAGATGAATAAATATGTGTGTATATATTAATATCTATATATGCACACACACATATGACCACCAATATATCGCAGAGTCACAGCATGGCTGAAGTTGGAAGAAACCTCTGGAGGTCATCTTCTCCACCTCCTCTGCTCAAGCAGGGCCACTTAGAGCAGGAAGCCCAGCACCATGTCCAGATGGCTTTTGAATATCTCCGAGGATGGAGATTCCACAATCTCTCTGAGCAACATATGTGTGTCTATAGTACGTATCTATAATTTTTGTACAAAGTTGAATCAAGTAAAAACTGAGAACTCTGGCAAACAGCCAAACAAAAGATTATAATTTGCTTTTAAGGGTACAATGCTTGATCATCTCCACTGGTAATGGTTAATATACATATATTTTCTGCTGGTTATGGTTAATATACATATATTTTTTTTCCTTTTTTTCTGTCAGTAGTAGGATATTCCATCCAATGCTATTGATATAATTTTGAGAGAGAAAAAAGAATATAAAAATGAGGCTATTTATACTCACCTAGTGTTTCAGTGTCTTTATGTATTGACAAAGTCTTGTCTTTTCAGGGCTGCATGAAATATTGTGTGTTATTTTGATTAATCTTTCTCTTAACCAGTCACAAGGCCACTTTTATACCCCTTTCTCTTTCTGAAGATAAATATTAAGACCGATTTAGACGTTCTTCTTTGTAAGAGTACAAGGACTACAATTTACTCTTTAATTTAAAATGCTGTTTATAAATTTTTATAAGTTTATTTGTTATTGTACTATGGGACCATGTTATGGTCTTGAAAAGTGTATATGAAGACACTTACTTATCCACCTATCCATCTAATTTTCAGGTCACCCATTGTGATGTGACTAAAAACTAAAATCAATAAATGGGATTTTTCCATTGTGAAATTTATGCTTATTTAAGAGGTTAATGTTGTTTTTATCAAAGTTCTTTTCTCTGAAGAAATATTTTATTAGGGATTATTTCTCTGGTTCCAATTTTAGTTTTCATATGGCATTTGGAAAGACTTGATTGAGTTACTGATGTTGTTCAAATCATAGAATCATAAGCTCATAAAATAGGTTAAGTCAGAAGGGAGCCTTGGAGGTCATCTCTTCCAACTCCCCAGTCAAAGCAGGGCCAACTTCTAAATATCAGGTCTGACCAGCCTTTTTGTAAACACTGCTCTTAACACAATCATCACGGGAGTAACTGAAAGTTTATTTATATCTATGAAGGAATTTCTGTTGACTTGATTTTCAATTAGCCTGGAGTCATTGATAAGAAATGGTTTTTGAGTTGCCTTGAAAATCAGCTTGTACTAGTTACTAGTAGTTAACTAGTTAGTTATACCAGTGATTGAGTATTGAACATACATGGCGTGGGCTGACCTTGGCTGGATGCCAGGTGCCCACCAAGCTGCGCTATCACTCCCACTCCTCAACTGGACAGGGGAGAGAAAATATAACAAAAGGCTCATGGGTCGAGATAAGGACAGGGAGAAATCACTCACCAATTACCATCACAGGAAAAACAGACTCAACTTGGAGAAATTAATTTAATTTATTACCGATCAAATCAGAGTAGGGTAATAAGAAATAAAAACAAATCTTAAAACATCTTCCCCCCACCCCTCCCTTCTTTCAGGGCTCAACTTCACTCCCGATTTCTCTACCTCCTCCCCCAAAGGGGTGCAGGGCGATGGGGAATGGGCATTGCAGTCCGTTCACCGTACATTGTTTCTGCTGTTCTTTCCTCCTCAGGGGGAAGATTCCTCACACACTTCCCCTGCTCCAGCATGGTGTCCCTCCCACAGGAGACAGTCCTTCATGAACTTCTCCAACATGAGTCCTTCCCATGGGCTACAGTTCTTCACAAACTGCTCCAGTGTGGGTCCCTTCCACAAGCTGCAGTCCTTCAGTAATGGACTGCTCCAGCTTGGGTCCCCCATGGGGTCACAAGTCCTGTCAGGAGCCTGCTCCAGCATGGGCTTCCCACGGGGTCACAGCCTCCTTCAGGCATCCACCTGCTCCTCTGTGGAGTCCTCCATGGGTTGCAGGTGGATATATGCTCCACCGTGGATGTCCATGGACTGCAGGGGGACAGCCTGCATCACCATGGTCTTCACTACAGTCTCTGCTCCAGTGCCTGGAGCACCTCCTGCCCCTCCTTCTTCACTGACCTGGGTGCCTGCAGGGTTGTTTCTCTCACATATTCTCACTCCTCTCTTCCTGCTGTTGTTGCGCAGCAGGTTTTTTCCCCTTCTTAAATATATTATCACAGAGGTGCTACGACTGCTGCTGATTGGCTCAGCCTTGGCCAGCGGCGGGTCCATCTTGGAGCTGGCTGGCATTGGCTCTATCAGACATAGGGGAAGCTTCTAGCAGCTTCTCACAGAAGCCACAAAACCCCAATATTATACATAAAAAAAGCTATGTACGAAATGCAAAGGGGCTATGGGACAAGTATATTTTTTACGCTGTAACACACCACTTCTGCAACACCCAGTTCTACCTGCTCTGGAAATACCTGTACAAGAACTCTAATAAAGTCTGATGAAATAGGCTTTTATTTCCAGCAGTCCCCTTTCTGCACTTTGAGAAAAATGTCCTTTATTTTAGGGGTTGTTTAGGCAACAGGAAATTGCCTTCCCTGTCTCATGAAGGCAATTGAAGTTCCTTCAATAATTCTCCAAACTCACCAGCTGAGCTAGGTATGTGAATTCACTTACTTTTGATAGAGGAGAACAGACATTTCTTAAATGTAGTTCATCTCATCCTAAAATACATTCAATAAGGTGATCACACCCTATTTCCCAATAGAGAGAAACCAATCCTCTTTTTATTAACTACAAAGGGAACTGACGTGGACCATATCACAAAGACTACATATACACTGAAGACACCTACATTTTAGTGAGATAATTCCTATCCAAAGAACAAATTCCCCATTTTCTTATTTTTTGCTGAAGATTGTCAGGATTGTGATCGAGGACACTGAAGCTTCATAACACTTCCATGTTCTTCAGATTCTCCGTATTGTAGCACTGATATTGACCCTTCTTCCTCAGGCTTTTTATCTTTTTGTTGACAATAGCTTTAGTTCATCATGCTTTCTTTCTCCATATACTTTCATTCCTTATAAAATCCAGTTGAAGGATGATATAAATTTACTCCAGATTCTCTGTTCTTCAGTGAGTTCCCAAAAAAGGAGAAAAATCTGCATGTGCTATTTCTTCTTGTTCTATGTAATATATACAGTGAAGTTCAATGTGGTGTCATTTGTTTAAAATGTAAAACTTTTTCTCTGTCATAACAGTATAAACAATATTCTTCTTTGTGAACATGAAATCCTTAAGGAAATCTCTTATATTTATGGCTCTAATCCTTGTTTAACTATTTTATTTATTTATTCTTTTGCAAAGAATATCTATCTGTTTTGATGATGTCTTTTTATTTTGAGACAGAACTTATGGTTTTCAAAGAAAGAAAAAAAACAAACCACAAAACTTTTATGCCCTTAGATCTCCACAAGTCTATCTTTCCGAGTGACTATTATTTGAAAAAGAACAACTTTCAACCTAATACAAGACCCTTCTAAAATGGCTTCTTTAGATTATGTCTTTTGGCCTAAAGACAATTAGTCTGATCTGTGAGACAAAAACGTGATCTCAGCCTTAATGAATGGAACCCCATTCTTTCAGGGATTACAGTTTGTAAAATGAACAGGTACATCGAATAACCTGTTCAGACTAAGACAATATAAACTACCAGCATGGTTAGCAACTTGTATAAAATAACATAATCGAAATTAATAGAAACTATTTTATAAATAATTAAATAATAACAAAAGTCAAACACAGAACAGTTTTTATTCCGTTCTTTAGCTTTAGTAGTACTTTACTTGGTTCTATTGCTTTGACTGTGTTTTGTGTAGGAAGGTAAAATACCTACTCTATTTATCAGTGTTTGGACCTATATTTAAGTTATGTCCTCAGATTTATTTTAACATATATATAGAATGTTTTTATCGGTGGTTTGCCAATATTATTTGCATTGGTGAGTCTTATCTTGACATGATATTACATGGTTTGTTTATTTCAGGAATACCATGAGGTATCTGGGCTGTCCTTTCACTGAATTCTGAAATCTTTGTATAACATCATTCTGATGTACTTTCCTAAACATTTGGCGTGGAGGTAGTGGTTTTATTATTCTTAAGCTGTCATACTAAGGAACCTCCTGCAACAAATTTAGCACTTTTAACATCTACTGAATGGAACTTATGCTAGTGACAATGCCAAAGCTTTTCCACTTTTGAAGGACTGTTTAAATAAAATCCAAACAAAAACCTGACACTCTTAAAAGGCATATCTGTGTGGAAAGTATTGTAGGAATATTTACTCTCATTTGTATTCATATATAATTTCAATCAGAGAATTGGAATAAGTGATACTAGCAGAAATACTTTGAACAGAAATTGCTATGTCCATCATCAAGTAGGTCATCCAAACAAATTAGCTCAACCATACAGGTATTCCACTAAAATTATGTGAATTATCTGAGGCCAAACCTTTATAGACAAAAGAAAACCACTAGAGACAGTTGCCAAAAGATCTTAAGTGCTGGAAGGGTGTTGTGGGATAACCCCCATAGACTGCTAAGACTGTTCACTAACTGCTCCACAGTGGGATGAGGAGAGAACTGGAAGTGCAGAAGTGGTAGTAGTCCAGTGATATTCGTTCTTTCTTTAGACATTGTGAGATGAAAACTTCTGACACACTAATTTTTCAGCTACATTAATAATATAATATGGACTACTTTTTTTTGGTATTTAACAGGAGAGACAGAGCCTGAAGGGTATAGTGTGAGCAAAATTCCTTCACCATTGGATGTCTTTGACATGGAGAATAAAGTAGTTGAGGATGTAATGTGTTTTAAAGAATAATAACAACTATGGATGGGAAAAATATATCATGTAGCATAAGTGAAACCCAGCTGTTTTTTGGAAAAAAAAACACCAAACAAACCAACCACAACAAAGTTGATATAGCAATTGTGGCCCAAGACTAAATGTCTCCATGAATAAAAATATTTTTTGTGATAGCATTTTGTAATAAGAAAGAATATATTAATAAATTTGTGTAGTGCCAAAGATAATGTTTTCATATAACCTTATTTTGAAGAATAACTATGAATAATTAAGAACAATGCACATGAGAAGACTATTAAAAAGATTGCTGTTGTAAAAAGAGATAATTCCTGAGAATAAGGAAAATCAAATTGCTGAGATAAAAATTGAAATATTTTAGAATTCTAATTAATCTGTGTAGATCAGTAGGGTCAAGATTCTTGATTAATGGTAGACTCAAGAAATGTTAGGATCATAGAAAAAAAAATCTTTACTAAGTAAGATAACATCCCCTCATTGTTGCTATGGCAAACACTGGCAGTCATTATATCCTTCTGTATTATCACCAGCTAGCCAGAGTACTCCTTTCAGGACCTGCATCTGAGGCTTTTCTTTGCTTGAGACTGCTGCCTGGTACATTGAGATAGTGCCTTTGCCAGAGATACAGCTGATAAAGGCTAAAACCAGAAGGGAATGATTTCCTATCCCCAGCCATCAAGCTGAACAACTGTTTAGTTAGGAAATGGTTTAGCTGAGAAAAAGCAAGTCAGATTTGTTTGTAGTTTAGTGCTATATTGGGACAAGAGAGTCTCAGATTCTTGTCCCTGCACACGTTGTTTGTCTTTCATTTAAGTCGCAGGAAAACTACATAAAGAATACTTTATACAGTGACCAGAACCCTGTACTGTGCCTTTTACAGGGCTATGGCAAAATGTTAACTAGTCTGATTTTAACCTAAATGTTCAAAGGACGTTTTTTGTCCTGCTATGAAAACCAATTTAAATAAAGAGGTATACCCATGTGAAAAATCAATACAGACTAGACAAAATTTTGTTAATATTGTTAAGTTTGTATATAAAGCACTCAAGTGGAAATATATATTTTTTTTCCTGATTCTACAGTGTGAATAGTACTGCTTGGTAAACAGAAGCTTTGATTATGAATTAAATGTAGGTTGACTCTGAAGAAAAATACAATTGAAAAATATTTATATCTTTTCTAGATTAGTTTAAGAATAATTGGGAGATTTCTTTATGGTTCTATACTTTAGGTAATTATTTATATCAGGGAAAATCAGTGCTAACTGCTCCAGTAAATATGCTTGATGTTATTTGGTAACCATGCATCCTGCTTTCATGCCAATAGAGTTCTAAAACTTTGATCCAGCATCACCAGTGCTTCTTGTAGATTGAAGTCTACCCTGGTAGATTGAAATTTCACAGATATGAGACTGTTTTTAAGCCACTGAAACAACTGTGTTTAAAAATTTCTAACCTCTATACTCACTACACTTTTCATATATACAGTAATGCCTATTACATTCTCTATAAATTTAATATTTTCAAGGAATGTATTAGCCTGTGATTCTTATTTCTGTCATGTTGTCTAAAGAAATTTAATTTTCCTCAATTTAAGCTCAGGGACTTCACAGTAATGTCTAACTTAACATGTCTAAACTTAACATGTAGACATTTAATCTGAGGAAATCAATCAAATTCACAGAATAGCCTGAAATTACTCCTAAACAATTCATTAAGGATAATTAAAATTTGCAACACGTTACATAAACTGAGTAGTTTAGTCTATATTCTTTGATTTTCTAACTCAGCTAACCAACCAGCAGCAGCTGAATTGTGGTCTAAAAATCCCATTTACTGGGTTTGTATGCAGTTCTACAAACTCTTCCAATCAGTCTTTATTTACCCAAGACCAACATTTACAGTCCGTTTTTGTGGGCTGTACTGCTAGTGAAGTTCCTTTGCTGGAATATTCAAAGTAAATGAAACAAAAATGTTGCAAACATGGTTAGAAATAATCCATTTATTTTGTAAATGTACAGTTTCACCAGCTCTGATTGTAGTTCTTACTGGATGTATTTTTTTTTTATATGGTCACATATAAGAAATATAAAACCATTCAGCTATCTTTAGGCAACATAATAGGCCTCCTCTGAAATAAAATAAAATCTTAGTGTAATTATAAATAAGTATTCTCACAAATCCTTTTGTTTTAATGGAGCCTATCAGACATTTTCACATGCCAGATAGGATGCCATCTAATTTCTCTATTTTTTAATTACATCCTACAGTTTGGCCTAGTGCCTAATCTGAGCTCTTTACGCTCTCTTTTCAGAATTAGCATATGCCAAACACTGATTGCTTCATAGTCACCTGTGTCTACCTTTCAGTTCCTCTCACATTTTAGAAAAGAGTCTGTATTTCAGTGCCATCTGTGAAACCAAGACATACCTACATCTTTAAGCTTACTGTTTTTGTAGTGTTTTGACATGTTTAGCATTAAAAGTAAATATATCTGTTATTAACATTGTGTATATTTAGAAATTCTAGAATGAAGAACTATGTGTGAGATTGATGGGCGAGAAGGGGAGAAGGAAGAGAAATTTTAGCCTTCACATTAGCTCTCACATCCCTCTTGCCTGCTGCAGCACTGATGCTACTCATGCTCTCAGAGCAACAACTCAGCTGCTAACTCATGTCTTGATTTTATGAGTGCAGTTCAATTACTTAAATATTTGAAAGGCTCTAGGGTATCTGAGACAACTACATGGAACCTGTACATATGAGACCTGATTTGCAGGAGACCCTTGCCTTTCTGGACAGGAAGGACTATCCCTCAAGCACAGATGTCTGTTGCAAGGCAAATGAAACACAGTTCATGTAAGAGATGCTTCATGTGTCCGCAAGTCGGGGAAAAGAAAGAAATGGAAATTCCTCTCCCTAGTAAAAAAAAAACCTGGATTGTTGGCCTGCTGCTATTTCAAAGGTTTCACAGAAAGGGAGAGACAGCGTGACAGGTGAAGTGAAATTAAGTAGTCTCAGCTATCCTCCCACTCCCGATTCACATCAAAGATGCCTTTTCCTTGACTTGTTAGTTGAAGTATAAACAACCTTCTTTTCGTAATGAAACAGAGAATGAAATATATGTCTCCAAGTAAATTGCTATTCTGTTTTGCTGCACCAGCTACTGAAAGTGCATAAACATGATTTTGTCACCATGAAACCATTTTGCAGTTTTGGTGGAATTAGTCACGTGAAATTAGATCTGCAGCATTGAGTACTGAGAGTATCTACTAGAGTCACAAGACATTGATCATTGATCTATGCCTTATCCTTCTCCTTCCCACTGAAGAATGCTGTTAACAGTGGTTTGAGGAAAGAAAATTTCCACGTAAGATCCCTTTACAAATCCCTTATTAGCCAGGCTATTGGGATGTCTTCATGGAAGAGCTCAGAGGCTCTCTTCTTCTATTATGCAAATCTCAGACGATTTTTACAGAAATTAGTCTGCATGAAGACTCTGTTTCCCAGTTGGCTTTGAACAGTTTTTTTCTCAGTCTTTTGGCTACATTGCAGCTGTGCTATCAGCAGCTGCCTAACCAGACCTTACCAGAGAATTTTATATTATATTTTCTGTAGAATTCCAATGGGACCAATCTACAAAAAAAAATGATAAATAAATGTTATATCACCATGGTACCTATAGACAGTAGTGCAAGAACTAGCACAAAGACTGGAGCCCAAGAAAGAGCAGAACAGATTGTAGCATAGGGAACAAATTAGTAGATATACTGTAAGATTTACATTGTTAAATATTGTAACTTGTTACACAATCTAGAATGAACAATATAAAGATTCTGCCTCAAGCAATTGCTAGAAGAAAAGATTAAAAGAAAGAGAACAAGAGAAAATTAGTGCAAATCCTGGAATAATATTATCTATTATGAATAAGGCTATGGATATTCATTTGGTACATACTTCAATTATAATTTAGTGACTTAGTGAGTTTGTAAACATAATTTCATGATTGTAAATATAAGTTTGTAATATGATTTAGTTTATTGTAAATATAATTTAGTAATTTAGATATATCTAGTAATTTATTCAGCATAAAATGTGTAATGATACTGGATTATCTTGTCAGGAATTAAAAGAAACAAGAAAGAAGAACATGCTGTTGATTAATGAATCCCAAATATTCAACTGTGAAAAAGTGGAGATCAGAAAAACAGCACATCTGTTGGACCTCTGTGATCTTCAGAAGTTGCCAAAAACCAAGAAAGGCATTTTAACACAGCTATGTATGAATTTACAGTTGTGTTTAAAATGCTTCTCTCATGGTGTTTTTGTCTATTTGTTATGATACAATCCAGATCCACAAAATACCCAGCCGTATGAAAATTTAGCAAAGTTATAAGAAAAAAATGGATTTTAAATGAACTGATGTTCTGAGCAGTGCAAGCAAACAAACAAACAATGAAAGAGAATGATTCTAAGGAAGAGGAAGGATCTGAAGTTTGGAAGGGATTCATGTTCCCAAAAAGGATATAATCTCCTATCATTAGGCTTCCTTTAAGAAAGATTAATTCAATGACATTACTCAGTGCAAGAGACAGGGTAGGTAAAATTAAATAAAAATATTATTGTTCTTTCTTCCCTTCACCTACTGAACTCCACAAAGGCAATAATATTTAATTTACAAAGTTCAGTCAAACTCACCTTTGCTATTGGATGGTATTTATAGTCTCTCTCCATGACTCCTGTGCCTGTACAAATGTCACTGATTCCTCAGGGTTGTAGAGTGGTTAAGACCATGCACTACATTTTATTGAAATCCATGCTGGGTAGGAAACAACAGCCTGAATAGCCACAATTTACAATTTCACTTTCATAACAGCTAAGCCTTCAATAATGTCAGTTTAAGGTGGTGCTACATCTTGAAACAGAAGTCTCTCAAAATTGTTTGACACACCATAGCTCAGTGATTAAAAAAGCAGTGAGGGCCCATCATCCTCTTTTCAAACAGGAGAGCCACAGAAGTACATATGGCATCGTGAGCCAAGGTCTTAACAGGCCTAAACTGGCATAGCTCCACTTTGCATCTGCACTACTCACTGTAAATGGTGTCTATATGCTGATGATTTTCAACAGAGATTTATTAATGTCTTAATAATAAGTTAACCAGTTTGCCAGCTATACTTTTTCTAACTTAAAGTCATCTTAAATTGAAGTTTCTGATGTCAATTAGTTTAAAAAAGCTTAGACACATACCTTTTAACAAAGTCTGATGTTCGTAAAAAAGCAACCTGAATGTACAGAACTGCGAACCAGATTTTTAAAGGTAACTATCTAACCGACTCTTTCTTAATGTCACTGAGAGATTGGCATCTGGTTATTTTTTAAATACCTCCTCTCTTCTCTGCATTTATCTATAAAAGCGTACATAAAATAGTTATGTGGGAATGTTACCTCTGAAAATGAGGGTAGGCTTGAACTCCAATAAGGTGTTTAATTGTGAAAAATATTGGGTTCTGTCTTATCAAATTTGTTTTCCCTTTTATTGATACACCTTAAAAGCCCCCCAAAATTATATAAGGAAGCCTAGATGTTCTAACAAATATTTTAAAAAGAAAAAATAAATGTATTTTGCAGTAATTTGATCACAGAATTGTTAGATATTTTTTATTTTAAAAATATAACATTTAAAAATACCATGTTCAGACATTTAAATGTTAAAGCAATGCAAGATATGGGAACAGGTATACATGATGCTTCAAGTACACTAGACAGCAGTATAAGCAATTGTTATGATATATTGTGTAGTTTTGAAGTCAAAGATAGCCTCTCCGTGTATCTAATGAGAATTTAATTAAGCTTTATAATCAAGACTTGTTTTTGATGAAGTTTGTAATATGAATTGAATAGCATAATATTTTTGAAAGAATATGCATAATTTTCTTTGAATTTAATAATTTTCTTTATTAGGGGAATATTAGCCACACGTGCATTGGCAGCCAGAAACTTTTGTTCTGTGCTGTTATTTAAATTTCTTGAATTCATTTGGCATCAATTAATACATGCCATGTTAGTAACAGCTTTAAATAAAGGATGTGACTGTTATAGCTGACACCTATCTACACAGAGCACCTAATGGGAGGTCAGGAATGTATGCCTTTACCACTGCAAAGGCACAAAGCTGTTCTACATGCTTGGTCAGTCATGCTATCCTGTATGAATGAAATTGTTTACAACTTACTTCAGGTTTTAGAAGGAATTCAGAAGTCCATGCTTCATTTTTACTCAGTAGAAAAAGATATGCTTTTCCACTGAAAGGTTTCTAAGATGATTCAGGAAGTCAAGCAACAGGAAACTTCCTTTCCACTGATTATAAAGGAAATACATGTGTGTCACTGCTGTATTTTCAGAAAGTAGAAGCATTAAAGTAAAAGTAAATGAATCCACCATTTGTGATTATTTCTGTTTTGAATAACATTTCAGTTTCAAAGAAAAAAAAAAGTCTTATTAATCTTATCTTCATCTTAAAAACTTTAAAAAACATTATAAAGAAAAGCATTTGTGGCATATTTACACTACTATCTTTTAGAGAGTCAGAGAAAGCTTAAATGCTAGACCCTTAATCATCTGTAATGTTTCTTTTCTCACTCTCTGCCTCCATTTGAGACTTTTCCAAGCATCTCTTTGAACGTCCAAGTTTGTTTTAATATGGTTACAAGAATAGTTTGGTTCAAGGGCTGCACCCTTGTTATTAATATGATTACACAAACTTTAGTTTCCTCTGCCCTCTGCAGTTCTCTCCACTCTTTTGGCAAGCTTTGCATCCTCAAATATTCCCACATGCTCTTGTGCTACATCTCAGAGAATACAATGCAGATACTCAGTTTTGTCCTCTAAGAATCATTCTGCTGAGCTGTTATACCTCTGCACACTATTCCAGGCACTTTGAACTACACAAAAAGAGAGAGAAATAAATAATTATACTTGACGTCTGAGGATCACCAGAAAAGCCCCAGAGGATATCAAGAACTAAGAAATTTGCTTGGCTGTGATTCAACAGGATATTAAAATAATTGTTGTCAAATTTTTATACTCTCTATCAAGTGATGAAACTTGTAAACAGCTGACTGTTTTCTTTGTTGTCTCAAAAGACTGCAGTTACTCTTGATAATAACACAGTAAGGGGAGCAGAATATAACATTGTTTTAAAGTCTTCTCTTCAAGCATTTAATGAAGTAATAAAGGTAAGATTAGAGTAGTACTCACTGGATTCCAAAATGTTAGAGATACAGGGACCTTCACCTTTTAACCTGCACACCATTTAAACCTGTTTTAATCTTAAACAAAGCCTACAAGCCTTAGCTTGTATATAATAGATGAAAATATGTAGTATATTTATATAGTATAGTGTGTGTGTGAACACTGTTTATGTATGCTCTTTCTAGATAGACAGAATACAACTGCCAATAGTGAGGTAGAAACCTTAACACCTTTGACAAGCAGTTGCCTCCTACATCCTCACATTCATACTTAAAAAAAGTTGGGAATAGCTCTGACAGCACATTGCAGTTACATTACTTTGCAATTTCAAGACAGAGGTGGATGGTAATAGCTAGAGTGAGTTCTGGCTGCATCTGTTATCTTCTTGATGTTCTGCTCGTTCCTGTTGTGTAACAGGAAACGAAAAAAATAAGTGGACACAGTCTGGAGGCAAAGTCATTTCTCTGTGCCAGCTCTAACAACTATTGTAACTGTGCAGAGGACTTTTTAGCAACTTTTTGGAACAGAGTGCGTTTAAATGCTTGCCTTGGAGGGAATTTATGAGACAAAGTTATATGTCAGTTTCTGTAGGATTCTCCTGAGTACCTGATGACCTGTGGAAAGGAATAGAAGAAAATTGATAAGAGAATAGATATACCAAGACCTTATTTAAATTCTTCTCCTTGGTCAGCCTTCCTATGTGAAGTTTTGTGATCCAGCTGTCACACAAAAACACCTCTCTAGACCATTATTCCAAATACAGTTCATCGTATATATTTGTTTCTGTGTGGAAACTTGCACTTACAGAATAGGCTTGCCTACCAAGTGGGATCTTGACTTCTGTTGAGAAGTCTTTTGATCTAACATATCCATTGCTGTGCTGGTGTTCATGAGGTCTGCATGGGGATGCTTCCTAAAGAAGACTTTCCTTTAGGAGAATTCAAGAACCAGTTCAGATGTGATATAATGTTGCTCCTTTTCCTTGTTAAAAAAGTGGGGAATGGAAGAAGTGCAGAAGCAGTACTACCCTCAAAGCAGATTAAATCAGAGCTGGGCATCACCTAAAGGCAAAACTTGTGCTCTGAAGATTTGAGGACACTTGTAGTTGTGACAGATAATAATTATGTTGGAAAAGTGAATTTCTGCTAGGTCTGAAAATGAACTGAAGAGTTTGAGAAAGGACCAGAGGCTAGTAGGAATGTATACATGAACAATTAAAATTAACAGCATTTGAGAAGGAAGAAGGGACTACCATGAATCACAGAATCACAAAATCACAGAACAACTGAGGTTGGAAGGGACTTCTGGAGGTCATCTGGTCCAACCTACAGCCAGTTGCCCAGGATGATGTCTATATTGCTTTTGGATAATCTCCAAGGAGGGAGATTCCACAACCTGTCTGGACAACCTGCACCAGTGCTCAGTCACCCTCACAGTGAAAAAGTGTTTCCTGATGTTCCTGTGTTTCAGTTTGTTCCCGTTGCCTCTGGTCCTGTTACTGGGCACCACTGAAAAGAGACTGACTCCATCTTTGAGACCAGTACTGTTTAATATCTTCATCAACAACCTAGAGGGCGAGATTGAGTGTGCCCTCAGCAAGTTTATGAATGATGCCAATCTGAGTGGTGTGGTTGACACACCTGAGGGATGGCATGCCATTCAGAGGGACCTGGACAAGCTTGAGAAGTAGGCCTGTGTGAACATCATGAGGTTCAACAAGACCAAGTGCAGGGTCCTGAACTAGGGTTGGGGCAACCCCTGGTATCAATACAGGCTGGGGGATGAAGGGATTGAGAGCAGCCCTAAGGAGAAGGACTTGGGGATAGTGGTAGATGAAAAGCTGGACATGAGCCAGCAATGTGCACTCACAGCCCAGAAGGCGAACCATATCCTGGGCTGTATCAAAAGAAGTGTGGCCAGCAGGTCGAGGGAGGTGATTCTGCCCCTCTGCTCTGCTCTGGTGAGACCCCACCTGCAGTACTGTGTCCAGCTCTGGAGTCCTCAGCACAGGAAAGACATGGACCTGTTGGAGTGAGTCCAGAGGTGAAGGGAATGAGACACAGACTCCACATATGAGTTCAGGCAAAGACAAGCGAAGACACTTTATTTTTACAATCTATCCCTTTTATAATATGATCGAGCGTTCACGAGCAAGCAAAGCCCATTTCATTGGCTACTGTCTTTCGTCCATGCGTCTCTTCAGCGTTACTTATTGGTTCTTCAAGCTGGTGCACGCGAATTCCTCTTTCAGGGATGTATCCAATCTCATCCTTATTTTTCTGCCTCTAAGTTTCACAAACTTGTTTGTAACAAGCCTCAAGGCCACAGCTGCATTCCTGTGAACCTGTAACAAGCCTCAAGGGCACAGCTGCATCTTGTCAAAGTAAAACACAATCTCACGTATTCCTACAAATCCCCCTTTTTGTTTTTTTTAACACAAAAGCTTGGTTAATCATATTCTATAACATTTTCTATACCCAAGACGCTAGACAAGAAACTATCATTATTATAGCGCAAAATATTAGTAACAAGAAAAAACCCATTTTGATTAGAGACATTAGCCACCCGCCAATTCCACAACTTGTGAGTAAGTGATTCAGCCAATCAAATCCATCACTGACTTGTAATTTGCTAACTTCAAATCTTTGATTGCTTTATGGATTAATTTGGAGTTATCTGATAAGTCATTCCCCATCAGTCTTCTCAGAGTTCAGTGTTTTCTGCTGTTTGTTCTTGTTATCTGATGCAAGAGCCGGTCTTATGCACCTTGCAGGTACCCACTTAGGTCCTACATCTGTTGAGACACAAGCATACCCTCTGCCCCAAGTTAGTAGCCGATATGGCGCTTCCCAACACCCAGTATTTAAATTTTTCATCATTACCATCGCCTTCTCCTGTGATATATGTCCCATTCCCGACTCCATAGCTTTAAAATGTTTGACTATGGGTGTGACATCTTCATGTTGAAAAGGCAGCGATAAATGGTTTAGTACATATATAGCTTTTCCTAATCTGTTTTGGGGAGATTCCTGAGCTTCCCCCTCTTTTTGTTTTTGCAATAGAGTTTTTAAGGTTCTGTGTGCACGTTCTATAATACCTTGCCCTGTGGGGGAATGGGGTATCCCTGTTTTATGAGTGATACCCCATGTGTGGAAAAATTTTTGTGTCGCATAGCTGACATATGCAGGGCCATTATTTGTTTTTATTTCTTTTGGAATACCAAGCGCTGCAAAGGCAGCTCAGAAATGGCTTTGTACATGCCGGTTAGTTTCACCTGTCATTGCAGTGGCCCAGATTGCATGGGAGTAGGTATCTACGGAAACGTGAACATATCTCTGCTGACCAAAGTCGGGCACTTGAGTCACGTCAGTTTGCCAGAGCTGAAGGGAGGACAGTCCCCTAGGGTTTGTCGCAAACAATGGGTGGGATGGTTGTTGTTGACAGTCTGGACATGTTTGCACAACAAGTTTTGCATCCCCCATAGAGATTGCAAATTGTTTCACAAGAGCTTTGGCAGATTGGTGGAAAAATTGATGCGATAATTGAGCTTGAGAAAGTGTGTTTGGTACTGGGGTATGTAATGCAATGTTCGTTAGGTAATCGGCTCGTGCATTTCCTTCTGTAAAGAACCCGGGTACGTTTGTATGGCTTCTAATGTGGATTACACAATAGGGATGTTTTCGTTGTTCTATTAAGAATAATAGCTCCTTAAACTTCAAAAACAAGGCTTCTTTCAGTATATGTTTTAGTTGTGCCTTTTCAATGCGTTGCACAATTCCTACAGCATATAGTGAGTCTGATACAATATTTAGTGGAGTTAGAGGCCATTCTCTAAAAGCCATGGTAATGGCGTGCAACTTGACCAATGGAGGTGAACCCTCAATTTGTTCTATTTTGTGTTGCCATTGACCTTCTTTTTGCCATGTGATGACTGCTTTTCCTGTTTTCCCTGAGCCATCGGTGAACACCGTTTGACCCTTAACCGGTTGCCACTGGTATAGTGGCGCCTCTTCAATTTTTACATTATTGTAAAAGGTGAACATTTTAGGGGGGGGGTGATGAGTATCAATTTTTCCACTAAACCCTGCTAAGGCCATTTGAAGTTCTAGACTATTTTGTAAGCACCAATCTAAGTAGTCCTTTACGACAGGAAGGACAATCAGATGAAGCTCTTCTCCAGCCATTTCTACAATTCGTTCTCTGCCCTTTTTTATCAAGGCGGCGAACATTTCTATACGAGTAGCCAGGGTTTTCGCAGGTTGATGTGGCAAAAACACCTATTCCAACATTATAAGAGGGTCTATTCCTTTGTTCTCCCATTGTCCATGATTGCTAGAGGCTGTTGGTTTTGGTTGCAGATATATAATTGTACGGGTAAATTTTCAAGTCATCGGTGACATTGTTGCAGTGAGAGTTTTTCATTTATGATTCTCAGTGCATTTTTTGCTTCGGTCGTCCATTGGCATGGTGCGTTAATATCAGTATGTCCTTTAAGTAGCTCAAATAAGGGTGTTAATGTGTAGTTATCAATACCACACTGCGCTCTAATCCAATTTATGTTTCCCAATAGTTTTTGTACATCATTCAAGGTTTTTATGTCTGCTGAAATGATCACATTTTGAGGCTGGATACTTTGTTATAAGATTTTCCACCCAAGATATTTCCATGGTGCTTCCATTTGAATTTTTTCTGGTGCGATTTGCAGTCCTTTGCTTTGCAATGCATATTTTAAAACAGGTAGTGCTTCACGCACCATGGTGTTCGTGGGGCCTGATAGTAAAATGTCATCCATATAGTGATAGATATACATTTCCGAGAATTTTAGTCGTACAGGACATATGGCTTTAGCCACATATGTTTGACAGATTGTTGGAGAATTCTTCATTCCTTGAGGCAGGACAGTCCGGTGGTATCTATCCATTGGCTCGCCTTGGTTAATTTTTGGTACTGAAAACGCAAAACGCAGTGCATCCGTAGGATGTAGTGGGATAGTAAAGAAGTAGTCTTTTAAGTCTACTATGATTATGTCCCAATTTCGGGGTATCACTGTTGGCGAGGGCAAGCCGGGTTGGAGTGCTCCCATTTCTTCCATAGCTTCGTTTATTTGTCTCAAGTCATGTAGCAGTCGCCATTTTCCACTCTTCTTTTTTATAACAAAACAGGAGAAATCCAGGGGCTGGTTGTAGGAGTGATATGTCCTTGTTGAAGTTGTGATATGTCCTTGTTGAAGTTGTTCTTTGACCAGTTCTTGAAGGACAGCAACCTTTTCTTTGGGGAGCGGCCATTGATCTATCCAAATGGGTGTTTCTTTTTTCCAAATAAGTTTCATTGTCAGTCGCTCATCAACGGCCGCTACTGAAAATTTTCAGGGCAATTTAAGGTGAAGCCGCATTGGGACATTACGTCTCGCCCCAACAGGCTTATGGGCAAATTTGTCACATATGGCCGTACAGTAAATGTAGACCTTTCTTGGGTATTGATATTGGGCAGATGGGTACTTTGAAAGGTTTGCGAAAGGCCGCCAACTCCAATCAAGCCCTCTGTGGGGGTGGCTATTAAATCTTTTGACTGAAGAGACAGAAAATGAGAGATAATAACTGGAATATTATTTTCAGACATATTCAGGTAGTTTAACACATACACGGCTTTACTTAGTCTGTCTGCTGGAGTGGCTCCTGGCATTCCCCCTTTTTGTTTTTGCAGGTTCAATTGTTTGTTGCAAGATTTTCCAGCCCAGATATTTCCAAGGCTGTGTTTTGCACTTTTTCAGGGGCTATTTCAAGTCCGTATCTGTTTAGAGCTCGTCGTATCTCTTTTTCTTAGTTGTGGGCAATCTCTTTTAAAATGTCCAGTTTTTCCACAGAAGAAACATGATTTCTGTACTTTCATTGCGGTGGCAAAAGCTGTAGCTAATGTTTCCATATTATGGGACATTGACCGCACCTTTTGGGTAGCTTCTATCATATCCATTAAGGAGGGATTTTTTAGAGGCAAAAGCACTTTTTTACAGTCCGTATTCGCATTTTCAAAAGCTAATTTTAAGAGTAGGACCTCTCTTGCTTCTGCATTTTCTATTTGTTTTTCCAAAGCCTCTTTAAGATGATCTAAGAATGAGATATATCCCTCTCCTCTTCCTTGCTTTATTAATCTAAATGATTTTGTCGCTCTTCTAGCATCCGACACTTTTAGTAATGCCTGTAAATCAAGGTCTCTGCCTTGTGCTAATATCTCTGGTTGTAATCGTGCCTGTGACGTTGGGTGATTTAGCGGTGGCTCCCCCATAAGCTGTGGGAGTCCTGCCCCTTGTAAAGGGTCGCCTTGTCGCTGCATATTGATAATTGTGGTGTTTTGGCAGGCGGTACGCCAGGTGCTTTCAAAGATCACCTTTTGCGTTGGGGTCAATATAAGATTAGTAAGCGTGTAAATATCAAATGGTACTATTTCATTTGTAAATATTCCCTGTAGCAGGGATTGTGTAAAAGGAGAATCCAGTCCATGCACGGCAACTGTTTGTCATAGATCTTTTAAAACATTATAGCCAAAATGTTCATGCTCATCGGGGACATTCGTGTTGCTGCGTATGATGGGACATGCTACCGCTGAACAAAAAGCTGTATCTCCCGTTTGCAATGCTTGGTGTCTAATCTTTTGCCACCTTGCAGCAGCGGCTGACACCCCCAATTCCTCGGGTGGCAATTGATTATGGGTTTGTGGAGTTTCGGCATTAGAAGCAGTAGAGAAAGGTGGTATGAGTTCCGACACAGCAGGGGCCAGGGCGGGTGGGCGGGGAAGTGGAGGGGTACTGATTGCAGGGATTGGAAGGTCTAGAAGAGGTGTTGAAGGCATAGGAGCAGGTGAAGGAGAAAACGGCACGGAGGGTAGCGGCAGCGCGAGGGGGGGTGGCTGCTATTATCTTGTACCCGCACCGGAAACGCGAACCCCGCAGTTTCTCCATCTTTCAATGCTTCCCTACGGAGCTGCTCCCACCGATCCCAGGGGTCGAAGGTTCGCTCAGGCTGTGGTACAGCCTGTGGCGCGGGCGGCTGCATCGGACACAGGGGACAGGACGGAGTGGATTTCATCGGAATGGAACTTGGGGGAGGTGGTCTGAGTCCTGTTCCCTTGTTTGTTTCACCCAAGTTCTCATTCTTTTCTTTTCCCCCCAAGTCTATAAGAGCTTCCTTGTCTTGGGGCTTGCTTTCACTCAGTTCATCATTCCTTATCTGCGCCACTTGAGCGACTGCATTTTGTACCTTTTTTTTCTTTTTTTTTTTCTTTTCCTTTTTTTTTTTTTTTTTTTTCAACTTTCCATTTGCACAAGGTCTCAGTCACTAATTGCCAAGTGGTCATGTGGCGGTGGTGTCCCCTCTGGACGCCACCTCCCAAATCGTCTACCCTCCTGTTCCCAAGATTTCACATCAAATACTGCAGAGACTGTAGAGGGAGTCCCTTGCATTTGTACAAACTTCAGTAATAATTTTATTTTATATGCGTCATAGTTCACTCCTCATTTCGCTAATAGCTGCATTAAAAGTTTAACTATAGCTTCTTCTTCAGCTGATATGTTAGCTTCCATGATTACTGCCCAGCTGCTCACCTGTTTCTTAAGGTGATGTCCCGGGATTAAAGCCGCGGTCCTGCCGTCAGCTTGAGTCGTTCAGCTGGGGTTCCCTCTGGATGCTACTTGCAGCGCTGCCTCCTCCGAATCATGTCGGGGTCACCATTTGAAGGGAATGAGACACGGACTCCACATATGAGTTCAGGCGAAGACAAGCGAAGACACTTTATTTTTACAGTCTATCCCTTTTATAATATGATCTAGCATTCACGAGCAAGCAAAACCCATTTCATTGGCTACTGTCTTTCGTCCACGCGTCTCTTCAGCGTTACTTATTGGTTCTTCAAGCTGGTGCACGCGAATTCCTCTTTCAGGGATGTATCCAATCTCATCCTTATTTTTCTGCCTCTAAGTTTCACAAACTTGTTTGTAATAAGCCTCAAGGCCACAGCTGCATTCCTGTGAACCTGTAACAAGCCTCAAGGGCACAGCTGCATCTTGTCAAAGTAAAACACAATCTCACGTATTCCTACACAGAGGAGGGCCACAAAAATAATCAGAGGGATGGAACACCTCTCCTATGAGGAAAGGCTGAAAGCACTGGGGTTGTTCAGTCTGGAGAAGAGAAAGCTCTGGGGAGACCTTGTTGTGGCCTTTCAGTATTTAAAGGGGGCTTATAAGAAAGATGGGGACAGACTAGGGAGGTTGTAGATGTCCCATCCCTGGAAACATTCAAGATCAGGTTGGATGGGGCTCTGAGCAACCTGATCTAGTTGAAGATGTCTCTGTCCATTGCAGGAGGCTTGGACTTGATGATCTTTAAAGGTACCTTCCAACCCAAACCATTCAATGATTCTAAGATTCTATGATCTTCTTTGTACCTTCCCTTCAGGTACTTATATACATTGATAAGATCCCCCTGAGCCTTCTCTTCTCTAGGCTGAACAGTCTCAGCTCCCTCAGGCTTTCTTCACAGGAGACATGCTCAATTTCCTTCATCATCTTTGTGGCCCTTCGTTGGACTCTCTCCAGTGTGTCTGTCTCTCTTGTACTGGGGAGTCCAGACCTGGTCACAGTACACCACGTGTGGCTTCACCAATAGGTAACTGCTTAATAGACTCAAGGTAACTTCACTCAGGAAGCAGTTTCATGTTTATAACAGAGTTTTAGGGGCGGGATAAGCATCAAAAAGAAAAAAAACAGGGAAAATGAAAAGAAGACTTGGATTGATACAGATCTTTTAGTGGTATATAAGATCTCTGGAAAAATCCCTTACAGTATGTATGTGTAGTATCTCTGATGTTAAACATCTGAAAGAGTGGTATTTGTTGAGAAAAATATTATGAATTAATAGGTGGAGAGGAGAGAAAAGCACAAAGGAATAGACTGGGCATGGGAACTAAAAGTGTGAAAGAATCCACAGAGAAAACGAAGCAGCCTCATGCTCCTCCGCTGTTAAAAGGCCAAGTGCTGCTTCCCTAAATGAAACTCAAGAATTATCTCCTTTGAATGGCCTCACTTATCAGCAATTTCAGTTAGTACAAAAAGTCTGTAACCTCATCAAAATGTGATACTGTTATTAATGGACAAATATAGTACTGCAGATGATTAATTTTTCAAATACCCTCTACTCTTCACAAAGGCAAACCAGTAATAAGATATGCACAGATGCAGACCAGCTGATTAGCTTATTGGCCTATTAGATAGAAGTGAGATAAAATGATAATTTTCAAAGTATTGCACTTGCTAGTAAATGGTGGGTCTAGTAAAATACCTTGAGCTCTTGAATGCTGCACTGATTTGTGGGTTCTACCTGGGAATCCAAGAGGAAAGAGAGAAAAAGATGCAAATTATTTGTTCTCTTTCTCTTCTACATTTTAAAACATTAACTTACAACACATATGTAAATATTCATCAAAAAATTGATTTTGTGTATCACTATTTATGTTTTCAGTGTCCTTGAGTACTGCTAAAGATATTTTGACAAGTGGCAGCTATTCATTTCTAGTATATATTTTTGCATGTTATGCTCAGCATTTAAGTCATTTTGCAAAGAACTGTAATGGGGAAACAAGTAAATTATTAAAGCTAAATTCAGAAGTTCTCACTTAGGCAAATTTCATTACAATCAGCAAGAGTTTTACCTCACCCCCTGCCCCCAAATTGTAAGAGCATGTGACCTTATTTCTCTTTTCTTTCCAAACAGTACTTGTGCAACAAATATTCCCATTAAATTCAGAAAACATTTTATTTCTACTTAAAAAAAAAATCTAAATGACAAATCAGACAGGATGTCCTCGAAAGTCTAGAGCAGCTGAGCAACATGATGCAAAGCTGTCATTTCCTACACTTCTACCATTCACATTTCAAGTGATCTGTGAAGTATTGTCAGTATGCTGAGGCAACTGTTATAAGCAAATGACTGATTCAGCTTCAAGGATGACATGAAAACATCCAGATGGCATGCATGCTTTACATTATAAACATCAGATAAATTATAACTTAAAAATTCAGAAAGGTGGTCACAGTAACTATTATATCAGTAAATAGGAAGAAATAGATTGGTAATGGGTTTTCAAAATAGCAGTATACATATGCCTTGTTTGTCTGAGAGACAGTGACATGTACCATAGGCTATAATTAAGATTTGAAATCTAGTCAGTCAGCTGAAATAATTATTGCCCCTTTCTGAATCTAATATTATTGAAATTAAATAAGAAGGAATTGGAAGATTTTTTGGATCAGCTGTCATACACATCTCCTGAAGAAAGATCCCGTGTAATGAATGAACTGAAAGTAATTTTGAAAGAAATTCTCTGAGGAGGAATTTTCTTATCATCTACGATTCATGTTAGTAGAAAGGGAGTATTATCATATGCTACCAACTCATCCAGTAATTACATTCAAAGGACACTGAAGATTTGTCATTCTGTGCAAAAGTCAAAACTCAGAAGTTCATTCACTTGCAAAACCTGACATTTTGGGAAAGGTGGGGGAAACAACCTAAAAAATTTGCTCATAAAGAAACTGATGCTTAAGAATAATCTCCTATGATAGGAAAAAAACCCTTGATGGTAGGAGTTAAGGAAATATCAGTCATAAACCACGTCTTGAGGTGTGAGAACTGCAAAGATGTAAAAAAGATAATTAAGATATGTTTTAATGTATATTGAATATCAATGTACCACTGGAAGAAAGATAGTCATATTTTAAAGCTAACTTTTGTTTATTATGTACTGCAGCCAGTGAGGGTATAATCTGTGCATTTTTGAGCCGAATATCTTCTTAAGGCAAGATTACTCAGACTTAAAGGGAACACTTAAAAATATTCTTCTACAAATTCATTTTTATGTAATTGTCATTAAAATGATTAAGAGCTCTTTGTTTCCAAAGACTACTCAGTAATTGAAGATTAGTTTAAATGCAAGAATAATGATTTATTACAGTAGACAGACAGTAGAGCTTTTATAGTTAAACTTTCCATCAGTTTTGTAAAATGGAACAATTTCCTGGTTTTGACAAACATTTGGCTAAGGAGATTACTGGAACTACTTTTAAGTACATAGATGATGTTCAAATAAATTATTTATTTCCTCAAACATTTAACACATGCTGTAGCAATATTTATTATGCATAGCATTAGGAAGACAGTTCAAGAAATTTTACTCATTGTGGATAAGCAGATTAATAGTAGAAAACTTGATGGGATCTTTTGTGTCTACATGGAGGGTAATCTAAAAGGATGTTCTGTCATAGCAGTTCTTACCCTTCCTGCTTAAATACACAAAAAATACTATGAAGACAAACTCTTGGGAGCAGAAAGATTTAAATATCCCTTATGACAACAAAACTAGAAAGTGTAGTAGTACTCAAAACTTGAACACCCCCCTCACAAAATATACATATATGCTAGATTTGGAAAGCAAGCTTTGGAGCTGCTCAGTTGTTAATCACCAAGGGTGATCAGTCACTTAATGCTGAAAAAATCCGAATGTTCAAACAACACATAGGAACATGTTGAAGTGATGATCTTGTTTCCTTCTACAACACAAGGAGTGAATCCATCACTGATAGAGTATGGACAGCAGTACAAATCTATGATTTATGTTCCTTGGTTTAAGCCTAATTTTAAGAAACTAAAACAGATGCTAAGTAAGTGTTCTTTGAATATAATCCTTTTCTTCCTAATTTCCATCACAATATTTTGTTGAATCTGGCCAAAGAACATAGATTACAAAAGTGTTCATAACATTGAGGGCAAATATGTCATTCCTTGGCTTGACTTCTCCTTGGAGTAACATTAGTTGATTCAAGTGAGTTGTTTAAACAAATTCATAATTTTTTACTTTTTCTTAGTGGCATCACCAGAATTCTTCTGCTCCAGGGATTCAAAACACCACTATATTAAGTGGCCAGATCAAGCTGGTTTACCAGGAGAAACAGATTTTCTTATCTGTGGCTACAATCCATGGATTTACCTGTCATAATACAGTAGTTAAGGATTACAAATGCATTGGCGTTCTTCAGCTGAAGAATGAAGGAATCTTGTAAGTGGAAGGAAGCCTACTGTTTTTACTCAGGGAAAGTATTCCATAAAAACGGTATCTTCTCTTTAGAAGAATTAATGCATACTATTTTTCACTGTAGTAAGAAAAAGCTATATCATGGTAACAAAAAAAGAAAAGAAATCCAAATATTCATAAAGTGTATTAAATAACTGGAAACATTGAGCAGTAATAATTTATTCACTGTAAAGATAACGTTAATGAATTTTACTGATGTGGTGGGTTGTCCCTGGCTGGACACCAGGTGGCCCCCAAAGCCGCTCTATCACTCCCCCTCCTTAGATGGACAGGGGAGAGAAAATATAACAAAAGGCTCATGGGTCGAGATAAGGACAGGGAGAGATCACTCACCAATTACCATCACAGGAAAAACAGACTCGACTTGGAGAAATTAGTTTAATTTATTACCGATCAAATCAGAGTAGGGTAATAAGAAATAAAAACAAATCTTAAAAACACCTTCCCCCCACCTCTCCCTTCTTCCTGGGCTTAACTTCACTCCCGATTTCTGTACCTCCTCCCCCAAAGGGGTGCAGGGAGATGGGGAATGGGGGTTGCGGTCAGTTCATCACACGCTGCTTCTGCCACTCCTTTCTCCTCAGAGGGAGGACTCCTCACACTCTCCCCCTGCTCCAGCGTGGGGTCCCTCCCACAGGAGACAATCCTTCATGAACTTCTCCAACATGAGTCCTTTCCACGGGCTACAGTTCTTCACAAACTGCTTCAGCGTGGGTCCCTTCCACAGGCTGCAGTCCTTCAGTAATGGACTGCTCCAGTGTGGGTCCCCCGCAGGGTCACAAGTCCTGCCAGCAAACCTGCTCCAGTGTGGGCTCCTCTCTTCATGAGTCAACAGGTCCTGCCAGGAGATTGCTCCAGCGTGGTCCTCCCATGGGGTCATAGCCTCCTTCAGGCATCCACATGCTCCTCTGTGGAGTCCTCCATGGGCTGCAGGTGGATATCTGCTCCACCATGGACCTCCATGGGCTGCAGGGGGACAGCCTGCATCACCATGGTCTTCACCACGGGCTGCAGGTGAATCTCTGCTCTGATGCCTGGAGCCCCTCCCCCCTTCACTGACCTTGGTGTCTTCAGGGCTGTTCCTCTCACATATTCGCACTCCTCTCTACAGCTGCCGTTGCTGTTGTGCAGGTTTTTTTCCCCTTCTTAAATATGTTATCACAGAGGCGCTACCACCATTGCTGATGGGCTCGGCCTTGGCCAGTGGTGGGTCCATCTTGGAGCTGGCTGGCATTGGCTCTATTCGACATAGGGGAAGCCACCCCTTGTAGCCCCCCCGCTACCAAAACCTTGCCACGCAAACGCAATAAAACTGGCTATTTTTGTAAACTGAAGTTGCAACAGTACCAGGTAAGCTCTGTAGTGGAATTATAATACAATACATGCAATTACCATTTGAGATAAATCATGTTAAACTGACAGTAAAAAGAAACATAATGATGCTAACTGTAGTATCTCATTTGCAAATTATTATGCAGTAACTACTCTCAGTAGCACTGTTGGAGTCCCCAGTCTTTCAGTGTTTCAATTTTATGCCCTTTTTCAGGATTTAACACCTCAGCCATCATACAGGGCTGAAATATGATAGATATAAGATATATATAAAACTATATCTTAAATCGGTAGTCAAGTCTATCTAATTGTGTTCCATTTAGGGAAAAGGATAATGCTTAAAATTTTATTAAATTCTTCTTAAAAAAAATTCTGGGCTAACGTGACAAAATAAATACTACTTCTAAGATAGTGTTTATTTTTCACTATTATGATGGCTCCCATAACTCCTCCCTGCCCTTTACTCTCAAGACTGAATTGTGATGGAAATCTTGCAATTTCCCCAGCATTTGTCTTTTCCACCCAGCAGCCCTCATTTCCTTACTCTCACAATCAGGAAGGATTTCTTGTTAGATTTCTTGTTTCTAAGCTTCTCAACTTAGTTGTATAAGAGTTCAGCTGAGGCTTCTGAATCTGTTAAATTCAGCTGGAATTGCTTTTTATTATATTTTTAAATTATATTTTGAGAGTTTTTTTGAAAAATATAAAGCAAAGGTACCTCAATAGCTAATTCTATGGTAAGTAAATAAGTCATATATTTAAAATTCAGAATTAGCCTACAGAGCATAGGCCGTAGTTCTAATTATATTGTATATATTAACATTTTCTAATTCAATTACAAGATTTAAATTCATAATTGACCTTATTAAGAGAGTATATTGCAAAATATATATATTAGTACCAAAATTAATTTCAGCATGACAGTCTCTATTGAAGTAAGGAGAGGGTGGGTACATGGAAGAAAATTAGTTCTGAAAAAAAAAAATAGGATGAGAATTCTGGGGCTTTGTCTTCTTTTCCTTATTTCTACAAACAAACCTGAGTTTTTCATTCATCTTAAAAAAAAAAAATCTTCCCCTCCCTCCCCCCTATTTGTGGTAATGATCTGGAATTCATTGAGACCCATTTTAACTTGCAGATCTCAGAATTAATGAAGGATTCAACATTTGTGAAGTTTGAACATCATTTGGCTGTGACAATAGTCATAGCTTTGAATAGTCATGTTTTCTTTATTTCCCTCAGAATCACAAAAGGTGATGATAATTTCCCTATTTGTGTTACAGAAGCTTCGATCAGTGTCCAGCAAGTGCTTTTTACAGTATCTTTAAAAATAGTGCTTTGATACAAGGGAGGAAGAGATTCTGTGCAACTCAATTTTGTTTCATGAAACACACAACATCTAACACAAAGAATTCCAGAGCACTGATTGAATAAAACACAGTGCAAAGCCTTTACAGAATTATTTTTTCTGGAGAGAAGGAGAAATTTCTTTAATGTTCTTACTGTCCCTACTCCAAAAATTTGGCTTGAAAGGACAATGAGCAAAACACAGTGGTTTTGATGATAACTTCAAAAATATAATGCTTTCAGGTCAGATTTACTTTGAACCCTTTAGTTTTCACCAACACAAAACCTACCATGAAATACATATAGACCAAAATAATAACGTTGCATTCCACTTCAGTCAGCAGTCTGAATAGTGGGATTTGCACTTTTATGTCAGCAGTGGACACCTTTGAGTTTCATTAACTTCCTGTGAGCTTCTGTGTGGAATTAATGCATTAAGGATTCACCTTCAAAAGCCTAAATTGTTCTGGCAAGGCTGTTTCTTTTCTTGTACCATATTGCTTGAGCTGTGATAACCAGAAATTCCTGACATAGACCTTCCTCCATGCAATCAGCTGTCAGGCTGGTTGATTTAGGACTACTTGATTCAGGATTTTTTTTTTTCCTCCTTGGTTTGCAACAGCTCATATCTGTTAATCTCATGGTCTCATTATAAAATCCATCTTTTCTCCTGTGCAGCTTTAGAGAGGCTGGATGAAATGCATTAACATGATTGCTGTTTTCTGGTGAGCGTACGTTTAGAGAGGCAGGTTAATCCACTATGTGGCAAATGAGTATGGGTAATCTCATTTATGTCAAGGGTATAAGGGATTAGAATCCTTTGGATTGTATTATTTTAATTAAAAAGAAATAATCAGTCATATATCATGTTAGATGAAGTCTAAGAAATCCGTTAGGAAATGCCAAACCAGCCAATATATTGTTATGGAAAAGATGAAAAGAAATGTAGTGACTTCAATACTGTATTCTACATGCATATTGGGATAATCTAAATATTGGTGAATTTGTTTATGCATACTTATTTCTCAAATAATAATAATTAAAAAGACTTTAAATAAATAACTTTTGTGTGGTAACTAGAGATGTAGTTATATTTTTCATTCTTCAAGAGCAATATGTAATGAAAAAACAACCATATGCCTTTATATTATTTGAATATTGAAAAACAAATAATAAGCTTCATTGAAATTACAGTTTCCCATCTCAGTTATAACAGATTACTAGCAGTTTTCATTGCATTTATTTGGATTAAAATAATTATTAAAAAGAATAAAGTTTCTGTAATCTGTTATCCTGAATATGGAATGGGTGACTGTAAAGTTACATGAAAAAAATGTTAAAGTAGAACAGAACAGAACAGAACAGAACAGAACAGAATAGAATAGAATAGAATAGAATAGAATAGAATAGAATAGAATAGAATAGAATAGAATAGAATAGAATAGAATATTTCAGTTGGAAGAGACCTACAATGATCATCTAGTCCAACTGCCTGAGCAATTCAGGGCCGACCAAAAGTTAAAGCATGTTATTAAAGGCATTGTCCAAATGCCTCTTAAACACTGACAGGCTTGGGGTATCGACCACCACTCTAGGAAGCCTGTTCCAGTGTTTGACCACCGTCTTGGTAAATAAATGTTTCCTAATGTCAAGTCTGAACCTCCTTTGATGCAGCTTTGAACCATTCTTCCCATGTGTCCTATCCACACCTCCCTCTCCACTTCCCCTCCTCAGGAAGCTGTACAGAGCAATGATGTCACCCCTCAGCCTCCTTTTCTCCAAACTAGACAAACCCTAAGTCCTTAGCTGCTTCTCATAGGACATTCCTTCCAGCCCTTTCACCAGCTTTGTTGCCCTCCTCTGGATGTATTTAAGTATTAACGGCAGGAAGATATGCCAGGGGAGGTTTAGGTTGGATATTAGGAAAAGGTTCTTCACCCAAAGGGAACAGGCTCTCCAGGGAGGTAGTCACGGCGCCGAGCCTGACAACATTTAAGAAGCATTTGGACAATGCCCTCAGACATGTGTGAATTTTGGAGTTGTCCTATGCAGGGACAAGAGTTGGACTCGATGATCCTTGTGGGTCCCTTCCAACTCAGGACATTCTATGATTCTGTGAAATACCTTAAATGCATCCAGAGGAGTTCTATTTAAGTGGTTTACTATTTCAGTGCTATTTAAGTGGTTTGATGGATATGTTTAAAATTGTTACTTAAAAACTTCTTTCTTGCCACTAGCATCTAAGCACATTTAGCAGATCAGATAAACCAAAACAAATATTTGTGGCGTGCTGCCTCATTTTAGGGCAAAAATCTTGTTCTGGGCTACACCCTTATTGGGTCCTTTTTGTCCTTAGCTAGACAAGTTCAATCAGAACAAGAAATTATGTTCACTTAAAACAAGTGTTAGTGTAGTAATTTCTTCCTGATTCCATGAAGAATTTAATGCGTTTTTTTTTTTCTAAATTCAATTCTAATACAAAGTGGCTTGTAGGCTTGTATGTTCTAAATCCCATGTTCATTGCTTTCCATGGAGCTTGCTTTCCCCTCTACAGACAATGTAATTACAAGCAATTTCAAAAACTGAGATGAGAAATCCATGGATTTCCCTAGGCCTTTCATTTCTTGTTTGAATTTTCTATTAGATGTTAGCTTTTTAAAAAATGAACAAAATCAAGTGGTTGATCTGTGTTAGGCTCTGTTCCTTTTGAAAACAAGGCCACTAATTTGTGTACTTAAATAAGAACAAAAACTTATTACCATTCTACTTCTCTACTCAGATATCGAGATAAGAATTGATACAGCTATAGAACTCATAAGAGATGCAGAGATCCGTCAGTCCATTTCTCTGTCCTTGTGAAATTTTGTATTAAAAACCCCAACATTTACTCAGGACCCTTTATTCAGAGCCTAACAGGAATAGCATTATATATTCCCTCAGCTAGCTATAATGCTGCAATTAGCAATACAAATCATTTCCTAGATTCTGTTGATATCACTGCTCTGCTTGTCCTCATTTATAATTGGTTTTAAGGTTCAGACGGGAAATACTTTTCTTTGATGTTTTCACAAGTGGGAAAAATTATGTGCCTTTTTGTGCATATCTCAACAGAAGGTAAACAATTTTAATAGCCTGTGGGATTGCTAATTAGAGCTAATTGTGGCTTGATTGACCTATCTTGACAGTAAGTACGTTACGAAACTTGCTTTCTTCACAAAGTGAGGATTTGTTTGCATGAATAACTTGTATGCACTGAACCTCAGAGGCAGAGAGTTGTTTGGCTGTGATTCACCGAATTTGTTAATTTATATTTCATAACTTCCTATCTACTTGCAAAACAATAGTGAAAATTCAGGCTCATCACTTGTGTATTGAAACATGTACTTTCTTATTCAGTTGCTGTCTAAAAAATCAGAAACTAGCACAAAGTCTCTAGTGAATAAAGATCTGAATATCATGGATAAATTGTTCTCTGTACAAACACAGAAAAAAAAGACAAAAAGGAATTATGAAATCCCAAAATCTTTAGGGTAATGTAGATGTTCAGTGCAAATGACTACAATGAAATTATGGACTTTTTCAGTTCAACAGAAAACCACTCTCTCATTTCACCAGAAAAAGGGTTTTTCCCCAATTTTTTGTTGTGTTTCTATAAAAAAAACCTGTCAATTGCTGAATGTTTTCCATAAGACATGCATATTGCCATATAGTATTCTGAACTTTTTGAACATTTTTTAGAACATTTGTATTACTTTCTTTTGACATATTTGCTGTTGTAACTGAATGTAGCCCATCCAGCAGTATCACCCAGACAAATGAGGCCTGACTACATCTGCCCAGCTTGAACTGACTAGGCTGACTCAGTATGATCTGGATAAGAAAGACAACATTTTTTTCATAACACACTTGGACAGCAACCTAAAGAGTGACAGAAACTGGAAATGCAACCATTACTTAGCCCCTGGCATGGAGAAAGTCAAAGAGATTGTCCCAGGGTTATGAGAATAGCAAAGCCATTGGTGGTTTATGCTGATAGGAAGCAATAAATAGTTAAAACAATAGCCCCCATGGGGGAGAGGGTGACACAATACACAGTATTCAGTGCAGAAGTTGTGCAGAAGTTGAAACCCAAGGAGAGGGACTTCTACCATGTAGGGGCTGAACTTTGGCCATGGATTGGTTGGAGTGAATGTCTTCTTCCACTGGGTCATTGGTTTGAACAGGTTTCAGGTGGACAGATGGGACTGTAGATACGATTTGTAGGATGGATATAACAGGTGGATAGCAATCACTGTCCTGCAAACACAACAGTGATTGCTATACACCTGCTATACCCAACCTACCAAGCAAATAAACTAGATTGTATGTCCCTGAATGGTGTGGTCTAGCAGCTTTAGCAGCTAACTTACTTACCCAGTCTTCCCATAACAAACTCTCATAAACTGTGTTGAAACCTCACCTGAGTCATTCAATAACAGGCTGTTCAAATAGAAACTGTACAGATTTTGAGAAATTACTAAAAATTTCTTACTAAAACTTGTGAATCTACTGCCTTTCTCCAACAAAAGAACATATTGGATACAGTATTTCTAGAAAGCATCTGGAAACTTTATAGGTTAGGAAAACATTAAAGAAAATTGGAAACTTTTTTTTTTTAAAAAAAAAACAGAAATCCTAAGAATCTGAAAAATGAATGTACCTCGGCTGTGAGGTGTCATAAACCAGGTTCAACTCTTGATCCTGAGACATTCAAAGTCAGTGAAGAATCACATTTCCAGACAACTAAATAAATAAGTAAGTAAATAAGTAAGTAGTGGACAAAGTATGTTTGTATTTGGAAAGTAGATGAGTATACAAAAACATGTGACAAAATTAGGAGGAACAATATGTTCTTCTGTTAATTTTCCACTAGTTGGAAGTAGCGGTTTTATGATAAGGAGAAAAAATGTGAACTTTCTAAGAATTTTTAAATTAAAAGCCCTGTAGTTTTAATAATTTCCATCAAAATGTAAATTTTAAATAAATTACACTCAAATTGTATGTGGCTTTGTTTTTATCCTGTTTTTTATTAAAGCCATTTTTTTAAGACAAAAAAGTATAAAAAATTACAGCAGACATGGAAAATTTAGAATCCTGTTTCTTTAACAGACAATTATTGCTTGATACTATTGTGTATGGCATTTAGGAAAACTTGATTTCTTTCATCCTTTAACTGACAAAAGACCTGGTATTTGAAAATATTTATATGTGCATTCACTGGGAATATGTGTACAGCTTTAAAAAAATTTAGATGCAGTTTATGTGTAGAATTTGGTGTTGACAAAGAATAAGCTAGTTCCTTAAAAAAACGAATTACTAAAATGGCCTTTTTGAGAAAAAGTGTGGTGAGTCTGCCTGCTGTATGCTAACATCATACAAAGAGATTATATACTTGCAGAGCCTTTGACTCCTTTCAGTCAATCAAAAGCATTCAGAATTTAGAAAATGATGTGTCTCCTGCAGGCAAGAAATCATCAATTTAACTTCATCTCTGTGTAAGGTCAGTTATGTCCTGAGCCTCCCAGAAAATGCTCACAAGCCTACATAGCTTCCTATGACATAATTCCTCGTCACTGCCTGTCCCAATATATGGGTCTGTTCTAGAAATGCATAACAGCTCAGAGCTCGCAGCTCAGTGTTTGCATCTAGGAATGAGTAAGTCTGTTCATTATATCTGTTGCTCTATAGCTTGAGTCAAGAAAGATGTATGTAGTTGGCATAGTCATGTTTGGTGTGACTGCAGACAAGGAGCTAGAACGTGTATCCCCAAGAAGCCCACCCAAAAAAGATACCCTGGGCCAAATTCAACTTAAAAATAAGCATCTGGAACCCAAAAGAAAGAAAGAAAAAAAAAAGCTTCAAAAGTTGCACGGTTATAGCTACATTACACTTGAAAACATCTATCTTTATAATTTTCATAGCTCATTATGCAGAGGGATTAAGAAGCAAAAATATTTTCAATTGATAATAAAGATGATTACTGTGTACTATGTTACAGATTTTAAGAACAAGAAAGAGCGCACAGAACAGATATAATCTATTAAAATAATATATATTTAATCTGCTTTTTTGGATTCTGTCATGTACATAGTACCTGCATGTTATTTTCTGCGTAATTCAGAAAGAACTCTGAGTTTGTAGGGTCTGAAGAGTGAACTCTTACAGGTTAGCAGGATCCAGCTAGGTCAAGATTCCTGGATAATGGGTAAAACTGTGAATTGGACCAACTGTTTGGCACAAAGTACTTCCTTCCATGCAGTTAGTATCAATGATATCACAATAGTAGTGTACTCCATTTGCTCTTATTGACTTCAACTTCTCTGTCCTTGTGTGAATATCTTTAATATCAGAGAGACGAAGGATGAATATGAGCCTTTAAATAAAAATGAAATATACTAAAGGAGGGAATATAAACTACTGGATGAATTCATTGACTTCAGAATGCATAAATAAATGTAATGACACATTCATAAAGAAAATTCATGGTCAAAAATGAAGAATGAACTATTTTTTCATGTGATCATATAGTTAAACTGTCTATATGTATTATTTCAACAATAGCAATATATGAATCTGCTTGGATTTAATTTCTGCATAAGATGGATGTAAATGGGGGGTTCTCTAAAGAGCTCAGACAATAGGAGCACTGGCAACCCAAGCGGGAATTACAGAGGGCCAAAGGATGGATCAGCATTTTTTCAAGCTGCCTACATTAAAACCAAGAAAAAGAAGTATTCCAGTCCTGTACACAGTGAAGTACCAAAATCCAAATACCTTTCCTGTGTGGACTTATGGCAAGAACACAAAGAGTGGTCGGAGAGAAGTTCTATCTGTCAGGAAAAAGCAGACAAGAAAAAATTACCCTGGACAATTGAATTATTTTATTAATTTTTTTGACCGAACTTCTTAATGCCTTGTGCAGATTATCTGTGGGTTTTAAGTCTTAGCCATGTTTGATGGACTAATTTAACTTCATCTTTACATCACCTGCCTTGTTTATCTCCTACCATTCTTTGGTTCTTTCAAACTCCTTCATTCATTTTATCTCTTCCTAAATAACCTCTCTTAAAACCCTGTAGAGTAATAAATTTTGTGTTCATTTTTCCAGAGGCTACTGGAACATAAACCTGTGGTCACCATGGGATTGGGGCTTTTCATCTGGGCTTTTCCAGGAAGTGTGCATCTTTATGTAACCTAATATAAAGGATGAATTACAGAAAGAAGAGCTTTGAAGTAGTTTTGATATAAATTATAAAAATATTACATTGTCTCAATATGGGCTAATAGAGAAATCTCTGAAACTGAAACAGAGTGAATTCTGTAAGGCTTGCAGAAACAAACTGACTGTGACCTGTGGTATTCTTGTCCATTAGGTACAATTTTATGACAATTCACTCTTACATGATGAGTGAGTCAAATGTAGAACACATTTCCAGATTTTAGGCAATTGTCAGTTTGAAAAACAGCCAAAAAAGCACTTATTCACACTGTTTTATATCTGATGGTGCTACACAGTTCTGTTCTTTCGCCTAATGACTGAAAAAGCTAACTTGTATATGTCATTAGTAAATTTTACAAATATGCTATCCCTTCTGAAATGTCATGTATAAGAAATATTCTTTTTCTGTTCCAAGAGGAGAGAAAATCTGTGGAAATTTTTGCCATAGTCCTTCTGCTATAGTGTTTTCACCAGAAAATTTATCTAAAAAATGATACGAGCTAGTATCAGTTCTAGTAAATTACTATTATGTAGCTGAGAAACTATAAACTGTGTTGTTTTGATGCCTTGAGGGGAGACCAAAAATAAAACTAAATAACAGAGCCTGAAGCCTTAAGAAATTTTAAGGGTTGCTACATGATCCTAGTAGTCTTAGAGGCATCACTAACTATACTATATCCCCATGCCAAAATTAAAAGCTGGGCTTGTATTTCCAAATTCTTTAAGAGTGATCACAATGCCAATGGTAAGCTGAAGACACTTATCACTGCATGTACATGAAGTGAGTGACTAATTTAAAAAGCCAAATAATGCAGGTGTCTTAAGAAAGACTTTGTGGGCTGCTATGCATGCAGTAACATATGCTGAATCATAAAACAGTGTAGGTTGGAAGTCATCCTTGGAGATCATCTGGTCTAAATCCTCAGTCAAAGCAGAGCCAATTTAGAGCAGGTTGCCCTGGGCTATGTGCAGCTGAGTCCTGAATAGTCAAGGACTGAGATTCCACAAACTCTCTGGACAACCCATTACAGTGTTTGACCCCTCTTATGGTGAAAAAACATCTTCCTATATCAAATGACAATTTTCAGTGTTCCAACTCATCTCTCACCAATTACTTCACATCTCTGAGAAAAATTTGTCCCTGCCCTTCCCTGCCCTGCCCTCCCTTCTTTTCCCCTCCCCTCCCCTCCCCTCCCCTCCCCTCCCCTCCCCTCTCTTTCCTCCTGCCATTCATGTAATTGAAGTCACTAAAAGATCTATGCTTAATCTTCTCTTCCTAAGACTGACATAGATCAGTTATCTCAGCCTCTCCTCATATATCCTGCTGAATTCAGAGGAATACAGCAGATGTGAGCTAAGGGCTGATGACGAGAGCAAAAAAACTTTTCCACATCATAATCTTACATTCTGAGTTGAATCGTTGGGCTGTAATATTATACACAATTTGCTACAAGACTGGAAAGGACTTTGACATGACAGTCAGGGTTTTGCAAGTTTTCGGTCATCTCAAGCTTTGTAGCACCTACAGCAAACTATTTATAGCTCAGAAGAAGTCCTAGCCACCTGTCAGAATTTCAGAAGTGTCAGAAAAACTAGCTGAATTACAAAATAGCATCTACAAGGGGAAAAGAATGTGAATCAAAGACCTTGAATGATACTGAATTGTAAGGCAGACAGAGAAATATGCCTGAATACACAAGTTGACTGAAGTAAAATTTCAGGCTCCAGGGTAGATCCAAAATTAGAATTCCTAAGATTTCTGAACAGCCTGGGAAAATGACAGGAATACTACATGGCCAAACATGTGAAATATACGCTGTCTCTTTTCACCACTGGATTTTGTCAAAATTAATTTCCTCTGTTATGGTTGTCAAGAATCAGTTCCAAGATCTGGTCCACAACATTCTAAGGACTTGGTTGATTAACCAATGAGTATGCGCACCACTAGTGTGTTGCAAAGCCTGTTGGAGATGTGCACGTCTGTGTCAACATCTGAAAGTTTAACAAAAGAGTGGGACCCTCAATCACTATCAAAGACTTGGTCAGTGTCATAAAGCTAAAAAAAGTTTCACAGATACCTCTCTCAGGAGTTACCTGCTCCCATCACATTCATTCTTCCATTCATGAGACTCAGATATTTGCTCTTTGTAACTTCATATCTACCTGAGGCCTTTCAAACATAATGAAAGGACTGGGAAGGCTCTTTTGCCATCTAGGTTCATGTTAGGAGCTTCCAAATCTGGCAGCCCAAGAGAACAGAGGCTGTTGCAGCTCTCTGTTCCAGGGTCTAGCCATTAGTGAGGCTGAGCATGTATTGCCAGCAGGCACATGCACAGACACACTCACACAATACACGCACACATGTACACTTAGGTGTTCACACAGCTGGACACACAGCCAGAAGCACTCAGGCAAATACAGATGACATAAATGGCTCGATCCCATCCCCTTCTCTGGCTGATCAAGATGAAAGTCTGTTAGTGGGAAATATATACATACATAACAATATGGATCCCTCCAGTAACTGGCCTTAAACACTTACTGTCCAAGGATGCTTCAGGAACTGGCCCTTGATCTTAACTCTCCCTAGATACTGGCACCTGGGTGTGTGAACCCCCAAAGTCCACAGCTGCCCTCCAGTTTCTGATATCCAGACCCCTTGCACACACAGACACATACAGTATGGATCCATCCAGTAACTGCCCTTAAACACTCTGTCTACCAAGTAGCTGCCCCTTGGATCTTCTCATCTCCAGTTGCTTTATACACAGATAGTCACATGAAATGGATTTAATTTAACCCAAAGACACCATGGTCTGTCCAGTAGTTTCCTTGAACCTTCTGGTCGATCCAGTAGACAACTTGCAGACCCTCTGGTCTTTCCAATACTCAGCCCGGACTTGTGGCTGCTTCAATACCTGGCTCCCAGGCCTCCTATCTTACTTGCTAGCTAGTCTGACTTGATATGTGCTTTGAATCGATAGAGCTGTACAAACCCATGGGGAGCATGCAGGAGTAGGGGGAGCAGGGAGGAAGAAAAAGATGAGTAGACAGAAAAGGATATAAAAGGAACTGGTTGTATATAAAACATATAAGGTCTTCAGGAACAGACTCCAGTGTGGGTCCCACATGAGCCACAGTTCCTGCCAGGAGCCTGCTCTGGCATGGGCTCTCCACAGACTTCAGCTCCCTTCAGGGCACATCCACATGCTGTAGTGTGGGGTCCTCCATGGGCTGCAGGGTGGATATTTGCTACACCGTGGCCCTCCATGGGCTGCAGAGGGACAACCTGCTTCACTATGGTCTTTTTCACTGGTTGCAGGTGAATCTCTATTCTGGTGCCTGGAGCACCTCCTCCCCCTTCTTCCTCACTGACCTTGGTCTTTGCAGGGTGTTCTTCTCACATTTTTTCACTCCTGTCTCACAGCTGCTACACAGCAGTTTTTTATTCTTTCTTTAATCTGTTATCACAGATGCACCACCAGTATCACTGATTAGCTCAGCTTTGGTCAGCAGGGGGTCTGTCTTGGAGCTGGCTGGAGCTGGCTCTCTCCAATATGGGAGCAGCTCCTGATCTTTTCTCACAGAGGCCACCCTTGCAGCTCCCCCCATTACCTTGCCACATAAACTGCACATGAACAGCTGCACTGCCAAGTAAACACAAAACCATCTACTAATAATGGCAAAATCTTGTTTACTGGCCTACAGATTTCACTATAAACAGTATTCTCAATAAGACAAAATTCATTTTCATTAGATAGGGTGTTTCCATGAAGATCACACAAGCAGGCAATAAATACGAGTAAAGATTTATAAAGGTCTTTGTTGCAAAAGACTCTGGTGTAGTCCATGTCAGTTTGTGTCACTCTCCATAGTGCAAGTATCATTGAGCCAATGATAAATATAGTAGAGCCATACATAATGTTGTTGGTCCACATTAATAGTTTCAAATGGTTTCCACTTTTTTCATGAACTTCTCAAGAACAGCCACATTTTCACATCAATTCTAGAAAGTATTTTGTGGGTGAAATTATATATCCTTCCTACCTATACAGTCTGAGATAAATGAAAATGCATCTTGGAAATAACAAAAGCTTATGATAGACCTCACAGAGGATGAGAACTTCCCAGTTCAAAGGCACATGACCATGAACAAATCAAAGAGATTAAGTAGATTTTCTACTCAGACATTGTAATACAATGTCTATATGTAGATGATCTGGGAATCAAACCAGATTACAGCAGTAAAATGATGTCAATTCCATGTTTTCCAATATTTGTGTCAACTGTTCTTGTGGCACTTCCACTGACATCAGCAATTCATAATTAAGACAGATTTATAAGGAAATATATGCTGATAAATAAGAGTGTTATATTCAAAGACAGCCAAAGCAGTAGTACAATTTAAATGATGATAGACTTATTTCAAGACTCTAGACACTATAGCTTCAACATAGGCAACCAAAAACAATTTTTTTTTTTCTGTTCTGATTCTCAAATAATATGCAATACAGTGCTTTATCTGTACACCAGCTACACATTTTCAGAAGTTTAAATACTTATGTATATTTACATGTACAAAACAGAATCTGAACTTGACCATCAGGCTTGGTGGGCACAGAGCTTTAAAAAAAAAAGTGTTCTAATTATGAAAGTTTGGATATAGTTTTCAGGGTTGAATATTCAAGAAGACTTGGGTAAGTAGTCCCTGTAAAAGCAAGATTAGTAACACAAATATATGCAGTAAATACTCATAAAATATATGTATTTGCCATCTATAGTACTTCATATAAATATATCATATTTTTGATAGTGCTTCTCTGACCACATTAATCAGTTCTTTATACTTTCATGTATCTTGCATATATTTATAGATAGATAGATAGACAGAGGTACTATATACTTCAAAACATTCTAAAATTGTATTTAGAAAGGGGCATTATGATAATGCATGGAAGGAGAGTTGAAACAATAAGCTGCTACTTTTGAGCAGTTTATGGAGGACAGTATACAAAACAGTCGTAGTGGGGGCATTTACATGGTCACTGTTTATTTGTGTGTGTATATATGTGGAAAAAAACCCCTATATTTGAATTTTTATAGTGAAATGCATTCATAGTACATATAATATAATACCTATTCTACTGCTATAAAAGGAATAGCATTAAGGTTTTTATGGAAAGAGTTGTTGAGGCTTTTTAAGTAAAACTGAAGGCTAACATCACCAAGCTATTTGTAGAAAGAATGTTCTGTCTTGTGGGTACTGTGTCAAGAAGCAGAAGCAATCTCAATTGAATTTTCTATTGCTTTTATTCCTGTTGCCTTGACATCCTGTATTGGCTGTTTGTGGTATTATATATGCCCCGGTGATAGACGAAGGGGCATTCTGGGATGATTATTTTCTTTAACTAAAAAAAAAAGGAAAGAAAAAAAAGAAGAGCCCATTTTCTTTTATTTCCAATAAAAAGGAAAACTGGTAAAGGAGCCACAGCTCTGTACTTACTTCATGTCACTAGAACCTTTAAGGACAGCTCTTTAAGGAAGGTAGGAAGGGAGGAAACAAAGAAAGGAAGGAGGAAAGTGGGGGGAGAGAGGGAACAAGAAAAAGGGGAGTGAGAAATGTTATAACTAATCACAACAGAATTTTCCATTGCTAATTAATAAATAGGATTAAATCAAATTCAAATGAAAATAATTTTGGTTTATGAAAAGAAGATAAAAGGTAATTACCAAGACTACTAATCATATTTTTGTACATAATTCCTTCCTCACTATGCTAACAAAAATGACTATTTTTAAGGGACAATAAACATACCAATGTATGATAAAAATAAATACTGATAAACTGAAGGTTCAAAGATGATCAAATAGGCTCTAAGAATATCAATCAGAATAACTAATTAAATGCTAAAGGAAAAATGTTTTTTGTGTTAACTGTCATTAACTAAAACTTGTTAAAAGAGATCAGGACTATACAGCTAATCTACACCACATCTTACCAGTTTCATGAGGACTATCTGGATAGCTATTTGCTATTGACTGCAAAAGTGGCAAAATCTGGTCCACAGGTACTAGAGAATTTCAGTATAGAGTTTTTTCAAAGATGTCTGTATTCCTTGGAAATATGAATGCCACCTCCACAACTTAATCATCATATTCCTATGTAAGTCGCTTTATTGGGATTTCACCAAGAAAACCTCAATGAGAAAGAAGTCAAGCAAAGGGGACAGGAGACCTGCATGGAGCAGGAAGGCTCTTCTGGCAAAGCTCAAATGGAAGAAGGAAGATTACAGGATGTAGAAAAAGGGACAGGCCACTTGGGAGGAATATGGAAACATTGTCAGAGTATGCAGGGATGCAGTGAGGAAAGCTAAGGTCTACTTGGAATTAAATTTGGCAAGGAGTGTCAAGGAAAACAAGAAGGGCTTCTTCAAGTACATCAGTAGCAAAAGGAAGACTAGGGAAAATGTGAGGCCACTGCTGAATGAGGTGGATGCCCTGGTGATGTAGGATACAGAAAAGGCAGTTACTGAATGCCTTCTTTGCTTCAGTCTTTACTGCTAAGGCTGGCCCTCAGGAATCCCAGGCCCTGGAGGTAGGAGAGAAAGTCTGGAGAAAGGAAGACTTTCCCTTGGTTGAGAAAGATTGGATTAGAGATTATTTAGGCAAAATGGACACCCACAAATCCATGGGCCCTGATGGGATGCACCCACAAATCCTGAGGGAGCTGGCAGATGTTATTGCTAAGCCACTCTCCATCATCTTTGAAAGGTGATAGAGAACAGGAGAGGTGCTTGAGGACTGGAGGAAAGCCAATGTCACTCCAGTCTTCAAAAAGGGGAAGAAGAAGGTCCCAGGAAACTGCAGGCCATTCAGCCTCACCTCCATCCTTGGAAAGGTGATGGAACAGTTCATTCTAGATGTCCTCTCTAAGCACGTGGAGGAAAAGAAGGTTATCAGGAGTAGTCAACATGGATTCACCAAGGCAAAATCGTGCTTGACCAATCTGATAGCCTTCTATGATGGCATGACTGGCTGGGTATATAATGGGAGAGCAATGAATGCTGTCTACCTTGACTTCAGCAAGGTTTTTCATAGAATCATGGAATCACAGAATAGTTTGGGATGGAAGTGACCTTTAAAGGTCATCTAGTCGAACCCCCCTGCAATAAGCAGGGACATCTTCAACTAGATCAGGTTGCTGAGTGCCCCATCTAACCTGTCCTTGAACGTTTCCAAGGATGGGGCACCTACCACCTCTCTGGGCAACCTGTGCCAGTGTTTCACCACCTTCATAAAGAAAAATTTTTCCCTTGTGTTCAGTTTAATCTACCCTCCTTTAATTTAAAACCATTACCCCTTGTTCTGTTGCAGCAGGGCTTGCTAAAAAGACTATCCCCATCTTTCTCGTAGGCCCCCTTTAAGTATTGAGAGGCCGCAATAAGGTCTCCCCGCAGCCTTCTCTTCTCCAGGCTGAACAACCCCGGCTCTTTTGGCCTTTCCTCATAGGAGAGGTGTTCCATCCTTCTGATCATTTTTGTGGCCTTCCTCTGGACCCGCTCCAACAGGTCCATGTCTTTCCTGTGCTGAGGACTCCAGAGCTGGACACAGTACTGCAGGTGGGGTCTCACCAGAGCAGAGTAGAGGGGCAGAATCACCTCCCTTGACCTGCTGGCCATGCTTCTTTTGATGCAGCCCAGGATACGGTTGGCCTTCTGGGCTGTGAGCGCACATTGCTGGCTCATGTCCAGCTTTTCATCTACCACTATCCCCAAGTCCTTCTCCTCAGGGCTGCTCTCAATCCCTTCATCCCCCAGTCTGTACAGATACTGAGGATTGCCCTGACCCAGATGCAGGACCCTGCACTTGGTCTTGTTGAACCTCATGATGTTCACACAGGCCTACTTCTCAAGCTTGTCCAGGCCCCTCTGGATGGCATCCCATCCCTCAGGCGTGTCAACCACACCACTCAGCTTGGTGTCATCTGCAAACTGGCTGAGGGTGCACTCGATCCTGCTGTCTATGTCATTGGTGAAAATATTAAACAGCACTGGCCCCAGTACAGACCCCTGAGGAACAACACTTGTCACTGATCTGCATCTGGACATCGAGCCGTTGACCACTACCCTCTGCATGTGACCATCCAACCAATTCCTCATCCACCAAACAGTCCACCCATCAAATCCATCTCTCTCCAATTTAGAGAGAAGGGTGTTGTGGGGGACCTGTCAAAGGACTTACAGAAGTACAGATAGACAATATCTGTAGCTCTTCCTTTATCCACTGATGTAGTCACTCCATCAGAGAAGGCCACTAGGTTGGTCAGGCAGGACTTGCCCTTGGTGAAGCCATGCTGGCTGTCTCAAATCACCTCCCTGTCCTCCATGTGCCTTAGTGTAGCTTCTAGGAGGATCTGTTCCATGATCTTCCCAGGCACAGAGGTGAGGCTGACAGGCTCAATAGTTCCCAGGGTTCTCCTTTCTAGCCTTTTTAAAAATGGGTGCAATGCTTCCTTTTTCCCAGTCCCCAGGGACTTCACCTGACTGCAATGACTTTTCGAATATCATGGAGAGTGGCTTGGCAACTACATCAGCCAGTTCCCTCAGGACTCTGGGATGCATGTCATCAGGTCCCATAGACTTATGTATGTTCAGGTTCCTCAGGTAGTCAGGTACCTGATCTTCTTTTACAGTGGTAGGAATTTTGCTCCCCCAGTTTCCGTCTTGTGGTCCATCCACTCGAGAGGTGTGAGGAGAGAGGTTGCCAGTAAAGACTGAGGCAAAAAGTTGTTGAGTACCTCAGCCTTTTCCTCATCTGTTGTTACCAGTTTGCCAGTCTTGTTCATCAAGGGGGTACACTTTCTTTGAACTTCCTTTTCTGGCTGACATATGTGTAGAAGCCCTTATTATTATTCTTTGCATCACTTGCCAAGTTCAGCTCCAGCCATGCCTTGGCCTTCCTCACCCCGTCCCTACACAACCAGGCAGCGTCCCTGTATTCTTCTCAGGATACCTGTCCCTGCTTCCTCTGCCTGTGCATTCTCTTCTTGCCCTTTAGTTTGACCAGCAGGTCTCGACTCAGCCATGCCGGTCTCTTGCCTTCCTTGCCTCATTTCTTACAGCTCGGGATCAAGAGCTCTTGCACTTTATGGAAAGCATCCTTAAAGATCTTCCAGCTCTGTTCTGTTCCCTTGTCCCAGAGGGCAGTTTCCCAGGGAGTCCTATTGACTAAGTCCTTGAAGACCTGGGAGTTTGCTTTCCTAAAATTCAGGGTCCTGACTATACTCTTCGCCTGACCCTTACCTCTCAGGACTGTGAACTCCACCAGTGCATGATCACTGCAGCCTAGGCTGCCTCCAATCCTGACATCACCGATGAGCTCACTTGCATTTGTAACCAGCAGGTCTAGTATTACATCTCCTCTGGTAGGGCTGTCTATTACCTGGCTTAAGAAGTTGTCCTCCATGCACTCCAGGAGTCTCCTAGATTGCCTACAGCTTGCTGTGTTACTTTCCCAGAAGATATTGGGGTGGTTGAAATCTCCCAGCAGGACAAGAGCCTGTGGGCATGAAGCTTCCTTTAGTTGGAGAAAAAAGGCTTCACCAATAGGCTGCCCTTGATTCGGTGGCCTGTAGTAGACACCAACCACAAGGTCCCTTTTGTTGCCTCGATCTCTAATTCTTACCCATAAGTTTTCAACCTGCTCATGGCTATTCCTCAGGGACAGTTCTTCACATTCTATCCATTTCTTAATGTAGAGGGCAATGCCTGGGCTTCTCCTACCTCGCCTGTCCCTTCTGAACAGCCTGTAGCCTTCAATAGCTGCATTGCAGTCATGGGATTCATCTCACCAACTTTCAGTAATGGCAACCAGGTTGTAACTTTCTAGCAGCACGGTAGCTTGCAGCTCCTCCTGTTTGTTGCCGATGCTGTGTGCATTGGTGTAGAGGCACTTCGGCTGGGCTGTCGTCCATGTCACCTTCTTGGAGGAACATCCCTTGGTTCCCTTGAGGAATTTCACTGATATTTCCCTGTTGGCTTCTATTACCTCAAGAGCCCCCTGCTCATCCCTGTAAGACTTCGACTGTGCTGCAGTGTCTCCATTTTGCACAGTCTCCCATAACATCCTCATAGGTAAGCTCAGGAAATGTGGGTTAGATGAGTGTACAGGGAGATGGATTGAGAACTGGCTGAATGGCAGAGCTCAGAGGGTTGTGATCAGCAGCGCAGTCTAGATGGAGGCCTGTAGCTAGCAGTGTTCCCCAGGGGTCAGTACTGGGTCCAGTCTTGTTCAACTTATTCATCAGTGACCTGGATGAAGGGACAGAGTGTACCCTCAGCAAGTTTGCTGATGATACAACACTGGGAGGAGCAGCTGCCATTCAGTGAGACCTGGACAGGCTAAAGAGCTGGGTGGAGAGGAACCTAATGAAGTTCAACAAAGGCAAGTGTAGGGGCCTGAGGCTAGGGAGGAATAACCCCATGCACCAGTACAGGTTAGGGGTTGACCTGCTGGAAAGCAGCTCTGCAGAGCAGGACCTGTGAGCCCTGGTGGACAAGTTAACCATGAGCCAGCAACGTGCTCTTGCGGTCAAGAAGGCCAATAATAACCTGGGGCGCATTAGGCTAGGTTATCCTCCCCCTCTACTCTGCCTTGGTGAGGCCACATCTGGAGTACTGTGTCTGGTTCTGGGCTCCCCAGTTCAAGAAAGATGAGGAACTACTGGAGTCCAGCTGAGGGCTAAAAAGATGATTAGGGGATGATTAGGGGACTGAAGCATCTCTCTTATGAGGAAAGGCTAAGAGAGCTGGGTCTGTTTAGCCTGGAGAAGAGGAGACTGAGAGGGCAACTTATCACTAAGCTATTCAGATACTGTAAATCTGTAATTTATTTGCCTAAATCTGCTCCTTTCTTGGAAGTTCTACAGTATCTGAGACATCCTCATGGGACAGATGAGACACAGGACAGATAGGAGACATACATCCTTGTGGTGGGTTGACCCTGGCTGGATGCCAGGTGCCCACCAAAGCTGCTGTCTCTCTCCCTTCCTCAGCTGGGCAGGGGAGGGAAAATATAACGAAAGGCTCATGGGTTGAGATAAGGACAGGGAAATCACTCACCAGTTACCATCATGGGCAAAACAGTCTCAACTTGGGGAAATTAGTTTAATTTATTACTGATCAAATCAGAGTAGGATAATGAGAAATGAAACCAAGTCTTAGAAAACACCTTCCCCCCACCTCTCCCTTCTTCCTGGGCTTAACTTTACTCCTGATTTTCTCTGTCTCATCTCCCCCAGTGGCACAGGGGGATGGTGAATAGGGGTTGCAGTCCGTCACACGTCTCTGCCATTCCTTCCTCTTCAGGGGGAGGACTCCTCACGCTCTTCCCCTGCTCCAGTGTGGGGTCCCTCCCACAGGAGACAATTCTCCGTGAACTTCTCCAGCATGAGTCATTCCTATGGTACAGTTCACAAACTGCTCCAGCATGGGTCCCTTCCACAGGCTGCAGTCCTTCAGTAATGGACTGCTCCAGTGTGGGTCCATGTCATACTTTAACCCCAGCTGGCAACTAAGCACCACACAGCCACTCACTCACTCCCCCTCAGTGGGATGGGGGAGAGAATTGGAAGAGTAAAAGTGAGAAAACTCGTGGGTTGAGACAAAGACAGTTCAATAGGCAAAGCAAAAACTGTGCATGCAAGCAAAACAAAACAAGGAATTAATTCACTGTTTCCCATCATCAGGCAGGTGTTCAGCCATCTCCAGGAAAGCAGGGCTCCATCATGCGTAACGGTTACTTGGGAAGACAAACGCCATCACTCTGAACACCCCTCCCTTCCTCCTTCTTCCCCCAGCTTTTATTGCTGAGCTTGGCAACATATGGTATGGAATAGCCCTTTGGCCAGTCTGGGTCAGCTGTCCTGGCTGTGCCCCCTCCCAGCTTCTTGTGCACCTGGCAGAGCATGGGAAGCTGCAAAATCCTTGACTAGTGTAAGCACTACTTAGCAACAACTAAAACATCAGTGTGTTATCAACATTATTCTCATACTAAATCCAAAACACAGCACTATACCAGCTACTAGAAAGAAAACTAACTCTATCCCAGCTGAAACCAGGACAGTCCCCCATGAGGTCACAAGTCCTGACAGAAAACCTGCTCCAGCGTGGACTCCACTCTTCATGAGTCAACAAGTCCTGCCAGGAGACTGCTCCAGCGTGGGCCTCCCACGGGGTCACAACCTCCTTCGGGCATCCACCTGCTCCACCGTGGACCTCCATGGGCTGCAGGGGGACAGCCTGCATCACCATGGTCTTCACCACGGGCTGCAGGGAGACAGCCTGCATCACCATGGTCTTCACCACGGGCTGCAGGGGGACAGCCTGCATCACCATGGTCTTCACCACAGGCTGCAGGGGAATCTCTGCTCTAGCGCCTGGAGCTCTTCCTCCCCCTCCTTCTTCACTGACCTTGGTGTCTTCAGGGTTGTTCTCTCTACAGCTGCCGTTGCTGTTGTGCAGGTTTTTTTCCCCTTCTTAAATATGTTATCCCAGAGGTGCTACCACTGTTGCTGATTGGCTCGGCCTTGGCCAGTGGTGGGTCCATCTTGGAGCTGGCTGGCATTGGCTCTATCAGACACAGGGGAAGCTTCTAGCAGCTCCTCACAGAAATCACCCCTGTAGCCCCCCACTACCAAAACCTTGCCAGGCAAATGCAATATGGGACTTTATTAGCCAGGATATTTCACATGGAACAAGGTTCCTACTTGTGGACAATGAATTGAGTCTAGTTGAGTATTTGGAGTCTACAAAGCTATTCAGATACTGTAAATCTGTAATTTATTTGCCTTAACCTACTCCATTCTTACAAGTTCTACAGTGTCTGAGACATCTTCATGGTACAGATGAGACACTGGAAAGACAGGAGACATATATCCTTCTGAAATGGCAGTGGGAGGCAACACAGGATATGGGCATCTCAAATTGCACTAGACAATTATCTTTAGGCACATAAATCCCATCCTATACAACTGACTTTTGGCTGACTGAAGTTAGCTGAGAAGATTTTCATTATTACAGTTATGCGTTCAGTGTATGGATAGAATTGTCTTGGCCAGGAATGACTGTAATACACAATCTAAGTGAAAGGCTGAGTCTCCGATAATAAATTAAATTTGGTCAGGACAGATCTTTGGCTCTGAGACCATCAACTAGTCTGCAGACAAACCACTAAACTGTCTCCAGAACAAGGTGTGAGTATGAAGACTGTCTATTTAGCACGGTCCTTAGCTTATGATAAGTTTTATAGACTCATAGAAGATCTTGAGTTGGAAATGACCCATAAGGATCATCAAGTCCAACTCCCTGCTCCTCGCAGGACTACCTAACACTAAACCATATGACTAAGAATGTCATCCAGATGCCTTGAAGTCTGACAGGCTTGGTGCCATGACCACTGCCCTGGGGATCCTGTTCCACTGACTGACCACCCTCTCAGTGAAGAACCTTTTCCTAATGTCCAATCTGAACTTCCCCTCACGCAGCTTCATGTCATACCCTTGTGTCCTGTCACTGGTCACAGGAGAGAGGAAATCAGCACCTTCCCCTGTGCTGCCCACCTTGAGGAAGTTGTAGACTGCAATGAGGTCACCCCTCAGCCTTCTCTTCTCCAAGATGAACAAGCCAAGTGACCTCAGCCACTCCTTATAAGTCTTGCCCTTGAAGCCTTTCACCATCTTGGTCTCCCTCCTCTGAACACACTTTAATAGTTTGATGTCCTTCTTATATTGAGGCACCCAAAACTGCATCCAGTACTCAATGTGGGGCTGCACCAGTGCAGTGTAGAGTGGGACTATCACCTCCCTTGACCAGCTACCTATGCTGTGCTTGGTGCATCCCAGGACACGGTTGGCCCTTCTGACTGCCAGGGCACACTGTTGACTCATAGTCAACTTACCATCAACCCAAACTCCCAGACCTCTTTCTGCAGGGCTGCTCTTCAGCCTCTCGTCCCCCAGTTTGTATGTATAACCAGGATTACCCCAGCTTTGAATCCATGACTAGGAAATTTTGGGGGAAATTCTAGTTGCCCTTGGTCAAAATCATCACTGGACCATTTGAACAGGTTAGCAATATTATCTATATAATGGAATCTTCTGCTGGAAGTGTTCCCTGGTAGAATTTAGTTTGTTAATATAGAAGATATCTGTTTCTTATTGTCCAGCACCCCTCATGAAAAAGAAACAACAAAACCAAGTACTTCTTGGTACATACCTGTAGCTACCTTTTCTCCCAGACTCCAGATTTATGCTTTTTGTAGATGGAGATACTGCCTTGACAGCACCATTAAAACTGTCAGTTCTTGACAATGGAAAATCATTTAGACATAATTCTCTGATTAATGGGTTTTATTGGGAAGGATTTGGGATGTTGTTTATCCTTTTTATTATTCAGACACCTGAGGTATTTAAAATATTTGTTTAACAGTCCACCTTCTGAAAAAGATTAATCTAAAAATCATATTTCACTAATCAGAATCAAATTGTCAAGCATATATATTTTTAATAAGACTGTTAATATAAGAAAATAACAAAAGTAAAATCTACTTTTGCAACTCCAGTCAGTCAACTAATTTATATTCTGAGTAATCATCTTCCATTACCAAACACGTTGCATTAAATTACAGTTCATTTTTCATGTTCCTGCATGTTTATGTCCATGTTTATGTATTGGGTGTAGGTGTGGAGGGGTCAGCAGTGGAGGGGGCTGCAGGGGTGGCCTCTGTGAGGAGAGGTCGGGTCTGCCCCATGCTGGACACAGCTGGTTCCAGCTGGTTCTGATGAACCCATTGCAGGGCACGGCTGAGTCCCTCTGCCAAGATGGTGGTGCTTCGGGGAGAACGTATTTAAGAAAGGGTAAAAAATGATGTGCAGCAGCTGTGTGAGACAATAGTAAGAAAAATGTGAGAAAGAGCCATGCAGACAGCAAGGTTAGAGAAGAAGGAAAGGGAGGAGGTACTCCAGGTCTTAGAGCAGATATCCGCACTGCAGCTTCCATGGTGGAGCAGTTATTTCTCTGCAGCCCCTGGAGACGACCACACCGGAGCAGATATTCACACTGCAGCCTATGGAGGCCTCCATGCTGGAGCAGATGTGTATTTCCTGAAGGACTGCAGCCCATAGAGAGGACTCACACTGCAGCATGGGAAAAGTGTGAGGAGGAAGGAGCAGCAGAGAGGAACTGTTATGGGCTGACCACAACCCTCCATTCTCCATCCCCCTGCACCACTCAGCAGGGTGGGGAGGAGGTTGAAGAGCTGGGAATGAAGGAATGAAGTTGATCCTGGAAAGGTGGGAGAGGTCTTTTTTTGTCTTTGTTTCTCAGAACCCAAATCTATTTTAACCTGTAGTAAATTACATTATTTTTCCCCAAGTTAACTCTGTTTCACCCATGACTGTAACTGATAAGCAATCTTTGTGTCTTTATCTCAACCTACAAACTTTTTCATCCTATTTTGGATGAAAAGAAGAAGCAGAAGAAGCAGAAGAAGCAGAAGCAGAAGCAGAAGCAGAAGAAGCAGAAGAAGCAGAAGCAGAAGCAGAAGCAGAAGAAGAAGAAGAAGCAGAAGCAGAAGAAGCAGAAGAAGAAGCAGAAGCAGAAGAAGAAGCAGAAGAAGAAGCAGAAGAAGAAGAAGCAGAAGAAGAAGAAGAAAGAAGAAGAAGAAGAAGCAGAAGAAGAAGAAGAAAGAAGAAGAAGAAGAAGCAGAAGAAGCAGAAGCAGAAGCAGAAGAAGCAGAAGCAGAAGCAGAAGAAGAAGAAGAAGAAGAAGAAGAAGAAGAAGAAGAAGAAGAAAAAGGGGCAACAATGACACATTGGGCGTGATGGCGTTTGTCTTCCCAAGTAACCGTTACGCGTGATGGAGCCCTGCGGTCCTGGGGATGGCTGAACACCTGCCTGCCAATGGGAAGTAGTGAATGAATTCCTTGCTTTGCTTTGTTCGCGTGCACGGTTTTTGTTTGCCTATTTAACTGTTTTGCTTTATTTTACTTCAATTATTAAGCTGTTCTTATCTCAACCCACAAGTTTTCTCCCTTTTACCCTTCTGATTCTCTCCCCCATCCCACCAAGGGGGGAGTGAGTGAGTGGCTGCGTGGTGCTTAGTTGCCGGCTGGGGTTAAACCTTGACAATTCTTTTTCTTTTTTTTTTTTTCCTCTGTAATAATTAAACCTGGACAAATAATTTATTGATTAGACTGTTAAGATTTCAACTGAACAAAAACTAAATTCTTCATTTTATGTGTAAGCTATATTTCCTTTCACCCAAAACAAGGTTTTGAGTAGCCAGTCCATGGACCTCTTCAACTTAGTTGTATGTAAGTCACCATAATTGTTTTCATTATTCAAAAGCAAGAGAGTCCACTTCATTCATTATTTAAAAAAATATATAAATAAAATGGGTATGTGTAAAACTTTAAGAAAAAAAAATCTCATATTATTTTAAGTTCATCAAAGTGGCAATGTCCTATTACATAATCCTCAGCTTTGTGTTACTAATAACCCATAAATAGAACCATTGCAAATATTTTTATGAAATATTTTTTCCAGAATAAAGCACAGTTTTGCTAAATTAAATGTTTTTCATAAAAAAGACAAATTTTTATAATTATTTGAAATATGAACATTACAATAATATGGATTCTGACAACAGTAACCTTTGATTGCAATTTTTTTTGGGGGGAAAACCCTACTCAAAACATATTTATTCAGATTTAATTTGTCATATATTTTATATAGATTCCATGTCACATTTAATATTTCCATTTAATTCTCTATTTTGAATTTTTCTGAGATCTACTACATAACTATTAAAACATGTGGAAAGTAAATATTTTGATGTTTTCCAATGTGTTCACACAGTGATTTATTTAGATGTAAAAATCTTTTTTTCAATTTCAGTTCAGGAAAAGTCAAAAAAATCAGACCATCCCAGTGAATGAAACCATATTTGACCAGTTCTATCATAAAGATGTAAATGACCCACAATGAAGTTATGAATTATATATTGACTGTAAACAGTGCCTGAAAACATATGCATTGTCATATCTTTATTTCTCTGCCATTAGGTATGTTATATTTTAACAGAAATTTCAAGTGAAATTGCTTTCATTAAACATTTTTTTTTTTTTTAATGTGGTTACTATGGTAAGTCAGAAATCCATTAAGATAATGTGTCCATAGATTCAATGAAAATTCCTTAACAGTATGATTCAGTGTAGGAAAGTAGCTTAACTGTTCTCATTCACTCCCTTTCTGCTTCTCTAGTTCAGTAAAATGCAACATTTTAGTAATTTCCTTATGTATTCCTAACCTATAATAGAAACAGGTTTATACCTCTGGAAGAGATTACAAAAAAAGGCACATATGCACCTTATCACAGTAAAAATTATTATGCATGATTTGTCTTTCAAGTTTTAGGGGTTTTGAACATAAAAAGAATTTATTTACTTTTATCACTTAACAGATATGAAATGCAGTAACAACTGAATAGCTGACCTTCCTGTCTTGCATCGAGTATCCTTACTGTAGAGATAAAGATACGATATTCTTATACAATGGGAATTTTCCAGCATAACCTCTCTGATTTACTGTGAATAATTCTTATTTGCTTTATGCTCAGTAACAGGTGTCTTAACGAGTAGTACCCTCCACAGATTCCCTGGCTGTAAAATCAAGCCATAAATGTTCAAGATAATCATAGCCTTTTTTTAGCAGATAGAATACTTTTTTGTGGACTGTTTTCAAATACCAAAGTAGTAGAACCAATTTCATCCATGTAATCCAGTTAATCCAGCACAAGGGAATAAGAAGGCATTTGTTACCTATTCTAGCCTTTTGTAAGAACACAACCTGAAAATCACAATCAGAAGAATCGCAGCACAGAACATTCATTTCAGAAAAGCACGATGGCATCTTTTGTTTGTCTGAATCATGAAGAAGGGAAGGATTTAGGTTTGGAAGCACTAGTCAGTCTTCATTATTTACAAGTGAATATTTGCCAATAAACTGTTAAAGAAACCTGGCAATAACAGGTGGATAAATATCATGGAGTGGCCAACCTTTTGGAAGCTGTCTACAACCTCCTGTAGAGTCTGTTCAACAATATTGTGGCGGGTCATGAGCTGACACTAGATACACTCCTACAGGAAATGCTACCAGCATTTCTGGGTAATAGAAAAGTATATCATAAAATAATTTACTGAATATTTTGCAAACTTTTCACCCATGGAAACTAAGGGTTATTCAGATCTGATGAAGGCTGTATAACTAGAGTGCTAGCAGCTGAGTCTTTCCTCTTCATCGGCAAAGTGCTTTCCAGGACCATTTCAAATCAGCAAAGGTTCCAGCATGGTCTGTTATGGCCAGCTGTAAGCTTGGAGGCTATTGCTTTGCGCTAATACAAATTATAATTATCTGATAAATAAAGATTAGGTGGCAGAAATATAATGTGGATTTGCCAAGAAATAGAGAAATTAATGTATAAACAAAAAGAATCCCATAGGTTTAACTCCAAAGGCATATTAGACACAGAAAATATATAAGTTGGCAGGTGTGGCTCACATCGTATGGTTCATTTTGTGTAATGTTTTAACTCTCTAAAATTTGTGAGCTTTGAAATGGATTCAGCCATGCATTTTGTTATTGACTTACATCCATGAAAAATATTTCTGGGATTTTTCAGGGCAGGCCACATGTTAAAATAAAGTTATACAGATATTAACATCAAACAATTGTTCAAATGTGATGGAATTTTCAGATTTTTTCTGAAATATTTCAGATTTTTTCCTACTCCTAATTAAAAAGAAAAAAAAAATCTATTTCTTGCATTTATTTAGACTCATAGCACCCTAAGAGGAAAGATGCATATTTCCCTCTTCATTATTGAAAGACTCTTATGGTGGGACAATTTCCACAAATTTTCACTGTCTTAGCTTGACCTCCTTTGTCAGAGAGAAAGAATACTACAGAGTGCGACTTGTCGCACCTATCATAGATCTTGAGCTGAATTTGACATTGCACTCTATTTCAGTTTCTTGTTTGTAAAATAAGAATAAAACCACTTACTAGCTTCAAAGAATGCATTAAATATAAATAATCAATTTCTTGCCTGATCAGATATTGCATCTTATAGCCCTGAGGAACAGTCCTTCATTGTGAATCCTTTCCTACTGATTAACCAGTATAAAAATCTGTGACAAGACTTAGCCTTTTATCTCCTAGCTATCCCTTAATTCTAATGAGCTTTTATGTACCACATTATAAGAAAAAAATTTAAGACATAAATTACATCAATTAGGATGACATTCATCTATTTTTTATTAATTTTTCAATAACCTCTAACAGGTTAAAAAAGCATAATATTCACTTGTATGAATTTGTGCCTATAACACATGATACTGAGCCAGATATTTTACTAATCTCACTTTAATTACACTCTAAATCAATTTCATACTATCACTGAGATGAAGCACCTAGGTTTGTAATTCCCCAGATATCCTGTGGCTCACAACTTCGGAAAGAGTTGGTTTTTTTTAAGGAATTGAAGTAAAAAGCAGAATACCAAACTAAGAACCTGCACAATGGGTAAATTCACACTGGTTTTCTCTAACAATGGTAACAAAAAAACCCCCCAAAACCCTCAGACATTGTTGCCTGTTTTGGTCATAGAATCATAGAATGGTTTGAGTTGGAAGGAACCTTAAAGATCATCTAGTTCCAACTCCTCTGCCATGGGCAGGGATACCTTCCACTAGACCAGGTTGCTCAAAGCCCCATCCAACCTGGCCTTGAGCACTTCCAGGGAGGAGGCATCCACAGCTTCTCTGGGCAACCTGTTCCAGTGCCTCACCACCCTCAAAGTAAAGAATATTTTCCTTATATCTAATCTAAATCTACCCTTTTTCAGTTTAAAATCATTACCCGTTATGCTATCACTACAGTCCCTGATCAGAAGTCCATCCCCATCCTTCCTGTAGGCCTCCTTTAAGTACTGGAAGGCTGCTATAAGGTGTCCCCTGAGCTTTCTCTTCTCTAGGCTAAACAGCCCCAGCTGTCTCAGTCTGTCCTCATATAAGAGGTGCTCCAGCCCCCTCTGATCACCTTTGGGGCCCTCCTGTGGACCTGCTCAAGAAGGCCTGTGGCTTTCTTGTGCTGGGGGCCCCGCAGCTGAACACAGTAGGGCTCTCACAAGAGCTGAGTAGAGGGGGAGAATCACATCCCTCAACCTGCTGACCATGCTTCTTTTGATGCAGCCCCGGATATGATAAGCTTTCTGGGCTGCAAGCACACATTGATGGCTCATATTCAGCTTTTCATCCACCAATACCCCCAATTCCTTCTCCTCAGGGCTGCTCTCAATTCACTCATCTCCCAGCCTGCATCCATGTTTGGGATTGCCTCGACCCAAATGCAGGACCTTGCACTTGGCCTTGTTGAACTTCATGAGATTTGCATGGGCCCACCTCCCTAGCCTGACAAGGTCCCTCTGGATGGCATCTGTTCCCTCTAGAGTATCAACAACACCAGTCAGCTTGGTATTATCCATAAACTTGCTGAGGGTGCACTCAATCCCACTGTCCATGTCCCGAACAAAGATATTACATAATACTGGCCCCAGTACAGACCCCTGAGGGACACCACTCCTCACTGGTCTCCACCTGGACACTGAGTCGTTGACTGCAATTCTTTGAGTGCAACCATCCAGCCAATTCCCTACCCACCAAGTGGTCCACCCATCAAATCCATGTCTCTCCATTTTAGAGACAAGGATGTTATGTGGGACAGTATCAAATGCTTTACACAAGTCCAGGTAGATGACACCAGTTGCTCTTCCTGTATTCACCAATGCTGTAACCCCATCATGGAAGGCCACCAAATTTGTCAGGCACAATTTGCCCTTAGTGGAGCTGTGGTACATGGTGATGATATCACCTCTAAGCCTCCTTTTCTCAAGGCTGAACAAACCCAGCTCTCTCGGCCTATCCTCATACAGCAGGCTTCCCAGACCCTTGATCATCTTGGTGGCACTTCTCTGGACTCCCTCCAGCCTGTCCACATCTTTTTTGTATAGCGGGAACCAGAACTGTACACAGCATTCCAGGTATGGCTTGACAAGCGCTGAGTAGAGAGGGATAATGACTTCTTTATCTCTGCTGGTGATGCCCTTTTTGATGCAACCCAGCATCCTATTGGCCTTCTTGGCTGCAGCAGCACATTGTTCACTCATATTGAGCTTCCTGTCCACCAGGATCCTCAAGTCCCTTTCCATGGAGCTGCTCTCCAGCCAGGTGGATCCCAGTCTGTGCTGCACTCCTGGATTATGTTTTCCTAGGTGCAAGACCTTACACTTGTCCTTGTCGAACTTCATAAGGTTCTTGTTAGCCCACTCTTCCAGGCTATCCAGATCTTCCTCCAGGGTGGCTCTCCCTTCCAGAGTGTCTGCTTCCCCACTCAGTCTGGTGTCACCTGCAAACTTCATCAGGCTACACTTGATCCCATTATCCAGATCACTTATGAAGATACTGAATAATGTTCGGCCCAATATCGATCCCTGGGGGACCCCACTTGTGACAGGTTGCCAGTTTGAAAAAGAGCTATTTACCACCACCCTTTGGATGTGGCCTGTCAGCCAATTCCTCACCCACCGCACAGACCACTTGTCTAGGCCTTAATGTATCAATTTCTCCAGGATGAGGCCATGATGAACCATACTGAAACCCTTGGAGAAGTCCAGGTAGACAATGCCCACCACTGATGGTGGGTCTATGTTTGGATCATCGTGGATTTTCATTCCCAATGCCTGGGACCCAACAGCGTTGGTAAAGACAGAGGTGAAGAGTGTTGAGAACCTCTGCCTTTTCAGCTTTGTTGGTGACTGATTTCCTTCTACTGTTTAACAGGGGCCCTATGTTTTCCTTCTGTTTCCGCTTGCAATTTACATACCTGAAGAACTGTTTCTTGTTATTTTTGACGTCTCTGGTCAGTTCCAATTTAAGGTGAGCTTTTGCTTTTCTAATTGCATCTCTGCACACTCTGGCAATGCCCTTGTAGTTCTCAATGGATAATCTTCCACTTCTCCATCTCTGGTACGCTTCTCTTGGTTTTGAGCAGACCCAGGAGCTCGTGGTTGAGCCAAGGGGGCCTCTTGCTACACTTACTTCCCTTTATAGGGGATAAACTGGTTTTGTGCTTCCAAGAGAGCATTCTTGAAGAACTCCCAGCACTTGCTAGCTCCTTTATCCTCCATGGAAGCATCCCATGGAATCCCTCCCAACTGAGGTCTGAGTGAGCTGAAGTTTGCTCTTCTAAAATCTGGAACCCGTGTCTTGGTGCAGACGTTCAGGATGCTCAGCAGGATCCTGAACTCCACAATATTGTGATCACTGCAGCCAAGGTTGTTACTAACTGAGATATTACAAAGCAGGTTTTCTTGGTTTGTGAATAGCAAGTCCAGCAGTGCCTCATTCCTGGTAGGCCCATCTAACATTTGTAAGAGGAAACAGTCCTCTACGCATTCCAGGAACTTGACCAGAACTTCTGTTGACCAGAAGCTTGCTTTAGTGTCCCTCAATTCCCTTGAGGCAATTCACAGGTGTTTTCCTGTTGATTCTTAATGCCTCAGCAGCCCCTGGCTCTTCTCCAGCGATTAGAACACTGTCCTCTTCTCCTGCTAAATCTAGTTTAAAGCTCTGTTTATAAGTCCAGCCAGCTTATTGCCCAGGTTTTCATCATTTCCAAAATAGGTCAGCAGAGATTTAAAGCCATTTTAAGGTTTTTGTTTCATGAACATATGGACAGAAAAGCAAACATTATTATCAAGATGAGCCAGTATTATTGCTCAGTAAGTGGAGTAGTCAGAAGGGAGAAGTTGTGATATGGAAACTGAGATGTGTTACCTCTAGTTCTCAAAAGCCTTTGTTAGTATTTACGAAAGTACTGTAACTTCAAATAAAGAGAGTGGGTTCCATCAAAATGCTTATTTTGCCAGAATAGATACTCTTTGCCCTTTGATTCCCGCCTATATGTGGACTAATGCCATTTGAAATCAATCATTTACTGCCTTCAGTTTTTTTAAGTATTTCATAGCTCCTAACATATTCCACCTTAGAAACATGAACATGAATTGCCAGATGTCCTACCCCTTTGAACTGGGAGGGCCAGAAAAATGAGAATCTGCATGTTATCTCTATGACACAGAGCTGTAAAAATAAAATGCATGGTTTTGCATTGGGTAGGGAAATTGTTCTTATCCTAGTTAAAACTGATCATCACAAATTGTCCTGTGTCTAGAGCACTAGCACTAAATAAAAAAAAGCAGAGAAAGGTGTATGACCTTGAGGCCAAGTGGAACTGCTTGTCCACAGCACTCAGTGATGGTCCTCTCCAGAGCAGCACTGGCCATCTCCATACTCCATGCTTGGGCCTGAGTCTCCTATAGGCCTCATGTGGTGCTCCGTGCACACAATCACTATCTTGTGTTTTTCTGTTTTGGTGTCCCTCAAATAATGTGGAGACTATGCTGTCCCCCCAGGAGACTGATGGTTTAATAACATGGAATTGGAGGCATATGTTGCATACTTGTGTGTGACAGGACAGCATGAGGCATGTCTGAGTGTGTAAAATCTTCTCGGACACTGGAAGGAAACAACTATCTGGGAGTACTCCCTCCTGAGATTTATCCCCAGAAGCATACAAGCTTTGCCCTGGAGGCAGCTAAATATAGGCATCCACAACATATCCAGAGAGTGAGCTAACAAGTGGTGTGACTGAACAGAAATTGAGTATATGAGCTGATTCTCTGACTCTTTTATTTAGCAGTATGGGCATAAAGTGCAATATTATGGTAGTCAAGGAAGGAAATTTTACCACAATTGTGGTCTGAGCTACTGAAACACAATCTTATTATAAATAAGGGTCTCCTAAATACCCTGTCATAACATATTGCACTCTGTTGGTCTTACAGCTTAACTTGAATGATCTTTACCTAGAATATCTTTAAATCTGTTTAACAGGTCCACTCTTGCTAAATTTAATAAATATTTACCTACATGTATATATGTGTATACACACATATATAAAAGAGATTTTTGTCATATATATATATATATTTATATGACACTTAATTAAAAAGGAAAATTCTCAGGATGGGATTTCTCTGACCACACTATAGGTCTATAATACAGAGTTCCAGCCGCCAGTGTTGAGCCCCTCACTCACCTCACTCACTCTGGTCTTCCCAGTAGCTGGTTTTGGGGACACACACCACTCCTGCCCCAGTGGCTGGGAGTTAAAGATCCCCGCTTACTCCAGTTGCTGTCACTGAGACCCCACTAGCTCCAGTAGCTGACACCATAGGTCAGGGGAACCCACACCCCCAGTCTGACTCTAGTAGCTGACACCAAATTTCACTCACACACACAGAGATCTCACCAGCAGCTGGTACTGAGTCCTTGCAGCACACACACACACAGGATAGAGAGTGAGATTATGGCAAGAGAGAGTTAAGAAAAGATTTAGTAAGAAGATATAAGAAGACAGGACAGACTGCAGTCATCAGGCACAGGGCTCAGCCAGACAAGTGTACTGACTGGCCTGGATTTACACACAACTGATTCCTTTTATACTCCTTTCTGCCTACCTTCCTCTCTGTTCCTTCCCCTGCACATTGCCTCATCAGTTGGCACAGTCCCACCAACCCCCTCCACAACACCCTGGACCCTCAGGTTTGCATCCTTATCAGTTGCAAAGTCCCAGTTTGCCTGCAGTTTCTTGATAGCCCATCAATTAGTGTGACTGACCAGGTTTGTTTCTGGTTATTGTTTGTTAATGCTAATTGGCCAGGTTATATGTCTCTGTGTGTTTGTCTCCCTCCCTTTCCTTATCCTTCCAACTGAAAAAATAAATATTTTCACATCCTACATATCCTTACCAATTCATGCCACTGAGCAGTTTTGTTCTCTTCGAGCAGTTTTGTTCTCCATTACCTTGTGCTGGTCAGGTTTGTCTCTGTATGTTCTTGTTTATGGCTCCTTTGACCAGGTACCCTTAAAGGAGCAGACACTCTCCTTCCACTTACTCTTACAGTAAGCACCTTCATTCAGGGTGCAGTTACCTTCATATTGACCTGGTGTAACTTCTGACTGCCCACAAAAAGGGTGTTTCACATTTTCCCTTTCCCCCATCTCCAAGTTTTTGATCTTGTCATCTTTGGCAACATCCTACTCATATCAGTTCAGGGATTGTGAACTATATTTCCATTATTCAGCTACACCTCAATCCCAGTAACAGCAGTGGGATAAGGAACAGATTTCTAATGAGTATCCCAAGCCTTACCAAAGCTGTTGTCTCAGTTTTATATGGCAGAAAAGACAAATCATCATTTTGCTTGTACAGTTGGTGAAAGACTGTACTATTTTGAGAGGTAACAGAAGGCTTTGCTTGTTCTGTTTAATTACATTTATAGATATTAAGTTTTAGAGGGGAAAAAAAACCCCAAAACTTATTTTCATTACTTCTTTTGAGATGCTGGACTTATAAACTTTAAAATATATATTTGTTTCACCATTTCTGTCTCTGAATCTGAGTCTTTTAGTCTTGGGTAAAAATAAGCTACATTTATAAACTAGTCAGTGATATTAGAGAATATTTCTTTGCTTTCCTAAGAAATTATATGGTAATTTAACCTTTAGTCTACTGTTTTCAAGTGTACTCACTAAAAGAAGTTAGATATCAAATTGTTATTTTCTGATATTTAACATGTCCTAAGTTACTCATGATTTTTTTCTGGTACAGAGCTCCTGCTTATGAGTTATACCTATATAAACACTCAGAATTATTATACAGTCAAATTATTGCAGGAATTTCCTGAAAATGGCTCCAGCTAAGGTGTAGGCCAACCAGCTCCTTCATATTTAAAAGGTCACACATTCAATAGAGAAAATTCAAATAAAATCAGGATTTGTTCAGCACTCAAGTTCATAAAAGACATAAAATGTTTTGACCCCTTTAGCAAGTAACTTCAGCTCCAAGACAAAATTATCTTAAGGCAGGTCTAGTATAGTAACTTCCATAAAAACTCTTGACTCTTGCTTCTCTAAGAAATTGCTTAGAACCTTTAAACCCATATTTGCTGCTTAGAATCCTGTGGTAAGTACCTGAAGATGGCTTAAAGCTGCAAACTCAATTATGAAAACATCTTTTATTTCATATTTTTTGTCTATTCTGCTTGTTTGTGTTTTAACTACAGAAGCCTGACAGTCACCAGCCAGTGATGAACATAGTAACTAATTCCTTACAGTTCAGTATCATCAATTTTTAGTTTAGCTTCAGTCCAGCGTTTTAAATCTCTGGGCTAGGAGAGCACTGTAACCTTAAGTGTTTATTGGAAAGACTGGTTACACCTCCTAAAATTATTTATGAAGGGAAAAATTGCTTCAGAGACTCAGCCTATGTTTCATATTTGGGATGCAGATTCCATCAAGCATGCTTCCTGGAGAAATGCCATTCAGGATTTAATTTGCTTTAAGGACTAAAGGCGTAGGGTCAAACTATATACTGAGGGCCAATTCATGCACATCCAGGCCTCCTAAATATCCATTCAATTGCATTTACTCTCCCACTTCTTGCAATAGTTTAATCTTTTTTGTAAGTGAAATTATGAAAGAGGTGCTGTGGCACAAAGAAGCACAAAAGAGGGCCAGGATGAACAAGGTTTGGATACAGTGATAGGAAGAAAACCACATTTAAACAACATCATCCAGTCAGTTGCCAGGAAGAGCTGAAACAGATTCAGTCAATGTCAAAAAGAACAGAGTTCAGAATGCATTTATAATTTAAATTTATATACACAATCTTTAGTATGCAATCATTAGAACACTAGTAAGAATGTGTACTAAAGGGCACTGAATACCCTCAGAGTCTCTTTAAGAATAAACAGAAGTGTCCAAAATATCTCAGCCTTTCAGGACATGAGGCTGCCCTAATACAACATAAGTAAAATAAAAATTGCAGTAATCCAAAAGGAATTCCTTTCAAAATGTTACTTTGTCTCAGCCTTTTTTACCTCCTTGTAGGTTAAAGGGCGAATTCTAAATCTAGGCAAACAGTAGCTGTTGAGATAGATGGGTACCTAAGGGCTGGAAAGCAAACAATGCCTATGTAAAACATACAGAAAACAAACATCCTCTCTCTCCATTGTTTGACACCCCCACCCCAGAAATAGGACCTGCTGTTACACAATGAGAATTTCTAACATATACAAGCTGGAACAGCTTCTTTTCCTTAATAAGTTTCGGCTTGTTTTCTTTACATCCCATATAGCAGAGGATCTCTAAATCTGGGATATTTCCCTAGCATCTGTTTACATGCAAGCTTAGTTATATGTAAAATACATGGACAGTCATTGACTCTAGTGGTCATATTCACAAATTTACAAACATTCAGTGCTCATCAATATATCTTCCCTCCCTCTGGAGATCAGTTCTAAATGCTGCTCTCAAACTGGCCCTCCCAGATAAATTAATCCCATCCCAAGATGTTTCTAGCTTCCAGCTTTCTATAATTCTATTATGTCTCCTTTTGCTGGGAGAGGATAATTAGTCAATTTTTCAAGCTTTCTTAATGAACAGCATAAAATTTTAGACATTATTGGCATTATTCAAATAACAGGCACAAACAATTATTAGAAAATGGCCCTTGTGGGGGCCATTTTTACAATGATTACTGGGTGCCTAACTTGTATTTAGGAGGCAACTCCTGCTGAAATCAGTAACAGTTTAAGAAAAAGGTGTCTTCCACATTTCTAGCTAAAAAATTCCAGAAAACATTTAGGCGCTTAAGTCCTAAACTGTAATTGACTTCTCAGGTCTACTCTGACGAAACAATTTATTTACTCCAGAAAAGAACCTGGTTGCTGTGTAAATGACTGCTGGGCAAACCAACTTCATTATATAAGTACACTTTAATAGGCGTTAAGAAAGAAAAATGCTATTTTTTAACACACCATCATGTGTCCATAATGGTTGCATAATGGAGGTAACTTCTTTCTATTATTTCCATGTGGATATGAATCTGTTCACTTAAGAATGACCTTCATTTTCTGCTTTTGGAGAGAAAACAGATGGCTCCAAAGAAATAAGTCATTCTCTGCATATATACCTAAGGGCGTCGACAGAAAATCTAATGAAATACAGGACAGGAGAAGGCAGAATAGTGGAGATAATTGATAGGAGATCACAACGTCCAGAAGGCTAGGAATCACAGGAAAGGCTGAGATTAAGAGAAATGTGAGATACATAGGAATTGTGGAAGATAGGGAGGAGGAAAAAAATATAAGATTGGATCCAAGGTTTTTATTGATACTCATTTTCAGGTTTCCGGTCATCAAATTTCTGTGTTTTCGCCTGTTTAAAACCATGAAACTATCTTCTCATTTGACATTGTCCTTAGCATTATCTATGTACTTTACTGTTACTTACTGAAAATGTTAATAAGTAATATTTCAGCTATGTAGACTCCATATCTGATTGCTAACTTCTTAAATTCTTCATAAATGACATAAATGAATTTTAATTCTTGCATCAGTGCAGGGTTTTTTCTTTGTGTAACTGTCAAAATTCTTTCTTATTGGTACAACTGTACAAAGGTAATGTACTAAATCACAGATTTTTGTTTTGCTTAATTTGTAATTGTATTCACCCTTTAGGAAATTGAAAATTTCATCTCTGTGGTGTCCTACCATATCTATCAACATAATCAGTGATGTGCTTCTTTAATGACATGTTGATATTGGAAAAACGAGAACTACGATCTTTCTGCTAATTAGTTACATGAAGAATCCAGTGAGATGCAAAGTGTTAAAGACTTAATGGTACCTCAGATTACACACTTTAATCAAAACTCTGAAGGTAATACATAATGCTAAGTATACCACAGAAATGAATTCAAACAGATACATTGCAACATACTTGTAAGTTTAAGTGCATTTCTCTTTAGAGTTTTCTAATCTACTTCCTAATTATCTAATTAGTAAAAAGTATTTCTAATTTTTTAATCTTTTAATGAGAAATCTTGGCAGGCTGTATAATGTTTTCTTTTTTAGCAGAAAATTGTATGAAATGTAATTGCTACTTTATGAGCAGCAACGTATCTATATCAACTTATACGATGAAATGTCAGGACAATATGTTAGTGGCAGTAAAATGCAATGAATATATAACCTTTCTGTGAGGTCTAGGACTTCAGAGGGTGCTAAGAAGAAGGTTCAGGTAGCAGCAATATCCTTCTGGACATATTTTGATGCCATGCATATGTTAACTAAAAATGTTCATGCCCCTGTCTATTCTCATTCATCCACAACACTAAGGTTTGAGAAGATAAAGTAAAACAACTTTAGCTCATGAATTTTATACTTCCTACTCCAGTGAATCATGGACTCTGAGTCATTTGTGGTAATGGTAAGACAATGACACATTAATCTGGACCCATTTATAAAACTTTTATCCATGTACATAGTACCCCATTCTTTGAAATAAATGGAACTGCTAACATTCTATTCAGTGAGAAAGGGTCTTGCGAGGTAAAAGAGAAAGGCAGGTAAGCAAGCTTACAAAGAAAATAAATTATCGTTATACATGTGATTTTCTTGTACATTTTACTCCAGTAGAAATGCAGTAGAAAATTTTCATTAGAAAACAGAGCAGTCTAGGAAAAAAAGTCTCTTTTGGTTTTCTGGGAACTTCAGGATAAATTTCTCAACTAAATGTAAGACTGACACAAATTTATTCTCCATCATACATCACCACACACCTAGCTTGAGAACTGTAAAGAGTTTAGAAGTATACTAATAGCTTTTAAGTTTACCAAACTGCTTGAGACAGCTTCTTTCTTAAAATACATTTCCTGCAAAACACAGCACAATCTTACCCTTTTGCCTAGACTCCATTATTTCTGCAGTCTTCTTGAACTTGGTAACTCTACATTGTATATAGAGGGTTCACTGATCCTCCTTGCACCTCAGCTCTCCTATAAGTGATTTCAGTATGACTGCTCATGCATCTGAAGGATCAGATTTTTCTTCAGTAATAAAGTATTGATCTTTCAATCAACATTTGGATCAAAATGAGCTGCTGAAAAAGTTTCTTCTTCTTTGAAGATTTTCCTCATCTTCAGTTACCCAGGAAAACAAATAGAATTCTCTATTTCCACAAAGAAGCTGAATGAAACACTGGAAGGAGGGCTTTGTTCAAAGGAAGGGTAGTGAAAAAGTCTAATTTTGTAAGGCACTTCTGCTGAAATATTTCTCACAATCTTTCTAGGTCTTTTTATGTTACTGCTGTTACATCAAAATCTTCTTATGGACAAAAAGGAACACACCATATATACAAAGCCAAGAATTCACTGTTAGTGTAATTAATATTTTAGCAGTCTAATGGTCCCAATTACCTAATTAATACAGAAACGTCTTATTAACAATACATTTCAAACTGTCATACAATAAATCCCTTCCCAGTATCTGACCCCTTTCTCTGGTGGTGTGCTCGCCTCTCCAGTGTCCCCATGGGTCCCAAGGTGAATCTTCCTTAGGCATAATGTGGGTGCGTGAAGGGGTTGCCCGGAGCCATTAGCACTGTGTGGTCCTTGTCAGCAAAAATACAATGGTCACGGTGGGGCGGGTTGTCAGGGCACAGTGTGGGCTGGACGCTCCCCAGGGGACAGAAGTTGTGGGGGCTCCCCACGGGGTCAGGCAGGGCAGGGCCTGGCAGCCAGGGCATGTCCTACAGCCCAGCCAGGGAGCAGGGCAGGTGAGGGGCACTGGGGCAGCCCCAGCCCTGGGCATCAGTCAAGTACCAGGCCACCAAGCTGGAGTCTGTCATGCCATAACCCCAGTCTGGCCAGCAACACCCCCCAACAGGTGGTGATAGTCACGTGAGCACGGGGGTGGGAACCAGCTCCAACCGGCTCCAACTGGCTCCAACTGGCCAAGGCCACCATAATATTGATGAGAAGGTCAGAGCAGAAATCCCTCACTGGAATCTCACTTCCCCTGGATTTCAGAGATTTTTATTGTGGCATCTTTCACAAATAAAGTTGCAAGTAAATCACTAAGGCAATCATCCTAATCAGACAGCAGTGTTTCAGAGCATGCATTGCTCTTGCTTCTTGATCAACACAGGGGTGCTGAACTCTGGTGTTTTGTGGTTTTGTTGTTTTTTTTTTAGATCCCTTTCTAATGAGTGCATTACAGAGAACAGATAATGACACAAGTAAGGTAGATTAGAAAGAAAACATGTTTTTAAATGCATTTAATAAATGACTCACAAAAATGCTAAACCACAGATGTCAAATTACTCTGACTGTACAATCTCAGATACTTTCTGGCAAAATTTTCCACTCAGTGGGTGCTCCATATTCCACGGTATACTGAGTTACACTGGTAAAAACAAATTAAATCCACCTTCAGTTTCCTTCTATTCTCCTCCCAAAAGCCCACCAGAAGATCTGAAGCCAGTCAAATCCAAAACAAATATTTTTAAAACAGACATTCTCAACCAGGAAAAAGTAGCTCAAGTGAATTGCTTGTGGAACTAAGGCTTATTATTGCTTTAAATATTATTTACGAAATTTTTCACATTGATGTTTTAAAATGGGAACCCTTTTCAGCCCAGCTTTTAAGACTGAATATTCAGATTCTTGGCTCATGTAAACCAGTTTGATGGGATTATGCACATTAAGAGCATTGGAGAACTGGCCAGAATGTATTATCACCCTACATAGATAGGGAGCCTTGTCTTATCTTTTTTCCTTTGGTTTGGGGTCCTTGACACTTTTAGCCACAGTGATGTACAAGCAGAGGCAGCGATACAGTGCATGTTATTCCCCAGCAGGATTGTGGCAATTCATTAATAATGGCAGCCACCACTATTCTCAGGGTCAGTCACCCTCCAGTTCTCTAATCTCCGAGACCAAACTACTGTAAAAATATATGAAAACCCCATCTGGCTAGTTCATGAAAACGCAGAAGCTTATCATTTGTCAAAAAGTGATCTTTCTTGCTCAGGCTCTCCGTCTCTCTTTTATTAAATACAACTGTTCATCCTCATCCCCAAGCGCTGCTGATCTATCTGCCTTTTTGACAGAACAGAGTTTTCTGAAACTTCTGAAGTTTTCAGAGTCTTAACTTCTATGGCCATTTTCTTATATTTCAGCTAGGTAGAGCTTGGTGCTATACTTTATAATGTAGATCCAAAACTCCTAGCTCCTAGTACTTTTCTGAGAAAGAAAAAGGAAGGTAAAACAGTAACTCACTTACAGTCTACCCCCATTAGGAAAGGAAAGAAAAATAAGATAAAGTTTGTTAGTTCATAAAACAGGTTTCATTGTTATTTTCTAAAGGAGGTTGCTAATAAAACAAACCAATAAATTAACACTGCAGTACTGTGAAAAAAGAGTAGGTTTATATAACTTTTATGTTTAAGTAAACCCTAGGACTGCTTTTGTAAAATATTTGTGGAAAATCCAAAAGCCTCCAAGCCAAAAATAGTGTATCAAAAGCAAAAAAAGATAGGTTAGCTTTTTTGTTGATTTGATGAAAGATTTACATTTTCCATAGAATAATAAAGTTCTTAAAGCACAAGACAGTAAGCCTTCCTAGTTCAGTAAGTAATCTTACCCTCTGTTGAGATTTTGTGACATAACCCTACCTCTAATTTTCATGTATGTTTTTGGAGAGTGAGAATGAATGTAGAATCATACAATTGTAGAATAGTTTGGGTTGGAAGGGACCTTTAAAGATCATCTAGTCCAACGCCCCTGCAATAAGCAGGGACATCTTCAACTAGATCAGGTTGCTCAAAGCCCCATCCAACCTGACCTTGAATGTTTCCAAGGATGGGGCATGTACCACCTCTCTGGGCAACCTGTGCCAGTGTTTCACCACTCTCATCGTAAAAACTTTCTTCCTTATATCTAGTCTGAATCTACCCTCTTTTAGTTTAAAAGCATTACCCTTTGTCCTATCACTATAGGCCCTGCTAAAATGTTTGTCCCCATCTTTCTTATAATATCCCTTTAAGTAGAGAGACTGCAATAAGGTCACCCTGGAGCCTTCTCTTCTCCAGGCTGAATAATCCCCAACTCTTTCAGCCTTTCTTCAGAGGATGGGTATTCCTATAGGTATTCCTATTCCTATAGGTATTCTGATTATTTTCGTGGCCCTCCTCTGGACCCACTCCAACAGGTCCATGTCTTTCCTGTGCTGAGGACTCCAGAGCTGGACACAGTCCTCCAGGTAGGTCTCACAAGAGTACAGTAGAGGGGCAGAATCACCTCCCTTGACCTGCTGGCCATGCTTCTTTTGATGCAGCCCAGGATACGGTTGGCCTTCTGGGCTGTGAGCGCACATTGCTGGCTCATGTCCAGCTTTTCATCTACCACTATCCCCAAGTCCTTCTCCTCAGGGCTGCTCTCAATCCCTTCATCCCCCAGTCTGTACAGATACTGAGGATTGCCCTGACCCAGATGCAGGACCCTGCACTTGGTCTTGTTGAACCTCATGATGTTCACACAGGCCCACTTCTCAAGCTTGTCCAGGCCCCTCTGGATGGCATCCCATCCCTCAGGCGTGTCAACCACACCACTCAGCTTGGTGTCATCTGCAAACTGGCTGAGGGTGCACTCGATCCTGCTGTCTATGTCATTGGTGAAAATATTAAACAGCACTGGCCCCAGTACAGACCCCTGAGGAACAACACTTGTCACTGATCTGCATCTGGACATCGAGCCGTTGACCACTACCCTCTGCATGTGACCATCCAACCAATTCCTCATCCACCAAACAGTCCACCCATCAAATCCATCTCTCTCCAATTTAGAGAGAAGGGTGTTGTGGGGGACCTGTCAAAGGACTTACAGAAGTACAGATAGACAATATCTGTAGCTCTTCCTTTATCCACTGATGTAGTCACTCCATCAGAGAAGGCCACTAGGTTGGTCAGGCAGGACTTGCCCTTGGTGAAGCCATGCTGGCTGTCTCAAATCACCTCCCTGTCCTCCATGTGCCTTAGTGTAGCTTCTAGGAGGATCTGTTCCATGATCTTCCCAGGCACAGAGGTGAGGCTGACAGGCTCAATAGTTCCCAGGGTTCTCCTTTCTAGCCTTTTTAAAAATGGGTGCAATGCTTCCTTTTTCCCAGTCCCCAGGGACTTCACCTGACTGCAATGACTTTTCGAATATCATGGAGAGTGGCTTGGCAACTACATCAGCCAGTTCCCTCAGGACTCTGGGATGCATGTCATCAGGTCCCATAGACTTATGTATGTTCAGGTTCCTCAGGTAGTCAGGTACCTGATCTTCTTTTACAGTGGTAGGAATTTTGCTCCCCCAGTTTCCGTCTTGTGGTCCATCCACTCGAGAGGTGTGAGGAGAGAGGTTGCCAGTAAAGACTGAGGCAAAAAGTTGTTGAGTACCTCAGCCTTTTCCTCATCTGTTGTTACCAGTTTGCCAGTCTTGTTCATCAAGGGGGTACACTTTCTTTGAACTTCCTTTTCTGGCTGACATATGTGTAGAAGCCCTTATTATTATTCTTTGCATCACTTGCCAAGTTCAGCTCCAGCCATGCCTTGGCCTTCCTCACCCCGTCCCTACACAACCAGGCAGCGTCCCTGTATTCTTCTCAGGATACCTGTCCCTGCTTCCTCTGCCTGTGCATTCTCTTCTTGCCCTTTAGTTTGACCAGCAGGTCTCGACTCAGCCATGCCGGTCTCTTGCCTTCCTTGCCTCATTTCTTACAGCTCGGGATCAAGAGCTCTTGCACTTTATGGAAAGCATCCTTAAAGATCTTCCAGCTCTGTTCTGTTCCCTTGTCCCAGAGGGCAGTTTCCCAGGGAGTCCTATTGACTAAGTCCTTGAAGACCTGGGAGTTTGCTTTCCTAAAATTCAGGGTCCTGACTATACTCTTCGCCTGACCCTTACCTCTCAGGACTGTGAACTCCACCAGTGCATGATCACTGCAGCCTAGGCTGCTTCCCATCTTGACGTCACCAATTAGCTCACTTGTGCTGGTGACCGATTAGTTATCCTCAATGCACTCCAGGAGTCTCTTGGATTGCCTATAGTTTGCCATGCTACTTTCCCAGCAGATATTGGGGTGGTTGAAGTCCCCCAGCAGGACAAGAGCGTGTGAGTGTGATGCCTCCTGTAGCTGGAGTAGGGTTTCATCAATAGGCTGCCCTTGATCAGGCGGCCTGTAGTAGACACCAACCACAAGGCTCCCTTTGTTGCCTTGGTCTCTAATTCTTACCCATAAGTTTTCAACCTGCTCGTGGCTATTCTTTAGAGACAGCTCTTCATACTCTATCAATTTCTTGATGTAGAAGGCGCCTCCACCCTTCCTTCCTCAACTCTCCCTTCTGAACATCCTGTAGCCATCGATAGCTGCACTCCAGTCATGGGATTCATCTCACCAACTTTCAGTAATGGCAACTAGGTTGTAACTTTCTAGCAGCACAGTGGCTTCCAACTCCTCTTGTTTGCTGCCCATGCTGTGAGCATTGGTGTAGAGGCACTTCAGCTGGGCTGTCAGCTGTGTCACCTTCTTAGAGGAACACCCCTTAATTCTTCTGAGGTATTTCACTGATGTTTCCCTGTTGGATCCTATTACCTCAGGGGCCCCTGGCTCATCTCTGTGAGACTTCAAGTGTGCTGCAGTGTACCCAGCACGTCTCAGAGCAACAGGCTGGGGGCCCTCACTAGCACCCCGTCCCTCTAACCTTGGCATGTCATCCCACAGCTTGTCACAGGCAAGCCTGATATTATCCCCCTCCCCCTTCAAGTGTAGTTTAAAGCTCTGTCAATGAGCCTCGCTAGCTTGTGAGCAAAGACCATCTTCCCCCTTTGAGGAAGGTGAATCCCATCTGACGCTAGCAAGCCTGATGCCATGTAGGTCATCCCATTATCAAAAAACCCCAAATTGTGGCAGTGGCACCAGCCACAGAGCCACGTATTAATAGACTGGGCCTGTCCGTTTCTTCCAATGTCACTACCTGCAACTGGAAGGAGAGAGGAAAACATAACGAGTACTCCAGATTCCCTTACCAATCATTCCAAGGCCCTGAAGTCTCTTTTGATTGCCTTTGGACTACGGATCGTGGCCTTATTGCCACCCACATGGAAGAGCAGTAACAGGTAATAGTCCGAGGGCTAGGAAGTTTCCTAGTGATGTCCTCAACTCACGCCCCAGGGAGGCAGCAGACTTCCCTAGGAGGAGGGCCTTTCTGGGATATTGGACCCTCTGTTCCCCTCAGAAGGGAGTCATGTACAACCCGTCTTTTCTTCCTCGTGGAGGTGGTCATGATATGGGGGGTAGGCCTTTCTGACCTTGGTGACACATCTGGTGTAGATGGACTGTCATCCACATCATCCATTGACTGGCCTTCCACATCCAGAGCCTCATATCTGTTGTACAGTGACACCTGGGAAGGCAAGGTGGGCAAGGAGGGGATTCGCCTGCCACCCTGAGCGTGGACTTGCCTCCATTCACTCCTTTCCTTTAAGCTACTGCTTTCAGCCTGGCAGGGGGAGGATACAGGATCCCCTTGATCTTGGGTTTTGTTTGGTCGCTCTTCCTGTTTCTGTCTCAGGAAGGGCAGAGCATGGTTCCACCAGTCTCTCTCTTTCTCAAGACACCCTGATGCTGCTTAACCTTTCTACTTCCTCTTGTAGCTCTGCCACCAAACTGAGCAGATCATCCACCTGGTCACACCTCAAACAGCTGTTCTCACTGCTGCCATCTATTACCAGTGAAAGGCGCTGGCACTCTCTGCAGCGTGAGACCTAGGTGCCTTCAAGTGTTTGTAGGAGCTCTGTCTGGGTTGCCACATCCATTCTGGCGAGTGCAGAGGACATGGCTTTCCACTAGATGGATACCATAGCTAAGCTCCTTCTGAGAGGGTGATGACCACCAATTGAACTCACCTCTTGAGCTGGTAGGGTGACTATGCCCTTCCTGCATGCCTTTCTGTGTGAACTGCCATGCAAACTGTTGTGCCACTCCCTGGCTGACACGCCACACCCTGTTTCCCCACACTGTTCACCGTGCTCCTGGTCGCTAGCGCTCCCCAAGCTGCTTTTCATAGGTGTGGGGGTGGTCGCAGTTGCTCTGGCAGTGCCCAGGCCTTGTCAGTGTCTTTCGCGAGAGTTTCTGGCTCCTGGCAGATCTCTCCACTGCCCTGGTGTTTCCCTGCCTCAGGAAAACGCCCTGTGTATGGCGATCTACTGCTCCCCTCAGTGACTGATTTGTTTCCTATTAGCATTCCTGGGTTCATTTACCAGTTTTTCACTCAATTATTTTCAGTCTCTTTTTATTTTGTGTTGCTGACCTATACATTTGCTTTCACTACATTATTTGGTGTGTGAAATAACACATCTTGGTAAGTCCCAGACTGGCACGCTTTCTTTGTGACCACAAGCAAGTAATTTAATTGTCCTCATTTACCAATTTGTAAAACGAAGAAATAAAATCAAAATTTCCCTATTTAAGGACATATTGTCATAAATTATTGGTGTGAGTCTTTACAAAGTTTTTAGAGTATGTGATGCTGAATGATGTGTAAATAAGGCACAACTTTTATAAATTAACCACCAGTTGAAAGGTAGAAACCAAAAAAATGTTATGGTTAGTTTTCATAATGCAGGGTGGTTTCCAGCAGTGTCATCTGGTGACATTTCTGACAAAAAATCTGAGTACGGAGAGGTGGATCCCTCTGACACCCCACAACAAGGTATTAATTCTGAGGCTGCTCTGGCTCATCTCAGAGCTCCAGTTTTTTCTTCCTACTGCCTCTGAGCTGAGATCTCACAGACCCATGCTCTACAGCACTTTCCAAAGGAAAGGTCCTGAACGGCTGATCTTCGCACCCTGTCTTCAAGATCCCAAACTTCCCAAGTACTTCAGTCATAACCTTTCAAGCAGGTCCACTTTTTTTTCTGATCCAAGTAGTCTCTTAGTTTTGGAAGCACACTAGGCTCCCTCTCGACTCTCCAGCCCTCTGGATTTCGTCACATCTCTCCCCCACCCTTGACTAGACAATACCAGTGTGCCACCCCATCTATATTCCCAGCCTTGAAGTTTCTCTGTTCATGAACATCGTCTTTCTTGCCCTCCAAGTCCTATAAATAATATAGTCGTCAACTCAGCTTTTTACATGATTTAAAAAGGCTCCAGGGTCTTGAGACTACTAATGGTGCTCTCCCACTGATCACAGAAACTTGCTCTTCTACCTTAACTTCCTTACTCTCTACTTGGCCAGGAACATAGACTTGGCACTGCTGTGGGAGGGACTGAGCCTAACAAGACACTTGCCAAAATCCACTTGGATACAACCAATAGCACAAAAAAAGAGTTCCAAGAACAAAAGGGGGGAAAAGATATATGACAGCCTCACCCAAGAATCTATGTTAGTTATTCTTTTTTTATCATTCTTAAATGACTTGGAGAAGGGAACAAATGCTGTAATTTTTCCAGTTTGACAAATCTGAAAGTGATGGCACATACTTGTAGAAGGATTTGAAAATGCAACATGAGTAGCTGATGGAACAGATTAAATTCAGTGTTGATAAGTGCAAGGTAACATGCCTGAGGAAAAAATGACTGAATGTTAGCTCTTATTTCTCTTGAAAGTGATCCTGAAGCTATTGTTGACAGTTCTCTGAAAATTTCAACTCAATTTTCAGCATCAGAGAGGCAAATGATATATTAATTTAAAAAAAAAAGAAAAAAGAGAAAAGAATATAGAGATTATTTATTCCTGTTTAATGTATGATTTGCAAGCACTTCCAAAGTGCAGTTCTTTTGACCTGTACCTTCATACAAAAAAGACTTCAACAGAGGCAGAAGAGATTTCTATATAGAATCATAGAATCATTTAGGTTGGAAAAGACCCTTAAGATCATCAAATCCAACCACAAACCTAACACTGCCAAGTCCATCACTAAACCATGACCTCAAGCACCACACCTACCTGTCTTTTAAATGCCTCCAGGGGTGAGGACTCAATCACTTCCCTGGGCAGTCTGTTCCAATGCTTGACCACCCTCTCGGTGAAGAAGTTTTTCCTAATATCCAATCTAAACCTTCCCTGGCACAACTTCAGGCCATTTTCTCTTGTCCTATCACTTGTTACTTGGGAAAAGAGACCAACACCCACCTCACTACAACCTCCTTTCACGTAGTTGTAGAGAGTGATAAGGTCTCCCCTGAGCCTCCTTTTCTCCAGGCTAAACAACCCCAGATCCCTCAGCTGCTCCTCATAAGACTCTAGACCCTTCACCAGCTTCGTTGCCCTTCTCTGGACAAGCTCCAGCACCTCAATGTCCTTCTTGTAGTGAGGGGCCCAAAACTCAACACAGTACTCGAGGTGCAGCCTCACCAGTGCTGAGTACAGGCAGATGATCACTTCCCTAGTCCTGCTGGCCACACTGTTCCTCATACAAGCCAGGATGCTATTAGCCTTCTTGGTCATATGAGCATACTGCTGGCTCATATTCAGATGGCTATCAACCAACACCCCCAGGTCCTTTTCTGCCAGGCAGCTCTCCAGCCACTCTTCCCCAAGCCTGTAGCATTTCATGGGGTTGTTGTGACCAAAGTGCAGGACCCGGCACTTAGCCTTGTTGAACCTCATACACTTGGCCTTGTCCCATCGATCCAGCCTGTCCGGATCCCTCTGTAGAGCCTTCCTACCCTCCAGCAGATCAGCACTCCTGCCCAACTTCATGTCATCTGGAAAGTTACTGAGGGGGCACTCCATCCCCTCATCCAGATCACTGATAAAGATATTAAACAGAACTGGCCCCAATACTGAGCCCTGGGGAACACCACTTGTGACCTGCCACTGACTGGATTTAACTCCATTCACCACCACTCTTTGGGCTCTGCCATCCAGCCAGTTTCTTACCCAGCGGAGAGTATGCCTGTCCAAGCCATGAGCAGCCAGTTTCTCCAGGAGAATGCTGGGGGAAACCCTGTCAAAGGCCTTACTAAAGTCCAGGTAGACAACATCCACAGCCTTTCCCTCATCCACTAAGCGGGTCACCTTGTCATAGAAGGAGACCAGGTTAGTCAAGCAGGACCTGCCTTTCATAAACCCATGCTGACTGGGCCTGACCACCTGGTTGTCCCATACATGCCATGTGACGGCACTCAGAATGACCTGCTCCATAACCTTCCCCGGCACTGAGGTCAGACTGATAGGCCTACAGGTCCTCAGATCCTCCTTCCAGCCCTTCTTGTAGATGGGCATCACATTTGCTAAACTCCAGTCAACTGGGACCTCCCCAGTTAGCTAGGACTGCTGACAGATGATTGAAAGCGGCTTGGCGAGCACTTCTGCCAGCTCCCTCAGTACCCTTGGGTGGATCCCATCCGGCCCTATAGACTTTTGTGTGTCTATGTAGTGTAGCAGGTCCCTAACCATCTCCCCTTGGATTATGGGGGCTTCATTCTGCTCCCCGTCCCTGTCTTCCAGCTCAAGGGGCTGGGTACCCTGAGAACACCTGGTCTGACTATTAAAGAGTGATGCAAAAAAGGCATTAAGTACCTCAGCCTTTGTGGCGATGTTTCCCCCCGCATCCAATAAAGGATAGAGATTCTCCTTAGCTCTCCTTTTGCTGCTAATGTATTTGTAGAACCATTTTTTGTTGTCTCTTACCGCAGTAGCCAGTTTAAGTTCCAGCTGGGCTTTGGCCCTTCTAATTTTCTCCCTGCATATCCTCACGACATCCTTGTAGGCCTCCTGAGTTGCCTGCCCCTTCTTCCAAAGGTCGTAAACTCTCCTTTTATTCCTGGGTTCCAGCCAAAGCTCTCTGTTCAGCCAGGCTAGTCTTCTCGCCTGCCTGCTCAACTTACGGCACATGGGGATGGCCTGCTCCTGCACCTTTAAGATTTCCTTCTTGAAGAATGTCCAGCCTTCCTGGACTCCTTTGCCCTTCAGGACTGCCTCCCAAGGGACTCTCTCAACCAGGCTCCTAAAGAGGCCAAAGCCTGCACTCCGGAAGTCCAACGTAGCAGTTCTGCTGACCCCTCTCCTTACTTCTCCAAGAATTGAAATCTCTGTCGTTTCATGATCACTGTTCCCAAGTCATCCTCTAACCATCACATCACCCACCAGTCCTCCTCTGTTCGCAGACAACAGGTCCAGTGGGGCACCTTCCCTGGCTGGCTCACTCACCAAAAAGTACTATCCAGTACTATTAAAAAGTAAAATCCAAGAGTACTTTGTACTTTGGCGCATGGGGAAGTTAGCTGTAGTAAGCACTTCAGTTTGTGAAAATAATCTAGGTTAGGGAGACTTTGGTAGATACAATTAAAATCGTGAATGAATGGAGGAGGTGAATAGTAATTATTCGCTATTTCTCATTATCCTAGTAATAGGTAATACCTAATGAAATTATCAAGTAACTGTTTAACTGGTTTAAGCAAGTACTTCAAAGTGCATTTGCATATAATTATCTATGATTATTTGAAATAGGAGTATAGTATACACAATGGCTTGGGTAAACGTTTAGCTTGGCAAAATGTAGTCATAGGCTGGTTTCGGAATGATATCCCAGAGAGGATTTATACAGTATGTGCCCTATTTCCTATGCTATTTAATTAAACATCTTCCATTGGGCAGTGTCAGAAGACTTAGTTTAATGCTTGACATAGTCCTACTTGACAGATGTAATATAGAAAATAGTATAAGTTATACTTTAAGATCTATGGAAATTATTAATTTACTGTGCATTTTTGACAGTGATTGGTAAGTGTACTGACATTAAGCATACCATTTTTTTTCCTGATGCCATGTTACTTATAATACACTTGCTTTGCTACTGGTTGCAGTTGGAACCCAGGTTCCTAGCCAGTTTATAATTTCTAGGATAAACTGTGCAATAAAACCTAACTATTTCAAAGAAAGAAGCATAATTATGAAAATCCTTGATGCTTGCCACAGCTGCCCTCCCCCCAAAAAAAGAGAAATTCCATCAAAAAAGAAAAAATCCTTCACTGTTTAAGAACAAAATGTCATACTTTGTGAAAAAGATTGTATGTGACAGCACCACCTAGTGTGACCAAACTGCTACCAGAATGGCAGAGATGTTAAAGGTGAAATATGAATCAGATTTATAGGGAAAAAAAAAAAAATGGATGGGCCCTTGAGCAGAATATATTGTTTTATAAAATGGTCATAAGGAAGTCAGCTCAAGAAAGAAAAGAAGATAAATTTCTGGTGCCTAAAGCCAAAGAACTAAAAAGAAGAAAACATGTTAAATGAAGCTGATAAAGGAGAGACAAAAGAGGGGAGGATTTTGACTTTATTGCAAAGGAAACAAACAAAAATTCTTATACTGCTTCATAACTATACGATTCACTGTAATACTCCTGGAAAGTAAGAAGATATTATCATTTTTTTCATTAAAGAAGTAAGAAGGATGATTCCTGAAAAAGATACATTTTTTGACACTACAGATACCAATCTTTTACAAATGCAGTGTAGTTTAATTTAGAAACCATAATATTGTATTGTGAATGGTAAAGTTCATAAGTATAAAGCTGATATGAAACATCAAAGCAATAACTCTGTCTTATAATGCACAAAATGGCCAGAACAAAATAGGTAATGGCAATTGATAAATTACAGGCAGGGGCCATGTCTTTGCACGAGGTTTTCTCCTTTGCCTAAGCTCACAAATCCTTGGTTTCATAGGCAAAGTACTGTTTCTATTAAAATTAATATGGCTCTTTCCAATTACATCAACAGACACTGAATGAAGCCTCAGGTTTGAAAGTTTTAAGTATATCACAAGTTAGAGGTGGAATATGTTTGTTGCTTCTGTGACATAGTTTTACATCTAACCTTTAAGTATTTCTCTATAGGAGACTATGCTGTTATAAATAAAATGGAGTGATATAAATAGATATATTATAGATATAAACAAAAGTGAGGGGTAATCCAGCCAGAGGTCAATAAGGATGGTGTATTATCATGTCAAAAGAATAGTGTTTTTCACAGCTAATATATTTATCCCAGTGGTTTATGTATAACTTTGCTAGAATTGTTTTGTCTAGAAATTGACCTTCTAACAGGGAAAGATCACTGCAAACATATAAGTACCCTGTAATTTTATATATTGAAATAAAAATTACTATCTAGGCAATCTTTTTTTCTCCTAGATTAATATAAACTCTTTCTTATTTTTTTTCCATATGATTTTTTCCCCTCCTACATCTAAAGGATCACATTAAGCTGAAACTTGCATTTTTCTGATTTATTTCGGAAATTTCTTCATGTAGGGGAAATTTTGACTGAAAAAAAAAAGAAAGGAAAAGAAAACTAGTAGAGTGTGCAAATGAGAGAGAGAGAAAGAAAACAGGTCTTTGAGCCAGATAAAATGGATAAGTTTCAGAGATAGCTATAGTGTATGCCATGTGGCTCTTAAGAAAGCACTAGGGATTTAGAGAATCAGAGAAAGAAGAGAAGGATACTGTAGCTCAGTCAGGTTCAGTGAGCTATATAATCTACTTAAGAGTTTGATTAGAAATTCTGTTGTGTCTGGACACTGGGCAGGCTGCCTTGTGGACATGAAGGAAAGCAATGTGTTCTTAAACTTTCATGTGGCAGCACTCCCATTGTTGCCTCTTTTTACTTAATGACACGGAGGCAACCGTGATAAGTCCAAATGGGCAGAGCATGGATTGGCTTAAGTGAACTTCCTATCTATAAGGTATAGATATTCCTATCTTCCTATCCTCATCTGCTGGATTTCTATAGCAACAACTGAAGGCCAGCAACACATTGAGAAAAAAGTAGTAAAATACTTTCCAGCAGTATAATTTGTTCTTATCTTAACTCTACTTCTTTTTCAAAGATTATTCTTGCTTTATTGGGGGATGTCAAAATGTGTTTGCTTCAGAGAGGAGAAAATGGTTAAGAGTAAAACAGTCATGCCTATAGTCCTGGCATAACATACACTCCAGAACACATGTAGATATATATGAATACTTATATTCAATGCACACACTTTTTAAAATTCATTCATACTCCCTACATGTATCTTGTTTCTTACTACTTATTTATTTGAATGACCTCAAATATTATAGCTGAGGTAAATTAAATGAAATTAAATATTTTTTCTCAAATTTTAGTCTGACTTTGCTCTTAGAAGTACTTGGGATTATGTGTTACAAAGATATATTAGTAGGATGCGATTTTAATGTAACCTCTGTAAACAAGTTATAAAAGAGAGAAAACCATTTTAAGGAGCCTGTAAAATGTGAAACTTAATTTCAGTAATGCATATATTAATGAGTTTCATTATATTATCTCAACATAGTAATCTCTGCATAGTCTCAGACTATTTTTTAAATATGCATGCTACCACTGAAAACTTATTTTTGCTCATTTCACACTGTAGAGACCACTGCATGTTGCAAATTGCATAAGTGTTTATTTGCCATTAACACTGAAGATGATAAGCATGCTGTGCTTTAAACTTATTTCACATTATTTACTCCATAAATAATGTAATGAGGAGTCCAAGGTCATACGAGCACTGCATATGCAATAACAATACCTATATACCACACATTCATGTCATCATCATTATAATGACTAATGCTGAAGCATTTTGCCACAAGCAAGAAGATGATATTATTTGAGTGTCTTTCCAACAATCGTTACTTTTCCTACAATTTATTACAACACATTCATTTTCTTCTCTATAAAGTATATCTTATTCCAAGAGCATGCAAGGTGATTGTATCAGTTACACCATAATGTGTTCATGTTATCACTTGAGTCAAACAGAATTTTAGCTGATGTATCCATATCAGAAAGGTATAGTGAATTAACTGGGAATTCTTGAAATGTCCTGAATCTGACACAACTTTAAATGAATCTTCACAGTTTTTAACATAAATTTGTATGAGTTTCTACTAAATTGCTTAAGAAAAACAGGAATAGCACATATTTTATGAATAACAGCCTATGTTGATCAGGTTTCAGTAAATCAGAAACAAGTTTTCCTTGATTACACTTATGGACAGAACTACAAAAATCAAGAGAGAACATTCAGATGAAAGAGAGCTTTTAAGTTATTTTATTATATTTTATTATGAAGGTTTTTCATCCATTCTATCCACTGAAGATTTTTCACTACTGGGGTCTTTTAATTTTCCCTTTCCTCCAAATACCTGCAGAAATTGCTAGTTAATTTGTCGCTGGCTTCTGGACTTGATACACACCATGAATTTTAGACTGGTAGTCCCAAGTAAATTAGGTCAACACCACAATAATCCAAAAGGAAAATACTGTCACACTTCAGTAGGGAAAACTGAATTACTTCTTTAATTAATTATCATAAGTCTTAATGAGCATAAGGTCTAGTTACTCCGAACTCTGCTCTACATTTCAGAGATAGTAAAGAAGGCTCCTCGTTACACACAGCACATTTTTACTTTTTCAGCATATCTATATTCTGCTGCATGAATTCATAGAAAGAAGATGAAATTTACTTCAGCCACTATACAATATTTCCTTTCATTTCAGCAAACCTTCATAGCTATGTGAAGTACTTACCAGAGAAGACAGAAGAGACATGATCAAAACACATCCTAAGACCTCAGGTCTTCCAGTGTTTGGAAAACAACATAAACTCCTGTCTTGTTATGCTAAAAAATGTCAGCATAAAATTCCAGATCAGCTCTGGGCCTCAGAAAAGATATGATCTACTAGCTTTTATGGGACACTCTTCAATATTCATGTTAGGCGCAGTAAAACTATTTGCAGAATCATGGACACTTAAACATATAAAGAAAAATGGCAGAAGGAGATAAAACAGAAATAATATGATCCAAAGTAATCAAAGAATCATTTTAGGAAGAAAGGAAGAACAATTCAACTACATAACTATGAAGCATAGCAATGCCCTTTCCCTTACTGAATATTTGACCAGGGATTCTTAGAAAAGGACACAGTTATATGTGTGTCAGGGACAGGAGAGAGAATCTGGAGAAATCTCTGCAGTAGAAAATGTTTCCATTCTAGTTCTGTTATATACTGAAGAAGTGGGGATATAACTACTGCTGAGATAATGTATCTACTGCATATTGTCTTGTAAGTAGATCAGCAAGGTTGGTATCTTCAGCAAAAGATGAAGTGAGGCAGTATTTGCTAAAATGAAACACTTCTGGAATAACAATTCCGTACACCTTATATACATCTTAGCTGGAGAAGTTGATAATAAGAGAAGGGATAATATTTTTAAGAATCATCAAAAACAGTTCCAAAGGGCTAAGGAACTATTGATGTACTTCCACAGTAGTCATAGAAGCATATTTTATTTCTTTAGTTGGTCACTAAGGACTTGATTTCATATGTTCTACTCTCCTTGTGAGATCTAACAGGTTAGATTCCATCATGGCAGCTGGATTCATATTGCATGACTTTAACCATCAAATGTAACCTAATGAATCCATTATCTTTGGACTGTTTCTAGGACAAATGCTAGTATAGGTTCTTCATGTGTAAACAGTCTGGATAAATAACAAAGCATAGACATTCAGGTTTTAGATAGGCATATTTAGGTTTCCTGACTTCTGCTCCTGAAACTTGAAGAGTTTTAGTCTAACTTAACTGAGCTCAGTATCTGACTGAGTCAAAATGTCTGTCATATCCAAGAAGCCAGAGGAGACAATCAAGTGGTGCTCTTCAGTCAGCAGCTATTGAACTAGTATTGATTATAAGAAAAAGATAATTTAAATGTTGATGATAAATGTAAAGGGTGCATTGTGAGGTCATTGTAGCAACATAAGTCCCCAAATCAGCATGGTATCTTATGACAGGTACCTGATATGCCTTCCCTCTTCAGGGTGAGAAACTGTGAAGGGCAGCTGCAGTGAGGCTGAGCATTATCTCAAAGCTGCAGTCATTCAAAGGAAAGTCATAAAGAGATTTTTAAAATTGTAAAGAAAACAGTTAATGATCATCATAGGAGAAAAGGTATATATAGGAAAATGAGAGATATATATATGTGTGTGTGTGTATTTCAAGAAGGCAGAATGAAGATGAGGAAGAAGCATCCTTTAATTTGTGAGACTACAGAAATTTTCACCCTATAGAGAGGTTAGATTATGTTACTTAAAGGATCTTAAACTTCGAGGATCCTGAACTGCTTGTGCACGGGACAGTTGCTCTGGAGCTTATTCTAAATATCTTGGGAGGTCAACGAAACAATGTAAATTATTATTAAAAAGGAAGTTAATATTCTAGCTGCTCAGGTTTCAAGGGTAAAGCAAAGCTTTGTCTGTCTTTGGCTATGACAAATGGCAACAGGACAATGGGAACTTCATCTGGGTCTAGAAGATATATTAAAGCAGAGTTTCATTTAAGAGGAGTAGTTGCAGTCAGTTCTGAAGAACTAACCAAATCTGTTAACATCATGTAAGTCTAGATGTAGCAAAGTGGATGACATTTCTTTCAGATGATGAAAATAATTGTCTTGTAGCATGTTCCAGTATAAAAAGAAGTGAAAGCAGGTGCAATGGGAGAACATAGGTGATAGACCCAAAGGAATTCAAAGCCTGTTGGAAATATCTTGGGGAACAATGCTAATCCTTTTGTAATAAAGAAGGAAAAATTAAAGTGGGTTCATAATAGCAAGATACCTATTGGAATCAGTAATCATAGTCATCCAAATTCCTTCCTACCCTGTGTTCTTCCAATGCACAAGAGACTGCAGATTAGGCTGATGATCAAATCTGAATTCAAAGAAATCATAGTCCCTTACATTTTCCCAGAGGGCAGCAAGCAGAGACTTCTGTGTAAATTTTGGAGAATAAGGAAAACTGACCACTTTTGGCAGCTAGCCAGCCTCCACCAGAATGCTAAATGTATGACAGATGAGCTTGCAGGACAGGCAGCAGGACCTGATCATTCAGAGTAAGCAAAAGGAGAAAGGTCTGGCTGTGCTCTCTGAAAGACCTTGCCCTGTGATGACCAGGTGATGGGAGAGGAGGGAAAAAATTAGCCTTTTATTCCTAAGGTTTCTTCTGTATAATGCTTTGAATTGAAGAAGAGTGCAGGGAAGTGAGCGCAAAACCTTTTTACCTCTGAGAAAGAAATCAATAAGCAATTTCATAAATGTTTCCATGTGATGTCTGCCCCCTGGGGTTTTCACAGAACAGCTTTTTGGAAAAAAGAATATAGATCTCACTGATCTTGAAAACCATCCTGTAAATCTCTTATTTTCAAGAAACTCAGATAAAAATGTCAAGGCAACATTGGCTGTTACGGTTTAATACTTCTGAGTTTGTGTATGGAATAGGGAAAAGAAGTCTATGTAACATTCAAACCAGTTAGGTCAGTCCTTCAAAATAATAACACTATTTTAGACATCAGTAAATTAAAATTCTTAATGTTGCTCTTCAGTTTCAAGTATATAAGTTTGGAACCATAAATACATTAACCTGGGTTTCTTGGTGAAGCATTCTCTGGCAAATGTTTTGGGCTATCCAGCATCCTTCCTTTTCTTACATGGTCTGTTCTCCAAATTACAGAAGTATATTTTTCCCCTGCTATGAAATAAACGAAAGGAAAAGATATAATAAGAAGATAGGACAGACTGTGGTGATCATACGCAGGGCTTGGTCAGGCAAGTGTACTGATCAGCCACAATTTACACACAACCAGACCCTTTATATCCATTTCTGTCTGTTCCTCCTTTGTTCCTCCCTACTGTCCCTTCCCTCATCAGTTGGCACAGTCCCACCAACCCCCCTCCAACATCCTGGACCCTCAAGTTTGCATCCTTACCGGTTACAAAGTCACAGTTGCCTGCAGTTTTGTGATTCACAAGATCATTTCACACACTTCAATTAGTGTGACTGACAAATATTTGCTTCTTTGTCTCCATTGTTTGTCAAGTCTACGCCTCCAAATCTTTTGTTTATGGTTTTCCCCTTTTCCTTGATGTCCTATTTGACAAGGCTGTCAATCAGGCAGTCTTACTGAAATAAACATTGCAATACTGAACATACTCTTATCAATTAGTTTGACTGGCTAGATTTGGTTCTCATCACTCCCTCCCTTATCATTTGCGAGTCAGGTTTGTGTCTCTGTATGTTCTTGTGTATGGTTTTCCTTCTTTCTCATTATTCCTTTTTGCACTGAAAATGTCCTTGACCAGACACCCTTAAAAGTGTAGAGGTTTTCTCCTTCCACATGCCCTTACATATACCTTTTGCCACATCTCTTCCATCTTCCTTCTGGCAGCACCCTTGTGTTCCAACCCTGTGTCTTCTCAGTACTCCTTAGCATTCTATATATTTGCTAGTCCCAGTCAGCAGTCTGCAGTCTTATGAAACAGGCCAGTGAGCCAGAATCTCTTTTCCCATATCTGCTGACCAAATCTTTGACTGCTTTCCACTTCCCATTTATTCCCCTTTCGCAGTCAGGTCTCAGTTGCCTGGCCTAAATAGTGTAAGCCGCACCTCGAGTACTGTGTTCAGTTTTGGGCCCCTCAGTACAAGAAGGACATCGAGGTGCTGAAGCGTGTCCAGAGAAGGGCAATGAAGTTGGTGAAGGGTCTAGAGAACAAGTCTTATGAGGAACGGCTGAGGGAGCTGGGGTTGTTTAGTTTGGAGAAGAAGAGGCTGAGGGGAGACCTTATCACTCTCTACAACTACCTGAAAGGAGGTTGTAGTGAGGTGGGGGTCGGTCTCTTCTCCCTAGCAACAAGGGATAGGACGAGAGGAAACGGCCTCAAGCTGCACTAGGGGAAGTTTAGATTGGATATTAGGAAAAACTTCTTCACTGAAAGGGTAGTCAGTCCCTGGAACAGGCTGCCCAGGGAAGTGGTTGAGTCCCCATCCCTGGAGGAATTTAAAAGACGGGTGGACGTGGTGCTTGAGGACATGGTTTAGTGGTGGACTTGGCAGTGATAGGTTAATGGTTGGACTCGATCTTAAGGGTCTTTTGCAACCTTAATGATTCTATGATTCTATGATTCCTTCATCCCACCTTCCTCCAATATTCTCCGTCCCAGGATTCTTCATTCAGCCTGTGTCCTGGCCTTTTTCTTGTGTCCTTATCTCACTCTGTTGCTTTTGCTGGTCTTTTGACCAGAATGGAAATTCAAAATAAATAAAAGAAGATGAACAATGAAACAAGCAAATGAAAAACAAAAGAAAAAGGTCAGACCTTCTAAGGTGGCTTCCAAGTCTGAGTTACAGACAACTTTTATAAAGGTAGAAGCTGTTGTCATTTCTAGATCAGATTTGCCTGCCACTTGAATATTACTTATTTTCCCATTGGCTACTGTTGTAACTATAAATGTACAAAAACATAAGCTGATATGTTTTTAAAACAGGTTTTCTCACAGTTACATTTGATCTTACACTCAAAACATTAATTGAAGAAACTATTTCATTTACTCTTGTCTAAGAGTAGAACAAAGCAGGATAAAAATTTAGGAAGTAAAAAGGGGTATATATCAGGAAGGTGAAATTGAAAGAGTTGGATTCATGGCTGTATTGCAGCTACTGCTGATTTACGGCATCCATGAACACTTGCATCACATCAATATAAAAATGATGAATCAAGCCTGGTTGTAGCTATAGTAAAGGTATTTGTTGATTTTCCAATCACAAAAGTATGTTTGACTTTTATGATTGTGAAGTATCATCTCTTATTCTTTTTTTTATAATTGGATTTTATAGGTTTAAATATGCATTTCATTTTAAATTTTCTCACTAAACAAAATAATGAAGTAGGCAATATTACAGAAGATATTATTTACATATACACATAAATATAGAAATATGCAATACAATATATTGTTACATATAATGATCAAATATGATCAATTTTTGCAATATTTATTCTTCCTTTCTTTTAATTTATTTTGGAGTATAACACATTAAAGCTCCTTTCCAAAAACCATCATCACTGAACTATGAATTATTTTGTTGATTACAAATAATGACAAATGCCAAATTCAGTTAATTATGTCTGCAAATGACATGTGAACTTTTCATTATAGTATTTTTCCACTTGTATTCCATCTCATTCTAAAAATAAATTATTGCAAAAAACAGTAATACATAATACATATATTTGTTTCTTTTAAATGGTTGTATAATAAACCATGGAATCATTCAGGTTGGAAAAGATTTCAGGAGATCACCTAGTCCAACCTCCTGCACAGCACTGAGTTCAGAGCAGGTTGTTCAGAGCTTTGTCCAGTTCAGTCTTGAAATCTCCAACCTCTAACTGTAACTTCACTCCAAATGGACATAACAGTCATGTATTCCCACCACTATCCACAATAAGGAACCAAAGAAGACACAAACAATGGATTCACTGTTACCTTCTGTTGACTTTTAAAAGGCTCAGCCCCACTCAGCTATGGGCACCCTTAGAAATAATACTCTAATCTGAAATGAATGTAGGTGCCTAATTTACAGTAATCTCATTGCATATATCTATATTGCTAAATGAAGGATCTTGAGTGAATGAGCTCTTGTACTGCATCCCTGATAATTAATCTTGATTACTTGTTAGACTGCTTCCTGGCTCAGTTTTAGATTGCTCCCAAATAACTTGTTCCCTCAGTAGTTTGACATAGAAAAGGCTGTCCCTTAGCAGTATGGAAACAAGTCTGACAGTGTCACTAGGCCTCAGGGACTAATCACTGGTTATCTTTTTTTTTTTTTTTTTAAGTTTAGGAATAGACATTAATTTCACACATGCACATATTTCTGCAGAATCAAGTATCTGTTGGAGCTATATGTGCCTTATCTGCAAAACTGAATTTTTGGGAACTCAAATCAGATGGTGGATATGGATGGCCTTTGACACTGCCTCCCACAGCATTCTCCTGGAGAAGCTGGCTGCTCACGGCTTGCATGGGTGCACTCTGCACTGGGTTAAAAACTGGCTGGACGGCCGAGCCCAGAGGGTGGTGGTGAACGGAGTCAAATCCAGTTGGCGGCCGGTCACGAGTGGTGTTCCCCAGGGCTCAGTATTGGGGCCGGTTCTGTTCAAAATCTTCATTGATGATCTGGATGAGGGGATTGAGTGTACCTGCAGTAAGTTTGCAGATGACACCAAGCTGGGTCGAAGTGTTGATCTGCTGGAAGGTAGAAAGGCCCTACAGAGGGACCTCGACAGGCTGGATCAATGGGCCAAGGCCAATTGCATGAGATTCAACAAGGCTAAGTGCCGGGTCCTGCACTTGGGTCCCAACAACCCCATGCAAAGCTACAGGCTTGGGGAGGAGTGGCTGGAGAGCTGCCCGGTGGAAAAGGACCTGGGGGTGTTGGTTGACAGCTGCCTGAACATGAGCTAGCAGTGTGCTCAGGTGGCCAAGAGGGCCAACGGCATCCTGGCTTGTATCAGGACTAGTGTGGCCAGCAGGACCAGGGAGGTGATAGTGCCCCTGTACTTGGCACTGGTGAGGCTGCACCTCGAGTACTGTGTTGAGTTTTGGGCCCCTCACTACAAGAAGGACATGGAGGTGCTGGAGCGTGTCCAAAGAAGGGCAATGAAGTTGGTGAAGGGTCTAGAGAGCAAGTCTTATGAGGAGGGGCTGAGGGAGCTGGGGTTGTTTAGCCTGGAGAGGAGGAGGCTGAGGGGAGACCTTATTGCTCTGTACAACTACCTGAAAGGAGGTTGTAGTGAGGTGGGGGTCGGTCTCTTCTCCCTAGCAACAAGGGATAGGACGAGAGGAAACGGCCTCAAGCTGCACTAGGGGAAGTTTAGGTTAGATATTAGGAAAAACTTCTTCACCGAGAGGGTGGTCAAGCATTGGAACAGGCTTCCCAGGGAAGTGGTTTAGTCTCCATCCCTGGAGGTATTTAAAGAACGGATAGATGTGGTGCTCGGGGACATGGTATAGTGATGGACTTGGCAGTGTTAGGTTAACGGTTGGACTCGATGATCTTAAGGGTCTTTTCCAACCTTAACGATTCTATGATTCTATGATTCTATGATTCTATATAAAATCAGATGTACAGTTATAATATAGCTACTGCAAATGCATGTAATTATGGAGTCAATATACCTTATACAGAAATTAAGGAAAACATTCCATACATTTGCCTATAATGTTGAGGGTATAAAGTTAAAAAAAAGATTTCTGTCTTATTTTTTCATTCCAGAATTTCATACCATTTGAACTAGACAAATAAACACTGTATGCATCAGTTCAATTACTATATTCATTATTCAGTGCAACTGCATTATTCAGTTAGATTGGAATTAAAATTAAATTGAAATTACAATCTGAATTAACTGTAATGCAGGAATTTATAAATTATACTGTCTTTGTGCTACACTTGTGCTGCATTTCATTCAAAATTCACATAGAAATATAATTAAATAGGAATTAGTCACTTACTTTAGTTTTACATTAATTATCTTTTATTGGAAACACAAGAATAAACAGGAAAATCACAATTAAGCCAGCATTTTATTTGAGGTCTAATGACAACTCCCTAGAGTTAGGGTGTTTTTTAAAGACAATACTTTTTCATACTTGTATCAGTTGTAATGAAAAACAAAAAGGTAGTTAACATATACTCAAGGACATGCTTGAGATCTTTCCTGATGGTTTGTAATACCTTCATGTCTCATTACCTGAAAATTATTTGTAGAGTAAATTGCTCCTCAGTGTAATATCAAAATGTAATATAAAAAGATATCAAAATAGTCGCTGGCATATCTTCAACTTCATGGGAAATGGCTTCTGTCATCATTCCCTGTTAGGAGCACTTCACTTTTGATTGTGAGCATTATCAAGCAAGCATTTTTTTATATGAATTTAGTAACGCATAAAATCTCCCAGTTTACATATGGCAAAAGACAATCTTGTCTTAAGAATAATAATAAAAAGCTAGGTGTTTTTTATATGCATAAGTGTAATTGTAATATATTGTAATTATTATTTACATTTCTGAAAAAAAAAAAGTCAAATATGTAGGAATACTTGAAGATACATGCACAGACTAAATAATTGACCATGCTTTGAAGCTCCCACTTACCAAATACATTGTGCAATTTCACACACTTTGGATTTCAAATTTAAACACTAAAAGTTTGTCCACTAAATTGTCATCTAAATGCACTAAACTATATCAGCCATCTGAAAAGTCCTGTGTATTGCGTACACACATGTGCAAAAGGTTCTAAATTGTGCACAAGTTTTCTGAATGTGTTTCACAGTCACAGAGCAGTGGAATAGACAGTTGCAGTATGTATGCAACATGCTCAACACAAGCCTCTGGGCATCTTTTAAAATGACAACTTAGGCACGTGAAAACTATTGGGTAGGCGGCATTGACTGCAGGGAGACATTTTAAAGCACATACGATGCATTATTTCCCTCATCATTCTTTTGTGGAGGGAATGAGGTTTTATCTTTAAAAAAAACCCAACCAACCAAACAAACAGCAAAAAACCAAAAACCAAACCAGGATCACCATTCAATATATGGGTCATATACTGTTGCTGTGTTACTTGATGAGGAACATATGAGCCAACAGCAAATAGACCAGTCTGTGCAATGACAGGAGGAGAGTCTGTGTGGAATAGTAAACGTCTATCCACAGGAATGTTTATACTCAAAAGCCATAAATACATTAGTCATCTAAATAATATCCAATGATCATTATATTTTAATTTCCTAGTGGAAAAGAAGGAGAAGACATGCAAGAAATCAAGAGGTGAAAACACTTGGTAAAAAGAAAGGAAGGTCAAATAACACCTACTTTCATTTTCTTTCATGTATATCTGAAATCTCTTTAATGCATAGTTGGAGTACAGAGTAAATCTGTTCCTCTGTCAGATTTATTTCCCTTTCATACATTAATTTATGAAGATTTCACTCTAAATAGGGCCTCAGTATCAACAAGGAACAGCAAATTTATTCCTTTAATATGTTTATTCATTCAACATACTTGATAATCATATTTCACTTTTCCTTTGCTTATTGTTGATTAAACAGATTGTTCCTTTATGAAGCAGTTTTATACTCAATTTTGTTTGAAATTAAATGTCTATCCATTGTATCATTTATATTTGTATCACTCTCCTTTCTTTTTTTAATGCCATTTTGACTCTTCTGATTATTCCAAGCTTTCAAATACCTAAAACTACATTGCTAAAAGAAATTTAAAAATATAATTGATTTTAATTCTAATACCCTTATAATGAGATATAAAAACACAAATACGACCTGTTATAGATATTTATAATTTATGAATTGCAACAAGATATTTACCTGAGACCAAAATAATATATTACATGAAACACTATTCTAAAATTAAAACTGACATACTACAAAAGCAGCTTTCAGTCTTTTCAAACTTCCACTTAATCCCTCAGCATTAAATAACCACATTTATATTTATGCATATATATATATTTACACATATGAATATACATATATATATTTATATGTGTATACATATATAAATAGAGAGATATTTATGGGAGTCTGCCATCTTTCAGCAATGCTAAAGTGCATTGAAGTTCAAGAAAAGCTGGCCAATGACTTCAGCAGTTAATGTAAGAAGATAAAGACTAATACTCAACCTTTTTCTGCTGTTAGAAGAAACAAACTGCTGAACTGATGGACTTCTCTGAAGAATGGCTGTTTACCACAAACAAGGTAAATTTTCTTAACCTTTCTGATGCAGTTTCTTAACCTTCTGAGGCTCCTGGAGAAGCAGACAGCTCCTTAGAAAGCCGGGACTATGAATTTATGGCCATGTACACCAGAGTCTCTACTTTGGGGGCGGGGGGGGGGGGGGAAGCTTCCCTTTTAGCTGATCAGTTAAGTGATGTTGGAAGATAATGCAGGGTATGCAAGAAACAAAATCTAATACAAACATACAAAACCAGGAGCATATGCCAGACAGTATTAAGAAAATATCACAGAGATGCCACCAGAGCATTTATTATCAAAGCTAAAGAAAACTGAATGCAAGAGAATAACTACTGAAAGTGCATGATTTATGCTTTTAAAAGCATCTGATAGTACTAACCTACAATAGCATTTCTAACATCTTCATTATTAATGAACATGCAGCTCACAAAAAGTTTCCTATTCTTGTTCATAAATAAGGAGTTTTTTAAATGTGTAACAGACACTTTTGCACTTAGATATCTGTAGGAGAACATTACTCTAGGGAGTTATATGTGGGATGGATGTATTTATACACAAGGAAAGGATGATCCTCTTAGCTTCCAACATAACTGTCAGAAACTGTTTCTTCTCATATACAGCAAAATCCTTTAATGACAAATATCTCTGAAACCCGCTGTCTCAAGCTCAAGTGCCTGATTCAACACTAAATTTATTCAGTCAAAACCTCCCCCTTTCCTCCTGTTAGTAACCCAACTTTTATCTTTATACTAAAGGACAGCAGCTGGTTTCCTGAAGACTGAGAGGAAATGACACTTCTTTCAAAGCAGCTGTAAATAACGTTTCATGCAGCCACTAGTAATATAGTTCTTTCAACTGTTTTTATAATAATTGGCATTTCTTAATGAGTGGCAGAACAGTTTTATAAATAAAAATGCTGAGTACCTTTGAGAAGTGTCAGAATAATTACCATTCTAGAACATATTTGCTTGGAAAATATGCCAAACTTTCAAATCAGTTTTCAATAGTTATAACTGAATTACTATAAAGTGATCCAGACTCAGTTCTCCTCTTATTATCAGTTAGCTTGGTTTGCTAATGGTAAGGAAGTTATTCGTGATTTATACCAGAGTAAGAAAATAAACTTTCTATTTCATATCATTTATGTCTGTTCATATTCCAACACAGTAAGTAAATCATACTGTATTTTAAGAGAATTAATTACTTCTGCTGGCATAGACTTGAGTGACTTTTAGTACAAAAATCAGCTTCTATAAATTTTTAAGATTAGAATCAGAATCAAACTGAAAAAGCAAGGATTCAGGACCTACTGATTAAAGGCTGATTACAGCAGCTCTGATTCTTTCAAATGGCTTTTTGTAACTGCCTTGGCTCTGATCACGTTCTAGCAAAGATGATTGCACCAAGCAGTCTTACTAGCCTTAATAAATTAGAATTCTTTCTGGAGTACTATCACGACAAATAAAATCATTGGGACTACTAGCAGGGTAATGTATCAGCCTGTGAGGATCAGGTGGCAGAATCTTATATATGAGACTATTTATTTTTCTTCTTTGAACATCTGATCATTTTTGGGTGCCATCACATTTGTTCGAAGTGTGACTGGTTGTCTTTTGTAAGTAAGTCCTGCAGGAGAGTTTGCTGAGTTTATTCTTTCTTTAAAAAAACAAACAAACAAACAAAAAACAAAAAACAAACAGCAAAATACCAAAAAATACAATTTAACTATTACGGTCTGAAGCAAGGCTTTTTAAAATTAAAAAAAAGGGAGATAATCATTAAGGTTATTTTAAATGGGCATGGAGTAGTGATCCTACAGCCACAGCCAATAGAAAATCCAGGTTTCCTTTACCATGAGAGTGCTTCTGAATGTTGCTAATATATGTTGCAAAAGCAATTGCCTGAAGACAAGTTGAATAAACAGTATCCTAATGCAAAGACCATATTTATAGTGCATTTGGACATTTAGGACAAGGAAAATCTGATAACCTATGTCAAACTTTCTTTTTTAGTGCAGTTACAAAAACCACCAATATAGTGAGAAAACAAATGTTCTTTTAATCCCTTACTTGCAAGTATGCTATATTTTTTGTTAATGTAAGAGAACAAGGATAATATGGGAGACGAGTGTGGAAAGGTGAATATTATTTAGAAAATTATTATCAGAATTCAGAGGCATATTGTTTAAAGGAGTGACCTAATAAATGCTTCATGAAAGAAAGAATGCTTTAAGATTTTTAAAAACTTCCTAAAGCAGTAGTGATAGCCAATATAGAAACCCCTAAATGCATAGATTAAATGGTGATCTACTGCTGCTACAATTCAAGTTTACAGTGCATAAAATTCTGATAAGCATGACAAGTTTTTTAGATAAAAGCATTTGGTTATGTAGTTTATCAACCATGTAAATATTGCACACATAAAACTGTAAAAGATGCTTGAAATACTATGAGTATCTTTCAAAGATAGATCATTAGGCTACAGATCTAATAATGTTTCTTATACAGATTTTGCCCTTCTCATGCTGTTCCACATAATTATATAAAAAGCACAAACATAAGTACTTGCATATGCTTTAGCAAATGTTGATATATACATTTTCTTCTGTGTTTTTTTTCAAAGATAAATTTTCAGAATTTATAATATATGTATCAGATGTGCTGTGTAGTGCTTGGAGTCTTCATAGTTTTGGAAGTAGCAGCTTTGTCCTTTCCAATTATTTCACAGTTATGTCAGTAGTGCAAAAACTTCAAAAATCAGCTGTATTTTGGCTATTGATTTTTACTGTGAACAAATAATCAATCAGCCATTAATCAATAACTAAAATAAAGCTGATATTGATTATTTGTTCATAGTAAAAATTAAACCTATGGTTTGTATCCAAAAGAGTATAAAAGTATCGTGCTCCAGTTTCACAAGAAAGGGGAGCTACAAAGAAGATGGAGACTCCCTTTTTACAAGGAGTCACATGGTGAGGACAAGGGGTAATGGGTACAAGTTACTCCCAGGGAGATTCTGGTTGGACAGGAGAGGTAAATTTTTCACAATGAGAACAGTCAATCATTGGAATAATCTCCCCAGGGAAGTGGTTGACTCCACTACGCTGAACATGTTTAAGACTCAGCTGGACATGGTGCTGGGCCATCTCGTCTAGATTGTGCTAGAAAGGTTGGACCAGATGATCCTTGAGGTCCCTTCCACCCTGGTATTCTATGATTCTATGAAGAAGTACTTTTAGTCTGCCTAAGACTGTCTGCTGAGCCTACACAACTCTGTCTGATCTGGTTACCATTCTGTTCTCCAGCAGCTCTGTTTTCATTGGTCACATAACTATTCATAATGAAATCTTCTTATAAAGCTTCACAAGAAGCTACTGAGAATATTCACTACTTGTTATATTCTGTTTCTTTTTCCTTCTGGGACATTCCACCTTAATAAGATGGCACTCTGCCTATCTATGGAGACAGACAATTCCAACTAAAATCTTTCTACTTTAGCATACTTTATGCTTTGATCTTGAATGAAAGGAAATTGCTGCAATATGTAATATAGCTTACAGAGAGGCACCTTCAATAATGTTTATTTAGGTATTTCTATTTTTTCATATTGATTAATATAAAAATTATTAAAGCATTTCAGATATCTCAGCCTTGTAGAGTGATATGTTCTACCTCTTTAAGGTTTTCAGAAGAAATCAGTCATGTGGCAACTATTCTCTTATTTCATTACCGCAAAAAAATGAAGCACTGATTTTGTATATATTTTAATATTACAGCATTAGCTTTGATAGAACAGCTTTTGAAAGAGTAGAACAGGATGAATAAGGTGGCAGGAAATGGTCTGTTATGTGATACTTCCTGCAAGATACTTCCTGTGTTGTACTTTCAGATAGCTAGTTTAATATTATAGAGAAAGATAAACAAATTATGTTAATATTGGCATGTACATATGTGTTTACTTGCTGCATATTGTATGTTTGTGTCTGCATAATTTAAATAGGCACACATATATATGTCTCCATCTAATCACTCATATGTAAACACCTACAAACTTTAGCCTATATCCCACCTTAACTTAAGAAAATAAGGAACATACCTCTGGAATGTTATGGAAACATAGCTTTCTATATTGTCAATGAAGAGAGAATCTCCACAAGAAAAGTCAGATACTGAATGTATTTTCTCTTTACTAACTTTATAGGGAGCTTAGGGCAACCCTACTCCTTGTTCCAAGTGTCTTATTTTGATACTTAAATAGGTACCACTGTAGATATGGAAGATGGGTCAAGGCTAAAAACAAATAAAAGAAGTTTTGGCCACACCAGTTTTTCTGTGAGAGCTGATTTCTGTGCAGTAAGAAAATGCTTTACCTCTTCACTCCTTTTTCCAATCCTTTCCTTTTCTATATCCTTTGACTGAAGCCTTAATCAGTGAAGGCTCAACAATTCAGGAATTTCAGTTTTATACTGCTGCAAAGTCCAGAAGATTTAGAAAAGACTTTTGATGGGAATCACTCATGAATAATTTTGACATTCTACTGATTCCCAGATAAAGCTGTCAGCATTTTTTCATGTTTTCAGACAGGCAATCAACATTGTATCATTAATAATGCCGAACAGTAGAACAGTTGACAACAACGGGAAAGGGATTATGGTTGTTACAATAATGTTACTAATGTGCAAATCTATTAAAAAAATACATATATGTGACTGAGAACAAACATGAGCACTCTATTACCTAGATTAGCCCAGGATAATGCAAACAAATATAAACTACATCTTTCTTCCCTGCTGTGGCCACCCATGTCCAGGAAAGATTTACCCCTAGAAAAAGGAGGTAGAAGTTTCTCCATGAACCAACACCTGAGGAAGTTTTCTAACTTATAGTAACATTTAACATTATACATGACTTCCCAAGACCACTGACACTAATAAGCTGCTTAGGGAGTATGTTGAATCAGTGTACCCTTTTACAGCCTTAAGTTGCAATCACTTCTTCACTTTCAAGTCTGTTTTGGCTTCTGGAAGATTCCTTAAAGAAGAGATGAAAGTTGATCAAAAGTAAGCATTCAAGGAAAGCTTTTCAAAAGCAGTTAGTCTGTGTGAGCCTGTCCCCATGTAAGGAACATTAGGCTGAGCTTGAACACTTCTGAAAATGTTACCTCTATCTCCCTCAGGAACTATGATGTTTTCCTAGTAGTCAGTGTAATTATATGCCCAAAGGAAAATACGTGCCATTGGCATGACATAGTTAATATTCAAGCTTGGGTGTTGGAATCCAGACCATGCTATAATAAAAGGGAATAATTTATGGGAATGAGGATATAACTACAGATAATGTGGTAATCTGTTTCCCCACCTTATCAATATTGTGGTCTTTCACAAATACAGAAAGTAAAATGTTAATTTACGATTTAATTTAAATGTCTACTTTAAACAATTGTAACTTCCAACAAAGGCAGCATGACAGAAAAATTCCTGTTCTGAACAATATGAAAGCAGTAGAGAAAGGAGATAAATCAATGACAGAGAGCGAGTACTTTCAAATTAATTGAGAGGGATAACATAAAAAATAGTAATTTATGTATATAAATAGACAAATTATACTACAAGATGAATGCCAAAATCATGGAACAATAACAGAACATCTTTGGGCTTTGAAGAGGTTGATCTGTGTGACATTCTGATATAATCACAGATAGTGACAGAGGCTTGTAAACATTAGTGACCTCTCATGAGGAACAGGAAGAAACAAAAGGGAGACAACAAAAAGGTAATTCTATTTAAATCAGGATCACTAAACTTTATTATCATAAAGTATAACAACAGCCATATTTGTTGATATGTTAGTATAAATAAGATAAATATTAGTATTAATATCTTACTGGGAATTAAGTTTACACCTCTGACTCTGTTTTTAAGTGAAAGTATGAGGTTTTTTTCTGTGAGACTGCCAGGTAAGCAGGATCCTCTGAATTTATACACAGTGACATCATTATTCTCAGGAGAAGAGGTTTGACCTAACCAAAGCAATGAATATTATACATGTATATGAACTTTAAGGTAATTTAGGCCCATTAGAGATTAGGTAAATGCTAAACTCTTGAACTGCTTGGCAGTAATTTTTTCACATGAGCAGAGACTTAATATATAGATTCACTATGGCATCATTACCCAATAAACTTCTAAAAGTACATTTCAGCAGTCTCAGTTTCTAGTGTAACTCTCACCCCTACAGGTGAGATTGGCAGAAAAGATGCCAAAGAGTATACAGATCTAGCTCCTATGAACTTGCATTACATAATCATTAGATAAAACACAAAACCAGTATTGAGGCAGAGATGAAAATGTCATCTCATTCTATCCAAGAATTGTCCTAGCCATTAGCTCAAAATGTCATAGCTAATCTTGTTCATTCTTTCTTTCTTGAAACATTAGTCCTTAATTCTGTTACACAATGAAGAACAGCTGCATAAGAACACGTCCACAAAAAAGAATGCCGTGCCAAAAACCTGACAGGTTTGAATTTTTCCCTTACAGAAAAGAAGAATCTCCAACATCTTAAACAGATGTTGAGTAAAAATAAAGGTTATATTCTGAGTGCATGTGTTTTAGTTTCATTTGTGAGTCTTTTTTTTTTTTTTTCCTAGTTTAAAACCATTGCCCTGTGTCCTGTAATTACAGGCCCTGGTAAAAAGTCTTTCTCCATTTTCCTTGTAAACCTCCTTTAAGTATTGAAAGACTGCAATAAGGTCTTCCCAGAGCCTTCTCTTCTCCAGGCTGAATAACCCCAACTGTGTCAGTCTTTCTTCACAGGAGAAGTGTTCCATCCCTCTGATCATTTTTGTGGCCCTCCTCTGGACCCACTCTAACAGGTCCATGTCTTTCTTGTACTGGGGACCCCAGAGCTGAAAGCCGTACTCCAGGTGGGGTCTCACCAGAGTGGAGTAGAGGGGCAAAATCACCTCCCTCGACCTGCTGGCCACGCTTCTTTTGATGCAGCCCAGGATATGGTTGGCTTTATGGGCTGCAAGTGCACATTGCCACACATTATACACAGAATATGATTGCAAGGCTTTTGGATTCTACAATAGGAGTCACGGCCTTAAAAAATAGTTACTTTGATACTGAATGTTGAAATATTTCAACATTCAGTATATAGAAGTATAGAAGTCTATACTTCTAAATAGTAGCTCTACCTGCACGATGTAATGGATAAGCAATATATTTAAAAGTGGGTTGTATGAGGATCAGCATACTGAACTGCTCAAATTGAACAAAAAGAAACACTGAGATTAGAAATATTCTGAAAATGTCTTTTTGCTGTCAAGATTAAGGTTCTATCTATAATAGCAAGATATTTTTCGTAGAAACTCCTGTTCTTCAGAAGGAATTGATCAGTAAATCATTTATGAGTCCTCTGCACCTACAATGTGTTGATTGGTTGCTTGCTTGTTTTTCCTTTGGAACAGACTTGGTTGATCTCTTGGACTGAACATCACTAACATGCATATTGTTCAAAGGTATATGGAAGATCAAGCATTTCTGCATTAGGTAGTGTTGGGCATTTGATGAGCACCTGGAACAGAATTTCCAATTAAGTTTTCTCTATAGGAAAGTGTAGGTTTTTTTCTGGGGGAAAAAAAAAGATAAAAATAATAGTTTACCTTCATCAAACCTCATTAAAACTGCTTCAAAAACCCAACCAATGAGTGGCATGGGATGATCAGGAGAATTTCTTCAAAAACATATTTCTGTTCCAAACTACAGTTTAATGTAGATGTGGCATAAGGCAACTTAGTTTGGACTAAACCTTTACACAACAAAGGCAAGTGTTTTTGAGAAAGTATTATCTGAACTTCAGTTCAAAGCTATTATGAACTAATGATGCTATGAGTCTTGAACTCACGATTACTTTTGTAAGTCTGTCCCTAAGAACTCCCTTTTTTAAAAATTTATTTTATTAATCTATTCAAGCAATTAAAGATTCAAGTAACAAAGGTGCCAAATTCAAGGCATGATTTCTGCATCCACTGATAAACCTGCTCTTGTCTTTCATGTGACAAGATCAAGCTCAAAAATGTGCTATGTCTGATAATGAAAAAAGAGTATCTGGGTAGTAACCACTGCTGGTTTAAGCTTTCTAGGTCCAGAAATTATTAATTAAGTCAATTACAGTGTTTAGAAACTTTGCTGTGTTATAGTAGGATACAATTGCAAGAAGAATATCTTAATTTACAAACAAAATATATCAATTGTTGACAAAAAGATATTAAATCAAATGATGGACAAATTAGGTTTGTATGTTCACTGACCTACAATGGTGTAGGACATCATACATTAATATAAAATTGACCCGTACCTATGTAATGAAAGAGGTGAGGTCTTGTTTCTTCAGAGTTTTCCTATTTTTTATTGCTAATAATTACATTTAAAACTTTTAAGATTATGAAATAGAAGAATTTTAATTGTTCCTGCAGCAGATTTTTGACAGGAATGTTATAGATTATTTCATTTACAACTCTAAAATATTCTATAGTAACTAAAGCTGTGGGGATGTAATATTTAGGTGTTCTTTCTTTACTTGAAAACTGTAAACAGAGAAAAATTGTGATATTTTTTCTTTCCCCCAAGAAACTGTTTATCTCAATAAATAATGATTTGATACTATACATATGCCAAGTACTGGTCTAATCTGACTTCACTTTCAGTTTCTAATTAGACATCTGCTAAAGTCCATAACAGGAAATCTAATAGAGTTGTGTTGTAATTTGTCAAAGTGATTAATGATTCACAGTGTTAAAGTGTCCATAAATGAAGCTCTTATGTGAATCATTATACAAGTTGAAATTAAGCTCTTTTGCTTTTATGAAGAATGTTTCAAACTTGTATTATTACCGGCAATTACAACAGCAAAACACCCCAAAAAAGAAAAGATCAGATGATAAAGCTATTTTTTGCCATCATTCCCTAATTGGAATACTTATGCTCAATGTAACTGCCAAAAATAATGAAAAAACCATTTTTCTCTTTTTTCCTCTCCTTTTCTCTCTAGCTTTTTGACATTCTAAGATTTTAATGAAAATATGTGGAGAACTCTTAACTGTACAGTTTCCAAGTTGATGGGAAAATTTATGAAATAACATTCATTAATTTTGGTATTATTTAATGAGTTATACAAAAAATTCTTCTGTATTGAATTTATTCATTTTGACAACTGCAAGTGCAGGATTCATATGTTTTCCTATAGTCATTTACAGTTCTTCAGAAAGTCAGCAGAAAGTCAATATGGCTATTAAGTATCACAGCTGAGTTGAGCAAGTTTTTTTATGGCCTTCAAGTTTAAAGTATTTTTCAGTGTTTGTTAAATCTGTGTCTTATTTTGCTTCAGGTATGATTTTTTAAAAAAACATTCTGGACAATAAAGACAGAACATTTCCTTTGCCAAAATAAATGTGTAAATAAATAAATAAATCTTATATGTCAGAGAAGTTACCATGCGGGCTGTGAGCCCTGTGACTAAACAAAAATTTACTGAGTGAAAAAAATGATGGCAATCTGTTTCCTCGCTTTGCAGAGGAAGTCATTTGTATTCTGTCATGTGAAATTCCTTTCACACCTCTTAGAAGGCAGATGGTAACCAAGATTTTCTCCTGCTGCTCTAGAAAATATGTGTTTTTCCAACAGTGTGTAGCTTGTGTGTAGCAATACCTTCTTACTCACCAAGTAGATAGGTGGTACAAAGTATTGAAACTCTGCCCACAGTTCTTGCATACCTTCAAAGAATTTTTAAGAGGCAGTGATCTTTAGAACTTAGAATCACAGAATGCTTTGGGATGGAAGGGACCTTAAAGATCCAACCCCTCTGCCATGGGCAGGGACACCTTCCACTAGACCAGGTTGCTCAAAGCCCCATCCAACCTGGCCTTGAACACTTCCAGGGATGGGACATCCACAGCTTCTCTGGGCAACCTGTTCCAGTGCCTCACCACCCTCATGGTAAAGAATTTCTTCCTTATATCTAATCTGAATCTACCCTCTTTCAGTTTAAAGCCATTACCCCCTGTCCTCTCACTACATGTCCTTGTAAAAAGTCTGTCTCCAGCTTTCTTGTAGGTCCCCTTCAGGCACTGGAAGGCTGCTATAAGGTCTCCCGGGAGCCTTCTCTTCTCCAGGCTGAACAACCCCAACTCTCTCAGCCTGTCTTCATAGGAGAGGTACTCCAGCCCCCTCTGATCCTTTTCATGGCCCTCCTCTGGACTTGCTCCAACGGCTCCTTCTTATGTTGGGGGTCCCAGAGCTGAATGCAGTATTCCAGGTGGGGTCTCATGAGAATGAAGTAGAGGGGAAGAATCACCTCCGTCAACCTGCTGCGCATGCTTCTTTTGATGCAGCCCAGGATATGGTTGGCTTTCTGGGCTGCAAGCGCACATTGCCAGGTCGTGTTGACTTGCAGTATTGTGTCTTTTTTGATAATGGGAAAAAAGAACAGAATAATTGTTTCAAATTGTGAAAGTACATGGTGAATCAGAGACAACATAATGTACAAGGTCAAAATTCCATCTGGTTTGTTGGACCAAGCTGGGTGGTGTTCACCATGAGATCAACAAATTCCATTTCATATTGATTGTGCTTTGGAAGGTATCATATTTAAAGTAGTTTATAAAAATGTATGGCCTTGTAAAGGTTCATATATGCTTTCCAACATACTTGACTTAAAATAAACTAGAAAATATGACATTTGGAGGCTCCAGATAAATTTTTAATGGAAAAAAAATAATCCAATGCTAAAAGAAAAAAATCTTGTACTTTATTAACAGCAAGGAATATCTGAAATCTCCTATCTGCCTGCAAAATCATAAGTAATTATTTGACAGAAGTATATGAAAATTTCAATACTTCAACAGATATTAATAAATATAATTATGTGTAATATAGGAAAAAATGCTACGTAATGTCTTAAAAGTCACTTCAGAGAATAACAACATATTTGAGCACTTAATCAAATACATGGAAATTTCATTTTGTAAACTGACATAGAAAAACATGCTACTTGGTAGAATATTTCAAACTTTAATTTATTGACAAAAAAATCCCAACTTTAATTCTTTTTTTAAAATCTTTAAACTCAGGATCTCATACTATCGTGAACACCTATTGTTTCTCACTAAATTACATGATTAGCATGAAACAAATGTTGAGACATTTTCTTTACCATTACAATTACTGGACACTTAAGCTAGCTTTGGGCACTGAAATGTGAAAATTTTCTCCACAGCTGTCCTGTTTTTGGCTGGGATAGAGGTTTTTTTCTTTTAGTAGCAGGTATAGTGCTGAGTTTTGGATTTAGTATGAGAATAATGATAACACACTCATGTTCTAGTTGTTGCTAAGTTACAATAGTTACATTAGTCAAGGACTTTTCAGCTTCTCATGCCCTGCCAGAGAGAAACTGGGAGGGGACGCAGCCAGGACAGCTGACCCAGACTGGCCAAAGGGCTATTCCATACCATATGATGTCATGCTCAGTATATAAACTGCGGGGAGCTGGCTGGGGGGAACCACTGCTTGGGAACTGGCTGGGCTTTGTTCCGTGAGTGTGAGTGATTGCATTGTGCATCACTCATTTTGTATATTATTATTATTATTATCCCTTCCTTTTCTGTCCTATTAAACTGTCTTTATCTCAACCCATAAATTTTACTTTTTAAAAAAAAAAACAAACTACATTGTAAAAATTAAAACCAAAACAACCAATAAAACAAACAAAACCCACCCCCTACAAATAAAAATAAAACTGAAATGTATTATTGAAACTGTTCTAAGAAGATGAAAATGAAAGAAACGTGATTTGGAAATTGTAAATAAAGTTCTGAAATCCAGCAAGTAGAATTAAGGTGGTACCTAAACTGCATACTTTAGCATTCTTAGTTATCTACAATGGCTTCTGTTATAACTGAACTCTGACAGCAGTATTAATATATTGTTTTTCTTTTTGTATAATATGTGCTTCTCACATGATGTATTACACGTGGTTATATACTTACAGAGTTAAACTTATGTAACAACTCAGAAGTACTTAAGTGAAACCAAACAACTTAAAATGAAAAAGATTTAACTGCATGAATGGATTTATTCACTGACAAATCACATGTTAACCATGGCCAAGTCATCCCACTGAAGATTTACACCTGAAAAGGGAATGTAAAACTTAATTTGGGTGTACCAGACTACCTGACACTGTTACTCCCTGGATAAATTCAGGATGCATTACCAAGAGTCTCTGGAATGCAACTACACTAAGCTGAAAAGACAAAACTAGGCTGTTTGCATGATGTGTGACATCTGCAGAAAGAAGTCCCCCTTTGAAAATATTATCTGAAAAATTTTCACAAAACTACAGGAAAGTGAGAAAGGCCTAAGACTTATTGATCATGTCCTCAAAGGCACATTTACCACATTTATTTAGAAACTGAGCAAATCAGAGTTGAAATACTACAGGTAGGTCACGCTGAAGTACTAGCAATTTGCTATATCTTGTTCTTTTACAGAGAGAGCTGTGCCTGTTGCACCTGTGTCTGGACTGTCAAATTTTAATCTGACACTTGGTGGAGCACTGAAGACCCCAGTGGGTTAGAATCAACTGCTGCAAACATCCTTTCCAGGGCACCTTGACACATAGGTGGGATGCCCCAGATGCTCTGAGTCAGGTGTGGACTGTCAGGACCAACAGAGGAGTCTTGCAGGCCTTAGAGGTTTGGGAGAGGTCAGGGATTTGGGGATTGCCTACTATAATCATAGCACTAGACTGCTAGTATTTCTATGACAACATGATGTTATATTTGTTAGAGCTATCTACTGTCACTACTATGCAGTTATCTCGTTATTGTGGTAGTCTGCTACTATGGTTTAGCTTATAGTCACCTCATAGTTAAATATTGCTAGACAGTAGTTTTATCTGCTACAGCTGTGCTTAAGTTACACAAGCTATTGATCAAAGTAAGCTATTAAAAATTATAATATATACCTTATGCAGTTAAAACTTCTTTCCTTGGTAGGTAATAAATACACTGTAAACTCTTTTTCCCTTGCTTACATATACTGTGCACAATATGTAACTTCATCAGTGTACTCCACAATACAGAAACATGTTTATGAACACCCATTGCTATTTACATCTCCTGCGAGCACCTGTGTCTTGCTACATGGTCCTATGGTCCTTTGTAAATGTAGGTGTCTGAATGTGGAGATCAATCTCACATGTAACTCTTGGTTCAAGGGTTGACCTGCTTGCTGTGATTCAAGACTTATTGTGTCTCTGCGTGGTAAAAAATCTCTGAACATGTGACAAGAAGGGGAAGATCACAACACTCACTGTAACCCTCCCTTTGGGTCCTTCCCTTTACAAAACTTGTACAGTGTTAAAGTACCCTGCAAGCAGGATATACACAACTTAAGAGCATGAAGGACTAGGAATCAGACCACCTAGGACTAACTAGCTGCTATGCAAAGCATTACTACTCTCATCATCCAGACGATGCTTCTAGTACATCTTTACTAACCAAAGATTTCAATCAATCACCAGGGTGAACATCAGCCTCCATTGCTTCTTGAATTGGTCTGATCCTCATTGTTCCTTAGTTGCTTCCTTCTGATTTTTTGTTCTAATGTAAATTTTTCTCCTTAGGGTTTTACACCTTTCCATGGCAGTGATTTTTATCTTAAATACTGGAGTTGCTATTACTATCGGAACAGTTTTCTGTTTGTGTTTTTATGTATCCTGAAAGGCTTTAGTTCATTTATGCTCCCACATATTAACAACTCATTTTCTTATTAAAATTAGCCATGGTCACACAGCTGTACTGCATCAGATGAGTCTATGAATCACAGGTGGATGAAACTCCTTGGCTGAGAGTTAAATAATGGAGCTCAATGTAGTTGCCAAAATATAGCTATCTAGTGTCATTTGAAGATGTATAAATTTAGATGCATGCCTGGCCTCTATCTGCTACTCCAGAAAAGCAGAGTTGTCTCATAAATCATGTGTCACATCTGGCAGTGACATGTGGATGACTAGGATGCCTTAGAGTGTTTTAAGTGGCCCTAGGCACCTGTGTTTAAACAACCGATTTGTGTCCATTGTGTCAGATGTTTGCTGCAGGATTTGACCAGTCCAATGTTAGGAGGTCACAGTGAGTCTGGCTCTTGCAACTAGTGGTAGCTACTCATGGAATGTAAATTTTGCTTTATAGAAGGTTTTATAAATGCATACTTAGTGTTGCAGCCACCTAGTTCAGGGCCCTGAATTGCATGCCTTTAACAGAAAAGAGATTCCAGGCCAAGGAAACTTAACTCGTAAAACTCTTTTGTTCCATGTGTTCCTCCAGAAATTTTAACATATGATGGCCTGTATTAGAAGCTCAGTAAGCTTACCATATCTTAGGAATCCATTCTTTTAGCAAGAGTGTCTGTGGCAGTCATGTGGCAATTTTGGACTCCTACTAGGCAGCAGGAAATCATTTAGTGTGGTGAAGTCCGGTAGAGGCATACTGGATCTGGAGGGTAATTCCTCAGTTCTGGGAGGACATTTATGTGGTTGACACTGAATGTAGCATCCTCCATGGGTTTATGGTTTCGTTCCTTGGAAGAGACTCAATATTTTATAATGTAAGAATGTGCAAAATTATTGGGACAGAAGCAACTGAGGTTATTATGACCTAAATTTCAGTTTGCTCTCTCCCAGGGGAGTAGGCTGACACTTGGAACAAAATGGAAGATTATCCTGCTGTCAGAATCTTAAAGATATCAGTATCTGGAATCTCCAGGATGAGAGTGTCTGTATGTACCTTGAACTATACTATGTTTCTCTTACACACACACTTAAGTGGATAAGTATTACACTTTTTTTCAAATAGACCCTAAACTTCTGCAAGTTTAAAGTTTAGTGCTACTTTCAGCCAGTCTGTTGAACAGGATGAACTCCCAAATTAAGATGATGGCAACAGTCACCATGTTTCACTGTTAACAGGAACAGTTTGTTTGATGAGGTTAACTTGCTATTCTATCCAAATAAATTTCAGCAAGGCAGGATTATTCAGGTCCTAAACATCAGGTCCTAGCCTGCCACCATTGTGATTAACAGCTCCAGAGAGGGAGATAAGTGCATAAGTGTTAGCAGTCATTTAGTTCAAGGCGAGCAATAATAGAGCATGACACACAACATCTGGGTCCTCATGGTCAGAGAATGAGGTCTTTGAATGACAAGAACTGTATCTAGATGTTGATAAACCTCCTTTTTACAATTTTTCTCAGATAAATGAAGCAGAAATACTAACCAAGCCCTTTCTAAGTTCTGCTAACAGAAATGAATCCCTTCCATACTCACACAAGTACACTCAATCTCTTCTCCACATACATATAAATTAGACATTTGGCTTTGTTTCTGCAGTTCCATTAACCTTTGTGAGTGTATTTTCTTTTATCAATTAATTCAAGAATGTAGTGGTTTGACCGTAGCTGGCAGCTAAGCCCTACATAGCCACTCATAACTCCCCCTGTTCCCAGCAGGATGGGGGGAGAGAATAGGAAGAGCAAAATATCCCAAAACTTGTGGGTCAAGATAAAAATAGTTTAATAAGTGAAGGAAAGTGGAACAGGAAAGAAAGGAGAAAATCAAACAAAACAAGTGATGCAAAGGCAATCATCACTTCCCACAGTAGACCAATGCCTAGGCAGTCAGTCCCTGAGCAATGGCTACCTACCCAAAACCCCCCTCCCTTCTGGTTTTTATAGCTGAAGATTACTCTATATGGCATGGAATATCCCTTTGGTCATTTTGTGTTAGTTGTCCTGATTATGTCCCCTCCCCACTTCTTGCGCACCCCCAGCCTATTCACTGGCACGGCAGTGTGAGAAGCAGAGAAGGCCTTGACTCTGTGTAAGCACTGCTCAGCAATAGCTAAAACATAGGTGTGTTATCAACACTGTTTTGATGACATATCCAAAACATTGCACCATAACAGGCTGCTATAAAGAAAATTAACTCCATCCCAGCCAGACCCAGCACAAAGAAGAAAAGGTAGATGTGGCCTTCTTTGTACAACTGGCAGAAGCCTCATGTTCACAGGTCCTGGTCCTCATGGGTGACAATCCCAGTATCTGCTGGAAGGCCAACACAGCAGGCTGTAAGCAAAGCAGTCTATGGAGGACATTGTTGACAAGTTATTGACACAAGGGATTAAGGAGCTGACAAAGGGAGACACTGACAGAAATGATTCTTACAAACAGAGAATTGGTCAGGAAAGTGAAGACTGGAAGAGGCAGCTTTGGCTAAAGTTACCATGGAATGGTGGAGTTCAGGATCCTGAGACGAGGAAACAAGGCAAATAGCAGAATCACAACCCTGGACTTCAGGACAGTAGACTTCAGCCCATTTAGGGGCCTGCTTGGAAGAATCCCGGGGATAAGGTCCTGGAGACAAGAGGGTTCCAGGAGAGCTGGTTGATTTTCAAGGATCACCTTCTCCAAGCTCAAGAACAGTCCATCCCAATGAGCAGGAAAGCAAGCATCTGACCAACATCTTCATTAATGATCTGAATGAAGGGACAGAGTGCACCCTCAGCAGGTCTGCAGATGATACAAAACTAGAAGGAATATCTGATAGACTAAATGATTGTGCTGCCCTTCAGAAGGACAGCAACAGGCTTGAGAAATGGGCCAAGAGGAACCTCAAGAACTTCAACAATTACAAGTGTGAAGTCCTGCCCATGGAAAAGAATAAACCCATGCACCAGTACAAGTTGAGGGTTGACTAGCTGGCAAGCAGCTTTGAAAACAGGACCTGGGGTTATAGTGGACAGCAAGTTGAACATGAGCCAGCAACTGGCCTTTGCAGCAAAGAAGATCAACAGCCCCTCTTTCTTGGCTACACTAGAAAGAGTGCCAGCAGGTCGAGGAAGGTGATTCTTCCTCTCTGCTCAGCCCTGATGAGACACATGTGGAGTACTGTGTCCAGTTCTGGGATCCCCAGTCCATGACAGACATGGACATGCTGGGGCAAGTGCAGCAAAGGACAACAAAGATGATAAAAAGACTGGAGCATCTGTCGTATGTGGAGAGGCTGAGACAAGCGGGACTGTTCAGCCTGGAGAAGAGAAGAATCAGGGGGGACCGAATCAATGTGTATAAATGACTGATGGGGGGGAGTAAAGAAGACAAAGTCAGACTCTTCTCAGAGGTATCCAGTGACACGACAAAAGGCAATACGCACAAATTAGTCTACAGGAAATTCTGTTTGAATGTAAAAGAAAAAAAAAATCACAACAGGGTTAGTCAAACCCTGGAACAGGTTGCTCAGGGAGGTGGTGGAAGCTAACCATTCTCTGACCAGGGCAGTTGGACTAGATGACCTCCAGAGGTTCCTTCTGGCCTCAGTAATTTTATGACTCTAATTAGTTTTCCACAGAGTCAGGTATGTACAGTGGAAGGCTACTCTTAAGCCTAAGAATCAACTTTCCTTGAAATAAATTATAATTTTCTTGCATCTGCTGTCTTCCTACATCTTAAGACCTTCAGGCAGCTTTCAGTCTTCATCAATCTGTCCTGAGAAGATGACCCATACTTCTCCGCAGGGGATGGCAAAGTGTGCAAAGGGTCCCATGAATACGTACAGAGAAAAGGAAGTATACCACTTAAAATACAAATATAAATATTTCTTTATACACAACACACACAAAAATACTGGCCAGTGTTGCTTCCCTCTCCCTAAAAGACTTAGTCTAAAGGATAAAAACACACTGAGAAAAGTGAGTGGGATTTCTTTGTAGATTCTAACAGCCAAATTTAGGAAAGTTTAGGATATCTGCCAAAGTAAGGGTCCGCATGTTGAGTCAGGTGCCCAAGCTTCTAGAAACCAGCACAGCTCAGATAAGTATGTGAATGTATGCTGAACAACACTTTTCATTGTGAGCCTTCATGTGACCCACTTAAAGATTTTTTAAAGTTAAATAAGCAATTTTTTACCACTGACTTCTGGCTGTGATCCAAGAACATAAAAGTGAACCACCTTCTTTTTTCAGAGTCCTAGTCATGTGTCTGGGCCTTTCAGTCATTATCACATTTTTTACAGATGTTAACAACAGGCCAACAAACTAACCAGCTAGCTGAATAATAAGTAGGATGCTCTGCAGCCTGCAGGAATAGCATTTTTACAGAATGCATACAGACACGTTCACAGATACAATGTGTGAGGTGTGTTCATGGGGGTGTTGTATGAAAGAAGGGAAGTATCCTGTGATGCCTTATACTGTTGGAAGTGAAATAGTTTGGAAGATTGGGTGGGAAGTGTGAAACGATCTCTTTCACTGTCCATATTGTTTGTAGGGAGCAAACAATTTTCATAATTGCTTTTTGATCTTCTCCTGAAGGAAGCTTTCTGTTTTACTGAAAATAAATGTACAAAACCAAACTAGCACAAGCCCAGTGCAAAGGGCCTAGGGACCAGAGCTCTAGGTTGAAACAGAGTGACCAGATTGACAGTATAAACATGTCTAAAATCTGTTGTCAGTCATTTCATTACTCTCTTGTAATGAATAAAATCCATTGAAAAGAATACACGACTGCAGTACTAGCTTTTATATCTCTCCTTTTACTATCCAATGACTGAACATACCAGAAAGCAAAGATATAATTATGAAGAAAAAATATATTGCACTGATGTCATGGCAACAACCAAAGGAAACTAGAGAATAGGCCCCTCAGGGCAATTTTCATTTACACAGTTGAGCAAACAAGGGAACAGGGATGAGGGAAAAGCAATACACGAATATACATGAAAGAAAACCTACTTGCTACCTGTTTAGGAGATGGATAATTCTTGTTAGTTCCTTTTCTTGTAAAACATTGCTTGCTTTTACTTTGTGCACAAGCATTTTCAAGCTAAGTGTAACTGTTACCTAAGTCCTGCTGGCCCCCATCAAACCTCTCCTGACTGTGAGGAGGAAAAGGGCTGTTGTGGAGGCACCCACATACCGCACCATTGTCGGATGGTCCACGTAGCAGCAGCTGTCAAGTATGCGAGTATAACCAGGGGGGTGTACACGCATGGGACACACAAAACAGTCTCAGATGGTTTGTGCCTGAAATGATCATGTTAGAGAGGAAGATGACCATCAGCAGGATTAGACAGTAACAAGGAAATGACAGACACTTCTGAAGAGGTCAGTCTTAAAAGAAGTATGAAGGACACACGGACATTTGTGACATAAGAAGAGACAGTGGAGAGGAAGCAGCAGCTGTCACAGGGGGTCTGTCCCTGCTGGCAGTGTCCCCAGGGTACCCCGACTCCTGCCCAGGCCAGGCAATGCAGCCCCCCCGTGGGATGCTGGGAGCAGCCTGCACCCAGCAGTGGGCTGGCAGTGTAGGGGCAGCATGCAGACACCCCTCCTCAGGGCTGAGGGACACCTCCCAAGATGCCTCCTCACTATCAGGTGCATCAGGAGTGGCAAAGGGGCATGCAAAAGTGGGGAAGGGGTGATGGCAACCCCAATATTCAGGGGGTGTATGTGTGCATGTGCTGGAGATAGACCTTCATAGGATTAGCTCTACAAGGGTGTTTATAAATTTGTAGTTGTTTATTAGCATCTCCTAATTTATCTATAATTGTGATTTATCTGTTGTATTAAGGATGTTGATTCCTAATATATAGTTCATGGATTGCCAGTTAGTTACATGTCATTAATAAATCAATAAACTGCTTCAATCCTGATTTCATTTAAACCACAAGTTGAGCAGTTTTTCCTTGTGACAGGATAGTAAAAATAATTATCCAGTCTCAAAAGGACTTGCATTTTTAAATGTCCTCTGATAAAAAGAGCAACTTGCTGGTGCTGCTTGCAAACTGCATCAATAAAATGTGTGATAGCACGCTTTGCTTTTAAAGCCTCTGAATGAAGCTTTATAGCCTTATTGTCTTCAAATCCTTAACACAGAATTCACCAAAGCACTTAGAGTTATTTAATTTTTATCAGGTTTCCTTGCAGTTTTTGGAGCTTGGTGAGGATCTAGAAATTATGAGTTCTCAGAAATAATCTCTACCCAGTTTACCACTGTTTAAAATAAAAAATATCTGCTTTGGTTTTAGCTTTCTAGCTTTCCACTCTTCATTCCAGAATATGGAACTACAGTGGATGGTACATGTCTACCTTCCACCTGTTCCCTTGTTTTCCCTGCACTCTCCCAAGTGAACTGCTGTAGATGGATGTGGTATACTCCTTTTGGACATATTTTGTATAAAACAATACATGCATTATAGCAAATTATATGCACGTCAAATACAGTTGCAGGCTCAAAGGTTGTTTTCCACCTTGCGCTCTGTGAGCTCTGCAACACTTCTGACTGACACTAGAAAAATCATTGTTTGCTGGAAAGGAAAGTATTCAAAAAAGGCAATCAAAGTGGATATGACATTCAGAAGAATAAGATTTGGGACAACAGTATGTGGCTCCTGAAATTCTGGGGCCGTTAAAAAAGACACTTTTCCCTATACACAATCCTTATATTGTGGTTGCCCGTATTCTCGTATATGGGGTTCTTTTTACAGTGTGGTTGGATAAATGACAGTACGTAAATGACAATAAGTGATTTACAGCATGACATGGCTTTTGTGTAATGCAAATTGGTAGCTAACCTATGGTATCTATGTTTGTATCTGGTGCAGTGACTTTTAGGCATATCACACTTACTATCCTAATGTAATATTTCCACTGTATTCACCTGCTATCTAACACTTTCAATTACATGGGGAAAAAAATAGCAAGGTCTCATATCAAGAGAAAAAAAAATCCCTACATTGAGGCCCCAGATATGCCTCTCAGAATGTGTTCTTATTTCTTTTTCTGACCCTGAAATGAACACCCCATACCACCATTGTTTGTAGATGGCATTCATATCAAATATATTTAAAAACAGTGGAAAAAACATGTACTATCTCCCACTGAGCCAGTTTGATGTTTGCCAGACCTTTCATCTTTAAGGGTTAGGTTACCTCATCCATTTTTTGAATTGTCCTCTGGAGGTGTCAGTCATTTTATTTTGATTGAAATGGAGCTTTGACTAATAAAGTCCCACCTTGGTTGCCTCTCTTAAGTAGAGAGTAAGACGGAAGTGAGATGGAATCTAGGCGAGGGATTTGAGTAATATAAATTTATTAATGTGTAATCTATACACTGGACAAATGGATAATTTAATTAATTTTTTGGTTTAATGTTTTAATTCTACCTTAAGTACTTTTATTTAATGCTTTCATTATGAATTATTTACATATTTAAACAATAGACTGTCAAAAAAAGTTGTCATTAGAATTCATTTTCAAATGCACAACATTGTCTCTCTTCCTAGCATTTACAATAACCTACATTCTTCTGAGCCACTTAGCGTGGTTGTATGTAGCTTTAAATCCTGAGACTTGGCAATCTGTGTCACTGAAGTGGCAGGATAATAATGAAATAAGTCACATTATACATTTATGTCATTATCTTTGAAAGATACAGTCAGACAATTAGGGGGAAGAATTCTAAGCCAACTGGACTCTAAGCTTCTTACTATTTTTCTAAGAATATCATTCATGAGACTAGCAATAATAATGATAAATATATGTTTCCCCATATTGAGGCTATGTGGAAAATGCACATCAGAGGATTAAGGATGACTTTTACACCATTAAAGATATATCACTTTGTTCATTTCCACACTACCTAATTTGTACCACATGTAAAATGATAATGACCCACCTCAAACCATTGACTAATTTACTATTCTGGTCTAGTTCATATTTTTATATTGCTCCTGATCCAGAATGATAAAACACTTATCTACTGCTGTCATTTAGTTACTCTGACCCTGTTTTGTCTTTGTAGTTTAGGGTTTTTTTTTTTTGGTTGGTTGGTTGGGAGTTTTTATTACCTTTATGAATGTCATCCATAAAGTGGTTTCAAATGTTAAAGACCAGAGCAACCAAGACCATGCATTACGTAGATAAATTACTAATTACTAGTAACATCCCTCAGGGATCCCTCAGGGATCAATACTGGGGCTGGGGCTGTTTAATGGCTTTATTAGAGACCTGGATGGTGGGACAGAATGGACCCTCAGCCAGTTTTCAGATGATACCAAGCTGGGGAGAGCACTCACTAAGCTGGAGGGGTAGGACTGCTACTCAGAGCAAGCCGGACAGGTTGTAGAAATGGTCTGACAGGAACCTTGTGAAGTTCTACAAGGACAAAGGCAAACACCTAAACCAAGGTCAGAGCAGCCCCCTGTAACAGTGCTGGCTGGAAGCTAAGTGGCTAGAAATCAGCTTTGAGGAACAGGACCTGGGGTCTTGGTTGACAGAAAGTAGAACATGAGCCAGAAATGTGCCCTTATAGCAAAGAAGGCCAATGACATTCTGAGTTGTAAGAGAAAGAGGGTAGCACGTCAAGGGAGGTGATCATTCCTGGCATATAGAGCAAAGGCATCTAGAGTGCTGTGTCCAGTTTTGGTTTTCTCAACACAAGAAGACAAGGACATATTGGAGTGAGTCCAGTGGAGGGTCACTGAGATGATCCAAGAGCTGGAGCACATGAAATACAAGGAGAGGCTGAGAGAACTGAGTTTGTTCAGCCTGCAGAAAAGAAGGCTCAAGGGAGACCTTTTTGCTGTCTACAACTAATTGGTGTTTGGGGGAGGTACAGAGAAAAAGAGATCCAGACTCTTCCAGAGATGCACAGTGGAAGGACAAGAGGCAAATGACCCAAGTTGGAACATGGGAGATTTTGACTCTCTAAAGAAACAGGTTTTCTGCATGTGGGTACTCAAACACTGGTGCAGGTTTCCCAGAGAGGAAACCTCCTAGTGGAGGATACATCCCTGCAGATATTCAAAACTCATCTGTTCAGGGCCCTGAGCAATCTCAGTGGATCACACTGCTTTGAGCAGGAGGTGGGCCTAAGGACTTAAAGAGGTACCTTCCAAGCTGGATTATCCTATGATTCTGTGATTAGCATTAATGTAAACTCTGTTTACCTGAATGTATGCCATGCCCGACTCACACGTAGCTTCCACAATGCTTTGACAAGGTGGTATATAGGTTATATGATTACCTCATTAGAAAACAAAGAAATGAGCAGCAGTGCAACAGTAGTTTGGTTCCATTTTCAGACTGAAACTGAAGACCTCCTTTTCACTCTCAGGTTCATGATCACACACTTGAGCTGTGTGATTTCCATGGGAGTCTCTATGGTCAGGATTTATGCCCACTTCGCTAGTACCTTCTCTACACAGAGAGAAAATGAAAGTGAACTGGTCAGTCCTTGCAGATATTCAACAAGCTTTTTTTTTTTTTTTTCCTTCTGGTGTTTTTTTTTTTTTAATATAGTATTTCAAAACACTCTCCTGACAGAGTTTTCCAAGGGGATATAATCTCCATTTCAATAATCATTCAATTAATAGTCTGACTGGTATTGAAACAAGTATTTAAAGTTTGGAGTGAAGAAATCTAGCAAAGAAGGAGAAAAATCAGGGTGGTCTGGAATTCGTAACACCTTTTGTAAACATCTTTTTTCAAGTGCAAATCATATTTCACTTGGAGTGTGCACTTGTGATATTTACACTTTTTCCTTAATGAATAAAATAATTCTATGTGTTTAAAATCTGTTTCTCAACTCCTCTGAATCTTAATTAGTTGTATTCACCAGATATAAAAGGCAAAATGAGTTTTAGCCAGGACTCGTTGTTGACATTTTGCCTTTGTGTTGTTTGTTTGTTCATTTGTTTTTTCCGTTTCTTTCAGAAATAAGCCAGTATTGTACTGAAGAAAAAAATTCAAGGCCTTAGGATTTAATAAGCAACTTTCTTCATTGTCTCAAAATACAAAAATATAAAAGCTCTTTATTATCTTTAGCCAAGGGCAATTCATTGTTTAATGGCTCAGATTTTTGTTCCTCAACCATTTTGAAATCATTTATGATTTTTTTTTACAGGAACATTGTATTTTATTTCCCATTTTCTCTGGAAAACTCCTAAAAGTCTCCAAAAATGACTTACATAAACCATTACTGCTATTGTGTATGCCTAAAATATATAATCATGTCGGTTTTGTAGCTCAAAATATTCTAGATACACTCGTCTAATGACTTCATAAAGTCATTATGTACGGTACTCATTCTAGCAGATATTATGTGGGAGCATATATACTTTGAGTGGCTCTTAATTTCATTATAAAGCAGTGTAAAAATAATAAGGACTGGCCATACAGGTTCATAACAAGGATCTGTCTCTGCTGTACCTGACTCCAATATGGGCAGCAGTGAGATGGTGACCATTCCTGCCCATTTCCTTCAGCTTTGCCAGCAGAAACCACTGTCACACAAGCAGGGTCTCTCATTCCTTGCAACTCTACCTCTGAGTGCCTGTGAAAGGGACAGCACCAACAATGCTGGACTGTGTCAGCTTCCCGGGTCTGCTGAAACCTGCATCATCACTTCTGACATTTTCACCAAAACTACCACCTGAGTTCTCTGGACTGTAACTCTTCACTTTCTCATATCATAGAAGCCAAGGACTATACCTAACACCACTCTAGACTGCAAAAGAGGTGGCTCCTGCGGGGTCCAGACTCTCTATTACACCTCATCACCTGCCCCACAAAACAGACTACCTGCAGACTAGGATGCATGGCAGTCAGTGCCTCCTCATCATCCCTTTACCACCCTCCACAACCTACATGCTGACACTGACATGGCTGGTGGGGCCATAGCTAGGTGACCTCCTACTGTTAGCCTTTGTCTCACTCTTTCACATTCCAGTGATACCAGGGAATCTGATCTCCCCCTTCCTCCAATCCATTGCTGCTTTGCAAGACCCAACCCTTTGCCACCTTTGTATTCACACTTCCTCCATCTGAGACCACACAAACTTGTCAGCTTCTCTGGACCCCGAGCAAGTCGGCTATATCTGCTTCACCAGGAGGAGAAAGCTTGATGGAGTGGATCCTGGACACCGTGGGGACAATTTCTGATAAAACCAGATTTCAGTGGGGTGCATCTTCAGGCACAGAGCAAATCAGACTCTTTTTATTCAGTGGTAGGTAGATTTAGGTATTTCACATCAGATGTATTCAGCCTTTTTCATAAATGCGTTGCTTATTTAATGAATATGAAATTCTTCAATAAGAAAACCTAATTTAATCAGATTTATTTGACACTACCCCAATCCTTGTATTAGAAGGACTAGTATTCATCAATCTCTATTCATCCTTTCAAATAGCTAATTATTTTTCCAATCTCAATCTTATGTAAATTTTCTAGATTTCAGAGTTACAGCTTACTTAGTCATACCTCACAAGGCAGACACTTCATACTTCCCTATATTTTATGGGATTTTTCCCCTATTTACACAATTTTACGCTTGCCTGTAGTGAATTTCATTTTCTTTGTTGTTACTTGATCAATCTCACAGGATCTTTCTTCAGTTCCCCACAGTGGTTTATTTTTACTGTCCTGAAAAACTCATCTCTCAATTTTCCAAGTTGTTTATGATATGTTGAAAACTACAGGTCTTATCACAGATCCTCATGGAACTTCACTGGTCATTTCCCCACACAATAAGAAATTTTTGTTTATTTCTATAATCTACTTGGTATCTTTTCGTTCTCTGTGCAAGAACTTTCGTTCTCGTACCAAAGCTGCTTAGTTTCCTCTAAAGTCTTTGATAAGTGACATTTTTAAAAACCTTTTGGAAATCCAAGTGCATTATAGAGAACATATCACTTTACCAAGTACCCAATCAGTTAGTAGTACATAAAAGCAGCATGGAATCATCTAATGTACAAAATTTTGTTATCAGCCTTTCAGTCTGGGTTGACTAATCTTTCATTTTCTTTTTTCTTTTTTTTTTTTTTCCTGGCACTTCTTTTGGTTTGTAATATCTCCCTCCACGACCAACACAGTTTTTAAGACACATAGACTGTAATTCTTAGGGCCTTGCATTAGGTGTAGGTGGCAAGGTTTTAGTAACTATGAAGCTGCAGGGGTGGCCTCTGCAAGAAGAGCCCAGTGCTTGCCCTATGCCAGACACAGCAGCTCTGCAATGAACTCACCACAGGACACAGCTGAGCCCAGCAGCAAAGTTGGTGGTGCTTCTGTGTAAACATATTTAAGAAAGGGCAAAATGCCACACAGCAGTGTGTGAGGAGTGAGGAAAAAACCCTGAAGTGTAAGAAACAGTCTTGTGAACACTAAGGTCAGAGAATAGGGAGGGGGAGACAATACTCAAGCAGACATTCCCCTGCAGCCTCTGGAAGTTTTGGAAGAGACAAGGGTGGAGCAGATATTTCCCCACAACCCATGGAGAGGACATGTTGAGAGCCCGTGCTGCAGCGGGTTTTTCCTGAAGGACTACAGCCCATGGAAAGGCCCCTCATCAGAGTAGGGGTGTGGCCCAAACAGTAATGGAGTCTCACATCACATTATAAACCAAACTTTATTAAGGCAGTAAGAAAGGTGAGCAACAACATGCCCATACAGCAACTCACCCAATCACCAATAGCAAACACAAGATTGTAAGAGATGGCTCTGGAAGACTATCAGGGACACTTGATGTCTGGGTCATCTGACAGAAACAGCCAAATGTGCAAATGCCTTCTGAATGCAGGTAAGAGTTGTGCCACCCCTTCGCTCCACCAATGGTAGTGTGATTTGAGAGAATCATACCTTACATGGCAGTACCGTGCCCTACACATCATCTCAGGTGATGTGGGAGGCATCCTGCCTATGTGGCAACACTGGCCAAGGGTCAGGATATCAAGGGGAAAAGTGTAACAAGGAAGGAATGGCAAAGAAGGACTGTTATGGACTGGTGGTAACCCCCACTTCCTACTCCCCCATACCACTTGGGGTGGGTGGGCAAGGAGGAGACTGGAGATGGGAATGAAGGAGTGAAGTTGAACGTGGGAAAAAGGAGGTGGGGGAAAAGTCTTTTAGTTTTTTCTCTTTATTTATCCCTGTCCTACTCTATTTTTAATTAGCAATAAATAAAATTAATTTTCCCCAAGTCAAGTTTATTTTGCTCGTGATGGTAACTGGTAAATGATCTTCCCATCTTTATCTCAAGCCACAGGGTTTTTTCAACTTATTTTATCCCCTGTCCTGTTGAGGAGAGGGAATGAGAGAGCAGCCTGGTGAGGGTCTGGCAGCTGGCCAAGGTCAACCCACCACAGGCCTTTAGCATTCTTTGATCATATTTTGTATTCAAAAAACATCTAAAATAATCTTCAGATGCTCTCTTAAGTGTTCAGCAGTATTGCAACAGAAAACCTCTATCTGTATCGACTGCAAGAGAATCTGTGTCTTCCTTCATGCCACATTTAGTACAAACTTTCCAGTTTCTAGAATAAGTATTCTGCAATTTGAAGACTGATTTCTTAAATAGTTCTAAAATGTGTTAAGCCTTGGACCTTTCCACTATGAAAAAAATCTGGAGTTTATGTAGAAAACAATATGTGATCACGTAATTACTGGAGAGATGGGCCTCATGAAGTTGAACAAAGGGAAGGGCCAAGTCCTGCACCTGGGGAGGAACAACCCCATGCACCAGTAAATTCTGGGGGCCATAATTTTTCCAAACCAGCTGGAAAGAAGCTTATCAGAAAAGGACCTGAAGGTCCTGGTGGACATGAAGTTGAACATGAGCCAACAATGTGCCTTTGCCGCAAAGAAAACTGATGGTATCCTGGGCTGCATTAGGAGGACTGTTGCCAGCAGGTTGAGAGAGAAAATCCTTCCCCTCTACTCAGCACTTGTGAGGCCACACCCAGGGTAGTGTGTCCAGTTCTGGGCTCCCCAGGACAAGGGAGACATGGACCATACTACAGAGAGTCCAAAAGAGGGTCACTAAGGTGACTAAGGGTCTGGAAAACCTCTCCTTTGACGAAAGACTGAGATCTGGGACTGTTTGGCCTACAGAAGTGAAGACTCAAGGAGATCTCATCAATGTATGTACATACCTGAAGAGAGGGTGCAGAGAAGATGGAGTCAGGCTCTTCCAGTGACAGGATCAGAGGCAGTGGGCACAAACTGAACACAGGAAGTTCCATCTGAATGTAAGGAAACACTTTTTTACTGTGAGGGTGACCAAGCACTGGCACAGGTAGCCCAGAGAGGTTATGGAGTCTCCTTCCTTGGAGATATCCAAAAACCATCTGGACATAGTCCTGGGCAGCCTGTTCTGTGGGGCCCTAAGTGGGCGGGCACTGCCCTTAAGTAGGAGGGGCTGGACAAGGTGACCTCCAGAAGTCCCTTCCAACCTCAACCATTCTGATTCTGTAATAAATGCTGCTTTCAAGAGACATCTAAACATAAGGCAAGGCAGAAGCAATTATTTTTGACAGACAAAACTTAATTCTGGGATTTTATGGTCTTTGAGGTCATGATCTGCAACTGTAGACTTTTTACTGTGGTCTTTTCACTATTATTTTCTTATGTTAAGTGCAAAATGAAAAGCAGACAAAGATTTTATTATCCTGCCTTCCAGGCAGGTGATTCTGCAATTTAGGAAACCCTGATGGTTGAAAAACACCCTTCCAGGTCTTCACGTCTATGTCAAGCTGCTTTTCCTTGCCCCTTAGTGCTCTTAATGATAGGCAAATCAATCTGCTTTCCTCTTCCTGTTTCTTGCATGTAAGTGATGAGACCACTGTGAAGAGCTAATCTTACCCTCTTACTCTCAGTTCCTGCACTTACCTGGAAAGATGTCCTTTTTTTTTCAGTATTTCAGGTCTATAATCTAAGTATTGCTCCACAAAATGTTTGCAAAAATGTTTTGCCATAGGAAAAGGAAAACAATTCTTAAAACTGTTTGAGCTGAATACTGTGAAATGAAACTTACTAGAAAAGAATCAGTATGAGGCAGATGATTAAATATAAATGTTCAAAGACTTAGGAAATCAAAAGAGATTGTTCTCTTTTTTGAAGAAGTTTTGAAGAAGTCTGGGAAAACTCAATTATACAGAGCTACACTAAAACTGTCCTATGTTGTGCATAATACAGATATATAGAATTTTTACAAGAAGGAAAATCATGGCATTGCTCTTTCTTCTTTCAGGATATTATTGCTGTTAGTTATAAATATTGCTGTACCAAGAGTCCTATGACTGTCTGGGGCCAAGCACTGAATAAAACTTAACCAGACTATGAAAATATTAAGTAATGGAATTATTTACTTAATATAACCACATTATCTTACTGTTGTGTTTTCTGCTACTACACAGCTTGTTTTCATAGAAGATGAAATACAATAGTCTGGGCCCAGGATATTATCTATGTTAAAAGACAATAATTATGAATATAATTTGTCCAATAGAACTAATTAATTTTCTATTTTGTAGGAATAAGTGAGACATTATAAGTGAGGAATTATTAACATTTGGGAATAAAAAAGAACACTGTGGAGTTCTGTTTTTAATGTTGTTCTTAATTGGTTTAATTTTGTTTTCAAAAGTCAAATAAATTAGCATAGCAAGTAAAGCATTTATTCCTTAATATCTAAGAGAAGCTGCCTTCATTTTTTTCTATCATATGTTTCACTCCCAAAAGGGAGAAGAATATTCTCTACTTGCTCATTGGTGTTTTTTGTAAAGACTCAGAGAAAACAGCATCTTCTTCTGATCCCAACTAAATGCACCCAGCCTTCCTCCCCTCCTTCTCTCCTTTCCTGCTTTTCTTGGCTGTGGCCTTTCACTATTGGTCCTGGAATTCCTCCACCTGGAAGCACAAAGTCACTAATTCAATATTCTTGCAACAATGAACATGAAGAATATATTTCTGTGAAATATATTTAGTTATCAGTTCTAGGAAGATAAGGAAGTTTGATTTATTTTTCTTTATATTAGAAATGCCATGCTCTAAGTCTGGTTGGTTTTGTATGTGTGTTTGTTTTTATCTGGGAGAAATCTTTCTCATCTTTGAGGTCATGATTGAAAAAGCTGAGAATACAATTAACAGCTTAATCAAGTTTTTCATCATGATAATCAGAAGATATTTGTACGCAAATGGCAGCTGAACATTTAACACAAAGCTGGAAGAGTTATTTGTTTGTTTTTGTTTTTTTTTTTTAATATACTTTTAAAAGGCTGTTAGAACCTTAAAGCCGACTCAAACTCTTACAAATACAAACAAATATCTATGGACAGAACAGAACAGAGTCAAAAGAGTGTATCAAGTTAGAATGAGTATAAATGGTACATAGAATCCATTTACCCTTCTTGAAAAAAAATAACAATGTCAAAATGTTACATATCCTAGAGATTAACAGTTTCAAAATAAAATTCCTACTACTAATTCTAAAATCAATCTATTGCCAGTATGTAATACTAATGTTGCAATTACACTATGTCATTTACACTACATAAGTTGGTGCCTACCTTTTTAACACATAGCTCACTTTGTTGAACAGGGAAGAGAAATTGTCATTTTCTTGCTTTTATGTTTTGGTGACTCAAAATCTTCAAGAAAACAAAAGAAACACTGTCTCAGGGTCAAACTGTAAAATGCTGGTATTGGTAATGAGATGGTCCTTAGAGATAATCAGTACCATTAATGGCTTTTAAGTCAGTTAAAACAAATCTCTGGAGCTGCTTGGCTCTTTGTCTAATTAACACTATGATAATACCTATATATACACTTCTTGTCAACTGAACATGCACACTATCATATAGTTAATAAAACTATGGAAGCCATTTGAGTTTATTTTAGTTTCTTTTATGCTAATAAGTCCACATTTACCCTGTTCATATATTTTTTTTTCCAGACTATTTGCCTACTTGTTTATACTAAGACGTTTAATAAAGTAGTCATTAACTTTATACTCCTTTGGATTCACTGTGACAAAATTAATTAGCACAACATAAAAAACTCCAAAGAAGACATTCCTGACAATCAGAAAGCTCAACAATTTTCTTCTAACATATGGTTCCCATTCTCATTCACATTCTAATCCAAGTAGGAGAGTAGTAAGCTGTTCCATTTAGAAAATCCTACCTGGGCAGAGGCAGGATCTGATAAATAGAATATTGAACTTTTTTCTACCAGGTTTCATTGCTGGTTCAGACTAAATTGTTCTCTCATGATCTCAGGATTCTTCAGGTTTCTCCACCTAAAATGACTCCATCCCACATGCACTGTAGCTGAAAATAATACTCACCAAAAACCTAAATTCTTTTTAAGTGCTTCATCAAAACATGTGTATTAATGAGTTCATTAACTGGCAACAGCAAAGTACCTGCAGATAGTGATTTGATCAATATAAGGATTCCTTGCTGAGGGCATCCATCTCGGTTGAAGATAGAGGGAACTTTGGTCAACAAAATTCAACACTTAGCCAACTTAATTGAGTGCCTGGAATTAGGTGGGATATATGTGAAATGAAGTGTTTATTATTTTATTTTCTCAGTAAATTTGTCTTTGTTTCAATTTTTTTTTGTTTTTTTCGTTTGCTTTTTTTTTTTTACAGCTACCTTAAATGAAAGGCAGCAATGATAATTGTCTACTGTTTTAACCAAAGAAACCCCAAAGATCTCACAGGCTTTCGTCCTGTTGGGGGACTTCAACCACGCCAACATCTGCTGGAAAAGTAGCATGGCAAATTATAGGCAATCCAAGAGACTCCTGGAGTGCATTGAGGATAACTTAAGCCAGGAAATACACAGTCCTACCAGAGGGGATGTAATACTGGACCAGTTGGTCGCAAACACAAGTGAGCTAATTGGTGACGTCAAGATGGGAAGCAGCCTAGGCTGCAGTGATCATGCACTGGTGGAGTTCACAGTCCTGAGAGGTAAGGGTCAGGCGAAGAGTATAGTCAGGACCCTGAATTTTAGGAAAGCAAACTCCCAGGTCTTCAAGGACTTAGTCAATAGGACTCCCTGGGAAACTGCCCTCTGGGACAAGGGAACAGAACAGAGCTGGAAGATCTTTAAGGATGCTTTCCATAAAGTGCAAGAGCTCTTGATCCCGAGCTGTAAGAAATGAGGCAAGGAAGGCAAGAGACCGGCATGGCTGAGTCGAGACCTGCTGGTCAAACTAAAGGGCAAGAAGAGAATGCACAGGCAGAGGAAGCAGGGACAGGTATCCTGAGAAGAATACAGGGACGCTGCCTGGTTGTGTAGGGACGGGGTGAGGAAGGCCAAGGCATGGCTGGAGCTGAACTTGGCAAGTGATGCAAAGAATAATAATAAGGGCTTCTACACATATGTCAGCCAGAAAAGGAAGTTCAAAGAAAGTGTACCCCCTTGATGAACAAGACTGGCAAACTGGTAACAACAGATGAGGAAAAGGCTGAGGTACTCAACAACTTTTTGCCTCAGTCTTTACTGGCAACCTCTCTCCTCACACCTCTCGAGTGGATGGACCACAAGACGGAAACTGGGGGAGCAAAATTCCTACCACTGTAAAAGAAGATCAGGTACCTGACTACCTGAGGAACCTGAACATACATAAGTCTATGGGACCTGATGACATGCATCCCAGAGTCCTGAGGGAACTGGCTGATGTAGTTGCCAAGCCACTCTCCATGATATTCGAAAAGTCATTGCAGTCAGGTGAAGTCCCTGGGGACTGGGAAAAAGGAAGCATTGCACCCATTTTTAAAAAGGCTAGAAAGGAGAACCCTGGGAACTATTGAGCCTGTCAGCCTCACCTCTGTGCCTGGGAAGATCATGGAACAGATCCTCCTAGAAGCTACACTAAGGCACATGGAGGACAGGGAGGTGATTTGAGACAGCCAGCATGGCTTCACCAAGGGCAAGTCCTGCCTGACCAACCTAGTGGCCTTCTCTGATGGAGTGACTACATCAGTGGATAAAGGAAGAGCTACAGATATTGTCTATCTGTACTTCTGTAAGTCCTTTGACAGGTCCCCCACAACACCCTTCTCTCTAAATTGGAGAGAGATGGATTTGATGGGTGGACTGTTTGGTGGATGAGGAATTGGTTGGATGGTCACATGCAGAGGGTAGTGGTCAACGGCTCGATGTCCAGATGCAGATCAGTGACAAGTGTTGTTCCTCAGGGGTCTGTACTGGGGCCAGTGCTGTTTAATATTTTCACCAATGACATAGACAGCAGGATCGAGTGCACCCTCAGCCAGTTTGCAGATGACACCAAGCTGAGTGGTGTGGTTGACACGCCTGAGGGATGGGATGCCATCCAGAGGGGCCTGGACAAGCTTGAGAAGTGGGCCTGTGTGAACATCATGAGGTTCAACAAGACCAAGTGCAGGGTCCTGCATCTGGGTCGTGGCAACCCCTGTTATCAATACAGACTGGGGGATGAAGGGATTGAGAGCAGCTGTGTGGTGAATGACTTGGGGGTACTGATAGATGAGAAGCTGGACATGAGCCGACAGCATGTTCTCTTGCAGCCCAGAAAGCCAACCATACCCTGGGCTGCATCAAAAGAAGCATGGCCTGCAGGTCAAGGGAGGTGATTCTGCCCCTCTACTGTACTCTCGTGAGACCCCACCTGGAGTACTGTGTCCAGCTCTGGAGCCCTCAGCACAGGAAAGACATGGACCTATTGGAGCGGGTCCAGAGGAAGGCCACAAAAATGATCAGAAGGATGGAACACCTCTCCTATGAGGAAAGGCCAAAAGAGCCGGGGTTGTTCAGCCTGGAGAAGAGAAGGCTCCAAGGGAGACCTTACTGCAGGCTTTCAGTACTTAAAGGGGTCTTATAAGAAAGATGGGGCAAACCTTTTAGCAGGGCCTATAGTGATAGGACAAGGGGTAATGCTTTTAAACTAAAAGAGGGTAGGTTTAAACTAGATATAAGGAATAAATTTTTACAATGAGAGTGGTGAAACACTGGCACAGGTTGCCCAGAGAGGTGGAAGATGCCCCATTCCCAGAAACATTCAAGGTCAGGTTGGATCGGGCTCTGAGCAACCTGATCTAGTTGATGATGTCCCTGCTCATTGCAGGGGGTTGAACTAGATGAACTTAAAGGTCCTTTCCAACCCAAATTATTCTATGAGTCTATTATTCTATGATTCTATGATCTTTAATGCAAAAGCACAATACTTTCAACAAAGCTGAAAGGTTAATGATCTAAGACATGTAGTAGTTATTTCTTGTATATTATTGCTAGGCATAAGAAAGAACCAAAAGAAGGAAAAACCCCAAACACAAAAAGCCAACATACACGCGTGCGCGCACACGCACACACACACACACACACAGAAAAGACTGAATTGCTCCATATTTCTGTATATCAGATTAGTGGCAGAGGAGAGAGCAGACCTCTGTCCTCTATAGCAACAATCCGCTTCCACAGTCACAAGACCAAATTGTTTTGCTCCTGCTCCTTTTATTCATCTTGTGACATCTACAACTATTCTACTGATAATAACTGCTTTAAAATATAGTTGATCTTTTCTAGAAACCTGATTACACACATTTACTCCTTGAATTACTGGTATGGGATAAAGATTCTATGGTAAAAATAATATAACCTAAGGCTGTATCATAACAGCATTTGTGCAAAGGAGCTGAAGTAATATTATCGAGAAGATCAAATCTGGGGATTTTCTAACTTTTCATTTTGTAACCATAACACGCTTTTAACATAAGTATAGACTGTAATTATTAAATACTTAATAGAATATATTAATGCATATTAATTAGTATGTTTTACTAATCTACAGAAGAGGAAAATAACTGAAAGTTTTAATTAGAACGTTATTAATAAAAGGAAATAATAGAATCATAGAATTGTTTAGGTTGGAAAAGACCTCAAGATCATCAGATCCAACCGTTAACCTAGCACTACCAAGTCCACTACTAAACTATGTCCCTAAGCACCACATCTACCTATCTTTTAAATACCTCTAGGGATGGGGACTCAACCACTTCCCTGGGCAGCCTCTTCCAGTGCCTGACCACCCTTTCAGTGAAGAAATTTTTCCTAATATCCAATCTAAACCTTCCCTGGCACAACTTCAGGCCATTTCCTCTTGTCCTATCACTTGTTACTTGGGAAAAGAGACCAACACCCACCTCACTACAACCTCCTTTCACGTAGTTGTAGAGAGTGATAAGGTCTCCCCTGAGCCTCCTTTTCTCCAGGCTAAACAACCCCAGATCCCTCAGCTGCTCCTCATACGACTCTAGACCCTTCACCAGCTTCGTTGCCCTTCTCTGGACAAGCTCCAGCACCTGAATGTCCTTCTTGTACTGAGGGGCCCAAAACTCAACACAGTACTCGAGGTGCAGCCTCACCAGTGCTGAGTACAGGCAGATGATCACTTCCCTAGTCCTGCTGGCCACACTGTTCCTCATACAAGCCAGGATGCTATTAGCCTTCTTGGTCATATGAGCATACTGCTGGCTCATATTCAGATGGCTATCAACCAACACCCCCAGGTCCTTTTCTGCCAGGCAGCTCTCCAGCCACTCTTCCCCAAGCCTGTAGCATTTCATGGGGTTGTTGTGACCAAAGTGCAGGACCCGGCACTTAGCCTTGTTGAACCTCATACACTTGGCCTTGTCCCATCGATCCAGCCTGTCCGGATCCCTCTGTAGAGCCTTCCTACCCTCCAGCAGATCAGCACTCCTGCCCAACTTCATGTCATCTGGAAAGTTACTGAGGGGGCACTCCATCCCCTCATCCAGATCACTGATAAAGATATTAAACAGAACTGGCCCCAATACTGAGCCCTGGGGAACACCACTTGTGACCTGCCACTGACTGGATTTAACTCCATTCACCACCACTCTTTGGGCTCTGCCATCCAGCCAGTTTCTTACCCAGCGGAGAGTATGCCTGTCCAAGCCATGAGCAGCCAGTTTCTCCAGGAGAATGCTGGGGGAAACCCTGTCAAAGGCCTTACTAAAGTCCAGGTAGACAACATCCACAGCCTTTCCCTCATCCACTAAGCGGGTCACCTTGTCATAGAAGGAGACCAGGTTAGTCAAGCAGGACCTGCCTTTCATAAACCCATGCTGACTGGGCCTGACCACCTGGTTGTCCCATACATGCCATGTGACGGCACTCAGAATGACCTGCTCCATAACCTTCCCCGGCACTGAGGTCAGACTGATAGGCCTACAGGTCCTCAGATCCTCCTTCCAGCCCTTCTTGTAGATGGGCATCACATTTGCTAAACTCCAGTCAACTGGGACCTCCCCAGTTAGCTAGGACTGCTGACAGATGATTGAAAGCGGCTTGGCGAGCACTTCTGCCAGCTCCCTCAGTACCCTTGGGTGGATCCCATCCGGCCCTATAGACTTTTGTGTGTCTATGTAGTGTAGCAGGTCCCTAACCATCTCCCCTTGGATTATGGGGGCTTCATTCTGCTCCCCGTCCCTGTCTTCCAGCTCAAGGGGCTGGGTACCCTGAGAACACCTGGTCTGACTATTAAAGAGTGATGCAAAAAAGGCATTAAGTACCTCAGCCTTTTCCTCATCCTTTGTGGTGATATTTCCCCCCACATCCAATAAAGGATAGAGATTCTCCTTAGCTCTCCTTTTGCTGCTAATGTATTTGTAGAACCATTTTTTGTTGTCTTTTACCGCAGTAGCCAGTTTAAGTTCCAGCTGGGCTTTGGCCCTTCTAATTTTCTCCCTGCATATCCTCACGACATCCTTGTAGGCCTCCTGAGTTGCCTGCCCCTTCTTCCAAAGGTCGTAAACTCTCCTTTTATTCCTGGGTTCCAGCCAAAGCTCTCTGTTCAGCCAGGCTAGTCTTCTCGCCTGCCTGCTCAACTTACGGCACATGGGGATGGCCTGCTCCTGCACCTTTAAGATTTCCTTCTTGAAGAATGTCCAGCCTTCCTGGACTCCTTTGCCCTTCAGGACTGCCTCCCAAGGGACTCTCTCAACCAGGCTCCTAAAGAGGCCAAAGCCTGCACTCCGGAAGTCCAACGTAGCAGTTCTGCTGACCCCTCTCCTTACTTCTCCAAGAATTGAAATCTCTGTCATTTCATGATCACTGTTCCCAAGTCATCCTCTAACCATCACATCACCCACCAGTCCTCCTCTGTTCGCAGACAACAGGTCCAGTGGGGCACCTTCCCTGGCTGGCTCGCTTTCCAGCTGTGTCAGGAAGTTATCTTCCACACACTCCAGGAATCTCCTAGACTGTTTCCTCTGTGCTGTATTGTATTTCCAGAAGACATCTGGTAAGTTGAAGTCCCCCAAGAGAACAAGGGATAGTGATTATGAGACTTCTCCCAGCTGCTTATAGAGTACTTCTTCCACTTCTTCATCTTGGTTGGGTGGTCTACAACAGACTTCAACCATGATATCTGCCTTGTCGGCCTTCCCCCTGGTTCTTACCCATAAACACTCAACCCTATGATCACCATCATTAAGCTCTAGAGAATCAAAACAGTCCCTAACATACAGGGCTATGCCACGGCCTCTCCTTCCTTGCCTATCCCTTCTGAAGAGTTTATAGCCATTCATTGCAGGACTCCAGTTGTGCAAGTCATCCCACCATGTTTCCGTGATGGAAACTGTCATAGCTTTCCTGCGGCACAATGGCTTCCAGCTCCTCCTGTTTATTGCCCATGCTGTGTCCATTGGTGCAGGTGCACTTCAGCTGGGCTACTGATCCCACCACCTTTTTGGGGGGAGAAGCCCTAATTCCTATGTGAGCATTCTCAGGCCCTTCCGTGGTTTCTAACACGTCCATAGCCCTTACATCTTTGTTGCTGCATGGCTCTCCATCCCCTACCTCCACTGAGACAGCAGACCGAAGGACCTCACTAGCACACCATCCTGCAAACACTGGCGTGCTGCCCCCAGGCTTATCTCTAGCAAGCCTGGTTTTATCCCTTTCCCCCTTCAAATCTAGTTTAAAGTTCTTTAAATGTTTTGCTTTGAGTTTAAGATACATTGCAAAGTTTGAAGTTTAATCTTTGCATATCAGTACAGTAAGAATCTTCCAAACATACCCATTTGAAATTGATAATCTGAAGTTCTAGTTTTGCGGTCTTTGACTTTGCAAATCAAAACACTATACAGTTTGTTCAGTGTAACATTATAAAGTAGTAGGGGTGTCATATGGTGTTGCAAATTATTTCTCATGGTATACTAATTTCATCTGCTTTGTTTTGTTTTGTTTTGTCTGTAATTTTTACACTATGAGAAGAGCATGAGTTTCTGAATCTCTCTTGTTGCTCACTGAACTGGGAATGGGGCCACGCAAAGGGCAGGCTGGGATGTCAGCCCATGAGTGGGGGTCAGGTTCAGACTGGAGGAGGGGAAACAGGGTCAGACACAGCCCCAGGACAGCAGGGCCATGGAGATGGGGATAGGATGGGGCTGGGCTGGTACCTCAACCTGTGAATCAGACCTTGCTCTGGTCAGACCCCTCCATGCCTGGGCAGGGCAGGGCTGTGGTGGAGCTGGAGATCAACACTGCTGCAGTGTCACTGGTGTGGGAACTGGCAGCCCTGGGCTGGACTGAAACAGGATCCTGTGCCCATGGGCATTTTCAGCTGTAAAGAGTCACTAAGAAAAGTAAGAAATGAAAATGCAGTTATTGATTTGTATTTAACAGATCCTTTCTTTGCTGCCTTGGTGTCTTAGCATGGGATGTGAGCTTCTTAGCCAAGCAATCTCCCCCTATAATTGATATTGATCTCATCACTGGGCTAGTCCCTGAACTTGTAACCCTCGTGTTTTTATTTTCTAATAGAACAAGTGGGTACATCCAGGGCAGCTTCTCCTGGGTAAAGCTTTTCCTTAGTTTTTTTTCTCTCTAGGCGTGCAATCAGTTTGTTTCTTGACTTGTTTGGTTTCATCTGTTTCTGTTTATTGATTCTTCACAAGTGCGTGCTTTCTTGCTCTCCAGAATTGGGCCAGGACATTCATGCTGAGGCAGGAGAATGAGGTGCTTCCTCTTTGTCCTTGTTAATGTTTTTCAGTTTACACGACCACTTTATTCCTTAATTTGTATGATTTTTCCAGGCAGGTTTTTACTCTTAATTGTTTTCTTGTATCATTGATAGACTTCAGTAATCATATATCATGATTTGTACACAGAAATCACTAGATTAATAGCTTGTATTTCAGACCGTATAGGGTCTATGACTGTGAGTTAATGTCATAGATGATAACTTCAAAATTCACTCTCTAATAACCAGTTCTCAGGGTTACGTCAATATATACTCCAATGTACAAAATAAAATATCTGTAAAATAAAAAAAAATTAAAAGAAAAAATAATGGTAGATGTCTGCTTCTACTGAATAAATGCAACGTGTTATCATTGATTAAAATGGAAGTCTCTAATAACAAAGACTTCCAAGATTCAGAGAATTTCTTTACAAGGAAGTTCCCTGAATGAGATAGCTAATGTATAACAAGAATAAGATGGAAAATGGTGGCAGGGGAGGGGAGAGAGAGAAGAGAGAAAAGGCGAGGGGAAGAGAAAAAGAGAGGAGAGAGGGAGGAGATATACTTTTTTTTAAGATTAATTTCTTATCTGAGATTAAATACTAATTCAGGAGGTAAAATTAACATGAATACTGCCAGGGCAGTTTGAAGGAGACTGAGCACAAGAAGGAGATGTGCTGAGAGATGCATCATGACTCTGCGAGCACCACTGGAATCTGAAGAACCAAGTATGGTAAAATGACATACATGCTTTATGTCATAAAACATCATGTTCCATATTAAATATTGTCTTCATTTTCTTGTACATAATACTACAAATATGTAAGAGAGTTTACAGACAGCTTTGATTTTTCAGAATGTTTTTGACATCTATAACTTGTTTAACTCAATCATTTAATAAGAAACACGTGTTTTCTGTTAATTTTACTCAGTTTGAGATTTCATAGCTGATGGCAACTGTGATACTCAGTTCCCTGTGAAGTATATCTCACTCTGCAACTAACTGTACTTTTCTCAATGTGGGAAAAATATTCCATATTTACTTTGGACATTAAAATTGATGATTCACTCAACAGACACACCATACCAAGTAAAATGAATACGTAAAAAGCCTTTTTGAATGGCAAGCAAATAAAAACCAACCAACCAACCAAAGAAAAAACCCAAATAAAATCTAGCCTATCATTATGTGAGAAACTCTAGGAAAGTACAAAGTTTTAGAGCAATGAAACCTATATGAAGGAAAGAAATTTTCTGAAAATAAAGTAGAAACTGCTAAGAAAGAACTTTCTGCTTACTGATTGTGCTGGTTCTGGCTGGGATAGAGTTAGTTTTCTTCACAGTAGCTAGTATGGGGATATGTTTTGGATTTGTGCTGAAAACTAGATACTAGAAAGAAAATTAACCTTATTCCAGCCAAATCCGGCACACTGATAGAGCAAAAATCATACAGACGTTATAAACAGCAGATTAATTCTACAGTAGCAAATTAAACAGGACAGCAACCAAACAGTAGGACTCGAATGCTCTTAAAAAGATCAATAAAATATCTTTGACCAGTGCCAACTAACAGTTTCACAGACAATAGCAGAGCATGAATTAAAGAATAACACAGATCAGAAACCATACCTAGTAAACAACACAGCCAAGGTCACCCTATTAGGGAAGGGCAGGGAAAGAAGATTCAGTTTTACAGGCAAGACCTGTGACATATCAGCTGTCTGTGGTGCCAAAGGATCAGCCTATTTTATTTAAGAATACAGACCCAGTCACAGGGACCCATTAATTGATTTTCTGATCTTCATTAGGTTCTTATGCAAAACATTCAGGATTTAATTCATACTTGTGAACCCCTCCAGGATAAGAAAGCCTCGCACTAGTGGTGCTCCTAGGAGCGGGAGCTTCAAAATGCAGAAGTGTGTGCTCTCAGACTCTGTGAGGAGAAGCATTCAAGAGCTTTCCTCAGTGGAGGAGAAGGGTTTAACTCAGGGGAGGACATTTACACAATCAGCTGCCCCATCCAACTGATAAAGAGACAGCTGATCCATTTGTCTAAAGCAATGGTGTTATGGCCACCCTTTGATCCCTTAGTATTGAGATAAGTTCATCTTTCTTTACAGCAGCTGTGATCACTCCCCATACTCTACCCTGAGCTTCATAAGCCCATCATCTGTGCTTATCTCCTCTGAGCCTTCTTCCACTGTAGGGATTTTTTGATCAGTCACATATGTATATATCTATGTGTGTGAATAGCTTTATTACTTCCTTGGGAATGATGTTGATACTGCTGTTTTGCAGCCATGATACTTAGGCTTGATGTGCATATGAGGAACTTCTATCTCAGTATTCATACTTCAGAGTTTCCCATTCATACAACTTTTACATGTACCCATAAAGTAAACATAATTTTGTCAGGATTTTGAGAATATGAATATCAAGGACTTATAGAATTAATTGGTACTATTGAAGAGTGTGAATACTATAGTGTAAGACTAATATAATGAATTGGGCATTACTGTTATTCAAATGAGGAAAAAAGTATTGAGTTTCTTTTAACTGGTTATAGGAAGTTTCTCATTTGTTTATCTGGCAGACTGTTGAACCTAAAATAGGAACTATACTGTTTTAATTATGTCAGATGTTAAAGTCCATGAACTGTATAAATTAATAGGATTGTAAGGTATTCTGCCCTTCATCACCCTTTGCATGAACCTTTGCTTCCCTCTTTCTAGACTGTATGAAGTAACATAAAAGGTGCCTAAAATTTAATTAGATTCTTAACCTGAGTTCCTGATTTAGGTACCTTATATTATGCACCACAAATACCTTACTAAGTTTTATGTCATTTGAAACATACTGTCATTAGCTTCTTAACACAAAACCAAATACGTCTTTTTTGTATTTCTTGTAGTAAAAATTTTCTGCAGTTTTCTACATTTGCCTCTATAAAAGCTATCCCATTTAGTGCTGTAAACCAAAGGGTTTTTCCATTGTACTCCTGATAAGATATTAAATGGAAAAGTAATTCCCTTTCATAGAATCAAGGAAGTTACACATTTTACTGCACCGTTGTAGTTATCTCTGGGTTATCAATTCATTTAAATAAGACATAAAGAGAGTTGTCCTCTGGACAGTGATGATAAGTCTTGCTGGATAGTAGGAGGTGAAGGAAATGAAATAAGAAGGTATGATGGATTGACCTTGGCTGGCTGCCAGGTGCCCACCAAACTGCTCTATCACTCTCCCTCCTCAAACAGGACAGGGGGAGAAAATATGATTAAAAGGCTCATGGGTCAAAATAAGGGCAGGGAGATCACTCACTAGTTACTGTCACAGGCAAAACAGACTTGACTTGGCAAATTATTTTAATTTATTGACAATTAATTACAGAGTAAGCTAGGAATAAATAAAAACAAAACTAAAACCACCTTTCCCCCACCCCTCCCTTTTTCCCAGGCTCAACTTCTGACTTCTACCTTCTCCCCACTGAATGGTGCAGAGGGATGGGGAATGCCAATTGCAGTCAGTCCATAATGCTTTGTCTCTGCTGCTTCTTCATCCTCATGCTGTTACCCTGCTCCAGTGTGGAGTTGCTCCCATGGGATACAGGCCTTCACAAACTACTCCAATGTGGGTCTTCCCACAGGCTGCAGTTCTTCAAGAACGGCTCCAGCGTGGGTCCTCTCCATGGGTACAGTCCTTTAAGAACAGACTACTCCAGCATGGGCCCCCACTAGTCACAGTTCTTGCCAGAACACCTGCTCCTGCTTGGGCTTCTCTCCACAGGCCATGGTTCCTGCCAGGAGGCTGCTCCTGTGTGGGCTTTTCCCAGGCTGAAGCTTCCTTAAGGGCATATCCACCTGCTCCAGTGTGGGGTCTTCCATTGGCTGCAGTGTGGATATCTTTACCAGCATGGTCCTCCATGGGCTGCAGGGGAAAAACCTGTTTTTGCAAGGTCTTCACCACAGGCTGTAGGGGAATCTCTGCTCTGGCACCTGGAGCACCTCTTTCCCCTCCTTCTTCACTGACCTTGGTGTCTGCAAAGCTGTTCCTCTCACGTTTTCTCACTCCTCTTTCACAGCTGCTGTGCAGTGTTTTTTTTATCCTTTCTGAAATGTTGTCACAGAGGTGCTACCAACATCACTGGTGGGCTTGGGTTTGGCCAGCAGTGGGTCCATCTTGGAGCCACTGTTACTGGCTTTGTCCAACGTGGGGGCAGTTCCTGGTGTCTTCTCACAGAAGCCACCCCTGCAGCCTCCCCTGCTACCAAAACTTTGCCACGTAAACCCAGTACAGAGGGTAAGTTGAAGGCAAAGGTTTAGGAACAGTAGTAATAACATAAAGAATTAATTATTGTTATCATAAAGAATTTTTAAAATTTAATGACTTCATTAACGGTGGGGGTTTTTGTTGTTTTGTTTTTTTAGTTTTGTTTTGTTGTGATTTTGGGGGTTTTGGGTTTTTTTTTGTATAGGATTTTATTTCTGAGAATGCAGTATTTTCTATGATAATCTGAATGGCTAATTCTGTAGGTGTCCCAGTTTAGGCATTTCAAATATTTATATTTGTTTTTATAGGCCCAAACAAATACAGAACATTAAGAAAGTTAAGACATCTTTTAACTGCTCAAAAACTACATGAGTGGAAGATGTACATACTAAGTCAAAATTCTGTGAGCCTAAGTTCAAATTTTACCAGATATCAATTTATACCATTTAAAACATGTCTTAACTGAGGTCATGTAATGTTGCTCATTTCTTATATCTACAGGAACATTAAAAAGTTCTGTTAAAATTCCGGACTGTAGAGAATACATTGAAATGCACACTTTTTCATATAAAGTAGTAAAATGTTCTATTACAGTGAAGTTTAATTTTAGTGGAAGTACAAGATTATGGTATTTCAGTGCCTGTATTCATTCCCTGCATTTTCAAATGAAGAGTTATTTAAAATAGTTAGGTTATTTTAGTGCTAAATTATATGTTTTCTTGGTATTTTTGAGAACAAATGAAGAGCCAATGAAAAGCTAAAAGCTTTTCACATCAGTTAAAGAATAGTTATAAATTTTATAAAATACTGTTAGGACCAATTTATACCCGTGATTCCTGATGCCAAGGGGCTGTTTGGAAAACTAGAGATTAAAAGCCTACAAAAATGTGTATATGCTTTGAATTCCATTGGGATTTATCAGCCCAACTTCTTAAAAGCATAATGTCTTGTCTAAATTATGCATTGTCTGTTTATAGATGTAAAATATTTTATGGGACCAACACACACAGTTTGAAATAATGCATGAGCTTTTAGTTACTTGAAAAAGTTACCATGTTTTTGAAGGTTGTTGGGCACAGACAATTCAGGATAGATTTCTAAGGGCAATTGAATTGTCCTGTAGGTATGTTCCAAGATTAGTTTTGAAAAAATTGTTTTGACTGTTCATGAACTCGGAATTTCTGAGCAGAAATTACTGTAGAGAACACCTGTTGGCTTTTCTGCTGCTTTTGTGCAGCTCAAGTCATACAGCAGATTCCACAGTCTGGTGTCGGAAACCTCCCTCACTACTATTGCTTTGTCAGAAGAATCTAGTTTTATGTGTGAGTCTGATACAGTATTATTTATGTTAGCATCCCACAAAACATACTGTAATTTTTTAATTCATTATTGGAAAATTCTGAGCATTCAGACTCATCACATTTTTACTAATATTAGTAAATTAAATCAATTATTTCATCAAGTGTTTATTGCTGTAAGTGCATATGTAGATGATGGCTTTATGATTTTGATCATTGTGAGAATCCCAGTGCAACATGCTTGGGGAAATTACTAAAGGACTTCACTGACACAGAAATTACCTGTGTTTTGGTCATTCACCAACTTTTAGTTTCTGCTGCAATAAACATATCTGCCATCCTCACTTTACATTTCTGCTTTGGGTGAAACAGGAGGACTTTCTGCAGCTGCACTAGTGAGCTAGCCAATAATGTAATCTCTCTTCTATCTTCAATGTCTGTGTTTCACCTTCTACATGAGGACAACCTAGCCCTGCTACAGGTAGGCAAACTGGTACATAATGTCATTCTTCCCAAAGAGCCCAGGGGCTGAAGAAATATTTTGTATTAATCATAGAATTTTTGTAAAGAAGAAAGATTACAGGTGTCCTTTGTACTTCAACTGGGTGCCTTCAGTAAAAAACGATTACTGTGAATCATTTATTATGTATTTTGGTCCATATTCAAATACTCTTTCTAATTGTAGCATAGTGCTAAAAGCCACAAGTGTTTCAATAGATCTTCCAGCTATCCATGGAATGAAATACTATTCAGTTTGGATAAAGAGAAAAATCTTTTATACATAGTCTCCAACCATTCAGTTATATAAAGAAAATTTCTTTCACATGCCGAATGTTTCACATAGATTTCCCCAGAGTGTTTGTTTTCTTGCTTTAGTTATTAGGATAAATGTTGATTATAGATAAGAAGGGGTACATTAAACTTTTGTTTTATATAATCTTATCTTCTGCTCTACTCATTATAAAAATTTAAGAGTTGCTTTTTTTTTTTCTTTTTTTTCCTCCTTTTTTCAAAAGTCTACTTCATCGTATTGGGTGTAAGTGTCAAGGTTCTGGTAATGTGGGAGTAGCAGGGGTGGCCTTTGTGACAAAAGGTCGGGGCCATCCTGTTTGTTTAAGTAAATTGCATTAGTAGTTTTCCAGATGTTTGGTATTTTTTTGTTACCCACTCTTTTATGTTTTTCACAGGTTTTAACTACATCATGAGTCTGCCATTGACTAGCATGTAATTTGAAAATTTCTCTTTGGCATTTCATTTGACATTTCATATGTTCAGAGGAAAGTACGCTTGGAAACAAGACATTAACAAATTAGGAATATTTGTTGCAGATTGTTTTTTTGAGTTAATAATTTTTGACTATATCTCCATTACCATAAAGTGAGCAAACATGCTGGCCTGTGTACCTGCCTGCCTCTCTCTCTTTTACTCAATCCTTTCCTCCCACCCTTCTTCTGTTTCTTCCTTCTTTCCATGTAATTAAAGATGATACATGTTAGTTTACTCAGAATGCATATAATGTATAAGAGAACCAGAGGTAGCTTCTCTACCTTGGGTTAATTCAGAATGTTGGAAGATTGTCTAACTGTAAGGTGAGGTCATTTATATTTCCTATTTTAATTTACATTATAATTTGGAACAGAATTAGATTGAGAAATATTGCTAACTTGTGCAAAATGTAGTTTTCATTTACTGAACAGTTTTAGTAAATCCCAGCTGGTGTTTATCTTATCTGCAGTCAATGAAATACTTCTGTCAGTATGATCCCAAAGCTGAGTTAACCTAAATTCTCTCTGTAGTTATAGAAGGAGGGAAAGAAAGAGGGAGAGAACAAACCTGCAGGGTTCCCAAGGTAATTATCTTTCCGTTCTGAAATGCAACCTGGAATATCATCCTAGACTTCTAAGGTGCTAACGATAGGTGAGATTATAATAAAAGGCAGGCAATTGAATAGACATATTTTCTTTGGAGCCTCAATCTGTTCTGAATATAGACTTCAGATCTTTTTAATGCTATCCATATTCTATAGCTATCTGAAGAAACATCTAGAAAAAAAAATACTGCATGTAACAATATATTATCCAGGATGGAATAAGAGAATATAATGCAAAATAATGACATTTATGAAAGTATCATTTAAGCTGAATATAAAGAATAATTACTTGGCCAAGACAATTATTTGTAGGAGAAGCAATCACCTAAAGTGAAAGCCTCAATATCTAGTTAAATTCAAGTTACTTTAAAAATGTAATATTAGTGAAAGAATTTCTACTAAATGGTTACTAAACCATAAATACCTGGAATCTCTATCATTTGCAATAACTGTAAAATAAGTATAAATTATTTTTATCATAATAGAGATTGTGATTTTTATTATAAACCCCCAAAATAATGGCTGTTAATATCCCAAAAAAGATACGAATGAGAGACAATATCCAAGGAAACTGTTAACCTTACATATAAATTACTTACAAATAAAACAAAGTAAGTTATATAAGATGGAAGGAAACATAGGAATTTTTTAGGGCATTTTCCAGAGTACTTATTTTTACCATTTTTTTCATATAATTCTGTTTTCAAGGTTTGAAAAATATTAATAAGTAGAAGTAAGGCATGAATTTGCTTTCTGAAAAAATAATTGCTTTTAACAATTCTTCTCGAGATTTTTATAAATAATGTAACTGTCCTTGACTCTAATGCAAACAGATTGAAATATTGAAAGACTATTACTGTGTACTACAATTATCATGTATTAAAATAATGTTACTATGCCAGTTAACATATTAATTGTCATTCAGTAATTTATATTCTAATATAATTAAAACCAAATCTCTGTCTTGCTAACTGCGCTTCAGGTAGTTCTGGGCCATTGTTAGATCATGCCTTAGCCCCCTCTATGCAATATTGAAGAACACCAGCTCTCTCAATCTCTGTTTGTATTTATGTCCTCTAGGCTCCAGGCCAGCTTGGTACCCTTCTTCATTTTCTCCACATTCCTTTTGATCAGGGGCACCCAAAACTGGACACAGTATTCCAGGTGCAGCCTCATCAGGCCTGAGGAGAGAATAACTTTGTTCTGCTGATCATACTTCCCCTAACGTAGCACAGCAGGGCAAGTTTGCTTTATTTGAGATGAGAGCACACTGTTAGCTCATATTCAGCCTATTGTCCACTGTGTCTCTCTTGTCCTTTCCAGCAGGACTGCTGTTCAGCCAGGTGCTTCCCAGATTCCCCTGTTGGTATGTGGCCCTATTCCCTCTCAGGTGCAAACCTTTGCATTTCTGCTTGTTGAACTTCATGAGGATTCTATTGGCCCAGTGTTCAAATTTATCACAACCTCTCTGGGATGAAGGTCTGCTGTATGGAATATCAGGCCTTTTGCTTCCCTCACATTTCTTGCTGTTCTCACGTTTGCTGAGGGTGCATTCTGTCTCTTCACGTTGATGAACATAAGGTGGTCTCCCATCTACTGCCTGCCTATGGGCAGCTAAGCCATTGATTATTAATTTTTGATGCTCCAAACTCAAGGTCTTCACCTAAAATTCCTAATGTTAGGGTGGATTTAGGGCCAAGCTCACTGTATAGACAAATCATAAATTCCTGATCCAAAATAAATTTCTTTATATTTTTAGCACAATGTGTAACAAATGTCTCTAGCCTACAGCCAATACCTGCTCTTCCTTTATACAGTCATTAGGAAGGCTGTTTATATAGACATCAAAGCAGACTGAAGAAGACCTACCGGAAGTACTGAGGAAGGACTGCAGAACTGAAAGGAAGTATGACCTACAAACTCTTGTTGACCAGAAGTCTGTGAGGTAATCAGAAGATAAGGCTCTGGATCATGCATTTCTGCAGACAAGATCACTGATTTTAAGATTCAGTCTGATCTTATGTTCCTTATTATTGTTATCTTTCATCATTGCCACAATGTTTATACTGCTTCATTGGCCTTTTTGATTTTTGTCCAGTTGTAGGCTATGGAAAAAATAGCTACTGCTTCTTATATCCATGACAACAAAAAACAATGTAATAAATCCTGTTTATTTTCCCCAGGCATGCCTGTAAAATGAAAATCCTCCTCTTATAGTTCCCTGCTCATCTATCCATTTAAAGCCATGAAGCTACAAGAGATGAGAGTAGTTGTAGAGCAGCTGGGTATTAACTTTTCTCATACATTCCACACAGTAATGTCTCCTTGGAATTTAAAATTAATTTTCTTCACAGTACTTTGAAGTATCTTTTTAGAAACTGCTGAAAAAATGGCCAATTTACCTGAAAGACAGAAGTGAAGGACAGAGGGTTCTTTGGAAATTTAAACTTCAGTACATAGTGAAAACTCTAATAAACTTTTTGGAGAAATAGATTCATCTGCTCTTAATTCTTACATGGTTAAATCATAGAAATAATGTGTTGTATTTGACAAATATTCTGGACACTGGCCAGGAAGATATTAATGAGCACAAAACATTAATTATTTATTGATTAAAACTTTCTCCTTAAACTCATAGTAGGTGTAATGGGTTAGTCTGGGATGGGTTCAGCTTTCTTCATAGCAGCCAGTGTGCTGTTGTGTTTTGGATTTGTAAGAAAAATAGCATTGACAGTACACCAATGTTTTAGTTATTGCTGAAGAGTGCTTACACAGCATCAGGGACTTTCTGTTTCTCACTCTGCCCCACCAGCGAGTAGGCTGGGGGTGCACAAGAAGCTTGGTGGAAACAGAGTCAGGACAGATGACCCCAAATGACCAAAGGGATATCCCACATGATGTCATGCTCAGCAGTAAAAGCTCAGTAGGAAGGGGACATGTTTGTGATTATGGCATTTGTGTTCCTACGTTAACTGGTATGCATGCTGAAGCCCTGCTTTCCAGGAGATGGCTGGACATCTGCCTGCTGATAGGAAGTAGCGTATGAATTCCTTTTTTGATTTGCTTGTGTATGCAACTTTGTTTCACTTATTTAACTGTTTTTATCTTGACGCATGAGTTTTCAGCTTTTGCTCTTCCAATTCTCTCCGTGTTTTTTGTTTGTTTAGTTGGTTTGGTTTGGCTTTTTTGAACATGGCCCGGACACTTGTTGTATCTTGCCTAACGAGAGCATCCTTTGGGAACTCTATGGCCTTAAACAGGTTATTTTTTCCTTTTATCTCTCCAATATTAAGTGCACAATCATTTCAAACAAAAAATATTCTAATAGAATAGAATATATTATATTCTATATAATAGAATAGATATATATATATATTTTCTAGAATATATATATTTTCTAGAATATATATATTTTCTAGAATATATATATATATTTTCTAGAATACTAGAAAAGTATTCTAATAAATTAACAAGTTGGGAAGAAAAATAATAATTTCAAAGATAATGTTTTTATGAAGACTTAATTTTGCAGAAATGTAAGAGATCACTGTATATTCAAATAAATCAGTATCAATTTTGTATATAACAAAATACACTTATTTCACATATGTATTGAAATGCAATTTTTTAATGGGAGTTTCAGGCTAAAAGATCTATGCTACTGTCTCCAAAACAAATACATTTCACACCTTTGTTCTATGTAGCATTTCAACTACCAATAAACTTAGTCACTAGTGCTGTTAAACTATCAACAATTGCTAGTAATTAATGGTTTGCATAGCATGAAACAGTTTAAATACCTTTTGAAAATAGTTGAATATGCTCAAATTTTCTTACTCCAAATTTTCACTTCCAAAGTATAGGTAATGCTCTATAAAACTCGTCCAATTGCATGTTACCAATTATTCAAATAGTCACAATACATTATATTTTGAATTACAATTATTATTTTTAGCATACATTTTTCATAAATTGTATGAGTATATTCTTCTTCACAGTCATAAAGATTATTATGCACACAGAAGAATAAATGAGCTTCTCACACATTTAGCTAGTAAGCACCTTTCTGGAGATACTATGTCCAGGTTTAAGCACAAAGAAGATTAAGGACAATCTAGTCAAGAGCAATAAATTTTTTACAAAATATGAAGTATGAAGAATTATCTGTTTACCTTTTTTTAATTCATAGGTAAGAAAAATTGATGAGGTGGTATACATAAAAGTGAAAATTTTAGTTACTGTCCAAGTCCAGAGACAGCACTGTCAGACTCTATTCATCCAGCCGTACTAATCTCATGAAATTTAATTAACACCTTTTTCAGTGGTTTTTGCTTATGCCAAAATGTCCACATAGTTTTGTTTCTTATATGTTTGCCTTGACTATTTCAATAATCGAAGTGATATATTGTAACGATTGCTATCCCACATCCACATCTCCTTTTCAATAAGTTGCTCATAACATATTCTTCTGCAACATGTACTTAACAGAATAAAAACTGTAATTCTTACTGCATGCCACCGAGTATTAAGAAGTCTGGATATTCTACAGAGAGGTTTAAAGAGAGGTCAAGCTTTGCAACATCTCTGAAGTGCTTTGTGTAACTGAGTATCTATCAGACTTGGTGGGAGGTAAGACCATTTTATAGGAAACAAGTAAAAATAAAATTACACGGATATAATTTTTAACATGCATCAGCAGTTTAAATCTGCTGCAAATTAAATTTGTTTTTTACTTTTTTTATTTACAATACAAAATAATTCAGAATCATGAAGACTTGGTAGTTTGTGAACCATTAGTGGAGCATTCATTTCATTCAATTCAGGTCACCTAAAAGAGTCACTGAAGCTAGGAGCCTTACTGCCTTATATTCCTTCTACAGTCAATGGAGATCCAGAATACAGGTGTGGGATATCTCAGCAAGTCATTTACTTTCAGGTGGACCCCTCTTCCTTAAAGGGGCTTTTGCAGTCAGTAATTAGATTCACTTCACACATGATTGGAAAAATAGTATAAATGGAAATCAGACATTCACAATTATGACCTTGTCGTGAATATTATTTTATATTGTAACTAACTCCTGTAATTAGAAGCAATATGAATTTATTTAGCCTGATATTAATATTACAGTATGTCTTCCCTCTTGGATGCCTAAGAATTTGGGGTTTGAAGACACAAAAAGTGAACGTAACAGAGCTTACTTGGCTATAAGCTTGTGAGGCTTCACATAATAGTGCTTTAATTTAAAGCTCTGAAACAGCTTGCTCCAGGATAAAATATGAAGTACTAACATTTATAGGTAAAACAATTAAAGGTGAACAAGCTTGGTTTTCCTTTAATTGACTGAGATAATGGAGGAGAAAGAATTCCTCATAAAATGAAATGGACTCACTAACAACTTTTTCTGAAAAATATTTTGTATGATAGCAATATGCATTACATTTCAAGTGGTGAAGTCAAAACATCATCAACAACAAACCCCCTCAGTTACTCAGTAATTTGTGAAGTTATTGGTGTTACCTTGCTTAAAATTAATAAAATATCAAGCTTTTGCATACTTACTATTTCTATGTATTTTTTGGTTATTTAAAGTTATAATGAGAAAAATAAAAAGTACACAACCACTCAACTGTACAAAGGGAACTCCTGCAGACCTCGTTATGTTTGCAGTATTACACTGCCTGCGCTCAACATGATCAACAACACACATGAATGCTAGTCTGCTTTTATTATACTCATAAAGAGCAATCCGGACTCATAAAAAGTGTAGCTGGCAACTTTGTAAAAACATAACAGTTTGTTTGTAGTAGTTCATTCATAGCTATCTAACTAAACAGTGTTTTCCAAAAAATACCTAGCAGATATTTATGTTACAACTGCCTTATTTGTCACTGTGCAATGAGTATTCTCACTGTATTCTAGTTCATGAAGAGGGGAACTCTCCTCTCTTACCTACTGCTCAAAATCAAATGAAAAAAAATAACATGTTCAATGTATTCTAAACATCAAGGATTAGAACTGTCTGAATAACACAGAAGCCACCTTTAGAGAGATGCATTCAAATTCCACTTAGACATTTTTGTACATTTTAGTGTTCATTTTCTGAATAATTCTATATAAGCATACTGTTCTCACAAATATTTAGGGAGTTAATACCCTCATTAAATATATTCATTTTTCATGTGGACAGCTGCGTTCTTTGTTCATTTTTTATTCATCACTCATTTGCTTATTTTTCCATTTTAAGAGTTTCAGTTATGCAATCACAAAAAATATTATGTGTCACCTAGGTGAGCAGTCCTGCACTGAAATGAAAAATGGCAATAGGGAATAACCACAGAAGTCTAAGAACAATCACAGACTGCATTTTATTTCATTTTTCCATGGGAACCATTCGCAGCTGAATAATACATTTGTAGAAATCTGTACTGGTTCACAAATAATCTGTTATCATAAAAATGGCTTACTTTGTCAAATAACTTATTCACAAAATAGCTTGACAGTTTCTTGCTTTATTATGCCTTCAATCATGAAAAAACTCTGAAGACTGACTGTCAGGATTTACTCTATTTTTACTATATAAAATCTTATGTATTTTAAAGAACATGCACTGGGAGGAGAAAAAAAGAAAAAACCACACAAAGCCAACCTTTCATCTACTAGTTTTAATTTCTCTGTGACCTGGAATGAATCTGACAGAATTATTTACAGTCAGATTCTGTTAAGATTAAAGCTGTGTCACCAGTTTCTATCATAATTTGCAAAGGTATTTTTTATAGCATGGAATTCTTCCCCATCACGATTAAGAAGCTAAATAGAAAACTAGATGATGCAAATGACAGAGGTAAATTTTATCCTTCCATTTCCAATATAAATGTAATGCCCTGATTTAGGCATTAGTACAGCATGAAGAAAGAAAAAAAAAAAGAAAAAAGTTCCCTTTTGCGGGCTTTCTGTACCTTGCCATACTGAGAAATTTTGGAAACAACTCCTGGTTATGTCAAAGAATTTTGATTTCCAAAGGAGTGAACTCAGTTAATGGAATTTCTGTCACAGATGGTGGTATGCATTAGGTATGGTTGTTGAAGAGATGAATCATCTTGCCTTGTTGTCTTTTATCCAGAGATTGAAAAAGCCTGAGGAAATTTTTAGCACACACAACCCAACTACACATGGCCATTTCAAGTGTCATCCTTCTTCAACAATTCTCCACTAAAGTGGTACCTTCAAAACTCTCAAGTGGCAAACCATCATTAACTTTAACACCCTGATGGATTTATGGAACAGCTCTTTGTAAAGCTCAAAGAAAATATTCAAAGCTTGCACCTATTCAGAAAGGTTACTTTGCTCCTGAAATATAAGTGGAATATAACAGGACTGGTTGCTGACATTATTTGGATCTTGCCTATACTAAAGAACCTCTGGCATCATAAATATGAACCCCACGGTAGAGACATAGCATTTGCTGTCTGAAGGAGTTTATCTGCTGGTTTAGTTGTATTACTTCACTAAAACATGCAAAATGAATTAACCAAAACTTTTTTTGAGTAAGCGACCTTCAGCCCGGGATATTTGCCAGTAATTGCTGCTCTTTAATTCAGCCAGTTTAGCTGCCTTCCCAGTTTGCTCTTCCAGGCCATACTTCCTCAGCTTCATGACACTACACTGGAAGTCCATCTTAAAAGCTTTGCTAAAGACAAGGTATATATTAAAATCATAGAATCATAATCATAGAATAATTTCAGTTGGAAAAGATCTTTAAGATCAAGTCCAACCATTAACCTAGCACTACCGAGTCCACCACTAAACCATGTCCGTAAGCTTCACATCTACAAGTCTTTTAAATACCTCCAGGGACGGGGACTCAACCATTTCCTTGGGCAGCCTCTTCCAATGCTTGATAATGGTTTCAGCAAAGAAATATTTCCTAGTATCCAACGTAAACCTACCCTGGCGCAACTTGAGGCCATTTCCTCTTGTCCTATTGCTTGTTACTTGGGAAAAGAGACCGACCCCCACCTCACTACAACCTCCTTTCAGGTAGTTGTAGAGAGCCATAAGGTCTGCCCTGAGCCTCCTTTTCTCCAGGCTAAACAATCCCAGTTCCCTCAGCTGCTCCTTGTAAGTTTTGTGCTCTAGACCCTTCACTAACTTCATTGCCCTTCTTTGGATGCGCTCCAGACCCTCAGTGCCCTTCTTGAGTGAGGGGCTCAAAACTGAACACAGTATTTGAGATGCAGCCTCACCAGTGCCAGGCAGATTTCCAGCCACTCTTCCCCAAGTCTGTAGCATTGCATGGGGTTGTTATGACCCAAGTGCACAACCTGGCACTTTGTTGAGCGTCATACAATTGGCCTTGTCCCATAGATTCAGCCTGTCCAGATCCCTCTGTAGAGCTTTCCTACCCTCAAGCAGATCAACACTCCCACCCAACTTGGTGTCGTCTGCAAACTTACTGAGGGTGCACTTGATCACCTCATCCAAATCATTGATAAAGATATTAAACAGAACTGGCCCCAATACTGAGCCATGGGGAACACCGCTTGTAACTGGCAACTGGATTGAAATATTGCAACTACTGCTCTCAGCTCATTCACAGAGGCAGTCAGTTCATCATCAAAGGCATTGAGCTTGGTCAAGCATGATTTTGCCTTGGTAAATTCCTGATGATTGCTCCTGATGACCACCTTCTTTTTTCCACATCTGAAAGCATATTCCAAGGGGACACGCTCAATGTTCTTTCCAGGGACTAAGGAGAACTCGCATAGCTTACAGCATCCTGTGTTCTCCTCCTTGTCGTTCTGAAAGATGTGCTTTATATGTCTTTTTTTCAGTCTCCAAGGGTCTCTCCAGGATTTTTGATATAAGGTGAGGGGAGGGAAGGGGATACAGTTGTGAAAAACTGATGGAGTATGGATGGGATACCTACACACCAGATATTTAGTCAGAAGAGTAAAAAATATATTATGATGGCTATGTGAATTGTAACAAGGGTTTAGTAGCAGTCGTATATGAAAACAAGTATATTTGTTTTACAAGATTTGCAAAGTGAAAAAGGAGAATTTTTTTGGATGGACAGATTCAGATTTGTGTATAGATCATGAGTTGGAACAAAATAATAATCCTAACAAAGCAGAATCAAGCATGGGAATGCAAAACTGGAGAAACTTCACACTGAGACGAAATTGAATTTGAAATACATGTTTATCTGTCTAGAGGCTGGTAAAATTCAGTGAGAAATTGAAGGAATCCTTAAAAAAAAAAAAAAAGAAAAAGTTTTGATAGTCTATTCTGAAAGAAAATGCATTAATATAGATATATCAACTGTGTAAATCAAGAGACTGAGGAAAGACTTGGCCAAAAAATCAGAAGGGCAAGTGAAACTAGCGAAGTCTGACAGAGAACAATGGACTGGAAGTTTTAAGAGATCTATGATTAAGTGCATAGATGGAGGAAAAAGGATTTATGGAGATAGAGGTTGAAGAGAACAAAAGGGTCAGCAGACATCTAAATGCATAGACACTATCAGCTCAAAAGTTTCTCAGGAATTTTGAGACCAGCGTTTCCTCTCCTTTAAATATTGTTACCCTAAATCTATTTTTTTGTTCCTTTTTACTTTTCTTCACACACATATATATATATATATAGCAGTCATATAAATGCATGATTATTCACTCTTCTTCAAGGTACCATGATGTCTAGTTTATTAGCTGATACCACTTTTTCTAAAAAATAGAAAAAACAGAATTCAGGAATGTGTAGAAGAGAGATATAACTCATGAATGGAAGAACAGTAAAACCCCTCTTGTCCTTTCCTGCTATCACACTGTATAAACAGAACTGATACTACTTCACTGAATTTGTGTACATAACCTGATCTCATTGACATGCCCTTGACAGCCTGAAGTTTGGTGAAATAGAAATCTTGATGGTACTCTAAAAGGTGAGGTATGAGATGATGCACAGATTCTAATCATGAACCAGATCTAAACTTCCTCTTTATAACACAGACTCTCAGTAAAGCCTTTGAAAAATTGTAAGCAATTTAGGACAGTACATCTCACTGTGGTTTGCTTCACTGATGGTACTGTAGCAGGCCAGTCCACAGACACTCACTGGGAAGGTTTTAGCTACTTGTGGAGCCTTTTGAGCTTGCTTTGCAAAAGATACAAAACTTAATGTCTTTAAATAGGCCATTCTGTTCAAATGTTTATGCTCATTTAATGAGCCATTAGCATATAAGGAAGCACAGGGCCTTATTTCTTCTTTTTTATTTTTGGTGGCAGCAAGACAGAGATCTTTTTAGTAGAAGGATACTCTATGTTGGTTAAGGAGGACCTGAGAGGATTAATACCACAGATTGACTGCATAGTTATTTTGTAGTAGTTTATACACAAAGTAACTGTACAGATAATTTATTAAAAACAGATTCTATTGTGATTTTATATAGTCTATAATCTAGGCAAGTTCACGTTCAGTGCTTCAGGTCTCCCAGAATTTAAGGTAGCCAGGCTTTAGGAAGCATCCTTAAAGGAGCAAGTCAACAGCAGGAAAAATAGAAACTTGAACTCTAGCTAATGATCCTCCTACTCACAGTTATAGTTCGTTTATTGCCTTGAACTATGACATCTATTCAGCAGTCAGAAAAACTGTGCAGAAATTTTGCGTTATTTCCAGGACCTTGCTACTAATGATCCAGTGTCTCCACACTATAGATACACTATAGATGTCTCTATTACTGTAAAACTCAGCATTAACATTTGTCCCTAAGTTACTGTAAAATTCCAAGAATAACTTTGCAAAGGGGTAGAATAAGGAATATAATAAAATGCATTTTTGAATAACAGCTCAGAAAGATCTATCTGAATAAATTTCCTCCTTTTTATGAAGGTCTTAAAAGAGAAGGAGAAGTTGAAGAGTTAGTTTCACTGGATAAGCAAAACAGTTTATAATCTCTGAGTACATGGCAGCAGTCAGTTGGTATTATGAAATAAAAAATATCATTCTGTTTCAGAAATATTGCTTTCTTTTAGGCTTAATTTCTTATTCTTCAGACTGAGGGAATGATCCAAAGCCTATTTTAACAAATGACCAGACTTTCCATTTCCTTCAGTGTGTTTTGAACCATGTCGTCAATGAAAAATTTCACTGTCCAAAGAAATCCACATACAAAATTTATAATTTTGTAGATTCAGTGCATTATACAGTATTGAGATGGGGTGTTTCAACGTACTTCTTGGAGTTACAATCTACATTAAGTGACTCTGTATTGGACTTTGATATAAAGGTCTCAAGTAATGTTGGATTCAGGTTATTAACTTAAAAAAAAAAAACACATGAAGGAAAGATTTTACTGTTAAATGTTGCAATTTGTCATTCCTAAAATAGGTTAGAAGTCATATCTGTTTCATTCCTCCTGACATGGTTACAAATGTGTGAACAATCTAAAGGCTGCTTGGAAAAAAGGTTTTTTGCCAAAGTGAAGCACAGGATTTAAGACTTTGATGTTGCTGTTTTGTGATCTGATTTATAGCTATAGAAATATAACGTTAGGTGGTAAAAAACTTATTTTTATGATGTTTAGGAAGTGCAATAGAAAAAGAAATCACATGCTCATTTTTTAAATTAAAACTTAAAAATAGAATGGAGTCATCCAGAAAGCCCCAAAATCACAATTTTTATTTGAATTTTCTTACATTTTGCTTCATTCAAATTTTCCACATAATGCAGTTAAAAAAAAATGAAAAAACAACCAGCCCCATTCCCCCAATAAGTCTGTAACTTTCATATCAAAAAAATACTGTGTTTTTTTTCCTGGCCTACATATACTTCAGAATGAGACAAACTATGACCTAGTGATTCCACTGATTACAACAGGAGCACAGGGGACTGACTCCATTGCACGATAGGTGTCCACGCGCAGTCAGGTCAGCCTTACTGAAAGGTTCTGACAAAGACAGACATTGCATAAAAGGAAGGAAGAACCATTGAGAAACACTTCATGATTCTGAAGGCATGTGCAGACTGTCCTACATACAAGCAAAACCAAAGAGTACTGTGTCATGGATGAATTCAGGATGTGACAGCACCCTGAACAGAAACACACCACTTGGTGAGAGGACATCCAGAATTTGTTTCTTAAGTGGGACTAGTATCGTGGGCGGACAATGATTTCTATTCTTTCTATGACACACACACTCTTTACACTCACAACAGTTTTCGGCCTAGGACCTCAGGTTCAATTCAAACCAGCCTGTAGAACCAGGGGATCCAGACACTGACTTCTGACCAGTCACTATATCCAAGTCCTGTCTGGAAGCCTAACTTCCATGCCTGGCAGTTCCTCCTTGGGTTCAGCTTTCTTCACAGTGCTGGGACCTCCATGCATGTTTTCTCATCAAGGAACTATTGTCTTCACTACTTATTGTTTTCTAACTTTGCTGGCCTTGTTGGTCATGCCCCCCAGGCCAACCTGTTTGACTTTCTTCATATCTAAAGCCACTTAGCTGTTGCTATCTGGGCTACTATCACTTTCTAATTTCTCAGTCCAAATGTGTTATACAGATGTCAAGTTTTCAACAGTTCATCTGTGCTTCTTTTTTCTTTCCCACACATACTTAAATTGTTAAAGGCAGTCAGATGTAGTCCAGAGCTTTTGGCAAGCTTTCCCTATAACAATTATCTGTCCTCCTTCGTTTTCCCAGTACCTACCGGAATCATCTACTGAGTTAAAGCTGTGCAGATGCAGTCAAGGTTTCACTTGTCGAAGCAGTGCTTTTGGGTAGGCTTCAACCTGTGACACACTGAGTAAAGAGAGGTTATGCAATATGGGTGGTGGAAGTATGAAACTTTGAAATATTTTACTAGTTTTCCTATATATGATTATTTTATTTGCGAATAAGCAAATTTAAACCTTATTACAGCAACCTGCTGTCCTTCACGAATGGACTACTCCAGCATGGGTCCCCTGCAAGCCACATTTCCTGCCAGAAAACCTGCTTCAGTGTGGGCTCCTCTCCACAGGCTGCAGCTCCTGCCAGGAAGCTGCTCCAGTATGGGCTCTCCACAGATTGCAGTTTTCTTCAGGGCACATCCACCTGCTGCAGTGTGGGGACCTACACAACTGCAGTGTGGATATGTGCTCCACAGTGGACCTCCATGGGCTACATGAGGGGCAACCTACATCACCATGATCTTCATCGCAGGCTGCAGGGGAATGTCTGCTCCGGCACCTGGAGCACCTCTTCCCCCTTCTTCACTGATCTTAGTGGCTGGGCTGTTTCTCTGACATATTCCCACTCTTCTCTCTTGGTTGCTGCTCAGCAATTTTTACCCTTTCTTAAATATATAATCACAGAAACACCAACAGCATCACTGGTTGGCTCAGTGTATTGGGTCTGGCTGAGATGGAGTTAATATTCCCCATAGCAGCACTCATAGTGCTGTGCTTTGTATTGGTAGCTAAAAAGGTGTTGATAACACACCAGTGTTTTGGCTACTCCTGAGCAGTGCTCGCACAGCATCAAGGCTCTCTCTCCAACATTTCCTCCCCCCCTCACCAGTAGGCTGGGGTTGGGCAAGATTTTGGGAGGGAACATAGCCAGGACAGCTGACCCAAACTGACCAAAGGGATATTCCGTACCATATGATGTCCGCTCAGCAATAAAAGCTAAGAGAAAGGAAGAGGAAGGGGCGGGCATTCATTATTTACATTTGTCTTCTGGAGCAACTGTTACGTGTACTGAAGCCCTGCTTCCCAGGAAGTGGCTGGACATTGCCTGCTGATGGGAAGTAGAGAATAAAATCTTTGTTTTTCTTTTGCTTCCATGTGCAGCCTTTGCTTTTGCTTTTATTAAACTGCCTTTATCTTGACCCATCAGGTTTTTTTGCATCTCATTTTCTTCCCCCTCCCTGTCCTGCTGAGGAGGGGAATGATAGAGCAGCTTGGTGGCACCTGGCTTCCAGTCAAGGACAACCCACCACACTCAGCTTTGACCAGAGGCATGTCCATCTAGGAGACAGATGGAACTGGCTCTGTCTGACAGGGGGATAGCTCCTTGCAGAAGACACCTCTGCAGCCTCCCTCCCCAGTACCAAAACCTTGACACATAAACACACTACAGGCATTTGCTATGTAGTCTTACAAAGAAAAATTATGTATGCAGTCTAGTGGCTTATGGTTTCTCATGAATACCACTCATATTAACAACCAGAAAAATGTTATTAAGTAACCATGTTAAGCCACAGACCATAACAACTTCCTGGGCAAAACCTGACCACTCATGAAGATACGCAAACATATTGAAAATCTCTGAAAACAACATGATGTGTGGTTTTGGTTGTTTTGGGTTTTTTGGGTTTTTTTTTTTGATTGACAAAGCTCAAGTGCATCTAAACCTTCAGTACCTAAACTAGTGGAAGAATAGTGACTGGAATCCACAAGCAAACAAACAAAAACCCAAATAAATAATCTTTAGAGTGTAAAGTGACCTTTTGGTTGAAACAAGGTGTCTGAATCTAAAACCATGAAGTGATGCAACTCCTGTTTATCTGTTGTTTACCCCAGAGTTGCATGAACTTTGTTTGTGTATGTAAGGTTCACATTTCCCAGGTCCTAGAACTGCACAGAAGTCAGCATCCAACATTATACAGAATGAAATACAACACGTCCCAGAACAGGATTCAGTTGACTAAACATGAGCACATAGTACTTGCTGAGATGCTCTAAAGTATGCCATCTGGCTTCTGGCTATTCTGCAGAAGGACATGGCTTTCTTATTGGTCCAGTGTCCCATTTGTGAGGCTCATGTGGATGTCCTGAATCCCTTAAGGCATCTCAGATAGTATTGCATTCCTTTGTCTGGGCAAATTAATGAAGTCCCAGAAGGCTGGCACTTAAAAGTTAGATTTTCAGCTGCCTAAATATTTTACTAAATCTGTACTAGAGTGTGTGTAAATATGTTAAAATAACAGAAGATACAACATAGGTGTAAACCAGCTGTTTAAAAAATCATTCTGTTTTGTAAAACAGAAAAGATATTAAGATCATTTAAGTGTTTTTCATTCTTCAGTATTACTTTATTTTGAAAAATATATAACTCCTATGGTAATTTTTATGGTTTCTTTTATGTTTTTTTCCGGAGCATCATAAAATTCAGAAAAAAAAAAAGATATTTTACAAGTCGTCTGTCATGCAGTCTTATCACTCCAGATAAAATTGCTTTTTCATTGAAGTGTTTTCTTATGGTTTCATTTTTTACACAGGCTCCCATATACCCACTATCCATTGTCTCTGGTTCATAGGATTTACACAGTCCACTGCTCTGTGAAGATTGTGTTGTTGAAGGTAAAGTTAAGTATCCAACAAAGATGTAAGTAAGTTTCAAATTCAAGTCAAAACTCCTTTAAAAAGGTAAACCAGCTCTACTTAGCTCTGGTGACACCACATCTGGAGTACTGTTTCCAGTTCTGGGCTCCCTGGAGAGACATGGACATACAGTGAGTCCAGTGAGAGTTCACGAAGATGTTCATATGAGCATTTGTCCTGTGAGGAGAGACTGAGGGACCTGTGTCTGTTCAGCCTGGAAAAGAGAAGGCTCTGGGCAGGATCTCATCAATGTATTTAAATACCTGAAGGGAGAGTGCAAATAAGATGGACCCAGGCTCTTTTCAGTGGTGTCCAGTGACAGAACTAGAGGCAACGGGCACAAACTGAAAGACAGGAGGTGCCGTCTGAACATCAGGAAACACTTTTGTACTTTGAGAATGACCAAGCACTGACACAAGTTGCCCAGAGATGTTGTAGAGTCTTCATCCTTGGAGATATTCAAAATCTGAATGGACACAACCCAGAATAACTTGCTTTCATTGACCTTGCTCTAAGCAGGGGATTTGGCTGAGATTATCTCCAGAGATACCTCAGCTGTTCCATAATTCTGTGAGAAAATTATACTGTTGCACAGCAAAGAATGAAATGAAAATGGCCAAGTAATCCTAGTAGCCTAAAGTCTGCCCTCTCCTGCCTTTGAATGTATTCACACATATATATTTATAAAATGACTACTGTGTAGAACAATATTCACACTTTTAGCTTTCTTATGTTTTTGAACATAACTTTTAAAGATGCTTAGACAACGACTAGCGAAGTTTACAAGTCAATGCACCTATAAACTCAAGTTTTCCAAATATTCTGTTTAAGTCATTGCCTGGCTTTTCACTTTGTATTTTATCTACTTTTATTAAAAAAATCATATTTACCTATATTTAAGACATAACTAAGCAGAAGACTGTGTATATAGAGTCATAGAATTATAGAATAATTTAGATTTGAATAGACCTTTAAGATTATCAAGTCCAACCGCAAAACTAACACTGCCAAGTCCACCGCTAAACCATGTCCCTAAGTGCCACATCTACATGTCTACATGTCCAGGGATGGGGACTCAACCATTTCCCTGGGCAGCCCATTCCAGTGCCCGACTACCTTTTCAGCAAAGAAGTTTTTCCTAATATCCAATCTAAACCTCCCCTGGCACAACTTGAGGTCATTTCCTCTTGTCCTATTGCTTGTTACTTGGGAGAAGAGACCAACACCCACCTTGCTATAACCTCCTTTCACGTAGTTGTAGAGAGCAATAAGGTCTCCTCTGAGTCTCCTTTTCTCCAGGTTAAACAACCCCAGTTCCCTCAGCCGCTCCTTATTTTATATATATATATATATATATATATAAATACATGAAAACCTGAATGATTAAAAAGTAGTGTTAGTGAAAATTAATGGAAAGAAAGTCAATCAGGTAAATTAACAGATATTGTAACATCAAAAGACAGCTAGGTAAAATACAATATTAGGAAAAAACAAAATCTTTAACTAAAACTTAATTTTTATTAAACATAATGTCACTGGTGAAAAAGTTACAAAATGCTGTCTAGAGTGAATTATTTTCTCAGCCTCAATTGTGAATGCTCTGTGATGGTGTAAAAGACAAAGAAACATCACTTGGGAACTTATTAAGAAAGTTCACAAGTTAGTGCTTGTGTCAGAAGATCCCTATAAAACCGTAACAAATTTCTCTAAAGGCAGCTGTATATCACTCCTGACACAGTTTTAAGTGGGTTTGTAGATCTACAGAACCAGAAGGAAACTACTTCATCCTGTAGTGTAATATATTTCTAATTTAGTCTGAAAAAGTGTCTCCAAAGGTTATTTAGACAGATCGTAAAACAAATTTTGTCTACAGTTCATTATAATGAAATTAAAATGATAATAGAGTTTTAAATTGACAACATATTAAAATTAATGCAGCAATGTGATGACAGCGATTAAGATGACAGGTAGATTTATAGGACAGTTTACACATGGAATGAAGTTTTCTAAAGTGTAAGCATTAAAGTGAAAACTGAAAAAAGCACAATGTGGATAGAAAAATCTGCACAGCAGTAACACTTCTAGTCTTCAAAGAGATTTAAGATGAGGTATAAAAAGGTAGTGTACTTTTTCTAATGTTTCTGTTAATTGAAAAAGAAAATAAGAACTAAAACTACTTTAAAAGTACTTGGAGTTTTAACAAATAACTTTGCAGCTGTGCTTGGACAAAGCTTGTACCTTGAAATGGGAATTCAGCAATGATTACAAAGCTACCCCCCCACCCTTTTTTTTTTTTGTAGAATTAATTACTTAGAGGCACATTCCAGTTTGGTAGGATTTTTAAAAGCTCTTTGATGGCCTAATTCAAAAAAGTCAATGTGAAGAAAGATAGGTTAAGACTGAGGGTTTTGAAAAGGTTAGTTACTTAATAAGTTGTTAGAAAACACACAATGAGACAGTGAAAGAAAACATAAATACGCCTCTATTTCTCTTATATAATGGAACTAAAGCAGAGCAGCTGAGAGCTGCAACAGAGTCACTGTCACATCTATATTAAAAACTGAATGGCATTCATGTTTGAGTTAACATAATTAGACTGTTGATTTCAATATTCTGTTCATTTTCCAATGTGCAAGACAGTAGCAGCTGGGAAAAACAGATCCAACCAACTTCTGAAGCTAGGCACAGTTTTTGCCATTATAGAAACTGGGCAAAATTTTATCTGTGATATTATCAAATTTTAGGAAGAATATATTCCTGCAGTTTTCTAGTTTTATATTGAGAAGAAATTTCAGTGGTTGTCAATCATCTGTCTTAAACAGAATGAGTCATAATCTGTACTCCAGCCAATTATTATTAGGAGTATAAATGACTGATTTAATTATATAATTTTAGTAAATAGGATGATTCCTTCCAGCTTGTACTGATAATAGTAATATTACAATAATGCCTAGATATCTCAGTATGAGATTCATCCAGTGTGTTTAGTACAATGTATATATGTGAAAGAAAGAGACCATCCTCATGATTTAAACATATGAGAAATTGAGAGGAGATACTCAGGGCAAAAGTTATATGGGACCTGAACATCCAAACACAATTGGAAGTGTACTTTATGGTAGATATTATCCAATGCAGATTGTTAGTGTCAGCTCAAGTCTTTTCAGTACTGCAGAGAAATATGAAATTTGCTGCCCTCAAGGGTTAGGGGGCTGTGGTTGGGCTGTTTCTTTCCTACAGAAAAGAGATGGAAAAGGGTATCAGATCTGAAGAGCTGGTACTTGCTGTTCCAGCTGCTCTGCAGTGTGGATTGGGTGTTTCTTCAGAGCTGAGTGGCATGGTTTTTTGCAGTTACCATCTCATACTTTTTCATTGGTGGAAGCAGCAGTGACCTATAGACCATACAGAAGGTAATCACGTACTTCATCAATGTTACTTACATGCTGTGCTTCATCATACATCCACCAATCCCATGGAACAGGATGACAGCTCCAGGTAACAGCTGTATACTGTTCATGACAGCATGTGAGAGCTGAATCTCTCTCCCTTCAAATTTAACCTGGACAAAGCAGGAACCAATTTACCCATTTGTAGAATAATAGCTGAAGTGACTTTTGTTTTTTGGCTCTCTCATGCAGAATTTTATTTGTCTGGTTTTGAAATAACACTACCCATTAAACTGTATTCTTAAGCAATTCTCTATTTGTTGATGTGTGAAAATTGCTGATTTTTAAAAATGTAGTACTAAATTATAGTTGCAACATACTGGTGCAAAACTAGAAGCAATAAGAATCTACAATGAAATATTTAAGGCAGAATTTAGTTTCATACTGCCAAAAATCTCAGTGTTTGCATCTGAAAGCGTAATCCTCCATTTCCCAAATATAAGTGGGAATAAGTGGGAATAAATTATAATAAAGCATCAAATGTAGGTAGAAGAGAAAAGAAAGTCTTTGAAATGCTTTGAAATGTTCACAGACACTTTATCTAGAACTTCCAAATACTATGTTGATGAAACACAGTTACTAAAGCCCCAATAAAATACAAATAAATAAAAATTTGTGTAAACTTCTATTGCAAAACAGATCTTTACTATTTTGCAAAAGGAATTATGCTGAAATGGAGACGAAGGTGGAAAAAAAATGAGTCCAAAGCAAATTGATTTTCTGTACTTAAAGAACAACATACACTGGGAAAATGCCAGCAGCTGCTTTGATGCAGGGGATGTTATAGCTCTCTAAGTCTCAAAGTGACAAAATCCCAGTTATCCTTATAATCCTTAAAATATACTGCAGATATTTTTGGCAAAGTTCCTAGTTTTAAAGGAGTGGATTATTATGAATGGCAAAAATTTTTATGTTGGCTGGTCAGTTAGATGTTTAAGACCAGAAAATAGAGAGCAGATATTTTGAAACAGTCTTCCAATAAAAAATAAACAAACAAACCAACCAAAACAAAAACAGACAAAAAAAATCCCCATACAAAATCTCAGCAGGAGTTTATGTGAAAGAAACACTGTAGTGTTTACCTTCTCTAGTCTGAGAACATAAGTACTAAGAGAAAGATGTTTCCAAACTAGTTGATGTGAGTTGATTTGATTAATAATTAAGTAAATTGTACCAGAAAAAAACTCATTCTAATATTCCTCCACCAGGTAAAGACCTCTGTTTAATACAGATATTTTTCAATGACAAGTCAATCTGAACTGTGGATATTCAAATTTACAGTTTTGAAATAGATACTCAGAGCCTCTCAGGGCTGCAGCTGCAAATTGGATGAAAAAATAATTGTATCTAAAACTAAACATGAAGAACATTGTTGAAAAAAATAAACACGCATTCAGATATTTTGATATCAATTTTAAGAAAATTGCTTTCACTTTGGGAGGGAGAAATGGGAGGAGAGCAAAGTTGTTTATCTGAAAGGTATTTTAAAACAGCAAAAATAGGAAAGTGTTCTTTACTTCTCTACTGTATTCTCTGCACCAGAAAAATTACTCTGACAAAAATAGCTGTAGTGATTAGATATAATAAGATGGAATATATAGATCTAATAGTTAAAAGTTACTAACTGTGGTAGTTATGGTCAAAAAATATTAAATTACTTATTTACTTGATTTGAAAATGACAGAGGCTAAAAACTGCCTGGAATTTCTGGAGCAGAGTCTTGCTCTTATAAAGATTGGTAACTAATACTGCTTGAGTGCTACGGGTTGCAAGGCTCTCCTAAGATGAGGAATAAGACACTTCTAAGTGCCTTTGCAGAGATCACTGGAAGTGATCTCAGAGAATTATTTTGGCTATCTGCTCTTTCTGTAAGTCATGAAAGATCTGGTGGAGTAAGGGCACCAGAGCTCAGCAAAAAGGCAGTGGAAGAGCTCCCTAGAGCATTCCAGCAACAACCAACTACAGCAAGTTTTTTAGCCTGGAGGTCACTCTCCAACCCACTTCATTCTGTGTAGATGCATTTGCAAGTAGCAGTGATATACAGAAGACGGGATCCACAAACAAAATGGAAAATGTTCTAAAAACAGTATCAGTGATTTACATATCTTCTGTTTTATTTCTGCTCAATTACTTGCTTTGTTTTTGTTGTTATTGTTGTTGGTTTGACCTATTTTATTTCTATTGCTAATATACTGTACATGACACTGAAAATTATTGTTGAACTCATCATTGACTTCTAATGAAAGAGGAATGTCATTTAATTGCATGAAGTATCTGACACCACTGGGAACCACGAAAATAGTACATATCTTCTAAAGTGGAGCACATACAAATAATTCGGTAAGAAAGAAGTTTCCCTATATGTATATAAGTAATTACCAAAATTATTTTCCATTTTTCCTTTCCTTTTTCCTTGCCTTGCCTTGCCTTGCCTTTGCCTTTGCCTTTGCCTTGCCTTTGCCTTGCCTTGCCTTGCCTTGCCTTGCCCCTTGCCTTGCCCCTTGCCTTTAAGGAGAGTTTATCCTCTTTCTCTGGACAGATGTACTCTCTTAACTATTCCATAATTTGTGGATGAACAGTATTTGCCATGTATTTACTCAAGATGAATACAGTCTTGGAACAGAACAAAACAAAAGTGGAGCTGGCTACTGTCTACATATGCTTTCTATGTACATTATTTAATTAATGTGTATATATACACACTACGTTTATATACATATATACACTCTACATATGCTTATATAATGTGTATATAGCATATCTACTACATAATGTGTACATGCAATATGTATATGTATTACATGTATGATACATAATGTGCATATATATTATAGTATAGGAATAATAAAAACAGTTTGGTCCTTAATATGTTAAATTGTCTGCTCTTTAAAAGCATTGAACTGATTTTGCATTCCTTCAGTGAATTTATTGTAATTCAGTGAGATTCAGTGAAGTTACATGAATTTTACACCAGCATGAAATTGGAAAGATCTCTTCATAATGAAAGATTGTAATAAAACAAGATTCTGTGTGAATTCATCTCCCCCTTCATTCTTTTAATTCCTCAGCTGCTGTTCCTACTACCTCTGACTTTCTTCTTCTTTCATCACTGTTTCAAGTAACTTATTTTTTATCATTTTACAGTGCTGTATGATACATTTTTCATTGCTTCATCAGCTTCCTTCAAATTAGTAATTTTATTCCAATTCTTTCTCATCCCAGTAGAAGCACACAAGACTAACATCCTTTCTAACAGAATCCCCCTCGAATGGCATCTTTTCACCCCATCTCACTTTCACTTTTGTGGTGGGTTGACCTCAGCCAGCAACTAAGCATCCAAGCTGCTCACTCAGTCCCTGCCCCCATAGGGATGGGGAAAGACCTGTAAGAGCAAAAGCAACAAAATCTCATGGGTTAAGATAAAGACAGTTTAACAAATGAAGGAAAGAGCCAAAAAAAACCCCCAAGTGATCCAGAGGAAATCATTTACCACTTCCCACCAGCAGACCAGTTCCCAGCCAGTGTCTGAGTAATGGGTATTTTGGAAAGACTACTCCCCAGTTTTATTTATATGTTACACGGTATGGAATATTCCCTTGGTCAGCTGGGGTTAGCTGTCCTGGCTATGTCTGCTCTGAAACTCTTGCCCACCCCCAGCCTTCTCACTGAGGGGCCAGAGTGAGAAACAGAGAAGGCCTTGATGTTGTGCAAGCACTACTCAGCAGTCATTAAAACATTGTTTTAGTTACAAATGTAAAACACAGCACAATATGGGCTACTATTAAGAAAATTAATCCCATCCCAGCCAGACCCAGTACAACTTTTTCCTCTAAACTTGGTGAAAGGGTTGTATCTTACAGTTGCTATAAATTCATTTGTGACACAACTCCTTGGTACTTTACAGTATGAATTCTATTTTACTAAAATTTGATCCTACTAAAAGAATGGCCTCCCTTGGTATTTTTTATCTATTTTGTTCCTCTGCTTTTGATGGTATTCTTTATGTTCCCAAATTTTTCCCCTGGGTTGTATTTCATTATTGTATCCTCCCTTGCTTCTCCTCTGACTCTTGATTCCTCTGCCAGAGAAAGCTGAGGCTGTTGAAGGATACTGCTCTCCCCTTTGAAAATTACTACAGTGTTCTGCCTCTCATGCAGAAACAATGTCTTTCTCTATTGTATATCTTACTTCTCATATGCCATAGCAACCATTACAATGTCATGCAGTTTGTACTAGATGTCAAGCAGCAAGACTGATGAACTTAGTTTTGTAATTGCATTGAGCAGTTTAGATGTTGCACAAGAATACTAGCAGGAAGCAGCCAGGACTCCTTGTTCCCAGATGAGTGGCTCTACCAAATATTACCTCACATGTGTATATGTGCATCTTTCATCTCATCCTGTGACTTTGGCATTTTTGAAGTGGTATCACTGAGCAGCAAAAAAGCACCTGGAAAAGTTTCCCTAACCTTTATCTGGACAAGGCTATACCCTGATGAATTAGGAAATTCTTGGGGAAACTGGGAGCTATTGTTTTTAACTCATGAGCAGGAAACCGAAATTAACTGGTATACCTCTTAGGTGAGTGTTTCTATTACTAGGCATTATTGTTGCATTATTAAAAATATACAATGCATGAAGTTATACATTTCCTCCCCTCATTTGAATAATGGCAGCCTCTGCATAAAAGTGAATTTAATCTACAGCCATCTGACTCAAATCTGTTCTTAAATTCAGAACAGATACTATAAGGTGTAGTTGATATTTTTAAGACTTTTCAGTACTTAGCAGTAGAGCTATCAGAAATGCACTATCTGGGAACATTATCATGCTCTAATCTTGAATGAATAAAGCTTCAACAAATTAATGTATTATTCCATTCAACTGAGGAGAGGCACTGTACTATGAAAGACTTTCAAATTTGTAATGCAAATTAGACAAAGGCAAACCAGACTTAAACATGCCTCTGAAACAGATGACAAGCTATGCTTTCCCAAATATGCAGTGTATTTCTGGGTATTCTCGCTGTTTTCATTATGCGAAACAAAAATCTTACATAGTCAAGGGTGACAGCTTGTATCACCTTCTGTCCTCTTTTCAGAAATTGAATGCTTTGCTTTTGTTTTGTTTGATTTTGTTTGCCTTTGTTTTGTTTCGTTTAGCAGTCTTTACCACAAAAGCGACACTCTTTCAATACCAAGAGCCCTTTTACCTCCACCCCTCAAGTTTCTCACTCAGCCTGGGTTCCAGGCACTGATGGTCTGTAAAAGTCATCTGCTTCTGCCTTCCACAGTTTTTAGCAGAAATTATTTCCTTGAGGAAGAAAAGCATAAGACAAAGTTTGCTTAATAACTTTATACGTAAATTCTGGTATGATTGATCTATAACCACACAGGCCTGTAATACAGTATTGTTGTTGCTAGTAACAGGCTATAAGCATTTCAGTGAATTTGCAAGGCCTCAGGACTGAGGCTTGTCAGGCTTGCTCTATCTTAGCTTTTCTTGACATGCCTGCAGCTTGTTTTACCTGGTTTAGCTGTGACAGCAATGTCCCTAACTGACCAGGTGTCAAAGGTTAATTTGTTTTACTGTTGTCTCTCTGTGTGTGGTGCAACTATAGTTTTACATAGGTTACAGTAACAAGCAGTTGTCCTATGCAGACTGAGATATTTACAACTCTGGCACAATGATGCAGCGTAGAGGAAGACAGGTCGGGTATGATAACAGATGCCTTGAGTAGTGCAGATACAGGATGTGGTATAGAGGGGCACAGGCACAAGATGATAAGAAATGAGGCACGGGCTTGGCCCTGGAGATGCCACAACTGTAAACAACTAACACAGAGTTAGTTGAAGATAGGCAGACTGGGACCTGGACAAGACTGGGTTTAGCGGTAAAAAAGAGAACAAATAAATACTATCTGACATATGCATAAGGCACTGTGTATGGTAAACTCAAATATAACATGGAGCTCAGACCAATTAAAGAAAAGAAGGGTGTAAAACTGTTAGCAAACATGTGAAAATGACCCTAGTGAATCCTAGAGTGATGAAAAAGAAACCATCAACATGAACAGCACATTTCGGAGGACTCCAGATCCCAACAACTAGATGGATCTACCACACCACCAAAATAAAACCACCAGCCCCCAGGGACTCTGTGGAGCAGTGGAAGGGTGAGCATAACACAAGCAAAAGGGTAGGAAAAAAGTGCGTGTATAACAATTTTAAGTGCATTATTCTGCTTCCTTTTCTGTAAAAATTAGGTCTAGATTTATAGTGATTCTTGAATTAGACTATCAAGATTTGTATTATACTAACAATGAATTCTTGTCTCTCTCTATATATATGTGTAAAGTTTGCTTCCTATTTGTCCATAAAGGATATTTTGAGCATAATACTTACATCTTTTCCAAGATTCCTTAAGAAAACATTTAAATGCTAAACTTCTTATTCCAAAATATTTTTTCCTTTGTTTTACTTGTTTTTTTTCCTGGCTTCTTACTCTGAACACCCACAATTTCTACCGTTTTCTCTTTCCAGTCATTTCCCATAGAAATGTCTTTTTCTTAGGATTACTTTCTGAAAGACCCTTAAAGGCCATTGAAAGAGAAAGCATAGATTTCCTTCTCTTCAGATCTCTCCTTCTGAGTAAAAGAAAATATTTTTCTTCAAAATTCCCAGTTTAGAACATATCCACAATTTCCTGGCATCTATATGTTACTCCATTTTTGTCTTTTGAAACTGGAGTCCATTTTAAAAAGCCAGAACAAACTTTATTGGTAATTAAAGTTACCATGAAATAAAGCTCACAAGCATAGTTTATTTGGGCAGTTAGTGACAGATTCCGGCTGTGGCTGCACAAATGAGTACCAATCATGAGTACAGCTCTATGTCAGGCAGTACATGTGGCTGAATGTCCTTGCAGGCAGGCAAAGCACTGAAGGATCCAAAAGCTAGACCCCATCTTTGCCTGTGGGCAGGAATTGATGAAAGTCTGAAGCCAGTATTTGATTCTGACCTCACATTTTGAATCACAGGTCTCTTCTTCCACTGCCTTCCCTGAGCTGACAGCAGAGTAAACTCTTGACTCTGCTACAGATCACTCTGAGGTTGTAAATGCCTACATATAAAACCAGGATAAACTGAGAGTAGGAGGTAGGTATTTAAATGCATACGCACTTTTGGACTAAAGGAAAAAATACAAGGTTGGGCTCATTTTTTAATTTGAGGTAGCATAAGACAATACAAACAGTGTTAGAATTTATATTCTCTGAAAACGGCATGAATAATTAGAATAGGGAGGAAAATATTTCTCAAGTTAAAACTTTGGAGAAAATACATTTTATCCGTTTTACAGCGTACAACACTTAAAAGTCCTCTGTGAAAAATCAGTACACAGGACTTCTGACTGTGACCCACCAAGGTGTAAATGATCTGTATTATATTTTCATGATTATGTATTTATGTGGAATGAAGTAATTGAACAGATTTATCACTTCCCCAAATCATAAGGAAAATAAAGACTAGTAAAATTAATTAGATTTTTTTTTATAATTCATGAGCTCATGTAATTTCAAGATCAACCATGAAAATAAGAAGCCTGTTAGCTTGCAGTGAATTTTGCTTTGCTAGAGGGAATATTTCACTTTTCCTTTAAAATATTTATTAATCATATGAACTTTAATTAAAACAGTAGAATAATGAATTACATGAAAAGCAACAACTGTAAAAACATAGTTCTAAAAGTTATAGTAAAACCCACAGCAATTGCTTTAAAGATGACTGCCAAACAATCATGCACACATATGAATTGTTAAACAATAATAATCACAAATGACAACTCCAAAAAAAAAATCATTTAGATACCTAAAGTGTTATTTAGAGCCTACGTTCAGAAGCATAATCCACCAAAATGAAATAAAATCCAGTTAAGGGTCCAGGAAACTCAGATATCTGTCTAAAAAATTATTGTGTCTCATGTTCTGCGATATGAATTCTGAGCATCACTGTCTTCAAAGAACTAAATATCAAAATATACATCCTGCTTAAGGCTACTTGGGAACCAGACATTAAGCTTGTCTAGGTTATTTAATAGAGAATACATCAGCTGAAAATACAAAGGATGGGCCAATAATTTAAAAGCTTGTTCTGAAAAAGTGTATTTCAGGTTCACTTGTCGCGGATGGAGTGAGAGTGCACTTGTAAAAGCAATATGTTTATTGATAACAAAGTTTGATAATAAATGAGACAGTGGTTTAATGAGGTTCAACGGCAACATACACTTGATTGTTTACTGCATAGAGGACAGGGTCAGACAAGACTGTCAGGGAGACCCTCCTGTTGAGTCATGAGGTTCAGAGCGGACCCCCTTACTTTCTAAACTCCTTCTCAGAGAGGAGTCTAGGTGCGGCTGGATCCAATCCTAGTCCCAGACTTGGTCAATGGTTTATGTCTAAAGGATTATATATGTGCGCAATCAATCCTTTATAACACTTAGCTAAAATTTCAAAGTTTAGCATGCTATTAGTCACTTACTGAGGATATGTTGTGGCAAGGAATCTCTCAGCCTTGAGAAGTAACCTTGAGAGGCATCCCTACTCAGGGGGAGATCCTGGCGTGCAGGCCGCTGCCGTGCAGGAGAGCTCAGAGGGCTCTTGGGCTGCTCACTATTTATGGGGGTAAGATGATTAACTCATAGTCGTATTTACATACCAACTCTGTATGTTAGTTTCTTCCAAATCTAGCTTGAGTTGGACACTGACCAGCACTGTCGTTAGGTAGACACATCATTGCCATAAATTAGCCCTTGGCTGTTGTGTTGTTATCTGTCTCCCCCGAATCCACTTTGAGCTGGATGCATCCATCAGAACTGCCACTGGTGATTATCACTTGAGCAGGGTTATGGGAAAAGGTCAGATGTGTGGGGAGGCAGGAGGGTACAGAGGGAGCACACTGCCACACTTGTATCTATGAAAATATGAAAATGCCTTTTCCCATAAAGTATCTTAAATGCCAGGAAACATCTGTTACTTCTTTATTTTAAATTGGGTCACTATAAAACATATTCCCAGGCAAGAAAAAGCCTGATTGTAACCTAATTGGAAAGGAATTCCTTTAAGAGTTGTGATCCACGACTATAATCGAGTTTGCCCACTTTCTAGTTTCTATTTCTGGTTTTATCCAGCTTGATGTGAAATGCAAAAAAAGTCCTGGAAGAAAAAAACTGAATAGCAGATCCCCTGGTGCTCACAAAAATCCTAATCAATAGGCTCAGCTTTCCCATATGTGCTGTACCCCTGCCCCTGCTCACTGCCGCTGTACCATGGAGCTGCCAGTGGTGCCCAGGCCTGGCACCAGCGCAATGTCTCAGGATGAAGGAGGAAGGGATTGTTTAACCTTGAGTGTTGTACTCTTCGCAACAGTGGTGACTCACTGGAAACTCCCCTTCCATGCTTCAGGCCTGAGGAAGCCTGAAATGGTCTCTTACAACCAAGAGGGACTTTGGAAGGGAAATACAACACCAATGATGGTGGGTAGGTATTAGAGAAGCAACAATTTAAACTTATTCATTAGGCTATTCTGAAAAGAAACCCCAAACAAAACCAAAACCTTAATTTGGAACTTAGGACTGTTAAAAAATTAGAGTGACAATACATTTTTAGCTGTATATTTATATTATGCTCCCTTTGGCTTATAATAGCATTTCAAATATAAGTGTTCTCTTTCTTGTGAAAGGGTTAAAGCCAAGATAGACAAAGCCACTGCATCAAAATGCCTCCTGAAAAGCCTAGGGGCAAGGAGTATATTTAAATATCTTAGTCACTTAACTAAACAAAAGAAAGGCCTTTGTGATTTAGGGAGTAGTTAGAATGGTTGTAAGATAAGGGGGCTCCGGGATAATCCCATCTCAGACAACTGGACCTTGGGAGAACAAATACATGGAAGATAGGAGGTCACAAAAGAATGACAACAGCCTTGAAGGACACCTTTTATGTGATCCTAGGACTGAGTTTGTGCAGAGGCAAAGGTCAATCAGCGAACACAGTGAAGAAAACTACGAGCCTTCATCTGAAGACCCCCAAAGACCACCTGAAGACCACCACGGGAGACGACTGCGCATGTGGATCAGACATTTGCATATGTTAATAAGTTCCAGGAAATCTCATGTGAATATGTAGGATTTAATAGTATATAATCTCTGAAAGTCCACCAAATCGGTGGAGCACTTATGGTGGAGAATCCCCAGTGCTGCCCAGTGCTGCAATAAAGAATACCTGCTTAACAGTAACTTCGTTGCTATTGAGTTTCATTTCAGGGACTCTCTGAATACTCCGTTTCTCCCTTGGGGGGATTCAGACTGTGAGGAGAAGCATCCGTGAATTTTTGTATCACTTGCCTACACATTTTGCAGTCCTAAATATATACTGGTCAAGCTGCTGTAGGAAAATGACAAACCCATCCAGGATATCCACAAGCTTACAGTTGGGATATTTTCCTTGTGGGTAAAAGATAGAGATGCAAATCTCCTCAATGAGATGGACATAAAGCCCAGGTCTCACCCTCTGTTTTTGGGCCACTGTTGTAATTATCATGCAAGTAGATTGCCACTTCTGTGTTTAAATACCAAAAATTGCTGAATGGAAGTGAGAGAATTTACACTCTGAGTCCCAGTTGCACAAAGTTGTTTAGCTGCCAGATGAGGACTCAAATTCATGCAAAATACAGTATTTCAGGTGTACTGAATACACTGTCTTTGTGACCCCCAGCCTAGATACCTTTAAAGTATATGATATACCAATGCTTTACTCAGCATTTTAGGGATTCAATCTATGGAGACAGCTACCTTAGTTCATTTTTTTGCAGAGCTGAGAAGTCTGTGCTAATGTTTAATGTTTACTTAGGTGTCCAGAAGTCAACAAGATTAATTTTGAAAGATACTGTACGTATAACACACCATTCTAAGAAAAGAAATATCAGAAATTTGAAACTCATTAGAGCTTTCTTACGTATAGTAAGGGACATGGCTACAATAATGCTATGGTAACTAACTGGGTGACTAGCAACATTCAGTTTAGACGAGTCAATCCCAAAGTGATATTATAATTTGCTTACCTGACAGCAGTCAATTATATAAAATGATCTTGAAGTGACTACATAGCATGGTGTCCTGGTTTCAGCTGGGACAGAGTCAATTTTCTTCTTGGTAGCTGGTATGGGGCTGTGTTTCGAATTTAGGATGAGAACAATGTCGATGATACACTGATATTTTGGTTCTTGCTAAGTAGTGCTAAGTAGTTGCTAAGTGACGCTCACACTGGTCAAGGACTTTTCAGCTTCCCATGCTCTGCCGGGTGCACGAGAAGCTGGGAGGGGGCACAGCCAGGACAGCTGACCCAGACTGGCCAAGGGGCTATTCCATACCACATGACGTCATGCTCACTATATGAGCAGGGGGAGCTGGCCAGGTGAGGGGCAACGATCACTGCTTGGGGGACGTGCTGGGCATCGGTTGGCAGGTGGTGAGCAATTATATAGCGTATCGCTTGCTTTGTATTACTATTGTACTATTATTACTTGTTATTATTACTACTGTTCTATTTTTATTTTACTTTGGTATTAAACTGTTCGTATCTCAACCCACGAGTTTTCCCCTTTTGCCCTTCCGATTCTCTCCCCCATCCCACCAAAGGGGGAGTGAGCGAGTGGCTGCGTGGTGCTTAGTTGCCGGCTGGGGTTAAACCACAACACATGGGTAAAAGATAACATTTTGAAGACTTTCTGATCTATCTATACATCTTTTTTCACTAGCTAAAATGAGTAATTGCTTGTGAGATCATTAGCACAAATATCCATGATAGGTCTGAAACCCTTGGTTTTTTCTTTACATTTGTTTCATCCCTAATTTTTATTTTTCTAGGAATAGTTGAAATAAAACGTATTTTCTCTCTTCATATTCTTGGCTGCTGTTTTACCCACAAATCTGTACCTCTCCATAGAATTAAGAACACTTAATCAAGAAAACAAAACTGGGCAAATGATTGAGTTCTGAACATTCAAGGTTAAAGTAACTTCAAAGGAAAGTGATTAGCTAAAATGTTGAAGTGAAAGCAAACAAAACAAATAAAACCCCTGCAAACCTTAACTTCAGGAATGAATCCAGAAATAACACAAAGTGCATTTCAGAATTCAGTGTCAAGAATCTAAATTACAGAGCTTGCAATGGAGACCAGTCAGGGAAAGACCATGAGCTGCAGTGTGCTTGTTGAAATGGGGTCCAGCCTGCCTTGAGACAAAGGAAAACAACAGTGGAAATTATTAATTGTGCACCAAAACTTAACTACACTATACCCAACTTGATCCAATCAGAGAAACAACCAGGGCCCCTGCTCAAACATACCTAACAAAGACACTGGCACCTGTTAGAAGCTGAAGAGAAATGCTGCGGGGAGGCACTCCATGAAGTCCCTAAAGGCACTGGGATCCACGGGCAACCCATACCAGGGCAGGGACACCCCTGTGGGACTGCAACCCATGGACGACTCAGGCCAGGCAGGGGCACTTAGGAATGGAGTGGTGGGAATCGTTAAAGGCAGAGACACATACCACCTCCACCTGCTACAGCACACATCACCTGGCTGGATGAACTGGACAGACTGAGTATAAACTATGGTGAAACTAAGTAAAATTGAGATGGGGAGAGGAGAAAACAGATGTTTATGTATGTGTATGTGTGAAGTATATATTGGTGTTCTCTTTTTTTTTTTTTTTTCTGAATACCTTAATAAGTAATCAGCAGTTTGTGTTGAATGGCAATAAATTGTTAGGTAAATTCCCCTATTCTAGTTTTTTTTTTTGCCTGTGAGAGCAATCTATTGAAAATACATCATCACTTTTGTGTGGCAACTGCATACTATGACACTAATGTACACCTCAGTCTAAAACCTATGGGTATCTTCACTTTATTAGCTTAAATTAAATATAGAAATATCCTAAATGTTTATTCAGAGATACAAATACAGAAATACAGAACAAATATACCCCTTTATTTCTTTGTTTAAAGTAATCATTTTAATACATGCCTTTTAGTAAACTAGTATTAATAAACAAGTAAGAAACCTTCAATGTAGAACTCAAACACATGCTTACACACTTGGTTACTTAACTGCTGGTCCTGGACAGGGAACAGTATTTGATTAAACTTTCAAATAAAACTGTTTCACAAAAAGAACAACATTATTTTAAACTTTGCTGTAGTATCAGTCACTAAAAATATTTTAAAATTTAGTATGCTGCTTTATAAGCAGAGCAACTCATAAATTGTCAGTCCATGTACATTCTCATTATATTAACCAGAACCAATGAATAGATCATTAACACATTATAAGACTAAACTCCATAATAAATTTTTATATTATTTATTTATATAGTCTGTGGTATTTATGGATCATAGAAATTTTAGATATTGGTAATAAATGTACATATAATAAACACAAATATATAAGATACATGTATATATTTACATATTTTATATCTACATATATCAAACTATTATTTTATATAATTTTATATGCAAATCTGTATTTAAAATTTAAATACATAGATAGATACATTTCAATTCAATATTTTAACACCTAGACAAACTGATTTGAAAACATGAAAGTATAATATGATAAATTTTTGAAGTTTGATTCTTATGCTTGTATGTAAACATTTACTTGACTGTACTCTGAGATGAAATTGATATGAGTCAAGTTTAGTGATAGTACTTGGTATTTTAGAACACCGGAAGAGTGTCTTAATACTTGACTTTTAAAGATTTTTTTTCCAAGGAAAAATGGCTTCTTCGAAATATTAGGCATTCTGAATAAAAAATATTTTGCAAAAACCTGAGTTTTCATCATGAGGAAATGAAAAAAAATCAGATGAGAATTTCAGTTTTTCAAATTAAATATTTCTTTTAAGAAGAAAAAGAAAACGTAGGGGTTCTGGGTTTTTGTTTGTTTGTTTGGAGGGTTTATTTTTACAATTATTTCTCTCAGGAGAATAAATTTTGTGATTACCTTGAGCAATGAAAGCATGCAACCAGCTAAATAATGACCTTACTCCTTTTAGATACTTATTTTCAGTTATCTTGATCATTCTGTAATGAAAATTCCTTTTGACTCCTTGAGTGCCTATATATTTTCCTATCCACTGGGACATTTAATTACACATTTTTAGCACTATGCAGCTTGCCTTCATGTACAAAACATCAAAGGAAGCATACTATTTTTAAAGTGAGTTTTATCTGGAATAAATAGACCCTTCAGTGTGACTTCAGAATGAAGAATATTGGAGATAATTTGATAATATAAACGTGGGGGGGTTCTGGTATTGTTTTTATGTGAACAGCTTCTGACTTTATTTTCTTTTGAGCTGTACTTGATAACATTTTGTCCTGTCTTGATACAAGAACAACAAAAAGGTAACCTAAAATACAGGCACAGTAGGAGGAGACCATCTTTACTGTTCTTCCTGCAGGGTGAAATTTTCTTTCTGCTGCTAGACCTTGTTCTTAACTGATGGTGGAGTGGAGGGGAAGAATCCTTCAGGAGTGTACTGGTGTCAAGGCAAAAGTCCATTGTTACGCAAGATATCCTACCTTTTGTTGCTGTATAGCTCTTTTGTCAATGAAACCCCTCATAAGTGTTTTAACCCTTGCTAAAGACAGGCAGGAACCTCTCTCAGCTAAAACCCTCCCCACATGCTGTTAAGAGTGGAATGGTATTAAAGAGACTAATTTGTTAAGCACATGCACAAAAATCCAAAGCTGTTCTCAGTGAACTTTAAACAACATTAGAAAGAAAAGTCTCTGACCATTAAAGGCTTTGGCTTTAGCAGTACTCTCTTGATTTCTGTATTTATCCTGCTTCTGTTATGAACTGAGCTTGCAGCTGACACTAAAGAGCAAAGAACAGAAAAGAGTAATTTCATGCTTCCTAATAGATTCTTCTGATGAGTAGATGCTGTTTAAACTAAAAGTACGTTAACAAATTTCAGCATGATCCAGGATATGCACAAATGAGCTGACTGATGAGCCCAGAGATGAACTAGGGCTCATGTTCTTCCTTTTCAAATCCCCTCACATTTTCAGGATTTATACAAGTTGCCACCTTTCCTTGATAGGTTATTAAGGTAAGCATTATTTAATGAATCTTAAAAAATCTTCACTAAAAATATACTTTGTATTTTACAGGATTCTTAGCAGACTGCATAAAACAGTTTTGTTAAAGATTTTTAGTCATTGCATTCAATGAAAGGTAGGCAATAGCTATCTAAATGCCTTAAAAAAATCTGTCGCTTTGTCATCGTAAGATGTTACAGTTGTATCAGAAAACAAAGATATGTGTATAAATATATATGTATAGCAAGCTTCTCCTTGATGTCAGTGATGGCAGTGAGTTAGATTGTGATCTGGCAGTATCATATAGCCTAAAGTTATTTTAGTCACTTTTCAGTCTGTCACTGATCTAATCGTCCACTATTATAAAACTTCTCCCCTTTTATTTGGAAAGGGCAGATATTGAAACTTCATATTTTATCTAATGTTAAGGACAACTTTCCTTCCTCTCAGAAAATGAGCTGTCCATTTACTTAGTCTGCTTAGTGCTTTGCATCTCCATCCTAACATTTATCCTTGTCATACAAAGCTTTGTGTTTTGTCATGTCTGAATATGTGACTGTTAAGAATATATACCTTTGCAAATATATGTGCATAATGATAGATAAATGCATTTAATTAATTTTGTGGATACCAACTCTTGAACAGCAAAAAGAAACCAATGCAAGTCCAAACTTTTCTCCCTTTTTTGCAGAAAGAAAATTCTTTCCTAAAATTCAATATTTCCTTCTACACACAGTAGTTCATCAATAATCAGATCACTGATATAGATAATTAATTAACTTGATAGATAGGAAAGATATGAAGTATCATATCTATTATAGTAATTAGTATGAGCATGACTGTATTGGGCTTTCCCAGATGAGATTTAAAACACTTATTTCAGGCAAAGATGACAATATTGGAGAATTCAGCAAAATAGTTATTATAATAGTGACTCCTAGGCAAGACATGACTTCTATGTCAAGACTCATGTAAGCAGGACTTATGAATGTTACATTCAAATACAAAAGGTTACTTTTTCTTGTGCCTAACTATGAAGACAACTCTGAATAGGACTTTCTAACTTATTTCAGTCTTTTATAGCCCATATTAAATTTAAATAAAACAGGAGATACCCACTTCCTTCTCTGCCCCCCAATCACTTGATAGCTCTCTCTAAATTTGGGATCCTGTAGGCCATGATTTTGCGTGGATAGAAAATTAGGCCACAAAACTCATAGCAAAGCTTTCCTTTATCCTCCTTTTCTACCCAACTTCCCTACTGATGAAGATATTATCTTCACAGAAAACACCTTACCTCTGCATAAGTGTTACAGGAAATTATTATCAATGTAAGAGATTAAATATGGTTTGCTATCTAATTGGTAACGCATTTCAATTGAGGTCCTGTAGATATCTGTTGTGAGATTAGTACTATTCAACTTTTTAATTATTTACTTAGTCGATTAATAGAAATTGCACTTAGGAAAACTGTGTATGACCCCAAAGCTGAGAAGGTTAAAAACACTCAAAAAGATGACATTAGAATTTTATCAAGTTTTGGACAACTAGGCCCAGATCAATAGGATTACATTTGATAAAGTACCTGAGAGGAGAAATGCAATACATAGCTACAAAATGAGGAAAAAATGGCTAAGTGTCAGTGTTGCAGAGAAAAATATGAAGGTTATAAAGGACTGAAAACTAGTTTTGAACAGAAAAGGTAAATCTCATTCTGAGACAGACTAATAAGATTGTTGCATGTCAGGCAAAAATAGTAGTAGTAAACATTAATAGTAAAAGAAAAATAGTTTTCTACTCTCTGATGTTGGTGAGACTGCAGCTGTAATAAAATGTGTTTTATAAGAATGTAAAAATAGGTTCTTAAAGTCCTTTCCTCCCCAATTTCCCTAATCATGAAGACATTTCAGGAAGGAATATACCCTATTATGTTGACTTTCAGGCACCAGCTCTTAAGTATGTTGACTTTCAGGCACCAGCTCTTAAGGAAAATATTAGAGGTCTGCAGTAAAGAAACAAAATTAATTGAGTAGAGGCTGAAGAAAACAGACATACCTATAAGATTAAGAGAAGATCTAGAAAGACTGAAACAATATGAAAAACGTTACAGGGAGACTGGTGACAGAATTATTCTCTTTAGTAATTTGGGTTATTAAGACATAGGGTGGGGAGAAGCAAAGCAAAATATTTTCTAAATACAAGGATCATGAAGTACTAAAAGTTTTTGAGATCTCCCTCTCTGGAGATTTTTAAGAGTGGGTTAAACAAACAAAAGCCAAGTATGCTTATCTTTCTTCAACAAACAATAGACTAGAGGTTTTCTGAAAGTACCTTCAAGACCCATATATTTATGGCTGTGTGATTATGATGGATCATATAATCTGTAAATTTGCACATGGTTTGTATATTATGCTTATGCAAATATGTCTGAATTATATTAAAATATCTGTTTAATGTGTAACTGCCCTATTGTAACTTGTAAGAATAGAAATGACACAGGTAAATCTTATCTGATTTCAGAAGGCCCCTTTCACTGCCTTTTAGGAAACTTTTATTTTTCTTTTCTTTACAGGTAAAAAAATAATAAATTCTGTTATGAAGACCAAATTTTGCTATAGATTAATATTGACCTAGGATATGTTAATTGTAAGACTGAATTTCTGAAAAGCACCTACAGCTTTTAGCATTGCAAGTTCCAGTGAAAATTAATATGTACTCAAGTTATCCAAGATAAGAACTATGTGAAATAACTGTACATCTTCAGTCTACCAAGAGTTCTTCCACTGAATAGATGGTTATAGGCTCTTTGTGAGAGATAGCCAGGACAGGCAAGGCAGAGGGGTAGCACTGCAGGTAAAGGAGGGGTTGAACTGTGGAGGACTTGCAGGTAGGGATGACATGGTTGAGAGCCTTTGGCTAAGGATTAGGGAAAAAGCTAATAAAGCAGGTGTTGTAGGAGTCTACTGTAGATCACCCATCCAGGTTGATGACATTGATGTATTATTATATAAGGAATTAAGGGAAATCTTTAGATCAGTTGCCCTTCTCCTTCAACTTCCTAGGTGTTAACTGAGATTATCATACAGCAGACACAGTCCAGGAAATTCCTGAAGCATGTAGAAGACAACTTTTTGACACAGGTACTAAGAGAGCTAACTAGAAAAGGGGTAACACCTGGTTGGTGGTCAGTCACTAGTGATGTTCCCCAGGGCTTAATTTTAGGGCCAGTTCTCTTCAATGTTTTTATCAATGACCTGGACACAGGAGTTGAATGCACACAAAGTAAGTTTGCTGACAATACTAAACTAAGAGGAGCTGTTGATTCCTTCAAGGGTAGAGAGGCCTTACAGAGAGATCTTGATAGATAGAGTGCTGGGCAATCACCAATCCTATGAAATTTAGCAAGAACAAGTGCTGGATACTGCACCTGAGACAGTGTAATCCTGGGTGGATGTATAGATTGGGGAACAAGGGGCTGGAGTGCAGACTTGCAGAAAGGGATCTGGGGGGTTTGGTTGATGGTAAACTCAATATGAGTCAACAATATGCCCTGGAGGTCAAAAGGACCAACTGTATCCTGGGGACATTAGGCACAGTATAGCTAACTGGTTGAAAGGATTGTCCAACTGTACTCAACATTGGTGCAGTGTCATCTTTATTACTGTGTGCAGTTTTAGGCTCCTGAATGTAAGAAGGGTATAAAAATTTTATAATGTGTCCAAAGGAATGTGTAAAAGGACTAGAAGGCATGACTTATGAAGAGCGGCTGAGGATACTAGGCTTGTTCAGCTTAGAGAAGAGGAGACTGAGGGGACACCGCATTGCTGTCTATAGCTTCCTCATGAAGTGGAGCAGAGAAGGAGGTGCTGGTCTATTGTCTCTGGTGTCTGGTGATAGGACACAAGGGAATGGATTACAGCTGCATCAGTGGATGTTCAGATTAAATATTAGAAAAAAGTTCTTCATTGAGAGGGTGGTCAAGCATTGGAACAAGCTCCCCAGGAAAGTGGTCATGACTGTAAGCCTGTCACTGTTCGAGAAGGATTTGGGCAATGCTCTTAGATATATGATTTAACTTTTAGGTCGCCCTGTGTGGAGTCAGGAGTTGGACACAGCGATCCTCATGGGTGCCTTCCAACTCAGGATATTCTATAATTCTCTGATTCTAAATAAGGTATCCCAGAATACTTTTAGAGTGAATAAAAGGAGATGACCTCTTCTAGGGTATGACTCATCTCATTCTAAATTAGATTTGTACATATAGTCATCCAAATTGTTCCTTAAAATGGCCTGTACCTCTCCATTTACTATGATAGTATTTTAAGATTCCAGACAGCTCCATTAGAGATGTCTGAAGTTATGTCAGTTGAACTGTATCCTTAGTCACCTTAGTCCTTCAGCATTGCTAAAAAATCTTCTAAAAGGAAAATAAAACAAAGAAATGCAATGCATCTGAAGTCCTAGTCTCCTTTATTAAAGTCAAGGACTTTGTAGCTTTCCTTTGGGAACAAGATTTGAAATTAAGCTATGCTACCACAATACTTTTTTTTCTTATAAAAAGGAAATTCAAATCATTCATTCATTGCACTTAAAAGTTATTTTAGAAGGTTCCTTCGTAAAGTATAATTGTTTACATGAAAAAGCTCATTTCTTTTATAGTTCACAATATATGAGACAAAGGTAATATTCTAAATTTAGGCTGTAAGTAGTAAAATGAATTTCATAAACATGTTTTCAGGAAATTGTCCAAAAAACAGAGTAGGCTAGAAATAGGCTAAAACAAACAAAAAAATCTACCCTCTATTCTTCTTCAGTACTCTTTTTTTTTTTCTTTCCTTCTATTCAATTTATTTTATTTCCTCATAGGGAGTGCATTATACTGACAAATTATGCAACTGCCTGCATGATGTGACAATGTCTTTTGTTGATCTGAATGTAACTACATAGACACAGATGCCCTGAGCATATCTTGTTAGCGTCTTCTCCCTATTTAAAGAAATCTCCCTAATCATCTTTATCACTGGCTATGTATACTTTTATCATTTTAAATGTACATCAAATATTTGTGAGCAAAATCACATTTCATAAAAACAAACAAATCTAATGTGATGTGAAGACTCTGAATGAAATCTAATGATGCAGAAAAAGACCAATAGTGTTTCATTCGCCTCCCAGCTCTGAAAACATTTCTTGGTACTTTAACAGGGAAAAGTTTCCAACAATTGGAGCAAAAAAGTCAGCATATTATTAAGTTGTACATGCAAGACAAGCAAAATAGAGCCTAGCAAAAATATGGTCCCTCTGCTGAATAGAGCAGGGGATCTAGTGACAAAGGACATGGAAAGTTATAAAGTATACAATGCTTTCATGAAGAAAAGACAAACTTGGTCCTTACTGGTAAGACTAGCCTTCGGGAGTTCCAGACCTCTCAGACCTGAGGGAAAATCCAAAGCAAGGAAGACTCACATTTAGTAGAAGATGATTAGGTTAGGGAACATTTAAACAAGTTGGTTACACGCAAGTCCATGGGACCTGATGGGATGCACCCACAAGTGCTGAGCAAGCTGCTTGATGTCATTACGAGAGCACTCGTGATTATCTTTGAAAGGTTGTGGCAATTGGGGGAGGTTCCTAAAGGATGGAAGAAAGCACATATCACTCCTTTGTTCAAGAAAGGAAGAAAAGCAAGAAGAAAGATACAGGGAATAACAGTAAAGTCAGCCTCTCTTTGATCCTTTAGAAGGTAGAGGAGTTAATACTCCTGAAAACCATTTCCAGACACATTAAAGACAAGCAGGTGATGGAGACCTGTCAGTATGGATTTATGAAGGGCAAGTCATGCTTAACCAACCTGATGGCTCTTAGAATGAGGTAGATGGTTCAGTCTGTGAGGGGAGAGGAATGGATGTTTGTTATTTCAACTTCAGTAAGGCTGAACATCCATAACATAACATAGATAAACTGATGAAGCACAGGACAGATAAATGAACAATGAGGCAGACTGAAAACTGGCTGAACTGCAGGCTCAAAAGGTGGTCAGCAGCAGCACCAAATCCAGCTGAGGCCAGTCACTAAGTGGTGTGCCCCAGACATTGATACTGCAGCCAATGCTGTCCAACATCTTCATTAATGAGCTGGATGATGGGACACAGTGCACCCTCAGCAAGTTAGCAGACAACACAAAATTGGGAGGAGTGGTTCACAGACCTGATAAGCGTGCTGCCATTTAAAGGAACCTTGACAGGTTGGAGAAATCAACCAATAAGAATCTCATGAAATTCAACAAGTGCAAATGCAAAGTCCTGCCCCTGGATAAGAATAACCCTGTGCACCATGAGAGGTTGAGGGCCTACCAGCTGGAAAGTAGCCTGGCACAGGAGGACATAGGGGTCCTTGTGAACAGCAGGTTAAATATAAGCCAGTTATGCAGCAAAGAAAGCACAGGGCTCAGCCAGGTAAATGTACTGACCTGGCTCTTTTTACATGTGACCAGCCCCTTTTATATACCTTTTTGTCTACTTTCCTCTCTGTTCCTCCCTGTGCCCCTTCCCCTGCACATTGCCTCATCAGTTGGCACAGTCCCACCAACCCTCTCCAACATTCTGGACAAGGTTTGCATCCTTATCTGTTACAAAGTCCCTGTTTGCCTGCAGATTTTTGATAGCACATCAATTAGTGTGACCGTTGATATTTGTCTCTGTCTTCATCATGTTTGTCTGTCACATTTGCACCTCTGTGTTTTGTTTACAGCTTCCGCTTTTTCCTTAGTATACCACTTGACAAGGTCGTCCATCAGGTAATCTTACTGAAATAAACATTCCCACATTCCACCTGCCCTTACCAATTAGTGTGACTGACCAGGTTTGGTTCCTCCCTCCTGTTGCTTCCTCCCTTATTGCTTATAGGTCAGGTTTGTATTCCTGTGTGTTCTTGGTTATGGCATCCTCCTTTTCTTATTATCCCCTTCTGGTTCGTGACCAGATTAAGGGAACAGATGCTCTCTCCTTCCATATACCCTTACAGTCTGGATGCATGTTCCATTTCTGGCCTGACTTTATTTTAGGATGAGATCCAGGTCCATTTCAGTACATGACACATTCTGAAAGCATTCTCTGTTTGTGCCTTAATTCCCATAGGAAAGATGACACACACACATTACAAGGGACTGTGGTGTTTCTGAGCCAGGTCCCTACTCTTGGTGATTGAGTGACAGACTAAATACACCTCCTCATCAGTCTACACTTAGCCTATAGAGCCTTCATGCTAATGGAATTTTTCTAGTACCCTCCACTAGTCTGAGCAAATGTCAGGAGGGTTATTATGCAAAGTTTCTTCACATTTATTCTCTACAGAGTGATTGATTTGGAACAGAGTCAGACCAGAAGCAGCTCTTGAATGTACAAAACAGGGTTCAGGATGTAAATAATATAATACCATTTTTTACACAATGTCATTGTGTTACTAGATTAAACATATTTGTGGAAGGTAAAAAGATTAAAAAAAAAAAGCAAAAAATAAAAACATCTAATGCTAAATGCTATTTAGCTTTAAAAGGGAAAAGAAATTAAGAGAATACTAAAATAAGATCAGCTGAACAAATAAAATGGTAACATTTGGTGGGAGAATATGTCAGAGTTACTATTAATGGAACAATGTATTTGTTAAAAAACCTTCAATATCAGACGAATAAAAGATAGTGAAGTGACAGCATTTTATTAAAGGGTTATAAAGATAACCTGGGGCGCTATGGACCAGCAAGTCTGAACTTTGAATTGTGTCAATCTGTAGAAACTATAATACATAATAAAGTAAATAGAGACATAGACAAAGTTGTTATATTGGAGAAGATTGATATAGATTCTTAAGGAACAAATTCCCTCTAGAAAAACTATTAAAAATTTTTGGAGAAGTCAAGGAGCAGATGGGCCACAATGAACTAATCTTGTTAAATATTTGTATTTTTTTATGTCCTCCAAAAAATTGTCCATCAGAAGGGTTGAAAGAATGTAATCACTGTCAGCAAAGAGCTACTTTTCATAGAGTAATGATATATTAAAATATGAAAGAATAGAAACAACTGGTTAGGGTTTTTTTTAGTCTGTCTTGAGAGTTGTGCTTTTCAGTGTACTGAAAGTTGGCTGGAGATGCAAAATAATTTAGAAGAGTCAAACCTGAGCTGACTGTGAAGAGCTATAGAATTTTCTCATGAAAACCTTAGAGGATTGGTCTCACCAAAACTGAAGCATTTCTGCAGTACAGTCAACTATGATCTAAGCTGGTTGTCAACACTTCTTTTATACTTCCTGGAAAGAAAGTACACCTCTAGGATTGACTCATTTCACCTTAATGAAGATATTTATAATATAAGTTGGTGCCTATACCTGATATTAATTTCCCTCAACATAGATGTATACTGCCTAGCTGTGAGACGTCCAGAGGTATTGCATCTGGTTTCCAACTCCAGCAGATCTGTCTCAGGTCCTGTGTCATATCTGCCAGCACAGTGTGGATGCTTCAGATATAACCTAGAGTGTCTCAGATGGCAGTAGATACTTATGCTGAGAAAACTGAACCATCTTGAATCTCCCCATTGACTAGAAAGCTAGATACAGATATCAGACACAGATGCGTAACTCACGTATATCTGAAGTTAAACAAGTTGAATTCTGACATGATTCATTGGACAATAAAATCATAGACTCAGAACATTTTGGGTTGGAATGGACCTCTGGAGGTCATCTCGTCCAACCCTCTGCTCAAAGCAGGGCCACATTTGAAGTCCAATTCAAAACTGCTAAGATTCCAGTACTGATAAATACATAAATATGCATGGCAAAACTGAATGGAAACCCCTCTCTCTAATATCCTAATTATATATTTACAATAATATGCTTTAAAATTAACTGTTCTTTTCAAGAGAGATAACATAAGATTCTTTTTGGATAGTCATGTGGAATTGTAAGCATAGTACTCTGCTGTGATCAAAACACACTCAGAATACAAAGAATTATTAGGAAAAGAATGGAGAACAAAACATAAACACTGTAATATCACTGAGTAAGTTAGAAAGACAGGAGGACTCTTTCTTACTTAAGAGAGAAATTAAGTTAGTATTTTTCCACTTTGCAAAGAGATGACAAATCATATGATAGAAAATTCTATAATCATTAAAATATAAATGATATTGACAGTATTTTAAGCATTTCCAGATTACACCTGATTGTTACATATCAGAATATTTATATGTATTTATTTAATAATCTAATACATTAATTAGTATAAAAAGAAGCAGAGGAAACTACATTAAAAGGCGGTGTTCAGTCCTGCATATATTACTCATTGAGGAACTTCTGAGAGGTCTATATATTGCTTACAAGCAAATAGCATTATTTGTTATTGATTGTTATTGCTATTAATAGATATTGTTATCAATGATTTTATCCACAAGTTAGACTAAGAAAACATATAAGCCCCATAGTTTTCTGAAAGCTGCATAATTTGTGGAAAAATAAACCCAGCACCTGTTACAATGCTAGCTCTTCTTCTAAGTTAATGTGAATATTCTTATACAGAGAAAGCAGAACTAGAGTACAAGAAGTGATGCCATGATAGCATATACTCTTGTAGGATATATCCAGTACACTTTTATAGCTCAGTTATATCCAGTACTCTATTATAGTTCAGCTTACCAAAATAAAAAAATAAATAAAAAAAACCCCCAAACACAACAATATTCATCTTTATTGAAGCACTTTGCAGTATTTTAATTGAATTCCAGAATTTTTATTAGTGCTATTAAACAGGAGACGCTTCTAAAACACAGCTACTAATCAACTAAATCTGATTCAACATAAAGGTAAAGTACCATGAGCACCTGAAAATATGTCATTAAAGAGAGCAAGCAAAGGCAGTTAACAGAGCTGCAGTAGTTGCCATTGTAGTCAGTGCATTAAGGCCACAAAGGCACCCAGAATCTCTACTCAAAACTGGGCACTGATGGAGCTATTACCATCTTCAGCACTGACTGGAGTAGCTATTCCTGCCACAGCAGAGACCTCCATCCAAACACAACTCCTGTGGTAGAGTGCTGCCATCCTGGTCTCTGGCAGTGCCTGCTGCTATGGGAGTGACCTAGCAGTGCCTGGTGCTTCTCTTCAGGGCCTAAGCAGTGGCCTCCCCTGTGGGAGATGTGCTCTGGTTGAGGTGCTGAGTCACAAGCTGAAAGGGCTGTAGGAGGAGGTGAGCAAGCTGATGTTTTAGTTATTGCTGAACAGTGCTTACACAGCATCAAGACTGGGGCACTGCATCATGGGGGATGTTCTTGCACTTTCCCTGTGAAAGCAGTATAGCTGTGGTCCATCTCAAATGCCTGCATGCAAATGCATGCAGCATGGGAAACAAACAGGAAAAGCTAAAGGTCTGTTCACAGCTGCAGATCTATGACCTCACTGGGATTACAGAGAGGTGATGGAATAGGCTGCATGACTGGAGCCTTAGTGTCTGGGTGCAGGCTTTTCAGGAAAGGCAGATGAAGAAAGTGAGTAGGAGGCATTGCACTCAATGCAAAGGAGTGACTGGAGTGCATGCAGCTTTGCCTTGGAACTGGGAATGAGCTGCTTGAGAGCTTGTAGGAGATAAAGGATGAAAGGAGAGACCAGCACGGGTGATGTTGAAGTAGGCATCTCCTACAGATAGCCAGTACGTGAAGTCTTCTTTAGACAGCTGAAAGAAGCCTTAAAATCAAAGGCCCTGGTTCTCTTGGTGGACTTCACCACCTCCACATCTGCCAGTAGGAAAATGAAGCTGGGTGCAAGCAATGATACAGGCAATTGCTGACTATAAGATGAATAGAACATTGACTGGACTCACAGACTCAAGAAGTGATGGTAAGCAGTACTGAGTCCAACTGGTGACCAATTACTAGTGGTATCATTTAAGGATCAGTTCTGGTGTCGGTATTGTTTAAAGTCTTTATTACCTATCTGGATGATGTAATAGATTGCATGCACAGTTAAGTCTGCACAGAATATTAAATTGAGTGAAGCAGCACCTGAGGCAGAACAGCCTCCTCCAACAGTGCAAACTCAGGGCCCACTGGCTAGAAAGTAGTTTTGCAGAAAAGTGTCTGGGAGTACTGGTGGACAAGCTGAACATCAGCCAGCTATGTGCCCTTGTGGCAAAGACCAGCAGCATAGCATTCTAGGCTGCATTAGGAAGACTGTTCCAGCAGGTCAAGAGAGGGTGATTTTTTCCCCTCTATTCAACACTGGTGAGACTGCAGTTGGAGTGCTGTGTCCAGTCCTGGACAGGTGTGAAATGGATGCAGTAGACTGAGTTTAGCAGGGAGTCGATGAGATGGTTAGGCAGCCAGAGCACATGTCATATAAGAAGCTGAGAGAGTTGAGTTTGATCAGAAGTTTCAGGGGAAACTGTTTTTCTGTCTACAAATACCTAACAGATAAGTATAAAGAAGATGCAGCCAGACTTTTCTGAGAGTTGCACTATGAAAGGATAAGAGGAAACAGACAAAAGTTGCAATGTCTCAATATAAGAAAAGTTTTTTCATTACGAGGGGCATCAAACACAAAGAGGTTGCTGAGAGAGTTTGTAGAATCTCCACCCTTGGAGACATTAGAAACTTAACTGGACAAGGCAACATACTTGAATTGGATTTGCTTTGAACTGAAGATTGTACTAGGTGGCCTCTAGAGTCATCTTCCAGCCTACATGGTTCTGTGATTCTATGATTCTTTGAAAAAATTCTTGTTGCATAGCCCCAGTACTAAATGTATCTATATTCTGCTCTTCTTTACCATTTGCTTTAGTTCAATCTCACCACTGTAGTGAACTGAAACTCATCTTTTTTCTTTCCTCCTTTTCTTTCATACTTTTTTCCTTTTGAAATGTGACAGAATGGGACAAAATCCTTATATCCTTTTCATCTACTTCTTAAGTATTTGACTACCTCTAAAGTACTTCCCAAAAAACTGTCTGGCACAAGTACAGAGCAGAAGTCTTCCCCAGTTAATGTATCTTATGTTATTATAGCAGGGAATAGAATCTGAAGATTTTGTTTCTGTGAAACAGAATAAAAGTCATGCTTATATAACAGGGAACAGTTAGAATGCCTTTTTTCTAACCAGTTCTCTGGAAAAACTTAAATCCTCTTTAATCTCTGCTTTGTTGTCCAGTATCCTGCTATTTATTACAAAGTAGTACCTATATCTTTGTACAAACTTTATTTCAAGTTACGCTTTCTTATATGAAAAGCATTTCTTCAAAAAGAAAATTATTTCTTAAATCATAGGCATTTCTGAACTTTAACAGTATCTGTCTTTAAGCTTTCTCAATGTAACGGATATATACCATGTCAAGAGTTTTGCTCTTGGTACCTACTTAATGGATATCAAGTAAAAGGATACATAAAGTGTTAATCCAAATGCTGTGCTGTTATATTCAAGATATGTGACATGATGTGTTTTATACAGACAAAGTTATAAAAGGAGGGATTCAGTATCACTTTTATTTAATAATTGCAGGGAAGGGCTTATTCAGCTTTTTTTTTTTTTTTTTGCTAATTATTTCAAGTAATCAGAGTTCAAAACTTTTAATTTCAATGTAAAATCTGAGTACATGATTGTTTATTCCCTGCCACTTTAGACCAGATTTATTAATGCTCGTGACCGCAGACTTTGATGTAGAGGCATGCACTTTTGATAATCTTTAAGTAAATTATTATAGTTCTGTTAGTTGTTGGCTACAATTTAAAAATTCCTTTGTGCATGAATAAGAGTTTTGAAGGCCTCAGGCAACCTGAAGACTGCACTTTAACAATGAGAGAACTATGCAATTATATTTAAAAAAAAAGGCTTTTTAAAGCATTTAGAATTCTACTAAAATCACTCCAGACATTCCCAGAATGCTCCCCCACATCATAAATATTAAATCAGTTGAAAGAGAGTGAGGCCAGGTTTAACGACCCCATCCTGTTCACAATCACTGAAGCTCTTCTGTTGTGTTTTAAACTGTTAAATATTCAATAGAACAAGAAGTGGAAGATGAGTCTCTTGCTGGGTAAGTGCCACCAACCTCACACAGAATTCTTCTGGCATTCCCTTTTGCCCAGTTAAGAGTTAATTAATGCAAAGATGAAGATCTTTTAACAAATAAATCAAAGGAAAAAGAATATGTCCAACCTTTCATCTCAATATAAGCATTTACTTAACTAGTGAAGCATCTATATATTTCATGAAGCAGACAAATTGTTTAAGTCTCTTCTTGCAGCTTCTTGAACAATCAAAATTTAGGCATTTGTTCTTCTAGTAGCATAATGGGTAAAAAATGACACTCACCTATTGTTTTCTTTTGCAACACAGAGTTGGTTTACGTATATACAGCAGAACAGACTTCCTGGCTTGGAATCCTAAATAAAATCCCAAGTACAGTAAAAATTATGCTGGTGGTTTCCTCAAGCCACAGACTTTCCCAGATATTTTTATGCAGTAGCTTAGGTTTCTCATCTCATTTAATATGTTGTGGGTTTGCTTTTTGGGTTTCGGTTTGGTCGTGGGTTTTTTTGGCTGTTGTTTTGTTTCTTGTTATGTAGAAACTATTTATAGTTGTCAAATCTGCTCTTGTACTGCATAAAATCCCTGAATTCCTGACTTGAAATTCTGCAGTCCCTGAGTCAGCAAGATGTCTACCACCCAAATCTGAATAAGAGATATGAACATTACGACAGTTAGAACTACAACACCTATGAGTTACACACCCCACTTTATGAATAAATGTCACAATGCACAGTTGAGCAGATAAATTGTTATTGATTGAAGGAGGGATAAGTACACATATGGAATTTTTCAGCATCTAACATATAAGGACACCTACACTGAGCAAAACAAAATAAAGAAGGCATGGGTATATGCAGAATTCTTCCTTTCACCTGTGTTTGATGTTTTATCTCAGGGGTAAAATTTGTTTATGTTTAAAGAGAATTAAAAACCATATTTAGGCATCTAGGTCACAAAAACATTAGTGTGACTCTATTAGAAGACTTACTTGGCAGCTATAAAACTTCTGCAATATGTAGTTAAATCCTATTGGGATAAGCAGAGACTAGATACCAATATACTATTATTCTATACTGTTATTTTATACTAGTATCACCTACTAGTTGTAGGTAACACTTTTATCTTGAACTGTTAATTGTATTGTCACAGTGGCTATAGTTTTCCAAAGTCTCACCTATCTGTTGTGTCCAAGATGCTTGGACAGACTTTGTGGAACTTCTTTTTATCACTCTTATTAACTCCAGCAACTTTGTTGTATGATAGCAATTTTGGGAAGGTTTTAGCTTTAGTCTTTCTCTGGGTAGTCCTCATTGGCTTCTGAAGTGCTCACGTGCCTTTTTAAAGAGGATGTAATCTTTGAAATTACGTAATCATAGATACATAAAAACATACTTTAGGACAGAGAGGTAGGTGGAATTAGAACACACCAAATGTGTGTCCACTCAGAACCCCTACATAATCCTCTGTCAAACCCAGACCTAGAAATATTTATAGCCTTAAATTTTCTCAGTCAAAGATTTCTTCTAGGTTCCCTCTAACTTTTAAAGAATCATTTATCTGCATATCTTAATCTGGTAGGAATCCTCTGACTGTAAATTTCTCCAACAGTCCTTTCAAGGTCAGCTACATCAGGAAGGTATATTCTGAGTATAGCTATTATGAAAAAAACCCAAGCAAAAACCTTCAAACCACAGAGTTCGAGCTACTCTCACTTAAGAATATGACTGAAGAATTGGTAAACTCTATCTGGTATCACAGCATGCTGGCTAGGACACTTTCCTAAGAAACATGATACATGAATTTGATACTTTCTGCACTTTGAAAGAAGCTTCAATAATAAATTATTTTCTCAATAAAAGCCCAAACTTTTTGTGAAGATTAATATCTCTGGTATCTGCCCAAAGACACGTATCAGAATGCCAATGGTATGTTGTACTTTGCTTTCTTTTTTGTTATTAATATTTCTGTAGCAGTAGAGAAAGTTATTTCCAAATCCACAGAAAAATAATTCCAGCTTTCTTTATTTGGATGTGATAAAAACACACTCTTCCTGAAAATATAGAAGAAAAATGTAAAATATTAGAATCAAGTAAAGAAATATGCTTCCCCTGTTCGTGTTTGGTTTACTGTGTTTCAGCTTTTCATTCCTTTCTCTGTCATTATCAGAGAGGAATAGTTAAGAAACAGGTACATGTTCTTTGCTTTATTCAGAAATATCAGTAACTTTACAAGTGATTTGCTAATGATCTCTGGCACATTCACTTTAATAAGACTTGCTCTACATGGTTTCTGAATATCAACATGTCAAGATAAGTTAAAGTGTACCATGACTTATTCCCCACAGACAAGCAAAAGTTTGGGCAGTCTTACCCAATGCAAATATTCTTTTGCTGAAAGAGTGGATGACTTAATACTTTTTAGGTTTTCCCAGAGGTTCTCAGTAGTCTTTTGAAGCATTATTTTAGGAAGGATGTAATTTTCCCTGAATAAATCAGATCTTATATTCAGGGCATTACCTCCTTCAAGGTCATATTCAATTTCTTTATAAAAATTACTGACCCTTACTGCCCCAGTGAATGGGACTCAGTTTCTAGACTCAGCTTAAACTATTTTGAACACAGTGCCATTTTGACTGAAATTATTAAAAAAAAAAAAACAAACAACTAAAAAAACCAATCAATGGTAAAGGACAAGATTGTGATTTGACCTACATAAGCAGATCAAGAAGCATAAAGCACCCTCTCAATATACTCTGTGAGCTACTGATGTTTCTGGCTGGGTTGCGGTAAGCAAAGCAGCATCTGGTGTGCACACAACTATAGCGCACTTCATCATTCCATAGCTCTTAGCTGTGGCTGAGGGTAGAAGGAGTAACAAAGTCTTCAACTTTGGGTCTCAGACACCTTCAGAGGCAACTTTGTTAAGTAGACATAAGCTAGAGCAGCTCCACAGGCTGCTCAAATTTATGCTGGAAGCCACATTAGCTTGAAAGAACTGTAAAAAAAAATGGCATGTATTTTAAAGTAATTTTACAATCCCAAAAAGTAGGTTTGCTGTACTATGGCTCCTGAGTCATATGCATTGGTCATTCAAGGTGAATGTGTAGGCCAGGGAATCTGTCTTGTGTCAAGTCAAGTTTTAGGGACATGGTTTGGAGATGGACCAGGCAGTTAGGTTAACTGTTGGACTCAATGATCTCAGAGGTCCTTTCCAACCTTAATGATTCTAAGTCATACAACAAAGGTGAGCTAATGGTAAATGGCTTCAGTCAGCAAGTTTTTATCTCTGATTTATCCTTGTTTCCTGCTCCCTTTGATACACCATTAGTACAGCATGCTTAATGTGATAGTGCAGTTTCTGTATGGACGAGAGAAAACTCTGGTTATTGAAAATGGGATGCATCTGTGTGACTGATCAATAAGCTCCTACAGTGGAAGAAAGCACAAAGGAGATGGGCACAGGTGACGTGCTCCTGAAGCTCAGGGAAGGATACAGGGAGCGACCATAAGTCATTGAACTTACCTGAAAACAAAGGGGACCAGAGGGTGGCCTTTGTGTTAGATACATGGCTGTATCAGTTGAGTGAATCAACTGGCCTTCCCCGAGTTAATCAAAAAGTGTTAATGTCTTCCTGATTTAGCCAGACCATCATGGGGGAAGTGTATATGTGGCTCATAAAAACTGAGCAACCAACAAAACGAACCCTGAAGAGAGCAGTGGGCTTGAGCTGACTTCAACCCACATAATCCTTCCCAGCAATTAGGGATGCCCAGCATCATGGCAGGACAAGAGGAAATGGCCTCAAGTTGCACCAGGGCAGGTTTAGGTTGGATATTAGGAAAAACTTCTTCACTGAAAGAGTAGTCAGGCACTGGAACTGCTGCCCAGTGAAGTGGTTGAGTCCCCATCCCTGGAGGTATTTAAAAGATGGGTAGACGTGGTGTTTAGGGACATGGTTTTAGTGGTGGACTCTGCAGTGTTAGGTTAATGGCTGGACGTGATGATCTTAAGGGTCTTTTCTAACCTCAACGATTCTATGATTCTATGGCAGTAAGCATTCTGCTAAATAAAAATCAAAAATACCAAATATCTTCAAATAAGTAAATTTGATATTAAAATATTAAATTTTCCCTGTGTGGAATACCTAAACAAATCTGGTCAGAGAGTATTGGACACCGACAGTCTGGTACCGATGTCAGGGCGGTGTATAAAGCGATATATGAAGAGAGACTAAAACCTTCTCAGTCTCTCAGTTAGCTTGGCATAACTTCTAAGACCAATATTTTCAAGGCTGTAAGTGATTTCTGTAGAGCAGATTACCAACAGTCAGTGAGAGAACTGGGACTAGAATATCCAATTTATTCCACATCTTTCACCAATGGTAAGGCCTGATTTAAACAAGAAAGGAGGTGTTAAAACTGAGGGAAAGCTTTTATTTCCAATGGCTGAGATTTCGTCAGGGTGGCTCATCACAGGACTCTTTTTTGATCCCAGTACCTCTGGCCAAATGATGACATTAAAAAGAATGTTGGCATCCTAGAAGAGACATACTCCATGCCTATAAGGCAAATTAAAAAGTGTGCTGGAAGCATGGAGTTCAAGGAAGTGGAATAGTGAGGGTGATTTTACTTCTGCATGTGACATTGATTGACAAATATTCTGCAGATCTTATGGGCTTATGTTGAAAGGATAGAGGTGGGGGAAAAAACACAAAACTCACACAAAAAGCCTGCAGGGGTTTAAGAAGATTGTTAAAGAAGATAAAGAAGTGACCTAAATATGTTTTGTAAACATATCTGTTTATAATATTTTCAGTATAGCAAAAAAAGGTATAACAAGAGCCAAGACAGACAAATGCAAATAGAAATTAATGTGCAACTGAAGCAGGGTGATCAGGTTGCTCAAAGCCCCATCCAACCTGACCTTGAACAAATCCAATGACAAAGCATCCACCACTTCTCTGGGCAACCTGTTGCAGTCTTGCACCAGCCTCATCATAAAAAATTTGTTCCTCATGCCCAATCTAAATCTACACTCTTTTGGTTTAAAACCATTACTCCTTGTCTTGTCACTACAGGCCTTGGTAAAAAGTCCCTTCCATCTTTCTTATAAGCTGCCTTTAAGTATTGAAAGAGCAACAATAAGGTCTCCCTGGACCCTTCTCTTCTCCAGGCTAAACAACCCCAATTTTCACAGCCTTCCCTCATAGAAGTGTCCCAGTGCTCTGATCTTTTTTATTACCTTCCTCTGGACCTGCTCTAACAGGGTCAGGTTTTTCTTTTGCTAGAGACCCCAGAGCTGGATGCAGTACTCCAGGTGAGGTATCACAAGAGCAGAGCAGAGGAGGAGAATCACTTCCCTTGACCTGCTGGCCATGCTTCTTTTTACACAGCCCAGGATACGATTGATTTTCTGGGCTGCAAGGGCATATTGCTGGCTCATGTCCAAAATGCCCACTGGAAATCCAGGTTTTTGTTTTCCTTGGGGAGTAGAAAAATGTATTACAATTCTGAGTGTAATGGCCTTTTCTTAAAAAAATATTTTTGATGTGATAGGTTTCTGCTGGGTCATTTAGCCAATGCCTCTGCATTAGAGGAGGAAATATTCTATTATTTCTAAACCAGGGCTCATACAGTAGTGTAAACTGGCTTTGAATTTTTCATTGAGGCTGATTGTCTACCTGCCACTGGCAATCTTTTCCAGCATTGATCTACTATCACTGAAGGATTTCCTCTCCCACCATACTACTCTGTCTACGTTGATTTTCCAGGCTGAAGCTTCAGACAAATATTCCCTGTTTTTAACTCAGTCTCTCATAAAAATGAAAATATTGTTTATCTAGTACCTGAATGACATTCACTAACCAAAAAGGTGCATTAACTTGCTTTTTTTTCTAATAGCTGGTTTTTGGTTTTGTTTTTTTTTTTTTTTAAATGACAAACCATTTGTTGTCTTAAAAAGAAGAGGCCAATTATCAAACTCTGCCTTAGTAAGCACTTAATTCAAGTTAATGGGGCTACTCCCAAATAGGTCACCCAGGGGAGAAATTCAGACAACCAATAAAAGCTTTCAACAAAAGAACATTGTTCTTTGCAAGAGCCAGAACTAAACTCAGCATTATAATGGTGCTTTATGAAAATTAAAAATGTTACATTAGAAATATTACCTACTCTAAAACAGGGTACTTCTTCCCAAAACACTATTTTTAGCAGCAGTGATTCCCTCCTGCTTCCTCTCCCACTCCCTGTCATCTCAGTTCCTTTTAATAGCAGCCTTTTTCATGTAGTTTAAGAAAAAAATAAATGTTGCCTTATAGCTAAACCATTCTAAAATTGAAAATACTTTGTCTACATATGATGTTGTTAGCATCTCTAAAGCATATTTGTTTTCTGTGGCTTAAAGTAAAGCTCTTTCTATCACTAGTACAAAGGTTCTCTTCTGAGTAATTGGCTCCAGTCATACTATTTCATCATTATCCAAGTTTTATACCTATGTCATTTTCTCTTCCATCAATCCCTAAAAGTCAAAACTCAAATTGGTTCCTGTCTACAGCTTTCAGATAAGACAGCTCTGTTTAATAATGTGTGCATAGGAGAGATCTTTCTAGAAGTACTGAACAGACAGACAAATAAACAGGGGAAAAAAATCAAGCAAAAAGTTTATAAATCTTCCTAGGTAGAAAGCACAGGATCTTACTATTCAGACAGAACAGTTAGCAAGATCCTGCTTTTCTTTATGATCTCAGGATATGCTATCACGTTAATGAAACACAGCTGATGTGCAAACCTCCATGCAGCAGGTACTCTGGCATTCCTAAATTTTTCTAAATTAAATATGTGTGAAAGTAAAGAGGATACTTGCTTTATGTTTCAAAAATAAGAAAGATTTGCAGGAAATGAGCATTTGGAACCTGACAGCCACATATTATTTGCACCCCATGAATCTAAGCAGATTTTCTGTGATTATCACTGTTAGCTAGAACATGTCATTATCTTTCCTATTGTGATGACTCTTTGCATCTAAAGGCAACATGTAAATTGTCTTTTTTATAGTTTTATGTAAATATGAACTATTATAGATATCAGCAGAATGACAAATGTATAACTATAAAAATGCTGTCATGTGTGATGATGTATATAGAGTGCTTATAAAAGCACATGAAACACTGAAAGTGCAGACAGAAACACTCTGAGAGTAAATCATTGTTACACAAAATATATGTTAATAAAGTCACTGAGATCTGTTGCCATATTTGACATATGAATCTCCTGCATCTTCGTTTCTAGTTTCTCTAGCATTTCCTTCAGAAGTCCTGCTATGTGTAAAATTAAGAAGTGCAAGCAACTGACAGGAACAGAAATTATAAGAAGTTGGAGAAAAAAAGAGAATCACTTATCTTCATCTATGAAATGTCATCTTTATGGGGAAAAGACAAAAGGAGAGGCTATTTTCTAGTTTCTGTTTTTTCCATTCTCTATTTCCCATATCCTTTCTCAATTTAAAATGTCAAACAAAATAAAATGTTTTCAAAAAAATTTTTTTCAAAGATATATTTTTAGAATTAAATTAGAAAATGAGACTTTTTCTTTTGAATTTGCCACTGTATTTTTTCAATGTAAATTAGCAAACTCATTAATTTAACTGTATAAAAAATGTAAGCTGTTAAAACACATCTACAAATTAATTTTTATGTTTTGCAGAAAATATAAATAGAATTCCTGCTAAGAGTTTAATTTGGCAAGGATTCCAGAAATTTTTACAAGATTGAATACTAGGGAGAAATTATGAAGACTGTATATTCTAATGTTATGAAATATAACAGGAACCTTTAGTTCTTCCTAAAAATGCTTAAATCTGTAGTAATCTCTCCAAATTTGTTTGACTTTCCCTGACGGAAAGTATTTTATATGAGTATGAATTATTGTTGTTTGCAGATAGTTGGTCAAAAGTTGTGAATTTTCAGACTTCCAGCCATTCTTCTTATCTTTCTATGTAATTGCTAATTATGTCACCCTATGATGTAGAGTAATGGTCTTATATGTTTCCTGAATTATAAGTACTGAGTTTTGTAAAGACATGATCACTGCTGTGAAATAGAGAATGCACTTAAAAAGCATGCAGTAAATACCCAGCACTGTTCTTCACACATTTCTTCTGTAAAGCCTGGAAAACTATGTACTTGCTTTTAAATAGTTCACATAGTTTTGTATTTACTATTAATTGCTTCTGCATTGTAATATACAATGAGATTCCTAGGACTTGCTGACATGAAGAAATTTGCAATGGTTGAGAGGAGAACAGGGATCGCTAAAGTATGAAGGAGCATAAAGAAATTCCCAAGCATCTGTTTACTATGGCAGGGACAGACAAGAAATATCTGCTGGGTCTCCTTTTTAAAGACTGTGATCATAAGCACTATAGTAAGAAGGGGTGGAGTGAAAAGAAGATGAGTTTTACACCTGAATGATAAAATATATCCTAAGCAGCTTAGCATTCTCAATATTACTAGAGGTAATGTCTTCACAGTTCAGTTATGGGGATGCAAGATCTACATTTGGCTCCTGAAACAATCTTCCTTTTGCACCAGAATGAAATAGAATTGCAGTTCTCACCTGCAGAATTATTTCTATCTCTTCTCCATGATTCCTTAAAACTGAAAATTAGCTGCAATAAACGTGGCTATTAATCGAAGTGTTGGATACAGCTAATACATAAATTCAAACACAAATTAAACTTTTACTAAGCAGTCACATTCCTAAGGCTAAATGGGTCCTCTTGTTGGTGCAACAGCACCAAAAATGGTTTGGAAAGTACTTTCTGGCTTCCCTGATTCTGACACTGCCCTGCAAGAATGGTAATAATAGTGATATGGATAATGTCTTTGCAAGTTACAAGTGTCTTCTCCGTAATGAGTCCCCACAGTGTGGTCACAGCAGCAGCTCTGATAGATTCCTGTTTTACTAATACCTTTAGCTGCTACAATAATAATAAAATAAATAATTTTTTGGTGGGTTGACCTTGGCTGGATGCCAGATGCCCACCAAGCTGCTCTATCACTTCTCCTTCTTAACTGCAGAGGAGGAGAAAAATCATAGAATCATAGAATCGTTAAGGTTGGAAAAGACCCTTAAGATCATCAAGTCCAACCATTAACCTGTCACTACCAAGTCCACCACTATACTATGTCCTCAAGCACCACATCTACCCGTATTTTAAATACCTCCAGGGATGGAGACTCAACCACTTCCCTGGGCAGCCTGTTCCAGTGCCTGACTACCCTTTTGGTGAAGAAATTTTTCCTAATATCCAACCTAAACTTCCCCTGGCGCAGCTTGAGGCCGTTAAATGTGACAAAAGGCTCATGTGTCTAGATAAGGGCAGGGAGATCACTCAGCAATTACCATCACAGGCAAAACAGACTCAACTAGGGGAAATTAATTTAACTTATCGCCAATCAAAAGTCAGAGCAAGGTAACAAGAAATAAAAACAAATCTTAAAACATCTTGCCCCCACCCCTCCTTTCTTCCCAGGTTCAACTTCCCTCCCGAATTCTCTACCTCCTCCTTCTGAGTGGCACAGGGGGAGAGGGAATGGGGGTTGCAGTCAGTTCATCACATGTTGTCTCTGCCGGTCCTTCCTCCTCACTCTTTTCCGCTGCTCCGGCATAGGATTCCACCCGTGTGAGACAGTCCTCCATGAACTTCTCTAATGTAGGTCCTTCCCACAGGCTGCAGTTCTTCACAAACTGCTCCAGTGTGGGTCTTTTCCATGGGGTGCAGTCCTTCAAGAACAGACTGCTCCAGCATTGGTCCCCCCAGGATCCTAGGTTCTGCCAGGAGATCTGCTCCAGTGCGGGCTCCTCTCCACAGGGTCACAGGTCCTGTCAAGAGCTTGCTTCAGCACAGGCTCTCTGCAGGGTCACAGCCTCCTTTGGGTGCACTCACCTGCTCTGGCATGGGGTTCTCCATGGGCTGCAGGGTGGATATCTGTTCCACCGTGGACCTCCATGGGCTGGAGAGGGACAGCCTGCTTCACCATAGTCTTCACCATGGGCTGCAGGGGAATCTCTGCTCTGGTGCCTGGAGCACCTCCTCCCCTTCCTTCTTCACTGACCTTGTTGTCTGCAAAGCTGTTCCTCTCACATATTCTCACTCCGCTCTTCCAGCTGCTGTTGTGCAAGAGTTTTTACCCTTTCTTAAATATGTTATGATTGAGGCGCTACCACTGTCACTGATTGGCTCAGTCTTGGCCAGTGGTGGTTCTGTCTTGGAGCCAGGTAGCACTGACTCTATGGGACATAGGCTTCTGGAATCTTCTCAGAGAAGCCACCCCTGCAGCCCTCCCCCCCACCAAAACCTTGCCATGCAAATCCAATACAAGCAGGGCTCTATTTTACAAAATTCACAGAATAAAGGATTATTTATTTCCTTATATTCTGCTCCAGAAGTGAGGACCAAAGCAAGCCGGTTTCTCAACAATTTCTCAAGTCAACTTCTAAACGATGTGATTTTAATAATTAGCTGATTTCTAACCAGCTGTGACACTACCACAGATTCCTTCTCTTTGTCCTTTGATATGAGTCTCTTTGTTCAAACTTTAACCTAACAATTGCTTGATGCTTTTCATAGTGTAATACTTTTTAGTACTTCTACATCTTGTTATGAATTAAACCAAGCATTTTTTTTTTAGTATTGAAAGTTCATTTTTACAGATATGATCCAATTAAAGAGTAAATACAATTATTCAGCATTTCATAAGCAAAATTGTTAAGCATTTTTCTACTTTATGTGGAATTACAAGTCAAAGAACAATATTTAACAAAGAATAGACATTCAAAATGTATTTATGAAACAGGATAGAGGCAAGCACCATTTGTTTTAGAAGCCTTTTATAAATAGTGGTGGAATGGTCCTGATAAACTTCCATATTATGAGCTTGGGAATAATACATAGTATAATGAGAAGCAAACAGTGCAAGGAAGGTTCTGCCTTCTCAGTGGTGACCATTCATGACTGAATCATTATGCAAAACATGTAACAGACGAGGAAACAAACAAACAAACAAAAAAAACCAAACAGAAAACCTGCCAAAATTAGTTCTTTGCATGTGACTCTCTGTAACAAATGAGTCACAGCACCCTGAATAGTTGAGTTGGAATCAAATAAATGTATTAAAATAAAAGGATTGGCCTTCTATGCAGAAGAAATAACATTCAGAACATCTAAATCTGGCACTGAAGAAAAATTTTTAGAAACATCCTTTTCTACAAAGGTAATATTTCATAGATTAAAGAAACACACAGCATTAAATCCCATCTTCATAACTATATCCACGCTTATTTAAAGGTATAACAACTCAAAATTGTGTCATGATGGTATTTGAGCTTATTCTGAGGAAAATTAGCAACAGTTATGGCAAAGTGCTTGGACAACGATGGCATATGTAGATTCTACTTCATATGATCAATTGGAACAGGCTGCCCAGGGAAGTGGTTGAGTCTCCATCCCTAGAGGCATTTAAAAGAAGGGTAGATGTGGTGCTTGAGGACATGGTTTAGCGGTGGACTTGGCAGTGATAGGTTAATGGTTGGACTGGAGGATCTTAAGGGTCTTTTCCAAGCTTAATGATTATGTGATTCTATGATGATCAGTATGTTATTAAATAGTCAAACAGGTACCCAAATGAATATTGCCTCACTGAAATCAGAAAATTGGTTCTGGGTGGGAAAGAAAGGTATGTTGGAGAATGGAATAGCTGAGATCAAATTTGAGTCCCCCACTTCCTCAGACCTTTGACTTTCTGAAGAATTTTAGATACCTGTATAAAGTTACCCTGGCTACTTAAATTAGGCTTTGTCATCTTCCATTGAACATATACAATATACTAATTAACTGATTGTTTAACCAGTGAACCATTATATAAAAGGTGGACACCAGTACCTTGTGCTTGTAAATAAACTCTAAATAAGTGATAAATATCCATCTGATAAGGGCTTATGGATACGTGTTTACAATAAAGTTTGTCACATACAGAATATTTCTGCTAAATACAAAGCTATATATGGAAGTTGAGTTCCCAGAGTGCTAGACAGTGTAGAAATTATTTGGACTTAGGAGGGCTTTAGCTGATAAAATATCAATTAGGAAGGACTGAGATGAGCTGGGCTTCCTTCAGCTATGTGGCCAAAGATCTAATATACATACATTTTCAAGGTTATGGCACTGGAACACTAAGCTCCTTTTGGCTTTTATTGAGACTTAAGAACAATCTGAGCCTTTTCTTGCATTTACCTTTTTAGTAAATCTCTCTTTAATATCCTCCTCCCTTTCTTTTTACCTTTGATGTCTAGCATAACCCCTGAATCTGTATCAGAACTTACTAGCTTTCTGTTTACAGGAAAGTTGGTAGACTGAATATGCAAAATATTTCAGAAAGAGGTAAAAGCTGGCATAGGACTATGATGTTTCATGCTACTGACAATGAAGAGTGACTATGCAGTAGTAACTCAAGGAGAAATTTTAATACAGTAAAAATGTTTTTAAAATATCTTAAACATATAGGTTGCCTGAAGGAGTTGCACATCATCTAATCCTCATTATCACTCATATCACTCTAAAATGTTCTATGAACCATAGGGAAGGTTATAGTAACAAGCAACTTAAGAAGAAGTAAATAATTTTCCTTTCATTGGTACCATCACCATGATTATTCTGTTTCTTCAAGTTCTAACAAAATGTTATCTGCATTCAACAAAAAGGCGTCTACTTACTTTAATGGTTTGTGGATCACACTACACTGCTCCAGTTGCCATGGTAGGCAAAAAATTAAGAAAAATGTAAAATTAACATCCAGAGGTGTTTTTTTTGTTTGCTTGTTTCTTTGGTATTTGTTTCCTTATTAAATTACCATAGAGTTAATATTGTTTGTTGCTTGGCATAACTGCTTACAAAAGAAATACTGCTTCTATAAGTATTCTAAACAGCAAATGCTATTTGCTGTTCTGCTTTCCATGTCAGGACTCAGAACGAACTTCCACCTCATAGCTTTTTCAGAGCAATACTGCAAAGTCAACATTTGGAACAAAATGGAAGGGCTCAGATATGTATTTAGGTATGTAAAGTTCTTTCTCTGTTTGCATTTTTATAGAAAAATAGATCACAGCTGACTTCAGTTGAGTTGGTAAAATGCATGAGGACCAGCCAAGTGTCATTCTCTGAGGTATATGAACACTTACATTACTAGTCTGAAGGACACTGACCTGAGTGTCATGACACAAATATCATTTCAATCAGGGAAAGTCATGCCAAATTAAAGATATTTCTTTCATTAACTTGTAAGCTAAAAACTCGTCCAATGAAAGAGAAGATTAATGTGTTTCCCTTGAGGAAAGTATTCTCTGAATATCAATTTACATATTTGCTTTCTTCTTTCCTTAAAAAGTCTGTAGGGACACCTTGTGGATTTGAATCGGTTTTATCTGAACTGTTTGTTAGTGGATTGAATTATAGTGTAGTCTTTCCAGTGGACTCATGGAGAAAGTATCTAAGTTCTTACAAAAAGAGGAAATAAAGGCTACACAGCTGGTTTTCTGTCATATGCTTTTGTAAACCAATGTTACACATTAAAAGCTGAAAGGTTAGAAAAAAGGGAAGTTGGAATCTAAATGTAGAATTCAGTTTGAGAAAGGGAAAGTTGTTGTTTTAGGCTAGCAATAGGCCAAACATAGTGTAAAATGAGTTTACTAAGCCATCAGATTTACACTGTGTGATGAATGAGATTAATTTGACCTGTAATTTAGGCTTGTCAGGGAACATCAGGTTATTAAGAGACTGAGGAGTTTAACAGAGTCTTCATTTCCCCATGCATAACCAGCCTTCAGAAAAATTTCTGTTTTTTTGTTCCAGTCATTTGTGTGGTTGATTGATAGGATTCAAATACTGATCTCTGCTGTTTCTCTCTGACTATCCCCACCTGGAGGCAGAAGGCATGAGAAGAAAACTAACTCCCTTGGGACAGGTAAATCACAGAAAATATGTGACAGAAATGACAGCATTTAGATAAGAATCTGGAATCCATCTCCAGCTTCATTATTTTCTAAGGAATGATAGGACACAGAAGTCAAATAATAATAAGAAAACATTTCTGTATATATACTTTATATGAATACATACACACAATCTAAAACTCAGAGCTAATAGAATGCTGAAATGGCAAAAATAGCAATCCAGAACTCATCAATATAGATTTCAGGTACCTGTGGTGGCTGGTATGCATGCTTTTAAATTAAAAGCGCCTCTAAATAAGGTATCAGTAATGCCTTTTTTCTTTTTACATAGTTCTTCCCAACAAATATCCAGAGACATACCTATGAACTTATATAATGAATATTTTCAACTACTTTTTATCATTTTATGCTCAGTGAAAGTAATAAATATTAAAATAGTTGCCTTCCAGAGCAAGAAAATATTATCGTTTCATATACAATGTTTTCATTGATAGTTACTGTAGTAATTGTAGTCACTATCTAGGGCAAACCTATTCACATTAGGTTGAGATGAAGCTTTACTGCCATGAGCAACATATATCACTCCATTTTGTGATGTATGCTTCTGTGGTTACAAAATGAATAATGACCACTATCTAGCATATCTTCCTGGTGAAAGAGAGGTGTTTTCTGACAAACCGTGTTAATGCGTGATAACTAATGCACTCTAAAAAGCTAGTGAAAACAAAGCACTTCATTAGAAACAGATTCTTTCCACTGACTGAGAGCTCATCTTCCAAAAATGAGACTGGAAACTAAAGTTCAAAGCATTGTTGAATACTGAAACCCACAAACTCACAAACCCTGCTATATATAGTATTTTATTATTTGTCTTCTTACCCCCCAGTTATGTCCTTCTGTGTTCCAAAAGCTTCAAGAAACAAATCTTTTTCTTAGAGTGCATATCTCCTCTCCCTGCCCCCTTGTCGTGGTTTAACCCAAGCTAGCAACTAAGCACCACACAGCCACTCGCTCACTCCCCGCCACTGGTGGGATGGGGGAGAGAATCGAAAGGTAAGAGGGAGAAAACTTGTGGGTTGAGATAAGAACAGTTTCATAATTGAAGTAAAATAAAATAGAACAGTTAAAAAGGTAAAGCAAAAGCTGCACACGCAAACAAAGCAAAACATGGAATTAATTCACTACTTCCCATTGTCAGGCAGGTGTTCAGCCATCTAGAGGAAAGCAGGGCTCCATCACGCGTAACGGTTACTTGGGAAGACAAACGCCATCATGCCGAACGTCTCCCCCTTCCTTCTTCCCCCAGCTTATACACTGAGCATGACGTCATATAGTATGGAACACCCCTTTGGCCAGTCTGGGTCAGCCGTCCCGACTGTGCTCCCTCTCAGCCTTCCCATGCACCTCGCAGATCACGGGAAGCTGAAAAGTCCTTGCCCAGTGTAAGCACTACTTAGCAAGAACCAAAATGTCAGTGTGTTATTGACATTGTTCTCATCCTAAACCCAAAACACAGCACTATACCAGATACTAATAAGAAAATTAACTCTATCCCAGCTGAAACCAGGACACCCCTAATTACCTGTCTCTTCCCTCTAACTTCCAATTAAAATAACTTCTTTCTCACAGATGCCAACTACTACTTCTTTCAAAGAAGGCCCAATTTATGCATATTACACTAAACTGATAAATTATTCTCAATTTGCACTTAGACTAAAATAAAGAATTGCATAGCCAAATCTTGGCAAATTCTTCCCAGTTATAACTGTTGGTCCCATAAAGTTACTATCTTTATCCACTGCCTTGTCTGTCTTCTATTGTTAGACCAAAATGGTTTTAACAGAATATCAGAGTAATTTCCATTAGGTCCAGTGGAGTTTTCAAGCATAAATACTGGTAAGAAGATATGCCTCCATTTCCATACGTAAAATGATCTAATTAGAGCATTGTCTAACCAAGTCTCAGAGAAGTGTGAAGAAGTATAACAGTGAAATTACCATTTATGGTAATTGGCTTATACAGTTATTCATAATAAACAGAAAATATTTCTGATTGTTGCCATTATCAAAGAAGAAATCTTGCTATCTGTAAAGATAAGTTTTCCTTCAGACCCTTCTAGTCACTTTGATCAAAAGTGCCATAGAGTTTTCCTACTACTAATTTTTGCAAGTCTCAATATACATCCAACATTTAAAGACAAACCATTGCAAACTGATGTTTGATTTAAGCTACTGACAAAATCCATTTATTATATCAAAAGGTTAAACACAGAGGTTTCCTCAGTACTAGTTCTGATTAACCATGAATTCTTCAAGCTTAATAATACTTATTTTGTGATCAAGATGATAGATGACATAAATTAACAAATTTTCAACTTGGGTTGAAAGTTTATTGGGTCATTAGTTAACATTTGCAATGCTCTTTTTCAAAGTCAAGCATCACATATATAACATGGAGTAAAAAACTTGAAATTTCACTGGTAGTTCTTCTCACTGAACCATTCACAAATTCCTTACAAACATTGCCCTTCATCTACTTTCTTACTTGCTCCTCAGTTCCCAAACTTGCATGGAAAACTGTAGCTATCTTGCTGTATTGAAGGCAAGGATGATGTAAGAGAGAAAACAGTTGTCAAATAATAGGGTAGAGACCTATATGCAAACAGGCACTCTGAAAGCTCGATAAGCAAGCTTATGAAAAGAAATATGACATATTTGTTTTTCTTGATTGTTATTACCAATATTGTCAAGAATAATAGAAAGGGAGAAAAATGAATGCAAGCCTTTGCTTAGATAAAGAAGTACAGAGTTCTTGGGAGATGGAAAGAACTGTGCTTTTCTTCAGCATGGGCTTGTGTATGTACTTGCAAAATGGACCAGAGAAATTTCCAAACCCATGCAAACATCCCATCTAATCTTCCAACAATATCCATCTACTCTTAAACTGATGTCATTCACATGGCAGATTAAGTCAACCATGGGGTTCTTCTTGAAAAGTCCTACACTCTGTTTGCTACATAAGCAGACCACTTTAAAGCACAGCAGTTGTGCAGTGGGATATCAATATCCATCATCCAACTATATGCAATTCAATCACAGAATGTGAAGTTTAGAACACTTTTTTTGCTCCCACTTTTCAGAACCATTTATTAGTTACTATACTGGATTTTGTGAAACCATTTCTGAAGTGCTTAAAGCTTCTTAAGCATTGAAAAATGAACGTATGAACATACTTCTGGGTTCATTCAGTCTGTTCAGATGCCCAGGCATAGGTAAATTAAGTGATGCTGTGATGAGGTTTTTTTTTTCAGTTAATCCACTGTACTTTCTGGATCACCTTTACAATCATTACTTCACAGAGTAAACGTTCTCAAAACAGAGAGAAATAGAAAATACAGATGCTAAATTTCTTTCCGTTCTGTTTTCTTTATAAAGTTCTAGAAAGAAGTGCACATTTTCCAAACAAACATAGTTGTTATTTCTATTACTATGTAGTACTGACAGGTATTTGACTGTTTATGAAACAAACCAGTGCTGAAAGAAATGTATGGTTTTCTTCAGTATTCTCTATCTAAGAATCTAAAGAATGGGATTTTACAAATTATGGGGAATCCAGAGATGAGAAGACTTAAAGTCTCCACAGAAGAAATTCCTGGTTTCTTTTTTTTTTTTTTTTTTTTTTCCAAAACAGAATGACAAATTATCCAGTTCAACCTTGTATGTAAGACACACTTATTGGAATGGAAGGGGTAGGAGAAAGAACATCTGAAGCTCCAGATGTGATTTGAATCTTATAGTTCCGGCAAACTGAAAAACAAAACCAACCCAAAACCTTAAATAGATATTCTGTTAGTAACTGTCTAGCCTCTTGTTTTAAGCAAGTCTGTTTATAGGGTTTGCACCGATCCCATGAACTCATTCATTCTCCTCAGTAATTAAAATAAACTATCTCTTTTATGCAGGTTTCTTAAAAGTTACATCAATGGAGCAGTTTAGTTTGAAGTCTACATACCTCCTGCTGTTACATAAAATTATTCTGGAACATTAAAGCTAAAAAACTTCCAATCATTCAAGCACAATAAATGCAGAGACATTTTTGCATCACTTCATTTATTCTGGATGTTGGCCAAATTAACTTGTAATTCTAAAAAAACCACAGCTGCCAATGCAAAGTAATTTGAAGTGACAACATATCACTCTAAATCGTAATCACAGCACAAGGTGTTACAATTTGTAAACCCAAGGTTGATGTAGCATTTATTTTTATAACTACAATTTTTTTTTAGAACAAGGAGAGATTTGATCAAGGAAAATCAAACTCAGGTCCAAGCATAATTTAGAAGGGATAAAATAAAAATTATTTACAGTTTACATATGTACACATAGTTTCAAAACTCTCTTGGAATATCTGCTTTATGCTGTAAGAGAGAGACAAGGGAAAGAGTTACAGCTACCCTAGGTTATAATGGCTGAATATCTGTGTGTTAGCACAACAGAAGAAAATAATAAAGGCAGTAAAAACCCAAAACTACAACTACTATTTTTACTAACATAATAACTTGCAAAGAACATGAAAACATAGCACTGTGCATTCTTTTAACTGCAATTATGGGTTAATAGAACTGTAACTCTGTTTATTTTATCCCTCTTAAAGTTGACCAGGTAGATAGATGCAGTTTTGTATGCGTATATGTTGCTTGTTATGGTTCTAGAAATTATGTCAAAAATATTTTTAGCAGTTATTTTTTGAATAGTATTTGGAGTTGGCAGTTGCATTCTGGAAAATTATGAGTTCTGAAAAAAAAAAAAAACCACCATGATAAATTTAGGAAAAAAAAAAACCGCATTATTTAATTTCTTTTTTAAAATGGTCAAATTTAATTACATAGATTTTTAAACAATAAAAAACTATACCCATATTGAATGAGATATAAATGACTAAAAAGTTAGTGAACCTTTCACCTCAAAATATTTTAAAGGGATAGTCCAGTCAGTGAAAAATACTTTTAAATTCCCTGTACTATAAACAGAAACTCAGAAAACTGAGAATTTACTCAGTCTTCTTAGATCATGTATTTCCAATGGAATGTGTTTGTTTGGTTATAGTAGCTGATCCTGTATAAAAATGCCAGTAGCAGCTCCCACCAGGTGGCAACAATCACCTGAGCGTGGGAGGTTGTGGGGAGAGAAAGGGCTGCAGCTGCTTCGGCTTGCTGAGCTGTACCAGATGACCTTACTTCAGTTAGGCCCTCAAGTAAGAGATCCTTCAAGTTGTCTTGTTTATCAGGCAGCTTTCTTCTTATCTGGTGATAAATCTTCTCCATGGAGCAGAGAAGACCTTAAGGCTTTCTGGTTTAGAGAAGAAGTGAGAATGAAGAATGCTTCTGTAGCTCAGCAGCACTCTCAAGAATATATGCTTGCACAAATTACTGATTCGTATGCTTGCATGGGTCATGCTCCCTGGCCCCAGTAGTGCTCATGTGTTTTACACAACTAATTAAGCAAATTAAAGAAGCAGCTCTAACAACAAGGATCAGAATCCTATTTCACCACTTATGTGAGTATCCTGTATGGTAGGCCACACAGTCACTTTCTCATTGCCTCCCTGTAATTATTATTGAATCCTTTTCTGTGCACTGGCAGTGGAGAGTGGAAAGCAGCTGAAGTTCAGAATAGTTGATGGTATTTCTTGGCAATTCAAGCATTTGAGTGCCTTCCAGCTGAAGGTGATAAATAAACTCCCTTTCTGAGCAGTTGTGTGCCTCCTGGACCTTACAAAGGTTATGTAACTCCATTTTGCCATGTCCAGGCAAATGAACTTTGAAGGGTCTCTACAGTTTATACGCTGTCTATTCCTTAAACCTTTAGCCAGCAAGAGTCAGAATGTGAATTTTTGTCCTCAGCTACAGCAGCACAATTCCTGTATAAATCAACAAGTTCTCCAGATTATTCTAGATATACCATAATGTTAGATTTAATTAAAACAAATAAATACTGATAATGTCAAAATTTATCTATGTGGCCATGCATGGTAAGGAAGTGATAGATAGTCTTTCAAAAAGATATGTAATTTTAAATATGCTTTTTACTTTCTCCATTAACTATGTAATTGGCTAAATATAAATATTTTGAAAATGTATATAATTGATTGATTGATTGACAGTAATGGCTTTTTTGGAATCAACCTAGTGAAGTGAATCAATACATACACTGAATACATACCGAATTTGGAAACTATTTAAGTAACCGGTGAAATTAAATAGCTGCATATATGCATACCAGCTGCACAGGAGGGGACTGTTAAAACTGTAGTAATCATCCTACTAAGCAGGCATATTGTTTTCCTTAGTATGTTTCTATGGTTTTGTGCCCAGAATGCTTTTGAAAACTTATTCCTCTTTTTCCTGTCTGGATTAGTAACTCAGCTATCAAAAACTGAAGAGGATAAGAAAGGTATGTGGCAGGAGAACCAAGACTCCAAATTTTCAGAACAGTGCTAGCAACATATGTTAATTAATCTGTCTTTTCTCTGTTCCTACAACAGTCAACATATGTAGGGTGGCATTCAGATGAAATAAGAATTAAGCAGTACACAGAAAATATACTCATGCCATCTCAGTCTAATCTCGTGTGCAATGTTATGGAAGAGCTATGTCCTGACTGGATTTGAAAGAAGAGAAGACCATATGGATCAGTTCAACAAGGATATCTTGTGTTAGTAAATAATGTGACACAAAAGGAGGAATTGATTATAATTCATTTTATTGTAAAACTGACATAATGTTACTTATTTATTTACGCCTGACATTTAACATGGTTAATTTAGGTTTATTTTCTTTTTCTGACCAAAAAAAGTATTGGATCCAAGAGAAAGATCATTCTGGTATATTTTATTTGAAATTGCAAGTCATGGATTTTCAGAGCTTGTAACAATTAAGTAGAAAGAATACAAACACAAGTGCCATGAGATGGAATCTCTATCCTTTTGTGGGTGATCAACAAACCCCAACAATGGAAGAAGACTCAGTGAAGACAGGCAAGGATGATGTGCTCATGAAGCTCAGAAATGAATGTAGGAAGTGACTACAGCTATCATAAAGGAAGCTGAACTTTTCTCAACATCAAGGGGACCAGAAGATGGACTTTGTCAGCTATAAACAGCTGTATCAGTTGAATGGGTAAACTAGTTATGTAAAAGGTCTTCCTAAAATAATCAATGGAAAGTATTATCTTCCTGAGCCAGACAGATCAACATGGGGGATGAGTTTATGTGGCTCAGCCCAACATAGAGTACAAAAATCATGCAACCAACAGAATGAAATTTGAAGAGAGCAAAGGGCTTGAGCTAGCTTCAACCCATGTAATCCTTCCCAGTGACTGGGGATGCCCAGTGATAGGACAGTGAGCATGTGGAGACTGGTAATGGGAATCATATTTGCATTGTGATCCAACTGTGTATTGCAATTGTTATATTGTGCTTGCTTTGTGAGTTCAGTACACTGCTGTATCACTTTCCTAAATCAAAATCCCATGTAATGTCAATTATCTTCAAATAAGTAAATTTAGTATCAAAACATTAAATCCTCCTTGGAAAATCTGAAAGAACCAGAGAATATTAGACTCTGACACCCAGTAGTTTATATTTCTAAAATATACCTAGTATTATGAAATTACTACATTTAAAACCCAATCATTTTATTAAAGACAGCATTGATTGTATTGAAAGAAATGTAAGAATTTTAGCAAAAATAGTGATAGCATACAGTTCAAGAAATTAAAGTAAAATCACAATGTTGACATAAATAAAATATTTACTTAAGGCTAAATTTAAAGCATGTGTTTAAAAGTCTCGTCTGAACCCAGAACTGCTGATTTACTTTTCCAGGTCTTGTTTGAGCAAAGTAGTTATCATGTGTCTGAACTGCAAGCAGAAAGAGCATTTTCAAGATGGATTTTAAATACAAAATTGTCAATGTTGAGGTTAGGTGCATTTTAAGATGACTTTTGCTTCCTCTGCATGGAAATTCTTGACTTCTGAAATGGGTTTGCTCCTTCTATAATCAACAGGGAGAAGTTGTAATTCTAAAGAAAATGTTATCCAGTTTAAGGTCATTGTGTAAAACAGGCCAATTGATTCAAATTTCATATAATCTTTAACAAATATTGACACGTCTGTCTACCCAGAATGTAAGTGTTCCTCAGTTTCTGTACAGTGCCTGGAATTTTTGAGAACTATGTTTTGTACAGTCCTCATCTTCACTTGTTCCTTGATTATAGGCGGCCTGCTGAATCAGAGCTCTTACTTCAAGAGAACATCCTTAGGATCTCGTTTGACCTCCTGTGAAATGTAAGCATAGAATTTCACCATGCGCCTACTTCTATAATATGGAGGTTAAGTATAATCTATTTTCATAATAGTGATCCATAACAGATGATGCAGAATGTACCTTATATAACTCAGGTTCTAAGCAGCTGTTTTCATCTGAGTGGATATTTATAGTGCTTAATTTTAGGCAACTAACTTAAGCACACAGATTAGGATGTTAGTATTCCTCTGTAATTAGTGAAGATAGATGTGGATTTTTCCAAAGGGTGATTCATATTAAAAGCAAAACTGAATTATTCAGGCTGCACTATCGAACTAGTCATACTTCCCTAATAATCCACACTCCATACCCATTAATAAGCACCTTTAGCACTTCATATTTTTGATGTGGGTCTAGAAAATTGTGACTTGGTGCTCAAGGGAAACAAAAACCCTAAATCCATATGCCTTTCAAGGAAGGCACGTCATAAGACAGAAAGCCCTGTTTGTAGATGCAATAACATTTTCCAAAGATCCCTGAGGGTGGTTGGTTGAAGAACTCTTTTGTGAAGTCTAACTACCTACCAAATTATTCAGATCATTTTCTTCATATACATCCTCTTATTTGTGAGAGGAAAAACATAGTAGGGTATAGAAATTGGACATACTTTTAAAAATCTCTTCTACTTCCTGTTCAGAAAATTTAGTAATGTAATACATACACAGCCAGAAAGAATAACAATATTCTATTCTCTTCAGTCCTCTTTAAGATAGCATTCATCTTAAAAATAGTGGTATTACTAGATCTCTATGCATATGTTTTCTGGTTTTGTTTTGTTTTGTTTGTTTGTTTGTTTCCCCTATTTAATAATATATTATTATTATCCTGTTCCTCTTGGTGACATAGGTTAATTTCATTTGGCTGTGCAATGTGATTACATTTACCCAATTTCTTAATGATTACATTGTGAATAATTAATACTTTTATATTCAGTTTCATTGCCAGGAAAACATTTATCTAAATTACAAAGAAAACTTTTTCATGTAATCAGCTGAACACATAACTGTTTCCTCTTTTCAAATTAATCTTAACTGTTAATTTTAGAAGTTACTTCTGGAAGATTCTATTATTCCAGCAGTGCCTTTATTAAGCCTGCTTGTGCCAAGAAATGTCCCAATAAGAACACACAGTCTCTGCCCTAAGTAGTTTTCATACAGCAGAAAAAAAGGAGAAAAGAAGATAGCAACTAAAATTACATGATTTGCAGGCTCAAGTCTTGTGCAGAATTGTGCATTCAACAGTGATTGCCCTTGTTAATCTAATGTTTCTTTGTATTTTTTGACTATTGAATATTCTTGTTACAAATGAATGTGTTCCTTCTACAATTGATGATCAAGTCTTGAAGAATTTCTTTCTTAAACATATTGAGTGAGATTTTCAGTTGTTACTAATGATGTTATATCTCCCCTTCAACTTTAGTATTTATATGTTTCCCTTCAGGAAAGAGGTACCGCTTTCAACAGTCACGGTCAGTTGTTTCCTGAGAAGCAAATCCATATAAAAGATTGAAGTTGATCCCAAGATGCCAAGCACCAGTGATGAATCTATATTCCTGAGAATCATTAGTCCGATTCAGCTGCTAGTAATTGATAGCTTTGGCAGGGCTGCCTCAGTGGACAGAATAATAGAAATACAAATTCTGCTTATATTCACTTGTTGGAATATTGAGTACAATTTAATCAGTTAAAATGCAAGATCTCATTTTGCTTTGTGGACTGCGAAAGCCCTGGAAATTTATATAGACACTAGCAATTTGGCAGGCAACTGCCATAATGAGACGAATTGTCCATGTAGGTAGAGAGAAAAAAATCACAGCCTGATGCATTCTGTAATTGCAAAGTGGCACTGAGGAAACAAGGTAAATTAGTAAACTTATAGTCTCTGAATCTGTTTCTAGAATAGATAGTTTTGCTTGCTATTCAATATCTATCTCAGCATTACTGAGCTAATATCTAAACTGGGACAACCACTAATGGAGATTCTATAAGTATGATCTATGCTAATTTTCAGCAAATCTACCAAAAATCCTGGAGTACTTTTTGCAATCAGTTGCACTGTTGTTATTAATGTGATACCTGAAGATTGTTTCCATTGCCCCAATTCCTACAAGAATATTTTCTTCTTAAGTCAATCCTATTTCTGATTTAAAAAAAAAAAAGAAAAAAAAAAAAGGATTCTGAAATACATCAGCAAAATAATAACCATATCTGAAATCCAAATTAAGATACATTATTATTTCAGGGAGCACTGGTAAAAGACTGAGAGAAATTAAACAAAAAGGAGTAAATGGAGATAAAAGAAAGGACTTTGGAGGTCTGTGACTAAGAATGTTAGCTATTGAATGAGTGGTATTTTGCAGTAGCCATGGTGGTATAAAAAACCTAACTGGGACAAGGACTGTACTAAAGGTAATAGCTTTTAATACAATTTGTCTAGTATTGAACTGTGGCCACGTAACTATTGAATGAGGCTCTATCTGTAGTCAGCAGAGAAAGAGAACGGCAACTGAATGCAGGGAGGAGAAATAAAAAAATTAGGGATCCAGGATCAAGAAGTGTTAAAGCTGAGATTACTCACCAACTACCCAAGCTAGAACATCAGACAACTTTCCCTTTTCTAAAATGATTTAGTGTTACACAACCAGAATAAAATTAGGGTAAAATTAGAGTCCTTATCCTACACAGATGTAAAAGGAAATAATGAGTAAAATAAAGTTGCACTGTCAACACAACAGGGACTAGAACCTGCTCCTGGTGGCTTGGCTTTGCTCTGCTTTGCTGAAGCATTTGAAGTAGAGAAAGACATGGTTCTACCCCCCATTTGGTAGGTAATAAAGCTGGATGATCCCAAGTGGGGAGCAGATTTATTTAAACAAAAAAATGTGCAACAAATTATTTTCTCTCCTGTGTTGACACAATTCAAACTGTTAATGCTTCCAGTCTTCCCTGAGACAATATGACTTCTGGAACTAGCTTTCCTTTGATTCTTCCTAAGTGGAAAAATATAGTGTTAAGTCTCCAAACATATGGGAGAATGCTGAATGATAAACTCCCACTGAAGGCCCTAGGCCCCTAAGAAAAGTTTCAGATAAATTGCTTATCTCAGCTGTACTTCCAAGCCTGTAGAGATTCACCCATTTCTAATGTACCATGAGAGTTGTAGGAAAATAATCCTTGCTGCTGGCAAAACTCATGAAAGTCATGTTTTGCCAGGGAAAACAAGGCCTTTTGGAAGAGTAGCGGGGGCTGGAAAAAACTAATGAGGAATATCCAAAATTAGAAGAACATGGAATTAATTCGAAGAACTAGAGTTTTATGGGATGAAAGCATATTTGCTATTCTGTATGGAACACACCTGTTTTATTTTGTTATTGTCTTAATGTTTTTGTGTGTGTACATGATGCTATGATACTTGAAAGTGTGTCTTTCATTTAAATATAAACATATTAAGATTTTCGCTTGATTTAATAGGGAATATGTTTTTTTTTTTCTTCTCTGAAATAAAAATGTGCAGTGTAATGCATCTCATCCCAATCCAGTGAGGTTTTGTGGCAAATTTTCCTGTTTTTCTTATCCTACACAAATAAAATAGATACAGAAATAGTCACTTACACTTTCCTGACATTTGTTTTCTTCTTTATAAATCATTGTTATAGAGTGATAGTCCCCATTATTTATAAAGGATTGAGAAGGAAAACTGAAATGTTCCTACTTGAAATCTCTAAAAATAACATATTGCATTCAATATGCAACTCTGTCAGAACAGTATTCAGGCTTCAAAATAAAAAAAACCCGCACAACTCCATATTAGACAATTTTGGGATTCAGACTGTTAAGGTGTGTTAAGAGTGGCTGCCTCCTCCAAGAGCTCTATCCCAAGACTCCCTCCTGCCTGGCCACTGGAGCCCAGATTGGTACCCAGGGATCTGGGCGTCTCTGCCCAGGCTGAGAAATGTTGCTGCTGCTTTCCTGTTTGCAGGGGGACAGAGAGTGAAAGTACACAGAAAAAAAAATAGTTAACAAAAAAGGGTTTATATAATAAAAAGATAGTATAGACAGCAGTGATAGGTGCTGGGCTGAGTCAGGCATGTGTACTAACTGTCCCTGCTTATATGCAACTGGCCCCTTTTATCCCCTTTCCTATCTTGCCACACTTGTTCCTCCCTGATTTCATCTGATGCCCCCTTTTCCCCATATTTGGCCCTTACCCTAAGCATCCCATAGTATGTTTCATACATTCCCACAGACCCCCCTCAAGTAACTCCTAATACTCTTGCTATTCTTGTTTCCCCATGCCAGTTAGTTACAATGTTCAAGGTGACCATCTTCCATGCTATGCCCGAGTTGTTCCTTTATGGCCTGTCCATCAGTGACTGAAGAATTCTGATCTTCATTATTGTCACTGTTATCACTTCTTGTTAGGTTTCTGTATCTGTGTGTTTAATTATGACTTTCTTTGCTACTTATTTTCTTATACTGAATAGTCCTCAACCAAGTAACATAAACATGCCATCACTTTCTATATTCCCTTATACAGAATGTAAGCACTGTTTCATAAACTAATAAAATATGATCAAATTCTTGATCAAATATGCTGTTCAGGTTTTCCATCTCTAAGTTTATGAGTAGGTCACTTGGTTAACAATTTCTGTGATTAAAGGAGTTTCCTTTATTTTACTTATTTCTTTTGATTATTTAAAGATTTTTAAATGGGATAATAAAAATCAGAGCTTTTGATTCATGTGATTTTTCTTCTTTTACCTTCTAATTTTATTTTCTGTCAAAGTGAATTTATTATTATTGTTAAAAATATCGTCCATTTATATATATGAAATGCCCAGTCTCTACAACTTTTGAATGGTATTACAATTCTTGAAATTCAGATAAATCAGTGTATTAATGGCAGAAATTACAAGGACCTATTGAGATTTCTGTTCTTCCATGTACAACTTCCAATCTACTCTCCAGTAAAACTAGAACGTTATGATCTCCAGGGAAACTGTTGAACACTGACAAGTTGAACACAGCACTTGGAGATGGGAAACCTGAACAGCATATTTGCTCAAGTATTTGATCTTATTTTATTACTTTACAAGACAATGCTTACATCCGCACACACATCCAGATATGGCAAGGTCTTTCTGTTTTCCTCTTTTTTTTTTTTTTAATATGAATTTATTCAAATCATTGGCAACTTTATTTTCTTCTTTCCAACATCATGTGCTGCTTTGCTTGACTGCTACACTACATGCTGTTAAATTAACAAATTTTAATGATGCTCCTTTACGTGTTTGTTGAAATGCTTTAGACTTCTGCAGTCTAATGTTATCCTATTATGACAGAGTGATCCTCATTACTGGTTAGCTTGAGAAACTGTTGAGTAATCTCTGTTATTACTGATGAGAGAGGCCATGACATAATGTTCTCAAAAGCATTATAAATTCTTGTGGCATTTAAGATGTTTACATTAGCCTTCTCTTCCTTCTTAAATATGTATATTTTAAAAAATTATTTCAGGATAGTTGAAGCATTTAGGAATTTTTAATCCCTGGATTTTGTCTCATACGTATATTATAAATATCTTCTCTCATAGTTTGAAATTAAGTAATTTTGAAGTGTAAAATATAGTAGACAAAGTGGTAAAAACATTCCCAGTGGATATATGGAAAATATGAACTCCTTGTGGAGCTAGTAACTTAGGAATGTAGAAATGCTCAAAGAAGCCAGCTGTTGGTTTTAATTTTCTAAACATCAATTCTTGATTTGTTAAAAACTTGCCATATATACTTAACACATTTCTGTGACATAAAAATAATTTCAAAATGAATGTTTTAAAATTATTGAAATATTAATATTATTAGTCACTATTTTCTGTGATTTTCAATTCCATTTTGGGACAGAGAGTTTTCAGAACATAAAAATCTTCTTTTAAGGGACAAAATCCATTTTCTATTAATTTCTGCCAAGTTAGTTTGAAAATCACACCATAGCAAGGTTAGGTGTAGGCTATAGTGGCAGTTTCATAACATATAAGGATGATGATCGATGGGAATAGCATAAGCATGGCAAAGTGAGAGAAACAATGAGACACTTTCCAGGTTTTGGAGCAGTGGCATGTGCTAGATTAGAGGTGGCAGCAGATTGCTCAGCTGTCACAGGCATTTTCCTCAAGGAGTCAATGTGCTATCTGACTCCAACAACAGGTGACTCCATTCCTTACTGCTTGCACATCTTTGGTTTTTTGCTTGCCTCAGCAGTTACTCTCTGGCATGCAAAGAACTGTGAATTTAGTAGACTCTCCATCAGCCAGAAGTGGACAGAAGACAGAGAAGAGGAATATAGACTAGAAGCTGACCATGAGTTTTTTCACGTACCTTTCTTCCCACTATCAGTCCTATATTGCCTTGGCAGGGCGGGGAATATGCTCTGGGCATTAGTGGGAGCTGAAAGAGAAGGGCAAGCAGAGAGCAGAGGCAGGCATACAGGCAGCACAACCATTGCAGCAAGCAGCTGCGAGGTATGCTCAGTCCTGAAAATCTTTGGCTGTTTGGGGAGGAGTGTGAGCTACTTGCTAACACAGTTGAAGTTAATTGTATCAGCCTAAGAATGAGGACAACAGTTTTGTAGAGATGCCTTCAGCAAACCTGCAGATCAACATGTTTACATAAATATTGCTTAAGTAAGTCTCATCTTTATGTCCAGCAGATGCTGCCATCCTTACTCTGGGCATGGCTTCTAGCAAGTTAGAACAGCTAAGCAAAACAATGCAACAGACCAGCAGTAATAGCAGCAAAATTATGACAAAGACTTGCTTTTCATCTCTGGATTCCACTCTAATTAGCCAAATGAAAGCTTTCCTCTTACCCCAGGCAAAAAAAAAAAAAAAAAAAAAAAAGGCCTGTTCTCCTTACTTGCATATGTATTCTGTCAGTTAGAGCAGTATTTTCATTTCTGTACTAGGCTTTGGGTCTACTAAAACCTACCACATCTCTGCAAGTGCTGTGAGGATGGGATGCTTTGATCTGTGGCAAGTTAGAATGGGTATAAACTTTGTGGCAGCCTTTGTCTCAAGCAGATATAAAAGGTGTTGGTGGAAGAAAGATTACTACCCCATATACCACCACCTTTGATCAGTGAATCAGTAGTGTCTGATGTGATGCTTCTGAGGGTAAGGAACTGCTACAGTTCCTTCTGATTTCAGAGCTGCAAAACACACTCAGTATGACAGTAACCCCTCTTTCTACCACAACCATTTATGGTAAAGCCCTTCTTGTTTTCTTGCTAACAGTTCCTTTCTATTTGTTTATGTCAATATAATGGCCCATGATGGGGGAGAATGTATCCTCAGCCAGTATGCTGATGACACAAAACTGGGAGGAGTGGGTGATATGCCAGAGGGTGGTGCTGCCATCAAGCAGGACCTCAACAGGCTGAAGAAATGGGCTGACAGGAACCTCATAAAGTTCAACAAGGGGAACTACAGTCCTACACCTGGGGAGAGACAAACCCATGCACCAGTATATGTTGGGGGTCTACTGCTGGAAAGCAACTTGACAGAAAAGGGCCTGGGAGTCCTGATGGACACCAAGTTGAACAAGAGAGCCAACAATGTGACCTTGCAGCAAAGAAGGCTAATGGTATCCAGGGCTGCATAAGAAGAAGCGCTGTCAGCAGGTTGAAGGAAGTGATCCTTCTGCTCTACTCAGCTCTGCTGAGGCCACACCTGGAGTGCAGTGTTCAGTTCTGAGCTCCCCAGTACAAGGGAGACATCGACATACTGGAGAGAGTCCAAAAAGGGCCACTAAGGTGACTCTATGACAGTTAATCTATGATCCAGGTTTACTGACAACGGAAGATTTAGTTGACTGATACATTTCCATAAAAGCCAAAATCAACAGAAAACAACAAACCAAACATACATTCTTTTCTCCTTAATCTTCAGGTATTACTTGCTGCATTCCAATGATCTTTTTCAGACTGAAGGAAGTAGGGGCATCTACACAGTCCTTTCAGTTTAGCTTAGAAGTGAGTTTTGGACCAGATCTGTGTGTTGTCATCATCACTCACTTTGGATAAAACTTACCAAGAAGACACACTCCAGATGTTTGCCTCAAGTCTGAACAGCTAATGGATGTTCAGTTCAAAGTAAAGTTGCTTTGAAATGCTTATTGTGTGGCCATCACATCCTCAGTACCAGCTGTTTCACTGTGCAAGCCCAGTCCTATTTATCTGCATTACTTGCTAATGTAGACATATTCACTGAGTTCAATTCAGTTTGGGCACACAGAGTAACTATATGTGCAACACAGATGGCAAATGAATATGAACAAATTACAGCACACTGTAAGCATGTCAGACTTATTATGGATGTCTACAGCATGTTTAATAGGGCTGATCTGTCCACGCATAATGGATACTCCTATAGATATTGAACAACTGTCCAAACAGACAGAGCCATTTCTCCAGATGGGATGGGTGGATTTCTAGTTCAGTTGTCAAAGTTTTTAGCCTTTGGCAAGAGACTTTGTTATCAGAGAAATGGAGGTGTATAAATAAAGTCCGTCAACTGTTTCTGGAAGTTTATGACACACCCTTAAACACAGGTCACAAAATAGCCTGTCCCTACTTCTTTGAGGTATTTACTCTTTCCTGGACATGAGAATATAAAGTAAGTCTTGCAATAATGTTAGTTATATCACGTTCCTAGCAGACTCTGGATACTCTAAACAATAATAAATAGTTGTAATGCTTGAAATGATTAAATCCAACATTAATATAATATTAAACTGTGATTTTTAGCAGCAGTGATGTATCAATACACAAAAAAAATCATGTCCCTCAGAAAGAGTTTTCACTCTGAACCTTATTTCTGAAAACTTCTACAGATAATTACACTTGACTCATTCACTGCCCTATATAGATATGTTTTGGGTTTATTTGTTAAAAGGAAAACCTAGTTTAGTTGCTGCTAATTTAACTTTCCAGAAATATAAACAGGTTTCAGGTAAGTAGAAAGTATAATTTGACAATGACAGAAGCTGAAGAGCATACTACCCATTTACAGTGTAAAGTGGCAGTCAGTGCTGAGCATTTATCCTCTGCCTTGCTGTGCAAGTTTGCTCTTGAGTTACATCAAGGGATGCTCCCATTCTGGCTCCTACAAACTTTCCCATTTAATCACATGTGATAGGTGTTTTTTTTTTCCCCGAGGCTACTAGGATTAATCTTCTGACATTCATGTAAACAGGAATACAACATAATGACTGCCAAAGATGGACCCTGCTGCTGATCCTAAATAATATTTTTGGTTCTTTCTCATTCTGACAAGATTTATCTTGGTCGCACTTGGTCAATTGACTATTCCAATTACATACAGAGTTGAAAAAATTATAGCAGACATTTCTTCTAAACTATAGGAAGAATTCATAGAAAGTAATCCATAGGAAAGGTAAATGCCTCTAGGATATGAATTTTCACATAAAAGAAAATAATAACACTTTTGTCCATATAGATTTAATATATCTTTAAATAGAGTAAGTAGCTAAACCCAGAATTTTGGGAAAATGGTTAAAAAGAAAAAAGGCATTGCTTTCTTATATTATTATAGTCAATGCTAATAACTGATTTAGGTAAAAGATTTTTTGATTATTCTGGAAGTCATAAGAGTAAGAAATCAGGTAAAAATTGTGCACCGAGATTAAGGAGAAGTTCTTGGCTCATTAAAGAAGTAATTTTACTGAGACACATTTACTGTATATACCACAAAGATAGTTCTTCTTCCTCCCTCAGACCATATTTTCCATTGTGAGTGGTTTTTTAACTGTGATGTGTCAGTTTTAACAGTCCAGGACTGAAAAGGCAGTGAATGTGGTAATATATGTTAGTAGTTTGAATTGAAACCCAGTGTGGGAGGTCAGTCTACAACATAATTAGCTAACATTCTCAGTCTCTAACTTGCCTTGACTTTCCTACATAATTTGGTAAGGTAGGCAATGCATGTTTCTTTGTGACTTTTATCCAAATAAATCAAGATTTTAGAGCACAATCTCATTAGCACAAAGGCTTTTCCTTGAAGGAGAATGTGACTTCCTACATGAAAGGAAGGCATGGGAGTTTTAGCTCTATAAAGATGAACTGTGGACCTGAAGATCACCAAGCTATTGTTAGCTTGGTTTTTGTTTGTTTTTTTGTTGTTTCCCTCCTCCCCTCCCATAGTACAGATGTGGCCGGAGGGTTCATAAAGGCCACACGGTAGAGCTTTACAGTGATATTATGGAGGGTGATGGAAGCCATACAAAAGACCAAGGAAACTAAGATTGTCCCAATTAAAGAGAGAGGGAAAGTAAAAGAAAGGGAATGAGCCAGCATTATGAGATCTATGTATAACTAACAGTCCATCTCTAATTCCTACTAAACTCAGATGTTTAGAGTAAGTTGCAAATAATTACAGAATAGGGCTTGTTGCAGCTGGGATTTGAGAAGGCCTTTCAAACAAAAATCCTGTTATGAACTATGGAACGTGTGAAAAAACCCAAACAGAGTATATCTTTACTGAGTGAGTCTTTCCCTATGAATTATGCACTCAGGCTTGGGTTGTGTTTTGGTTTTTTTAATTAGTTTTATTTTTTACATCTTCCAAGGTATTATAATTTATGTAAAAAGGGCAAAGGATTGGTTTGCTGCACTTACTTTCTCCTGTTCTGTCCACTGCAATCAAGTAAAAGGCACGATCGCTGTAAATATTGTCTTACATTTTAGTGCTTACAACCCTGTTAAGAGGAACAGTCATTTTGTATATAGCCCTGATATAAACTGACTATACTTGCTCTATTTTCAAGTTTCTGTGAGGTATAACTAACAATATTAAGAGAAAAAATGCTGTTCCACTGCTTATAAATAGAATAGCCAAGACTTTTAACTAGAGATTACTTAGCAGCTGAATACTTCTAAAAGCATTTCATATTTGCTATGAAAAGTAAAGGTGAATTTTGAAAGATATGGTCTTTTTTTTATTAAAACCCCCCAATCTTATGAGTTCATTTTACCTAGGCTTAGCAAAATGAAAGTTATCTGTTATTATAAAGACTTCATAATATTATGCTATAGGGATTATGTCAGATTTACAGCTATCTGCAGTCAGTATGAGTCTTTCCTGTTGCTCCAACGATGGCTTTAAAGGCAAAACAAAACAGAAAACCTTGTATGTTTTACTTCTTTATCATAATGCTAACCTTCCCATCCCAACAGAATCCATCTGGGCAGCCTTCTTCATTAGCAGGTTGTAAAAAAAAAAAAAAAAGGAAAAACCAACCAAAACCCCACACACCTCTTTGTGACTTTGAAGTTGAGAACCCAGGCTTTGTAACACCTTGGGTTGCCATGATCTGTCGCTTCTACCGTTTTATCACTGAAAATCAATAAACTTAGCAGAGTCACAGACAACCTCAGCTTGTAGAAATGACTTAATTAAAGTAAGCACTTGAGAACTCCCACAAAGTTTAGCAGTTTAATAGTTAGAATTATTTTTCTTCCCTTTTCCCTAGTTTTTAAAGTGTATTTTCTCTGAAGGGAAGCAAGTTTACTATGTCTTTATCCCCTTCAAATATTCTGGGATATATAATCCATCCTCTACTTAATTTTTGCCAAAGTGGAAAACTGATAAATTCATCATAATCATAAGCAGGTGCCAACAAACCTTACAGCCACAGAATAACAAGTACAAATGTCACCTTTCATTAACACTGACTTCTGATACCACTACGAATGTCATAGTATGACTCTCTAAACATCACTTTTTCCCTTTATTTATTTTTTTTCTCACACATCTCCATTTTCTAAAGAAAACAAATATAATTCATTTTGTTCTACTTTTCCACTACGTTACTATGCTTTTGATAACTGTTTTTGTAAGTAACATTTCTATGATGCTATTTCTCTTATCTTAGTTGCTCTGTCAATGACTGACCTTATACTTAGGCTTGATTTAAAAATGGTAGAGGCTAGAGAAGTAATGATGGGTTATGGAGTGAAAGTAGCGGGCAGACATTTTGCAAAACCTTACTGTGCATTGAGCTACAGTGCTTCTCCTACAGTCTAGTCTAGTTCGGTACCTAACTAGGAGTTGAATGAATCTGAGATGTCAACACCAGATGTGAGAGGCTGGGCCTTCTGAAAATGCCAAGATTGAAGATAAGTACAAAGCAGGTACATTACAGCAAAAATGGCAAGGATTTTCAGCAAATTTGAGATTTTAATGAATAATACATTATTATTCTTGCACATCAGTTATGCTCATTCTTAGAAACTTTGCTGAAATTCATCCCATGTCTTTGATTCCAACAATCAGACATCCCACAAGTGGACCTTTGTACTTTACCAAAAGTATAACGTACTATTTGGCATACAAATATGAATCTTATGAAGATAAGATCTCCATGTGAAAATGAGATGATATATCCTGTTACAGCAAGAGGCTGGAAATTAAAAACACCTTGCAGCTCTTCATAACACTAGGATCTTATATTGTGAAGTAATTTCAGGATATAGGAACAAAGATAATCTGTAAATATCCTGAGTCTTCTACTTTGTGTGAGCAATGCACTTAAATCTGTTGTTTTTAGTAGGAGCAGCTATTATCAATCTAAATGGGCAATCTAAAACTGCTAAATTAATTGGGTAGTAAATCCATTATTTAACAGCTATTTTCATAGTGTCAGAGCACTGTCATCAGTCAATAATGATTGTTTGCCTGAAAACTATGGAATAAAAGCAAAAATAGTATTTGTAAGCTGACATCTTAAGTATCTAATGTTAATTGTGGTTTAAAAATAATACCTTTATCAGCAGCTCACAAAAGCTAAGTAATAGTTGCCTTTAATAACACATGGGCATTTAGAACTGCCTCTGTAGTTACATAACAAATAACTTTTTTGCCTTTGCAATTCCCTCTAAAATTAGGCAAGTTTTGGTCTGGTCTTCTCAGAATTGCGGAATATCTTATATATATGTGTTGGGAAATAAATGCATTAAGCATACTGACTATGTTATGTTTTTAACGTATTCCTTTTTGCTGTCCAAATTTTTATTCATAATCTAGTGACATACTGAATTATGAAGCAAAGACATATGTTGAACATTTTTTTCATTTATTTCATCAAATTATGGTAGATGACTAACAAATGGCACACACTGGGGTAGCAGAATTCATCTGGCTACCTGTACTTTTATACATACATCTAGTATAAGACAGTTCTCTGCATTTAGTAAATAGAAAAAGTAAGTACTTTTAGCATGAAATTCTGTTGAACTTGCTATTTGAAATAAATCAGATTAATTGTACCCTTGAAGTAACTATTTCTCTTCATTATGCAAAACAGAATCTACTTGTAATTGAAGCAATCTCCTCCCTAAAAATTATTTTAACTTGTAAAGTAAAGTCACTTATGTTTTATACCCAAATATGTTATTTAGCATGTCATTCATTATACTGTTGAGCAATGCCAAGGTGGTATCACCTTGACAAATGTATCAGAATCTAAGTAAAGTGAACGAAATAGAAGTAAGGCTAAGATTTATTTCAACAGGGTTTGGTTTCTATTTTTTCACTTTAGAGTTACAGATTTTCTAACCTAGACTCTTAGGTTCCTTTAGGGAACACGTCATCCCATTCTAAGGTCAGGATAAACAGAATGAAATAAACTATGTAAATAATTCTTCACCTCTTATAAAGGGAGCCTTAGCAAGTAGCTGACACTAGATACTTGCATTTTAAGGCAGCTAAAATTAGGCAAAATGACTCTGCTCCTGTAGGGGCTAATTCCACAGAATTAAATCAGTATCACTCCATGTATGAAGATGAAAGTTTAGGTAATACGGAAATTATCTCACAATCCTTTGCATTTGGGGGGACTTAAGTGGATTCTTTTGTCATTGTATATATATATATCTCATATATATATGTGTATATTATACATAAATATACACACATATACACACATATTATATACGTGTGTATATATATGTATAATACAAGCATATGCATATGTTATATATTTTATATATACATATAAACACACATATATGTATAATATATATGTATACGCACCCACATATACATAGATATATATACACATATATCTATATCTATCTATCAAAAATCCCCAGGAAGTAGTTATGCGGTTCTCAACCAATGACTGGACTTTTTTTGGACATGTGTATGATGTTTTCTACCTCAGTCATACACAAAACCAGGACTTGTTTTTTGAATTTTACCAGAATATTCTCAACATAAGACCCCAGAGAACAGGAAATGTTCTGTATAATGGAGGATAGACTTCATTGAAGCATAAAGCAGCCTTTCTCTTTAGGACAGCTTTCCTTGGAGACATTCCCCAAGTGTGTCTACAGTCTCTTTAAACTCTCTCCTTTACATTTCTATAACTCTCACAAAAGCATAAGAAACATAACTTGTAAAACTCTAATCTAGCACTGGTATGTTTAATGAACTGGTTTGTTTAATGAGATGGGATGGTTCAAGATTGTTAGTTTCAGTTGTTATATCAAATAAAATTGATATAGACATATACTTTATCTCATTCTGTTAGTTTCTATTTCTTTTTATTGTAGGGATTTTAATATTTTTTGGGTAGTAAAATTCTGCAAAACCTCAGCATTTTGGTAGAGGTAATAAAAGACTTTGCCTAAACTCTTTTGTTTGGTAATGTAAGGAAATACTTCATTTTCTTTATTAATAAATTTAGTTGGAAAAAAAATGTGTGGTTTTCATACGAAAGCCAGGCACAAATAACATTAAATAGTTACATCCAGGAGACTTTTGTATCTTTTGGGTTAACTATCTTGTTGATGCCTAACATGCAGCATGAAAAAAAATCCATTATAACATTAATGGAGTAGGGAGGGAGACCTGCAAAACTCTGGGAGTCAGGTTCCAGATCCTGTGAGAAGTAAAATGCTATTTAAGCAAAAATTAGAGGTTAGTAAATGTAGAAAACCCTTACTTGACTGTTCTAGGTAATAACTGAATTGGTCAAGCTACCAAAGTTTTCAGGCAAAAACATCCCTAGACACCTTCAGCTGTGCTACTGAACACAATTTGTAGATCCCTTGGATTTACTGAGCTGCCTGTATATCTTGTCTAACTATTTAGATGCAAATGTACTCACTTTCTGAATGGGTTGTGATTTCTTATAATCTAGACTGGCAGGTGTTCAGTTCTCCACACATACATGGGTGTGCACTCTGTTCCCTATCCTGTTTGAAACTGGTGCTCAGCCAGACCATTTAGTGCTCATCAAAATTTAGGAATTGAAAAATAATTCTACATATGCTGGTATAGACATAATTGTTGAGGCTCCAGGAAACAGATGTCCTAGAACTTATGTCCCATGAAAACTCATAAACTTTGGCTAGTCTGTGAAACCATATGTTGTTTGTGCTTCATTGACCTCAGTAAAAAACATGAAGGATTCCTAGTGCCATATAACCTTTATATAAAAAGGAGAGGGAACTGTAGGTTCTGAGTTAAAACTCAGGTTTAACCAACAGCTTCCAAATTCATAAACCAGCAGGCTACACAGCATCTTACATGGGAGTTTTGCCTATGTCTCCACTTAATGCAGAACACTGTGAAGGCAAGAGGCAAGGTTCGTGGGTTTGGAAAAAGAGTAGGCAAGAAGGAAAATATTGAAATGTAGTTCTAAGGAAGTTCCTAGTTGCAGAAGTTGAACAGAATAAATGTTCAAACAAAGGAGTGTAAGTCTAAGTACACTTTTACAGTTTGGTACCCAGACCAGTGACAAAGTCAAATCAGGACCCTAAATTCCCTGCAGAAGAGATAACGGATAGTGACACTCCTGGACTGGAGCACACAAGAGACAGGATATTGCCTAAATCAGTCAAAGGACTGCATCAGACCCTGAAACATCATCTTTTGTGTAAGTTCAGAAACATATCTCAAGAATGCAGTGAAACATATCTGAGGAAATGGGATTTGTAGCCTAAAATTACTCTTCTGCTCAGGTGACATGGCTGAGAATCCAGTTCTCAGCCATGGAAAATGTCTATATTTATTCAGTAATGTCTAATTGGATTTAGAGTTGTAAATACCTTCAGGTGGAGAAGTCTAAATGTTTCACTGATTGCTTCTCTAAGTCCATGCAGAAGAGAAGCCTTCGGTCAATCCTTCAGTCTGAATTGCATGTAGTACTGTGGTTTTGACATTTCACATATAGAATAATTTAAAAAAAGACCCAAAACTTTTGCATTGCCTTGCCTTGCCTTATAATTGTTCACCACTGGACAGCTTTTCATATAAATACTGAGCAATAATCAGAAAAATCATTTTGTGTTATTACAGAGTGCTCTTCATAGGATCAAAAGCTCGAATGTGGCTTGCAAAGATGGCTAATTTTGGTTTTGAAAGAAATTGAACTGTGAATTTTCGTCATTGGTTATCCTGCTGACATCAATGTCTGTAGAACAGGGCAGTTCTTTCTTAAAGATTTTTTTTCCTCAATAAAAGAATAAATAATAAAAACTTTAATTTCCCCTATAATAATACTACCTTCTTCTCAAATTCCAGATATGTAGCTCCTGATTATACATAAGCTGTAAAGACTGACTAACTACATATTCAAATGCTTGACTAACATCTGTATCACAACTGCACAAAAAGTACTGTAGAACCTTCCAGTTATAGAAAGGGGGAAATAAAGCTCCAGAATTACTTTAGCACAAAAGAAACCAAGCGAATGAGCTGTTTTATACACACAGAGCAAAGCATAGCACAGCATTTCTTTTTAGTACAGCAAGTTATTCATAGCCCTAAGCATCTTCTAAATGTCAAAACATAGGTTAAATTGTAACATTTAACAAAGTAATATTTCAGTGATATCACTGAATCATGGAAGTGTTATGAATCTTTTATAAGAGATAATGAAAAAATCCATGACTCAGTCATTTCAATCCTTTCAAATTAAGGAGACTAGGCATGCAAGGTAGTGGATTAATTCTATCTTCTGTTTGTTAAATGAAGATTCAGATCTCAGCCATATTGATATTTATTGGTGAGGGAACGGTTGAGAACTATGGAATGAACTTCCATAGCAGCTAAGCACTTACCTGTTCCACTCCAAGTGCTGATAGGTTTATGTAATCTATTTGTGAAAACACATGATATAAAGCACCGCATAAACAATCGTGGCACACTCCTTTGTCTTCTTGGTAATACAAAATAAAAGTCATGCAACTCGTATGAGACATCATTTAACAATCTCCTGAAAGACATCTGAAAATCTATAGTTAACAGACTTAAATAAAAACTTTTGTAACATGAAATAGTCCTGGCATAACTTGACCTCCTCTTTCACTGCCTAACTTCAAGAAAAGACTGGCATTGTGACAAATCTTGAAGTTTAATGAATCCAAGATTTAAATGAATAAAGTTTGGGAAATAAAAATCAAAATTCATTGTGCATACTGAAGAAAATACAGTATGATAACATATTTTCTGATCTCAGTATGAAATCTAAAGAAAAGAGCAAAACCTCCTCTACCCAGGATACTACTCTACTCAAAATATGGCCAACTTTAATCTATACTACTCTGAACTTTTGATGTCATTGTACAGATGCATGGTGACTGCATTATAAAGATTGAATCAAAGGTCTTAATGAATGTACGAAAACAGACCTGAAAAAGAGCTTCTTTTTCTAACCAGAGGAGAGTTACACAACATTCTCTATTTCAGACTCATCATAATTTCAGTCATCAGAATTGGAATTGTTTCTGTTTATCAGCAAAACAGTCCTAATGAGAAATCTTTAACTTTGAAATTCATTCTTCCTTCTGTTTGAAAACAGTTATTGAATTTCAGGAGTTAGTGTCATTTTATATAAGCTTTTGATTATGCTGTTGTTTCCCTTTACTTATTAAATGCTTACAGTTGAGATTTGTTGGGGGTAATGTGTAAGTTTCACCAGATAATTTGTTTAGCTATCCCTTAAACAGTACCAAGTTTAGTAGCTGTCTTATCTCTTATTACTTCTGTTAATAATAATAATAATAAATCTCATGTAACATTTGCACTCATTTGTGTAGAGAAGGAAGACATGCTCCAAGCTCACTACCATCACTTCAGACTAGCTGCACTATTCTTTCTGTCTCTTCAATCTCTTTCAAAAAAATAGTGGGCTAAATCTTTAGTTTTGAGTAGCTTTGGCTACTTTTTCAGATTTATATATTTAGATACATCTAGTACCAGCACAGGAATTGTTTTGAGATATTTATCAATACAATCTGAATTACAGAACAAAACCTCCTGGAAGCCATTTCAAAGCACACAAGGAACAACGAAGTGATTGGGAATGCCCAAGAGAAATTTACCATGTGTAAATCTTAGTTGAACAACTTGATTGACTTCCATGATGAGACAACTCACCTTGTGGATGAAGGGGAGATAAGTGGATGACTGCAAGCAAGGCCTTTGACAGTTTCCTGTAATGTCTTTATAGCCAAACTGGGGAGAGACAGAGTGGATAAGTGTTCAGTAAGATGGGAGGAAAACTGACTGCACCCACCAGGGTCAAAGAGTTGCGACCAATGGTACAAAGTCTGACTTGTGGCTTGTTACTAGTAGCTGATTGCAATCCCTCAGGGACCAGTACTGGGGCCAGTACTGTTTAACTTTTTATTATCAACCTGGACAATGGGACAGAAGGCATCTTCAGCAAGTTCATGAATGACACTAAATTGGGGTGAGTAGTTGATACCTTTGAGGACAGGGCTGCTCTTCAGAAGGATCTTAACAGGACAGGAAAACACCCACTCTGGCTGACACGTCCTGGCTGGCAGCCTGGTCCCTCTTCACAGCTGTTCCACCTTGGCTTCAAACATCTACATGGAGTCGGAGATCCCTGTAGAGAGTTCCCTCTCAAGGGATAATTGTTTCATTATTGTTTTGTAACTTTTAGAATTTTAGTATAAGCTACCAAAAGCCTTGCTATCTACTTGGGCCATTCTCTTTACCTTTTCCCATATCTAACTATAAATAGGATTTGTTACCTGAGTTACTATCACCTCTTAGCTTCCACCTCAAATGTGTTACAAGGATAGAATTTTAACAGCAAATCTGTGCTCCATTTTTTCTTTCCCTTGTGTATCTGAATGATCTAGTCAGTCAGAGCTAGGTAGATACAGTTCAGGCCTCATTTACAAAATTGTGAAGTTGACAACAGTTAAATAACAGAATTAATCTATTTCTCCTCTGTTCTCCTCTGTCAGTTAGAGAGGGACAGATGTAGTCCACACATCACTTACCTGAACAGTGCTTTTGGGTAGGCTTCATTTTGGGATACTGAGCCTCTTTAAATTAATACCATGGACACTACCTTCTGAAGTTCATCAAGGGATAGTGTGTACAGTGCTGGATCTTGGAGCAACATATTAAAAAAATTATCTGAATAGTTTTAGTCCAGTAACACAACAAAGAAAAGATATTGTATCAGATATGAAATATTTGTGAAACAGAAAAAAACAAATATAAGATTAATTTGAAAGAATGACAAAAAGATTCCAATATGATGTGGCCTGTACATGTAATAGGCTCAGAGAGATAAAGTACATATTTTTCTGCAGATCAGTTGTTGAACTGGAATTGCATTAGAATTATGCATTCTGATGTATACATTATGCTTCCAGAAAGATATTAACAAGATAGTGAATAAACAAACACTAAGCCTACCTAAAAGGCTGAAGAAACCTTAGGGACCAAACTAAACAAGAATTTATTCTCAGACTTAGTGAATTCAGTAGAACTCTTGTCCTCAGAGGGGAATAGATTGAGCTTTCATGTGCATGCTAGTTAGCTCTGTTAAAGACACCTGCATTTACAGCAGCCTGTCAGCAAGAAACCTATGATGTAACAGACTTGTCTGCTAACATAAATTGTTAATATATACAAAAAATTTGGCGTTCATAAAATATTTGTAAAGACTGATGAACAGAACAGTGAATGATGTAGTCTGCCAGTAAGATAAGCTCTGGAAGTACTGTCACAACAGAAGACGACTGGGCTATTACCCATGGAAAAACTCATATTTTGAATTAATAGAAACTTTGTAAAAAAAAAGTAAGATGTCATAGCATTTAAGATCAAATAATGATGATTTCTGCAAAATGGTTATCATTTGAGAAGAAAGATCTAGCAGTATAGCTGATGTTAGGCACAGAATCAAGAGTACGACACAGTTCCTGGCATGAAAACCAAAAGCAGTGCTGAAATACATCAGAAGATAGGTTACAATAGATTTAGGGAAGTGTTAATGCCATTGATGGGACTTCAAATGGAATATCACGTTCAGTTCTTGAATCTGGTGTTCAAGAAAAAATGAATTTAAATTGAATTTGTGCAGGCTGAAAGAATATTTCTTATGCAAGGAAAATGTTCTGTAAGAAACTATACACTGAAAAGCTCTCCACAGGCGGTCTAAACAACAGAGTAAGAATAAGGATAAAGAAGAGGATTGGCACAAGAAGTGCCATCTATAAGCTGGTAAATTAGTAAATTTAGAATAAGTTTTCTATCCATCAGAGCAGTGAAAATCTGTAACAGCCTTTTCTGTAAGGATAAGGGGTAAAAAAGATCAATTTTTTTTAAGCTCTGATTTTGATCAGTTTATGAAAGAGTGGTATATAATTGTGTGATAAAGCCCATCAATCAGTCTGGAGTCCATGAATAATGTAGCAAATGAACCTTGTATGAAAATGGTACTGACCTTTATAATTATGAGTCTTCAAGCTTTTTCAAATCATTAAGGACATAACTCTACTGTCTTTATTTACCATGAGAAGTACTTCATTAACTAGTAGTCAGTAAGCCTCTGCTTGTAAAGAAATGGATAAAATCTGTAATATTCAGATAATAATCATATTCCAAGGACTAATAAATTAAATACACAAAAGCCCTTTAATATAAAAAGCCATTCTACAATTCAGATATTTTAGAAAAGAGCAATGTTTGTATATGTTAATTTAAGGCCATTTAAAAATACACATTTGATCTTTTTCTACAGCCATGAAAGTGCATCTGCCTTTCCTTAAGAAAAACTCCCCAAACCCTTATCAGTAAAAGAGATAATGAGATCCATATTTACAGTGAGCAGAAGCTCTCTAGAGGGCTGAAATCTTTCATTCATATGTATCAAAGCATAAGTTGATTACCAGTTGAAATGAAGACAGCACCTCTCATTCTTTACTGGCTTCCTGCTGGACTGTTCATCTGTGAATCTTTCTGTAAAGACTCTCTCTTCAGCCTGGAGAAGAGAAGGCTCAGGGTGATCTTAGCAATGTGTATAAATGCCTGATGGGAGGGAAAAAAGATGAGGGAGACAGACTCAGTAGTGTGCTGTGACAAGAGGCAATGGGTACAAATTAAAACACATGAAATACCATCTGAGCACAAGAAAAACTTTCTTACTGTGAAGGTGGTCAAACACAAGAACAGGTTGCCCAGGGAGGCAGTGGAGTCTCAGTCCCTGGAGGTACTCAATACCTAACCGGACACAATCCTGAGCAACCTTCTGTAGGTGACCCTGCTTGGGCAGGGGGTTGGACTAGGTGCTCTCAAGAGATCCCTTCCAACCTCAACCACATGTGTGAACTTAATGTTTCAAGTGAATATAGGTACAACATCCTTGGTGGGGGGAAAGGGGAGGATGGTAAAAGCTGACTAAAAATTCTTATGTGTAATAACTTGTATATAATAATAATAACAACTATTTGAAACATGACAGAAATGTCCTTGGGATCTCTCCATCAGATAGATATCCATATTTTAGAACCTTAATCTTGTACTAAATCCTATCCTTGAATTTTGAGCAAGCTGAATCCTTCCCCAAGCATTATATAACTTTGGATCAAATTTTTATAAATGGTTAACAAAAGATTATCTCCTTGCTGCAAAGGGAAGATAGTAAATAGGTCTGTTTAGCTACTGTCTTGCTTCTTTTTTTTTTTTTTTAATAAGTTCATTAAAAAAATAAAAGGAGAAAATACTCACTCTAGCTTTCTGTACTTTTTTGCCTAATCTACCTGATCCACGGAATAGAAAAGATTCCTTATCTCTAGCATGTATGCTTAACTGTTGACTAGGAAGATACTTCTAGACTTATTTGAAGCCTCTTGTCTTTCAAATGTGCTTCCTTCATTTTCAGAGACATCTCTGTTTTCTAGCCATGTTTGAATTCCTTTAGCTGTTGCAGAAGCATTTAGGGAAAAACATAAACATGGATACATAAAGCAGACCACCTATAAATTATTCTGCTGCATTCAGCCACACATATGCATACAGATATACAAATACATATTTCCATCCCAAGACAAAAGTTTGAAGGCTATCTCTGGCTGACAAAACCTCAAATTAACAATGGAAACTGAGCCATTATGATTTTATAAGGAGCACTGTCAGGTGTAACACCCAGAGGTATTTTAACTTTCTTCTCATTTGTTGTATTTGTTCACTAATCTCTATTTGAGAGCCACTGTCACACTCAGAATTCTGTCATGGGCAAAAAGGAAGACATCACATGCATAAAGGTAAGAATTACTGTTAGTTTACTAAAAATCTTAACAATCTAATTCAAATACACTATACAGTCATTATTAGTCTGGTTATAACAGTACTAAACTTTCATAGTCCACACAATAGAGTTAATACAAGAGCCTCACTGATAATACCACGATTGTTATAGAAAGATCTCCTGGTCCATCCTTTGACTCTGGAGTTACTCTCACCCTTCCTATGCTTGTCTGGGCTCTGTGTCTGCCTTCCCCGGGGAGAAGAGGGTTTGTATCAGGATCACCACTGCCCCAAGTCTTTCAGTGGGAGGAACATGATGTTCATGGTGAGAGTTGTCTCTTTGGTCTTTCGGTCCACTCAGGTTTATTTTCATGTTTTCTCCCCTGCCTCCCCCACCAGCTCCTTCTGGGGGCCCCACATGGGAGATGGCAGGTGCCCCCCCCCATGACACAAAAGGCTGTTGTTGCCCCCACCCTGTTGGACCGACAGTCATGTGAGACTGGGGAGGGGAAACTGGCTGCAACCGGCTGCAACCAGCTCAAACTGGGTCCAGCTGGTGAGGGCTGCTCCAGCCCCCTGAAAGAGACCTGTCCTGCCCCCTGCCAGCACAAGACTTGTATATACTGACTGCTATATTGTCTCACTTGCATAAGACACATTCAGCATTCACACATTTTAGGCACCTTAGGCAAGGACAGACGACAGTCACCACCACCATCACCTTGTACTCTCTCTCCCTCAGGGAATTTTCCCCCTGTCTTACTGATGTTAACCCTTTTGATTTCTTTTTTCTTCATCTAGTCATTTTAGCTGTCTGATTTTATTTGTCTCCTTCGATGTTGCATTAGTCACCATCCTTTTTTTTTAATCTTTCCCCATAAGGAAAAGATGATACAAAAAGCTCAGCAGTTTAACAGTTTTGGTGGTATCTGTCATGGTCACAGGACTATTGTATGTAGGTCTAGAGAATGACTGACTGAGTGACATATCCTCCAGAGCACAAGGCTAACCTCAGCCCGACTCATCATTATTTAAAATTTATCTATATTTTCAGCATAGGTGCTGTGTGGAATTTCTACTCTGCATGGGCTTTTTAATCCTCCCTACCGTTGTGCATAATATTCATGCTAAACAATAGTTAATCTTATTTATACGGATGTGTCCTTCTTATCTTTTCCTTCTTTGTCATCTCCTATTGTTCATCAAGTCCATTTTTAAAGTATTCCCATGTTTCCACTGAAGGACTTCGTATATTTATAACTACCATGAAGTATTAAATAATAAGGATTTTTTATTATACAGCATTAAACTGTGAGAAATTATTTATCTTCACATACAGGCAGAAGTGTTAACACTGGAGTATATTACCACTTATGTCTATGTCAGAGGTATTGCTATAAAAATTCTCTGAAGTTTTAATGTCTGTTTGTTATCATAAAACCTTTCTCTAATTCCCAAATGAAAGAAAGAAATAGCAATATTCTTACAGTGTCTTGAAAACAGCAAAATGAAGTCATGCATAATTGTAGTTCTAATCTGGGGAATGTGAGTGGTTTTGAGTTTTGAGTGATTCTTACACATTTTAATTTGAGAACTTCAACAACAAATCAAAGACATTTCTTAGTGAAGAAGGTCCATCCTGTTGAGAAAGGGAATAAAAAATGTTTCTTCCTAATGAATGCATATTTTGTAAAGACTGAATGAATATGTTTGTATAGAAAGGTTTCAGACACTAAGAATTACATGAGACTAAAGCATTAATAGTGTGTTATGCAGTAAACACAGACTTGCTTTGATAATAATAGCTTAAACCACTTCTAGCACTATATTTGGTGAAATGCAGTGTTATCTTAATACAACAAATAGTGGTGCAATTTTAAAGTTATCAGCAACATCGAAAGCAAAAGAAGAGTTCAATGTGTGGATCATTCTTCCACCAAACTTTTAAGCTGTCTGCTATAAATTCCTTCATAACACTTTATAACTCCAAGATTTAAAATAGGTTTATATTGCAGAAATGGTAATTCGTTTAGGAAGAGAAGTTAATTTAAAACGCAAAAGGTACTGTTTTAATTCTAAAACCTATGTACAAAGTTCAGGAAGCCTCAAAAAATAAAGTTAAAAAGAAATGAGAAAAATCCAAAAGCTTGGAGGTTTTTTTCTATTATCAACCTATCACAGTAGATCTAATTTTTTAACATTTTCCACTAATGAGCATAATTCACACACATATTACTTGTGAAGAATTTCATCAATTGCCTGAAATGTTAATCAGACATTGTCAGTCCCATTAAGGTTTTTTATTTGTGTTACAGTCAGATACATGATTTTTTTCTTTTTTTATTTCCTAATGCTGTGATTAAAGCTGCTTTAAAATTATTTATTAAGTCTTTAGTTTTATTTGTTGGCAGAAAATCATAGTGATGTTGATGCACAGACTCTTGATTTAGGAAGTTTCTATGTGTAGATTATTCAAGTGTAATGCAAATATACAGGTTGTGAAGTCTGCAAATTGTCAGCTACCTTGTGGCATGGTCTTTTTGAGCAAAAGTTTATTCTTGTAATGAATAAATGGGTTGAGAATTTAAAGAGGAGATTTATTCATGCATTTTTACTTACTTCATACAGAAATTAGTCACTAGTCTGAACTCTAAGAGAAGAGTTCAGATTTTTAAGAATTCTTCCTATCGTTTTCTGATTTTTCCCATCCATAGTTACTATGGCAGCAACTGAAGTCCTCTGTACACTGTGCCAGTTCTGTGTGAATACAGCAGTAAGATCTTAGGCCATTGTAAGGTTTACATGTGATCCTTTTGTTTTTTTCATCTTTGTCCTGGTTTCACCTGAGAGAGAGTTAATTTTCTTCCTAGTAGCTGGTATAGTGCTGTGTTTTGGATTTAGGATGAGAATAATGTTGATAACACACTGATGTTTTAGTTGTTGCTAAGAAGTGCTTACACTAGTCAAGGACTTTTCAGCTTCCCATGCTCCGCCAGGTGCACAAGAAGCTGGGAGGGAGCACAGTCAGGACAACTGACCCAGACTGGCCAAAGGGCTATTCCATGCCATATGATGTCATGCTCATGACATGTTGGCCGGGGATGTGCTGGGCATTGATCGGCGGATGATGAGCAATTGTGTAATGTGTCACTTACTTTGTATTTTATTATTGTATTTAATAATAATTTAATAATTATTATTTAATAATAATAATTGTATTAGTATTATATTAATAATAATATATTATTACTACTACTACTACAACTACAACTACTACTACTATTCTATTTTATTTTACTTCAGTTATTAAACTGTTCTTATCTGAACCCACGAGTTTTCTGACTTTCACCCTTCCAATTCTCTTCCCCATCCCACCAGGTGGGGGGAGTGAGCGAGCGTCTGTGTGGTGCTTAGTTGCTGGCTGGGGTTAAACCGCAACAATGTCTAACACTTTTTCTAGTGATGCCAGCAGCTGCACATAGGTTACAATGTTGCCAATTTCCATTAATTTTCTCAAGACATTCTCACTGCTTATTTTGTCTCTTAAAAAAACACTTTTAATACTCTGAGGTAATGGTATACATCTCTCTATATAATGTAATATATTAAAATATTTAAGCAAGTGGTTAATCTTTAAGATAGTCTGTCCTCAAGGTTACATCTGTATTTGCATATAAAATAGGCCAGCTAAAGTTTATTGACACTTAGAGAATTTATGCGCTCCTGGTGTAAGGACAATTCTGAATAGAAACATTAGAAGTTATAATTTTTAATTGATGACACATGTAAAAATCTCAAATTTCAGTTTAGATATCTAAATATTGGTTTGGAAACTGTTCCTTGGTAAATGATCCATATGAAATTATTTCATCCCAAAAGAGTATAGTAATATTTGGATTCCAGAATTTCTATGTATATTATTATTATTATTAGGGTTTTTTTTCAATATTGTAGTTCATATGAGACTGGAAGAATGGATTCTTTAAAATAGCATTTTCCATTCAGATCTGAAAACATCATACATTTCAAAATTTCAATCACTATGCATTACAATTCACTGAAATGAATACATATTTCTGGTTGCATAAGTAGTATCAGATATTAATATCCCTGTAATTTATTAAAATTATCTTTAACATGTAGAAGATTTAGAGCTTTAATAACTTTGCCACATTAATGTGCATATTTTAATGAAAATTCTAAATGCAGAGGATATAAGTTAAATTCCTTTTTAAAAGTTTAAAAAAATTTTTTCCAACGCCTGAAAGATCCCTTCTTTTTATAAGTTGTATTTGTACAGATTAAAACCTCCTTATTTCCTAATTTCATGGAATTATGAATACTAAGGAAATATTTGATTCAAAAGTTTTTTCTTTCTTTCACAATAAGAAGTTGTCTCTCCCTGTCTTTCCCTTTCTTAATGCACTTAGATTTAATGAGATTTCAAAGATTTGTACGTCAAGGAGAATTCTGTGAACCCCTTTCACTCTTTCTAGTCCAGGAAAGCCGATTAGTTAGAGACTGCACATTTAAAGACATGCATTCAGTGAGGGTCGGATAGGAAAGGACAAGTTCACTTTTACTGACACAGAAGGAAGCTATCATAAAATTAGGTAATATTCAATTAAAAAAAAAAACAAACAACAGAGTTTGCAAACATTTTGTCCTAAAAGTTGTTACCTGTATTAATAGGCACACAGGTAAATATGCCTCTCTTCTCTTGCTTTTAACAAAGCAGCTGTGCACTTACAAATGCTGTTAAAGTAATAGGAAACTCAAGGTAACAACAATGAAAAATATTCTGCATAATAATGATCATATGTAGCAATATGCACCACTGTGACACAATGATTCGCTATGAGTGTATTTATGAACTAATTTATTTTTTACATATGTGTTTGGTAAAGTATGCTTATCTGGTATCTGACCTTTTAATACCACTTTTAGTTTTGTCTTCTTGTTTCAAAGATGCACAGCACTACTGATTGACATCTTGTTCTGCAAAGTCTGTAAGATTCTTTAGGAAATAAGACATAGAAAATCTAAAAAAACCCACCCAAAATATAAAACAAAAAAGACCCATAAACCAACAACAACACAAAGACAGAGTAAGAGCTGGGCTGGAACCGCTATGAAAAAATGACCAATCATTAGAATGTGCTTCTATTCTTTTAGAGTACATTATACAGATTCACAAATTTCCCTAGAACTCATATGGGTCTCAGTCCCACAGTCAGTTCTTCTGCAATATATTTTCTCTTTGTTTCACAATAACAGCAAAGAACTGCTAGATTTTGTTTTTAGAGTCAGATATGGCCTTTTTTCCTAAAAAAAAATGAGTGACAGAGGATGGGCCCATCTCACCTAGCTTTACATCAATTACACCCACATTGTATGGTTTCTTTGTAATCAGTGGAGGTAAATAAGCACTTACATTGAATGATTAGTTCAACTTTTTTTGGATATGCTATATTTTTATGTGAGGAGTGAATACTTTACTCCATTCACTATAAACAGAATTTAAGATAACTAAAGCAGACATAAGCATCTACACTGTTAGATAAGATTAATCTCTCCCTAAAAGACTAACATTCAGTGTGAGAGAGGTTGCTAAAAAGGAGAGTATACTTTCCAACTGAATTCGTTGAAACCTTTTCCAGACCAAGAATAGTTGTTTAGCTCCTATTCTAAAACCCATTATATGTATTCTATTGTTTGGACAAGAAATCTTACTATCAAAATTTAAGCAAAACATAATGAAAAAATGGTAAAGAAAGTGGATTAGATAATGTGTGCTATTGGAAGAAAAATCTTGATCAGTTGAAAGAGTAGGTTTCTGAGGATGAGATTTTTCTTAAAAAGCAATCACAATAGCAGCATTTTAACCAGGTTTTATGGGTAAGACAGAGATGCACAGCTAAGTTTCAACGAAGAATTTTCAAATGAAGAAAGTCTATTAAAATTCAGTGCTTTTTGGAAAATCCAGCTTTTATAATAATGTGTTCCAATGACTACCTGTTTCGTAGATTTAATGTGTTTTAATCCTTGAACTGACAGCACCTATCAATTGTTTAACAAAAGCTTATCTTTTCATAAAAATTGTATTTTTCTTACTAATTTTAACACTGTTGACTTCTTCCAGGAGGTCCATTTATTGCTTAATTCCTAGTAATAAAACTTTTTTTTAAGTTAGTCATAAATTCATATCTACATACAAGCAAGAAACTTCTTCAAACTTGGATCTGTACTCAGAATTGACACTCCTCTTTCAAGGAGGCAAGAATATTTCTGAGTTTAAATTAAGAGAACATTTCACATCTTGGTGGGTCCTGGTGGATGCCAAGTTGAGCATGAGCCAGCAATGTACTCTTGCCACAGAGAAAGTTAATGCTATCCTGGGCTGCATTAGGAGGAATGTCGCCAGCAGATTGAGGGAACTGATCCTTCCCCTCTATTCAGTACCACTGAGGCCACACCTGGAGTACTGTGTCCAGTTCTGGGCTCCCCAGTACAAGGGAGACATGGACATAATGGAGAGAGACCAGTGAAGGGCCACAAATATGACTAAGGGTCTGGAGCACCTCACATATGAAGAAAGGCTGAGAGAGCTGAGACTGTTTAGCCTAGAGAAGAGAAGGCTCAGGGGGATCTTTTTAATGTATATAAATACCTGAAGGGAGGGTGCAAAGAGGACACAGCCAGGCTCTTTTCAGTGGTGCCCAGTGACAGGATCAGAGGCAATGGGCACAAACTGAACACTGGAGGCTCTGTCTGAACATCAGGAAACACTTTTTCACTGTAGGGGTGACTGAGCACTGGACAGGTTGCCCAGAGAGGTCGTGGAGTCTCCCTTCTTGGAGATATTCAAAAGCTGTCTGGACATGGTCCAGGGCATCCAGCTGTATGTGCCCTCACTAGCAGGGGGAGTGGGACCAGATGATCTCCAGAGGTCCGCTCCAACTTCAGCCACTCAGTGATTCTGTGATTCCGTGATTCTGTAATGCTATGAACTAAGGTGGGTTTTTTCCATAAGGAGAAGGTATTTCTGGAGATAGTCAAGTTTGAAACTTATCATATGTCTGAACTAAATACAAAATATTTGTATTTTTATTATTTCCTGGAACTGTGCAAGCAGATGAGGCTGTATGATGATTTTATCCCAGAGCAAGATATGGATGCTTACCATTCCCCATCACAGTCTACTTTACATCCAAAAGAAACACTCAAATATGGACAAGGAGAGGATCTTTATATGCTCCAGCAGATTTCTTATATGCCAGCCTAACTGGAAGACTTGCATGTAGGCCTCCCTGTGGAATAAACATGTCTCATAGTTTCAGAAAAGTCCATAGAATTAAAAGCAACTGACTCTTGTAACAACAAAAGATTCCAAGGAGCTGCCAGGTCCTATTGAGATCAGAGTCAACTGTGCATTTTTCTTTTTCCTTAAACATTTTGAATTTCAAAGAAACTATCCTGAGTTGCCAAAACCTGTCAGAAAGACAATAGATCCTGAATCTCTTTTGCTTATAGTCCTTGCAGAAATTCAGCAAGAGCAATGCTATTGCAAGTATTTCAAATTCATTTTTTTCCTTGACAAAAGAGGGGGAGCTTCTTTTGAAAATTTTAAGGGGGAAGTATGAAGTACTGTCATATACATTCCACTTCAAGCAGTAAAAAATTCTATCATTGCTTGTAGCAGCAGTAAAATTGGTTCATTTTAACTTGGACTACCTGATGATAACTCTTTACTGCAACATTATTATCATCTGCATAAGTTTCAGAGATATTGCTTATGTCATGGAACTAAACACAGCCTCACTCCCATCCCCCTCTGCCCTCTCAGTCTCTTATGCAACAGCTTTTGCTATAAGAAAAAGTTAATTTTAATGCTATCTCTGCTGAAATCCTCTCCCTGCTGTTGTGACATTGCTTTAATTTAACATCCTCTTTAAATCATTGGAGCACTGGGGTATATGAGGGAAATCTGGTAGCACAAATTGTGTTCATCCTGTTCAAGAGAGCGGTTCTTTCATCTGAGTTAACCAGGCTTAATTCAACACATCTCTTATAAAGTCCCCTACTGTCTGAACATGCGTAAGGTCCTGGGGGAGGCTTTTCAACATGACATGGCTAGTATTTCAAAATAGACTTTTTCACTCTCTGGCATCAAAATGCATCAGCAGTGTCTGACCATTAAAATATAATTGATGAAATAGTGCCAGTATTTTAAACATCTATAGCTTAATCTTGATGGGATCCAAATGGTGCTATTGACCTACAGTAGTCTCAGATGTGTGCTTGTTTTCAAGAGGTCCACAGTACTTTTTCCAACACCAGAGTATGAGGCTTTTCAAAGACAGACATAAATATATCCTTTTTTAAACCAGCAACTCAAATGTGTACAACACTATTCTGTCTTGCTTTTTCTGAAATATATTAAAGTAAAAGCTAGATTTTCAGGAAGCCAAACTTCTATTTACAAGCTTAAATGAAGAAGCCAATATAACTCATTTTGTGGTAACTTTCTTAGAAGAATTTAGTGGGCATTGAAAATCTGGTCTCGGGAAGGAATTTTTTAAACAGAAATAAGCATGACTAAATGTGTGTCTGGGGAAATATAGAGGAATATACTAATTTATACCTAGGCTGTAAACTAAGCATAATTCATCTATAGTATTTCAACAGACTAGCTTCTTTTCTGAAATGTTAGATTTAGTGATTATCTTTCCACGTTAGTTCAGGAAAAATCATTTATAATAAAAGATACTGAGTTGTTAATGAAAAGAGTTAGTTCAGTTACACTATCTTAGATTCCATCTATGCTAACTAAAGAAGTGCGTCTTGTATGATAAAGACTGTAAGCAGACCTAAGCAAATACTTTTATTCTCAGCATTCCATTTATCTCTGCTTTCAGAGCAGTCCCTAACTCAACTACTTTTTGTGCTATTTACTAACTTATTAACATCATTATTTTGTTTTACATGACTGCAAAAATCAGAAAAAGAAAAAGAAGAACCTAGCTATTTTTCAAGGCTCATGACAGTATCTCCCCCTATGGTTTTTCAGCTGTTAGTTAAAATAAATTACACTTAAATATAGAAAAAAGTCCTTTTTTTAATTTCAAATCTCACTGTTTTTCTGAAGTACTACCTTCAAAAGAGGTGGTACTTCAGATAATAGGCGAAGAGTTGTTTTATTCTTGTAATACGAAGAACTGCATTGCTTCTGAGTTTGTTGTAAATTTAATTAATATCTGAATAGCTATTCTCTCAAAGGTATTTTTCTTATGTGTCTTGAATAGCCTTGTGCATAGTCTTTCTCTAGATTTTTGAAGGGGAAATACAACTGGTAACTGCTCAGCAGTAGTAATTTTTGATTGATCTGGCATGGAGGGCAAGAAGGTTCAACTGTAAAAGGGGTTAAACTGTGTATCAGCAGGAATGCCTCCTTTCCTGGGCTGATAGGGGGGTAGGCAAACTGCAGTGGTCTTATTGCATTAGTTGTATGACATCTCCCAAAGAGATGCTGGTTTTAATCATGTGCTTCACCTGAGAAATTCAAAATCCTATAATTCAGTGGCTAACTAGGAAACCAGATCTAGACACAAATTCCCTCATCTTGACACAAGGATGCATTTTTTAATTGATTTTGGGGATCAATATTCAAGGTGGAGAACCTGAAGCCTATGTTGAAAGAGTTTATTGATATGTCTTCATTAAGTAGTCAGCAGTATAGAAAAAGTTATGTTTGTCGTTCCTTACAAAGTGTTTCATTTCATTGCAGACTATGTTCTTTTTTTCTGTTCACTATACTCTGACTATAATCTGCAAGAAAAGCTGACATGAATAATGTGGTGGATTGACCTTGGCTGGATGCCAGGTGCCCACCAAAGCTGCTCTACCACTCCCGTTCCTCAACTAGACAAGGGAGAGAAAATATAACAAAAGGTTGTGGGATGATATAAGGACAGGGAGAACACTCAGCAATTACCGTCATGGGCAAAACAGACTTGACTCGGGGAAATTAATTTAACTAATTACCAATAAAATCAAGAGTAGGATAATGAGAAATAAAAACAAATCTTAAAATACCTTCCCTGCCCGACCCTACCTCCTTCCTGGTCTCAGCTTCATGAGCAGAGCAGATGGATGGGGTAATGGGGGTTGCATCACATGTTGACTCTGCTGCTCCTCCTCACTCTCTTCCCCCGCTCCAGTGTGGGGTCCCACCCATGGAAGAAAGTCCTCCATGAAATTCTTCATTGTCAGTCCTTCCCACGGGCTACAGTTCATGAACTGCTCCGGCATGGGTCATTTCCACGGGGTACAGTCCTTCAAGAAAAGACTGCTCCAGTGTGGGTCCCCTGTAGGGTCACAAGTCCTGCCAGCAAACTTGCTCCAGCGCAGGGCTCCTCTCTCCACGGATCCACAGGTCCTGCCAGGAGCCTGCTCCAGTGTGGGCTTCCCCTGGGATCACAGCCTCCTTTGGGCACCCATCTGCTCCGGTGTGGGATCCTCCATGGGCTGCAAGTGGATATCTGCTCTACCATGGACCTCTATGGGCTGCAGTGGGAGAACCTGCTTCACCATGGTCTTCACCATGGGCTGAGGGGGAATCTTGGCTCCAGTGCCTGAAGCACCTCCTCCCCCTCTTTCTTCACTGACCTTGGTGTCTGCAGAGTTGTTCATCTCACATATTCTCACTCCTCTCTTCTGGTTGCTATTGTGCAGCAGTTTTTTCCCCTTCTTAATTATGTTATCCCAGACGCACTACCACCGTTGCTCATAGGCTCAGCCTTGGCCAGCAGCAGATCCATCTTGCAGACATGGGGGAAGCTTCTGGCATCTTCTCACAGAAGCCATCCCTGTCGTCCCCCCACTACCAAATCCTTGCCACACAAACCAAATACAAATGATCAAACCTATTTATTGTTAAAAAGAGACAGCAAGAACAAACCACTGACCCTAGCAGAACAAGTGAGCTACTGTCTCCCTGAAAAGGCAGACAATGCCTTTTGAATTCAACCTGCTATCAGTTATGAAGGCATTCCCTGGTGAGCTTCACAGTCTCTTTCCCACCTCTGCCTCTCCTTGCTCTCCCTTTCCTCTTCCCCTGTTGCCTCTCTCCCTTTCCTCTTTTGTCTTTCCTCTTTCCCTTTTCCTTCTCTTTTCTTTCTTCCCTCCTCACATCTACCCTGAAGGTAGATTTCACTTAAAAAGAAAGCCTAAGCCACCAGTCAGTGAATTTTCTCCCCCTTTCACTTTCCTACTTCTTCCAGTGTCATAAAAGAATATGTGCTTGTCATGGGATTGTGAAAACCACTGGTTCAGGCAAGGGAAAGAAAGGTTGTTAAAAATAAATATTTGTTTAAACTCATGGTTTTCAGAATACGTACCTTTTTTGTTTGTTAATATTTTTTTAATAATTTTGTTTCTGCTTGGCTAAAAATAAAGAAAAACAAAAAAGATAAATCCTTCTGTCTATTTCCATTAAACCAAAATTAATTTTTCAATATTGTGGCAATAAAAGGCTTAGTGGCATCTCTGAATTCCTGTCTTCTGTGCCTTTGATAGTCTTATGAGGTTTTTTTTTTAAACCACTACAAAAATTCAAATAAATGATGTCCACCAGGTGACTTGTATCCAGATGTCTCCAAGGAAATCAGACGTGTTAGAAAGGCAATAATTCATTTCAGAAACTATGCTTGTCTAACTAATGTGGATTTGTAATATGTTCTACAATATTATTTTTAACCTCTAATAGATAAACAAAAAGAAAGCAATTACAAATATAGGTCCACAAATTTAGATTATAAAGCTCAGATTTCAAGAAACCTGACTTCCTAAAACTGCATTTACATTCACAGCACTTAAAAAAAAAAAAAAGGAAACTAATGTGTATTCATAGGAGCTGCCAAGTACTTATGTCATTCTGAAAGTCATGCTCATGTAAGGAAATTATACCTGGCTCTGAATTTTTCATGTTTCCCATTGTCCTGATTTAAGAAATTTACATTTAATTTTTTTTCTGGCTGTGGCCAGATACTTTTCTTAGATGCTTAATTCTGTTCAGGCATTACATGGAGAACCTAGAAGGTATATTCACACAGCTTATAGGCATAGGAACCTGTTAGGTGTCTAGATTTATTAAAAAGTTGTACAACCCTAGTTAAAACTTTTACAACCTCCAGGTAGTGGAATACTTAAACTAATTCTAGAGTCAGCAGATACCCACAACACGTTTTGCATCTACTGACTTTTAAATCTGTGTCCATGTAATTCGTCCTTATACACGTTTTTTTTCCACTGCTCAGTGTTCAGGGACAGGGGGTTGTTTCCTGTGATAGGCCTCCAAATGTACAGGTCTTATAGTTCAGTGTTCCCTTCTTGGTTTGATTCTAGAGGTGAGTACAAATGAAAATTTGTACTGTGGAAATTGCCTCAGACATAGAAGCAGCCGTCAGGAGTAGATGTAAATTGGTCATTATAAACCTGACAAAAGCAAAAATAACTGAGGTAAGATGCATATGCAAACTAATTTCACAAAATCACATGTAGATACTGATACATATTTTGTAGCTATGCCACGCTTTCTGTTTTTCAGTCTGTTGGCTGAATAAAAGCGAAAAGTCTGAACACAAAGAAAACTGGAGCAACCTTTCTTTTTCTTTAAATCAAGGACTAGGTTTCCAGGGAATCATGAAGAAACTGTCCAACCTCTAATTTGGATTTCATTCTTTGGCTTCTCTTTTATAGACAGCAATCAATTACTGACTTCACAATATGCAGAAGGAGCTTGCATTTTTAAAAGGCATGGTTCACACATGATGCTGGTATTTTGAATTTTAGTTATTTCAGAAGTCTCAAATGCGTACCGTCCGGTCCCAGTGATTTACTGTACTTGAATTTTTCATACTTCTCCTAAGTTTTCTCTTACTGCACTTCAGCTTCCTTTGTTGCTGTGCTCTCATTCTTTATGAAAAGTGTCTGTAAAAAGGACTTAGAACTAAAGCCAGCAGAAGGATGTAGGAATATAAGCTAGGTGCCATATGCCTGGAAATAGATAATCATTTATTGTCTGAAACTTCCTATACAGCATATTTAAATGACTAGACTTCTTATGACAGGACCAAGCAGGGAAATGTCTGGCACTTATTCACAGGGAGATGTTGATTGCAAGGCTATACACATATGGGGTATCTGAGCTGTGTGTAGGAGTTGAAACACTATGTCCGTAGTTTGCTGTGGACAAAAGGTAAACAATGTACATATGGAGCTAAAAATTGATTGTTAGTGTGTTTAATGTTTTAACAGTTAAATAGTCCAAATGATCTAATTCAGAAAAACCTCATTAAAAGTTAAATTCATTATAAAAAACTGTCTAGTGTCTATCCTTTTTCCCTGTTTATTATGTTCACCTTCCAATGTTCCTTTGGGTCCCAAGCCTGACAATGTTGCCTTCTTCAGGAAGGATGGGCCTGTGGCAATACAGTGAGCTGCCAGCAACCCATGGCCGTCACTGCAAGGCAGAAGATGACCATGGTGGAGTTTCTTGCCCTCTTGGCTGAGGCCCCACTTGGGACTTAGTGAATATGTTTGTCTCCTGCACTGGAAGTTCCTTCTGGGGGCCCCACGGGGGAGGCAGCAGGTGCCCCCCCAGCCCATGACACAAAAGGCTGTTGTTCCACCCACCCGGGGTCTGGTTGTCCCCAGCTGGCTGGCAGCACTCCCCAAGCCAGTGGTAGATCCCACTGGGCAGTGACAGTCACGTGAGTGTGGGAAGGGGGCTCCAATTCATAACAGAAGCTACAGTGAGAGGTAGTTCAGTTCTTGTTCACTTTTTCCTCACCCATCAATCTGGGTTAATAAATAACTAATTAAACACCAGCTTTGGAGCTGTGGTGCTGTTCGAAGTTCTTTTGATATCCCTGAATCTTGAATTTATAGGGCATGGATAGATTCAACACAGTTAATGTTTTACAGCCTGTTTCAAAGGTGCTCAAAAAACATGTAGATGCCTAACTTACAGAAGTCCCCAGAAGGTTTAGAATGAACAGCACCTAATTTCTGAATATGTGTGGAATTTATGTGTGCCTCTGGAAACAGATAGGACCTCCTCAGACTTGAAGGTTTTTTTTCCACATCCAGATGAATGTCACAATCCAATGGGAAATAAACAGGCAAAGGTAGGGAATTCAAAGATTAACCTGACACAGAGTGCTTTTTTTGTGTGTTTTGTTTTCTGAATCTGGGTATTTTGAGAGATGTAGACAAAAGGTATACAGTTCCCTCAGCCGCTCCTCATAAGACTTGATCTCTAGACCCTTCACCAACTTCGTTGCCCTTCTTTGGACACACTCCAGAACCTCCATGAACTTCTTGTAGTGAGGGGCCCAAAACTCAACACAGTATTCAAGGTGCGGCCTCACCAGTGCCAAGTGCAGGGGCACTATCACCTCCCTGGTCCTGCTGGCCACACTAGTCCTGATACAAGCCAGGATGCCATTGGCCTTCTTGGCCACCTGAGCACACTGCTGACTCACGTTCAGGCAGCTGTCAACCAACACCCCCAGGTCCTTTTCTGCCAGGCAGTTCTCCAGCAAATCTTCCCCAAGCCTGTAGTGCTGCATGGCGTTGTTGTGACCCAAGTGCAGGACCCGGCACTTAGCCTGGTTGAATCTCATGCAGTTGGCCCCGGCCCATCAGTCCAGCCTGTCGAGGTCCCTCTGTAGGGCCTTTCTACCTTCCAGCAGATCGACACTTCCAGCCAACTTGGTGTCATCTGCAAACTTACTGAGGGTGCACTCAATCCTCTCATCCAGATCATTGATAAAGATATTAAACAGAACTGGCCCCAATACTGAGCCCTGGGGAACACCACTCATGACCGGCCGCCAACTGCATTTGACTCCATTCACCACCACTCTCTGGGCTCGGCTGTCCAGCCAGTTTTTAAACCAGCACAGAGTGCACTTATCCAAGCTGTGAGCAGCCAGCTTCTCCAGGAGAATGCTGGGGGAGACAGTGTCAAAGGCCTTACTAAAGTCCAGGTAGACAACATCCATAGCCTTCCCCTCATCCACTAAGCAGGTCACCTTGTCATAGAAGGAGACCAGGTTAGTGAAACAGGATCTCCCTTTCATAAACCCATGCTGGCTGAGCCTGATCCCCCAGTTGTCCCACACGTGCCACATATTGGCACTCAAGATGATCTGCTCCATGACCTTGCCTGGCACCGAGGTCAGGCTGACAGGCCTGTAGTTCCCCGGATCCTCCTTCCAACCCTTCTTGTAGAGGGGCGTCACATTTGCACATTTGGTTGACCAGGACTGCTGATAAATGATGGAGAGTGGCTTGGCAAGCTCTTCTGCCAGCTCCCTCAGTATAACTTCAGAAGTTATATGTGTATATATATATTTCTGGGTTTACCATTCCAGAGATGAATAAATTTTATGCATAGTTTTGTAGGTAATTATAAATTCAGGAGAAAAAAAAAAACTAAAAATCATTCATCCGTAGCTTTTAAAAAAAGAAAGAAATTGAAAGACTGTATGCTATGTTTGTTTGTTTGCTTGTTTGTTTGTTAGGGTTTTTCTGTTCATCAGCATCCATCAAATGCTTTTATCTGAGAACGCAGCTGGAGAAGATAATCTTAAGGTTCATATTTTGCATAGTAATCCAATGACAGAAATTTTCTTCTAAGTACTACTTACCGTAGTACACTTCTACCCACATTTTATAATGCCCAGGAAACATCTGAAGTTTAGTAGGCTGTTCCTGAGAGAAAAGAGACTTTTGTGTTGATCTAAATAGTGTGAATTTCATCCCAGCAGCTGGATATCTTAATCAGTTTGTTCTTTCTTTTGTACCAGGAGACACCTGAATGGATTTGAGTACAATCCTTTGTCTCTGTTTCATATCCAGAATAAGCTTTTGTCTTCTAGTGAAAGTTCATATGCTGAGAAAGAGAGTCATGGATAAAAACAAAGGAACAAGCATAATAGGATGTGGAGAATACTATACACTTATCTTTGTCCTTAAGGATCTTCTTTTCTGTGCTCCTCCTCTGTGTAGATTTCTGTCCTTTCCCCAACTGTAAAAAAGATATAGGTAAGTGACTTTATGCTATAAGGCCTTTAATAGGTTGCCTCATAAGAAAAAAAAAAAAGAAAAAAAAAAAACCCTAGGTATTTATATCTCACTAGACCTTTTCTTCAACTGAATGTTCAATAATGTGTGGCAAGTATAGTACTGAACAAGTCTCAAAAGACCACCTCAGTGTTGCAGTACAATGAAGGTGCATCGAAGTGGCACAGGGTATTTCAGTATGAATTTCTTTACTTCTCTAATTAATATCTGATTGACCAAAGATCTCTGCCATAAAATAATACTTTTCCAGACTTGTTACTACTCTAATAAGAATTGAGAAGATGAACATGGCTGAAATAAAAACCAGCATACAACAATTTTAACTAATAAGGACTTATGTGCAGAATGTGAATGAATAAAGTTGGAAAAGCCATAGGTTACTCAGACTATCCATACATTCACATATCGCTGATGGATAAGGTGTTCCAAATTTTTTTTTAATGAATGGTTTAAAACTGAAGAAATAATTTGAAACTGCATTGTTGGACAAGAATACAGCATGTTTCAAATAGAATACAGCCCAAATAGATCCAGCTGTATAGTGATATTTAGAGTTATTATGTAACCAGATAGTGAAAGGAAATAGTATTTTGTGAAGTAAGTGCAAATAAGTTTGAATAAGTGAATGAGGAAACATTTTATTCTTGATACTTAGAGTGTCTCTATTAGATACAGTAGGACTACCAAGTAAATCAAAAAGCACATGTAAGCAAGTGGTGCTAGAAATTATTACCAACACGAAGATACTGGTGTTACTGAGATCATTTCTTCCAGAGCTACATTATTTTTTTCATAATAATGGGTAATTAAAAGTATTAATGTTCTAAAAATTCAGATCTGTAAGATACTTTAGATCTTTTTTACTGCAGCTTGACTCTAGACAAAAAATATTGACATTATTTACCTGATACACTAGTGTTAGCATAGATTTTCAAATTAAATACCATTTTTATTTCATGAAAAGTGGCATTTCTATAGTTTCTCTGTTCTAAAAGTTCATCAAAGTTACATATACAGAAGCCTGATGCTGTTGTATTATGTTGCACAGCTGAGCAATACCTGTATTGCTTAGTGTAAGTAAAAAGGCATGTGCATCTACTTAATCATGTTTCCAGTTATCGTCTATTGGTACAATACTGCAAGCTTTTCTGAGAAATCAGAGACAGTAAAATTTTCACCTTTTTTGAAGTCAATGGAGAAACTCCAGTTGACTTAATTAGATTACAAATTTCACTGTACCTGTCATGTTTTATCTTGAGATCCTTCAGTGGCTATGTTAGTAAAACACGGGGAATCTCTGAATTGAATGATACAATTCAGGACTTTTTTTTTCCCCCAGGAAAAAAGTCAGAAAATTACATAAATCAGGAAACACTTTTTTACTGTGAGGGTGACCAAGCACTGGCACAGGATGCCCAGGGAGGTGGCGGAGTCTCCATCCCTGGAAATATTTAAAAGCTGTCTAGACATGGACCTTGGCAAGAGGCTCTAGGTGGCCCTGCTTGAGTAGGGAGTGAGTTGGACCAGATGACCTCCAGAGGTTCCCTTCAACTTCAACCATTTTGTGATTCTGTGATTATTCATGGATGGCTTCACATTTACTTAAGAAATTTACATTCTACTTTATGCAGAATCCAGTTGTTGGTAAGGTGTTTAAATTCCCCTATTGTTCTTGTCCATACACTCTCTTTTCTAAGCTGGGGAATTCAGATATCTGTTGCCTAACTAAGATCACCTGAGGGTCACAAAAAACTGTATCCTGGGGAGTCTGATCCAAGAGTATGTCTCTGTGCCTATCATCTAGCACATACAAACAGCACTGAATTCAGTACAAAGTCCAAAAAGCTGGTGAAATGTAATTAAAATTTCACTGCTGAGTGTATTATTGTGTATTACTCGTTTTTTACTGTTTTCTCAGAACTATGTTGTAAATCTGGTAATGTCCCAGTGATAGTGATGTTATAACTAATAGACATTAATAACAGATAGCTAGTTATAAAAACATTGCATAGATGTCTTCCAATAGACCATTATGTTTGTAAATTATTCAGTGACCCTAGTCCAAGAATATATGCATGACTAGTTTCAGCTAACGTAAAACTAGTTATTTTATCAGGAAGCTGTATCTTCAAGGTTAGTGAAGAAACATATGGACCTGTAGCCAGACTCCCAAGAGTCTGAGAACATTATTAAAGCAAAGGCCTTGAAATTACAGGTGTGGAATGATACCAGAAACTCTACAGATATATAACACAAACAGCCAACTACTAGTCACTAAGGAAATCCAAAGAAATCCAAAGAAATATGGACTTGAGAGCTGGGCAGGACACAATTTGAATATGTATAGAATTGTGTACCAAACCTATTGCAGCTGTCCATAATTGATTGCATAGGCAGAAATATCCTTAAATTGTATAAAAGACTGCAATGAACCAGCTAGCTGCACAGGCTTCATAACTGCATATACTGAGTGTGATCATTCTCATACCTCATACTGCCAGATAGATACCTAAGTTTGGTCTTGTAACCCACTCCTAAAACTTGGCTGTAATTTGGATGGAACAGCAAGAACACTCATTCCAGAGCTAATGACATGGTTCAGTGTTCTCTTCAGTTTGAGGTCATCGAGACTGCCTTCTAACACAGTCACAAGGCCCAACAAAGCAAATTAAAGGCAAGAAAGTGTCCAGCTTGTTATCATTCTTTCTGTTGAAGTTAGACTATTGATTTTGCACTGAACTCCCCCTTTAAGTATCTATTGGCTTCTTCCATCACTTGTGAGGCCTCTTGTGCCTTCTGGCAAATTAACAGCCTCTTTTCTTTCAAGAAAAAAGAAATTTAGGCACATAAAGTTTTCCACTTCTAGAGCCAGGTCTGTAATAATAAGTAGCAGTGGAAAAGACTAATTCATGAAGACACTTAGGTTGGATTTGAATATTGCAAAAGAGGTAATTTTGAAGGCTTTAGGAATGATCTGTTGTATTAATAGAATGACATGTACTAAATGTAGAAGGACTGCTTTGAGGAAAAACATTCTAAAAACAATTCAAAAGATGTCTTATTATAACAATCAACAATCTAAAGGGAAAACAAATGGAATCATAGATCATAGAATTGTTAAGGTTGGAAAAGACCTTTAAGATCATCTAGTCCAATCCAACTGTAAACCTAACACTGCCAAGTCCACCACTGAACCATGTTCCTAAGTGCCACACCTACAAGTCTTCTAAATACCTCCAGGGATGGGTACTGTTCCAGTGCTTGACAACGTTTTGGTGAAAAAAATTTTCCTAATATCCAATCTAAACCTCCCCTGGTGCAACTTGAGGCCATTTCCTCTAGTCCTATCCCTTGTACCTTGGGAGAAGAGAATGACCCCCACATCACTACAACCTCCTTTCAGGTAGTTGTAGAGAGTGATAAGGTCTCCCCTGGGCCTCCTCTTCGCCGGGCTAAACAACCCCAAATATTTTGGGAAACCCTTGTTTGTTTATTTTTGTATTGGTCTGCCTGCAATGAAAGCAGTATAAGTGGATTAAAGATCTAAAAGAACAGTTTAGTTTTGCAAGGCTGTGATGCAGTGAATTGAATAGTGTAGGTTTTGCTTTTCCTTTTAATGCATTTGTCACTGTCTTTTCCATTCTATAACACCTGCTTGAATCCTAAATGTTCCAGTGCATATATAAAACATGTTTATGCTATATTGGAAGGAAAATAAAGTTTCTGTTCCTTAGATCACGGAAATAATTTCTTTAATATGTTTGAAGGGCTCACCTAAATTCTGATCATGAAGATGTTTCATCTGTGGCTTGTTCTAATTGTGATCATTTATCAAACATGATTATTTTTAATAAAAAGTAAGAAGATTTAGTTTTCTTTTACTTAAAATGCATTAGCCATCAAGATTCAGCAAAATGTATGGCTGAAATCCTTACGTGAGAGGGCTTTAATTTGTTTTAATCTGAGTACTAGTAATTGAGCATTTTAATGAATGTTGAGGCTGCCAGCTTAAAATTTGGCACTGGGTTCTAAGAACTGAACTGAAAAAGTCCAGTTTAGTACTTATGTTACTTGCAACTGAATCTGACTAAAAAGGTCATGTAAAATAGAATTCAAAGCACTAAGGAGGAAAAAACCAAAGCACTAAGCCAAAGTCAGAAAACAGGAGGGTCTAATAATAGGAGTATCTCACCTTCCATGTAGAGAAACTTGTTATGTGGAGTTTTAAAATAAGAAGCTTCATGAGACTTCATGCCTTGAATCCTCTCAGTAAGAAACCTGGGTCACAAATTTGAGTATAGGAGCATAAATTCCCTTTTTATTTTAGAAGATTACGTGTGAGAGAGGAAATCACCTTTCATCCAGGTATTATAATGTTTGTCAAGAAATTAGAAACTATATTCCAGGTCTGAAAGTGTTTAGAACTAATATGGAATTAATTTATTTAGGACTCACTGTTTTGTACAGGTAGTGGAAATAATTGATACTAAGTAAGTATTAACCATTGCCAAAGTATATTTTTAATGAATGTCAATCCAGTCAGTGTTGTTTTCAAGGTTGAAACAGATCTCATTTGAAGTCTTTTAAACATTTTCATCAGAGTTATCTCTAATTCCCTAGCTGATTTATACATATATAAATATATATTCAGTTATAACAAGGGTTTTCTTATTTCCTAAACCTATTGATAGTCACCCATTGTCCAAACAAATGGGTAGAAGAGATGATGCAAGCAATATCAAATCTCAGCAGTAGGGTAATTTCTCAATACAGTGTCTTTACTAATACATCTTCTGATCTATAGAGAAGGTGCTTTATCCATGCTGTCCTGTCTTATTTTTTTGTAATCTCTTTTATTAATGCTACCTTACACCATTATTTCTATACCTTTTACACTTCTTCCAACAGGACTCCAGTTGGACAGAGCTTTGAGGTTGTTTGACCTACACTTTTTTATTTCTTTGTATACTTTTATAACAAACTTATCAGACAGGGTCAAAAAATTGTACAGAGTCAAAACACAGGTTTGAGTAAAATATAAACAGAAATACTTTACTTTTAAATATAAAAATCTAAATTGACTAGGTAAGAGAGTATGGAAAGAAAAATATTGTATAAATTACCCTCCGTTTATCCAAGATGTCTTACTAAGTTAGAACTTTCTTCCAGTTTTGATTTTATGCAATTCACTGGTTGTATAATTACCATAGTCTACTTTTATCCCTAGGAAACAACTTTTTTACTCATCTTTGAGTTTGGGCTGTGCATGTTCCCTAACTGTCTTAGTAACATCTCCTTCGGTTTCATCTGCCTACTCCTTTCTGTGATCCTTTATCGTGCCACATCTTGCAGTTAGGGGAAAATGCCCTAGTTAAGGATGTCCAATAGTTCTCCAGGAAATGAGTTCTTCCAGGTACTCATGCCTTATATTCCCTGTCCTTTTAAAGGAAAGGAGCATAGGAAATGAGAGAAAAGAAAAAAGAAAGAAAAAAACCCTCAAACTAAATCAGACAGTCCATCACAATTCTATTCCAGTCATGTTTACCATTTTTTCTCCCTAAAAATGGAAATGTACACTTTCATGCTCTGTGCTGTTGTCCAGTTTTCTCTGTTTTGTCATCTTTCACACATGATGAAGTAGCTTAGGTTATTCTATTTTTCTTCTTTGCATTAGCATCTAAATATTTTAGCTGTGTCTTACTGACCACACCTAATTCTCTGACTGTTAAGCACAGTCCTGTCACTGTCTGTATTGTTGTTCTGAACACTTTTTCAATCAATGCTAGTACTTGCTCTTAGTACTTCTACCAACTCTGTGACACTCCTTTTTGCACTGATATCTTTTCCGATTTAAAAAAATAAAAAAAGTTAGTTATTAAAGATAATTTAAAGAATTGTACTTCATCCCAGTTAAGCAGCTGTCTCATTTTAAATGTTTAGTTTGCAATGCCTCTAACCTTATTTCATTCATATCGATAGAGTGACACCAGAAAGTCTATTGTTTTGTTACATTAATATTACATAGTGTTAAAAGCATGTTCCTGGAGCTCATTCCATTCAGCTGAAGACTGAGTGACCTTTCAGCATGGTATTCACCCCTCTAATTGTAATTGACAGAATAATTTCCTGGTTTCCATTCTGTCACAGAAGACTAGGTATGTGTAATTTGTTACTTCAAACATGATCGGAAGACCTTTAACTGTAATTGGCAGGAAAACTTCAGTAAAATTTATCCCAGCGAAACAATTTGGGCAGATACATTTGTTATGATATTGAGAAGCACTCATGACTTATGCACATACACACGCAAATAAATTAAAAAAAGATTCCCTAAGATCTCATACATCATAAAGTATCTGGATATTCCTGTAGCTTCAGGTCTAAAACTTGGTGAATCCAAATTAATTCAATTAAATGCATTTTGTACTAATATATGGCAACAAAGAGACACAGGCTTCCTCTTTTCATTGTGAAGTTTAATTTCAATGATATATTCTAATAAATGTCAATATTCTTTTAATGCAATAAATATAATATTTACGAAGCTTTTGAAGCAATTTTTATATATCCAGTTCCAAATTGTGACAAATGAACAAGTATGTTATTTAAAAAAAAAAAAAAAAAAAGAACTTCTTTTTGGAAACACAGTTGTCCCCTCTATTAAGTTTTTCCAGAATTCTGGTATAATGATTGCGGTCTTGTCACAGTGTAAGACCTGATTGACAGTGGGGAGACTAAATGGGCTCAATATCGAAACACTTTTATATATAATTTTAAGGAGTGACATGCCCTCCGTCCTACAGGGGAGGCAATGTGGCCTGGGAGAAAATATCAGGCTGGTCCTCACAGGAGTCCCAGATGTGTGATGCATGGTCCTGTGTCTGGGCCACAGGGTCCCCTCTGTTACATCTTAGTTACTGCTGAAGTCTCTCTGGGATTGCTTCTGTATGGGATCTTGTCTAGGGTCTCTCTTGGGGTCTCAAGCAACTTGAGACACTGTCAGTTATAGGACTGGATAAAGATCAGGTCATGAAGATTCCCATGGTGCTGAACAACTGGCTGCCATTATTGCAGTGACTCGCAGTCTGCCCCTCTCAAAGGTTCTGTGGACAGGTCATTTAACCTTAAATTACTCCACTATTCTTTTCTATTCCTTTTTAACTAAAGTTTAAGAAGCCCCAAGTCATGTCAGCTGCCACAGGGCTTAATTTACTTAAATTGAAAGAAACCCCAATCAGTCTGAGTTTTTACTTGTTTGTGCATTTCCCTGTAGGTCACCAATGTGATGAAACCTTGCTAAAAGCAATGTTTTTCCCTGCTATATCTTTACCAAAATAAGGCAATTTGTGACTTTCCTGATAAAAAAGTCTTAAGTCTTCATATTATAGTCATCACAAGTGATCTTGTTTCTGTTCTGTTGACCTGCTGTCTTTGCTTCACATCTTGTAAAAATTCATGTGTTACCTTAATGAATTGAGTGAGTACTACATCTTATAAAAAATATCAAAATAATTGTAAACATCACAACTTGAAATTAAATACAAGATTTTGCCCTTTGTGTGTGTACTTTCATAGAACAAAAACAAAACAAAACAAAACAAAAAAACCAAAAAACCTTCAGTAAAAAGTATGGCTTCTTGATCCTGTGGTCATTCCTTGCCCTGATGTCATTTTGAATGATTGTTAGTCAACTCTAGATTGTGTTACTGGCGTAAGTTCCTGAGATGGCATTAATGAGGATGTATTGGATAGTGTAGGACCTAAGCATAACAAAAATGGTATGGAATGGTGGAGATGGTACTGAGTCTGGCTGGGATGGAGTAAACTTTCTTCACAGCAGCTTGTGGGGTGCTGTGTTTTGGATTTGTGGCTAAAACAGTGTTGGTAATGCAACAGTAATTTGGTTATTGCTGAACAGTGCTTGCAGAGTGTCAAGGTTTTATCTTTTTCCCACTCTGATCCCTCAGACAGTACGCTTGGGGTAGGCAAGAAGTTGGGAGGGGACAGAGCTGGGACAGTTGACTCCAACTGACCAAAGGGATATTCCATACCATATGACATCATGATCAGAAACAAAAAAAAGAGGTGTTTTTTGTTTTTCATGGTGGCTATTGCTCAGAGACTGCCTGAGTGTTGGTCTTCTTGTGGGAGATGGTCAATGATTGCCTTTGTGTCACTTTTTGTTTTTTTGTTTTGTTTTGTTTTCTCTTTCCTTTACATATTAAACTGTCTTTGCCTCAACCTGTGAGTTTTCTTGCTTTTGGTCCTTTTCTCTCCTTGACCCTGCTGCGCCAGAGAGGAGTGAACAAGTAACTATGTCAGCGTCTGGCTGCTCGCTGAGGTCATTCAAACACAGTAGTATTATGAAGCATTTTGAAAAATATAAAGAAATTTAAGTTTTTACAGCACTACAGTTCTGATAATTCATAAATTGGATGGTTTTGAAACAGCGGTGATCCTGAGGTATTAATGAATTTAAAAATGTTCAATGCTATCATTTTTAGTGGGAATATAACAGCAATTTGAATTTTGACCTTGATATGTTTTTGTCATTACATCCTTAGCTCTGCTGAGGTAGAGGAGAAATATAAATAATCCTGAATTAGCCTTCTGTAAATTACCTTTACAATATAAATGTCAATGAAATAAACTTTTGTTATAAGACTTGTTCCTCCTTTTGTCACAAATTAGAAATAACAAACATCCATTAAAATCAAATAAGTCCCAGTTGAAGTTATCACAGTAATTGTTATAGTTTTAGCTTATGCATTACACAGTGTTACAACAAAACATTCTGCATTAGAGAAAGCATTGCAAGTAAGTCAAGGAAGGTGATCCTTCCCCTCTGTTCAGCACCGGCGAGGCCACACCTGGAGGACTGTGCCCAGGTATGGGCTCCTCAGTACAGGAGAGACATCGATATATTGGAGAGAGTCCAGAAAAGAGCCACAAAGATGATTAAGGGCCAGGAGTATCTCCCATATAAGGAATGGATGAGAGATCTGAGACTCTTTAGCCTGAAGAAGACAAGGCTCATGGAGAGTCACATCACTGTGTATAATTACCTGAAGGGAGGGTGCACAGCCAATGGAGCCATGCTTTCAGGGGTGCCCAGTGACAGGACAAGATGCAATGGGCACAAACTGAAACACAGGAGGCTCCCTATGAACATCAGGAAACACTTTTTTTACTGTGAGGGTGACTGAGCATGGGAACAGGTTGCCCAGAGAGGTTGTGGAGTCTCCCCCTTGGAGATACTCAAAAGCCATCTGGACATGGTCTTGAGCAGCCTGCTCTATGTGGCCCTGCTTGAGCGGGGGGAGTTGGACCAGATGACCTCCAAAGGTGTCTTCCAACCTAACTGTTCTGTTAGGATATCAATATCTGTGAAAGATATTGAAGGCACATAATATAAATGATATTGGTGACAATAAAAATGAGTTGACAAGAATAATAGTTCTAGGTTAAACCCCATCCTAATTGAAATACTAGGCCATAAAACATTGTACATAATAAGTATTCTTAACCTCAGTATTTAATGCTATGATCACATGACATTATTTTCACATGATTCCCATGTCATTAACGCATAGGATGAATAGTGCTCCTGGAATGTATCACAGTTGCACACTGAGTTACTCCCTTTTCTGTAATATGCCTATTTATTTTCTCACAGATTTTTGTGAAGCAAAAAATAGTAGGAAATGAAAGAATGTCCTTCTTTTTAAGAAGTCTGAATTAGATGCTGAAGAAATTAATATAATCACATTTTGTGAAACAGAGTTTTTTTCTGAGGCTGGTGAATCAACAGTTTCGTAAATACTCACTAATTACATATTTGTTATATTGTGAATATCCAATAGAAGACACAAAGAGTCAAATTTGCAGACATGGTGATGGCTTGCAATTGTCACTAAATTTAATTAGTGACATACTTTGAACACATGAATTTTTATGTGAAAATTCTACATGATCAGAAAAAAATTAGAGCTTCTCTGCTTCAAATTTGGCACTGAGATTAGTTGACATCTGATAACTTTTTCTTTACACTCTCTGAGCCTCTTATCCATACAGATGAAGACTGTAGTACTACTTAGTTTCACAAAGATGTTGTTGAGATCAATTCAGCATTCAGATACTATGGTCAGAACATCTTAGTAATGTTCTCTAGGAGATTAATTATTAGGAGATTAATTAGTTATTTGGAGATTAACAGTTTTACATCTAATGAAAAATTTGGATCACGTGTAAAGAATAATCCTTGGGACCATCTGAGAATAATAAAGGGAAATACAAATAAATTTTCATTCACTGAATATAGCTTGGGTGTTGGTAAAAACTAGTGTGGAGTCATGTAATTAAAAACTGAATGTAATGGACACGCAAAAGGGCACCAAATTATGTTACTTGAGTTTAATTCTTACATTTCATGCATACTAAGTGCAGTTCCAGTGCGGAGTATCACAAAATTCTAGGAACTGTAATTGCTAAGCATCTGGAGCTGCAAAATTTCAGAGTTCAAAAATGACAAAGTTTTCAAAACCAAATTTTAAGAAAACAGATACACCTGATGTTGATTTAAGATTTATTGTTTTAATTTGCCATTTCATAACAAAATGTAATGCCTGATTTTATCTTGATTTTTAAAGTTATTCAGTAAGACTATTGTATTAAAATGGGAGGACTGGATAACATACGTAATCTACATATTTGAATTGTATGGGTTATCAGCTAGACAGAAACATCTGCAGTGTTTCTTGAGGTTTTCAGTGGTTTGGGGTTTTCTTTGAGTGATCTGCTTCTTGTAAAGGACAATGTATAGCTTTTATTATCAAGATGGAATAAGCAATTCATAACTGGGAGATTCTAAAATTTCATATTTTTAATAGTGCTTTCTGCAACACAAAGGCAGCAGTTCGTTTTTTATGCCATCCTGTGTAGTTTTGAATGTTTTACAGTGAAATAGTTACAGCAAATAAGATCTTTTTGTCACTTGTAAGTCTGTATGTCCTACAAGGAAGTAATTACCTTTCTCTGAAGCCTACATTATAATTCTTTCATTATCTCAGTAGGCTGTGGATATTATCCACCAGACTGAGTTTAAACAAGACTTTTTCTATTTGATCCATAAGGGCTATTTTTTTCTATAACTAATCCAATGGATATCGATCATAAACAAACTGAAAGGCACTGCCTTAATAGAAATAATAATATTTGGAATACTTGCTTTGACACATCAAGCAATTCTTCATTCTTCAAGGGTTCTACTGCCTTAAATGTTCCAAAAAAATCACTCTTCTAAATGAAAAAATTGTACCGATAAAAAAATAAGCTACAGTCTATATCTTTGCAGATTTTGGAAAAGTTGTCTTCTGACAAAAATTTAGTTCAAAGAATAGAAATAAAGGCTTCTTTGAATTCTACTGATGTGTCTCTAATGCTCCATGTCTTCAAAGTGCCTGGAGGAAGTCCAACAAAATATCAGGATCTGCCATTAAATGAATATTGTAAGTCAGTCATGAGGAAATGGAATTGGTGGATGCACCAGGAAGCATGTAACCAGAACCTCTTAATTGTAATGATATTTCACAATTTACTCTCCCGACCTTTACAAGTGATTTGAGACATTCTAATTTCGTTCTGCCTTGAAGCAGTCTCATTTTAGTCAAGAAATTCCATGAGATTCCCTAATGTAGGGCTCAAATTGAATCTTAATTATCAAGCTGATCTGATAGATGACAAAATTTCAACTTTTCTGAAGTGTCATATAGTATGTGATACTCTGCTTTGAATTCTGTCTGTTGAAAAATCCCTTAAAACTCAATTACAGCTTGACTTCTGAGTCACTCACCCTTTTGCTCTGGCACTATCATTGTAAGTTTAATGGTATATACTTACTCACTGGAAAAGAATATTAAAATGCTGGTTTACTCAGTCGTAGTCTTTCTTTTTCTCTCTCCTGCTCTTCATTCTTTTTGTGGCTGTATGTAGATGTTAACATGAATACTAATCAACAACTATATAATGTGTTTCCTTCGAAAGATAACGAAATACTATATATATTTTGCAAAGAAGCGTATTGGGGACATCATTCTAATTTGTGTAACACTAAGTTAGTTCAAGACAAGTAATGAATTTTTTAAGAGTTCAGATGTATATTAGTTTTCTTCCCTTAAAACATTATCTGACAGAAGTATCTTGGGGACACCATTAACATCTAAATAATAGGGCCTTCTGCTGATTCTTTAATATATTTCTTATTTATTATGTACTATATAAGCTTTTAGGAATCTTCATCTTCAACTGTAGTTATATTTGAGCTGTATAGAGAAGAACTGTTGAAATATATCATAACAAGTAATTGCTGAAAGCAATAAAATAAAACAGGCAATTTAGCATAATAAGGGAAAGTTACAGTAGGTCAATTTTTTTCCTCTGGAGAGATGGTCTTTGCTTTGTAGAAGCAGCTTAATATTGTGCTGATTTTTAATTGTGACCAATACCATTTTGAGTTTATGTCTGTTGTAATTTCTGCTGCTGTCATTAGCAATTTTAATAACCTTTAATTAAAAAAAAACAAACAAACAAGCAAATAATGCCCTGAAATTTTATTTACTTTGTAACTTTTTTATGATTTGTTACTCAATATTATAAACCTCTTTTGGATCTGAGTTAGTATTTTATTCTCACTAATATCCTCAGCTTCTCCAAATTAAGGATATGCTATGATTTCCATTAGCTTGTCACTAATTCATTCTTTCTTATCATTCGAACGTAAATCTAGCCCTTAGCAGTGTACCCTTGAAGGTGTCCCTGGGAACCACTATTCATTCCATAAGTCGAAATATTGTTACCACTTTGCTATAGTCTTTTGGCTGTATTTCAGTCCATGTGATATTATCTGTGTACATGTAACAAAATAATTTTGACTCTTTGCCAATCTGGAGAGAGGTCTTTAAAAGTAACTGCTTGGGGATTTGAAATAAGGCTTACAGAATCCCGAAGTACTGTTTTCAGTTGTCCTCTGCTGTTCTGCAGAGATCTGAAGTGAACCCAGGTACTCTAAAGCACCATTTTCGATCATCTCAGTCAGTTAGGGGAAAAATTCCTCTGCCTGCTCTTGTCTTCGTCATGCATGTTGCTCTACAAAGTTTTTCTCTGAACAACAGGTATTTCACTCTCTCTGATTCATGGTTGGTACACCTATATTGTCGGTGCAGATCACACATACTGCATTCCTGAATCTAATTCCACTGGTCATTCACACCAAAGCCTGGGAATGGTGGTATTACTGCAGGGGCTTCCCTGGTATCCAGTATGGACAGAACCATGTGGGTGAAATTATTTGGTTAGTGACAAAAAGTCTAACTTTTAGATGAACATCATAAACAATTAAAAAAGCTTCTCTTTTGCTTTAAAGTGTTCTGTGGTCTAATGATATTAGATATATGGTTAGTTAAGCTGTGTACTTTGACAAGCATCTTCCCTTTTAAATAATAATTTTTTTTCTGATGCAGAATAGAGACTCCATGGCAACAAGACAGTTTGAAGCAGAAAATGTGTAGGCAGAAAACACAGGTGGTCTGGTTTCAGAAAGTCTCAAAATTAATAGGTAGAAGCACAGCATGTATAAAGCAGGGACTGAAGAATTTTATTTCATTTAAAACAGCATATAAACATGCAAGCAGTCATTCAAATGTCAATGGGTCAACTCACATTCAACAAAATATGTAAAGTCTCACAATTTGACTATAAAGGTTTTATTACTGAATTATTAAATAAACACAAAAAGAATTCTAATGTCTCTACTTGAATGTAAAGCAGTAGCTGAAAGGGCAGGGTTGAAATCCCAGTCTTACTGAAATCAGAGATGCCTTTATTCATCTTTGTTCTGTAAGATGAGCATGGGCATGCCATTCACTAAATGCACCTGAAGTCCCAAATATTGGTAATTTTTCTCTTGCATGTGTCTCTTCCTCATCTTTATTCTCTTCATTTCTCTCTTTTATTTTCTAGTAATTGTCTGTCTTAACCAACCAAGATTGTCTCTTTTACAGTATTGGTGTGAGCACATGATGGGGGAGGCACCTCACAGCAATGTTATGCACAGTCTGACTCTTGTACAAGTTATCAGTGTCTCAAAAGTTTGATTTAGAGTAAGACTCATCAGTCTATATTCTGTACCAGGCTTCTTCCATTATCAAATAGCAGTTTGTGTCAAAATTTGAAACAGCGTTTTCCTTTCTGAGTTTTCTGGGAGATAATAAGAGGAAGCAATTTCTAGGAAACAATAAGTGGAACAACACTATATATATATAAAAATAGCAACATATATGCATGTTGCTAGATTTTTTTTTCCAGAATGGGGAATAGTTAATGAAACCTTTAATAATTATTGATTGTCAAATTTAATTTTATCCTTATTTGGATGGGTTGACAAAAGCCAACAACTTGCTCACTACCCCCTGACCAGCAGGACAGGGAAGAGGACAGGAAGACCACAAGTGAGAAAACTCACAGGTTGAGGCAAAGGCAGTTAATGAATGAAGGAAAATAAAAAAAAAAGAAAGTGACACACAGGCAATCACTCAGCAGCTCTCACAAACAGATTGATGTGCAGCCAGTCTCACAGCAATGGCCACCCTGAGACACAGCTCCTTGCCACCCCCCAACCCCAGCCCCCCCACTTCTTCTTCCTCTGTTTCAGGTTTTGTTACTGAGCGTGACACCATAAGTTATGGAATATTGCTTTGGAAAATTTAGGTCAGCTGTCCCAGCTCTGTCCCGTCCCAGCTTGACACTGAGCAAGAACTCTTCAGCAATAGCCAAAACATTGGTGTGTTATCAACACCGTTTTAGCCACAAATCCAAAAACATGGTACCATACAGGATGCCATGAAGATAGTTAATTCCATCCCAGCCAAGCTCAGTACACTTACAACTACTTCTCATTGAAAGCAAAAAGCAAATTAATGTTATTGTAGTGAAAGAGAGTTAATTCAGGTTTTATATTTTCAGTAATCTTGTTCCTCTCCCCTCCATATCTCTGATACAAAGGGCTTTTTATTGATGATATTTTGTTATAAATAGCATGCAGCCTATTTTTTTTAATCCAAATTTCATGTCTTAGTTAACTGTTAGAGTTTATCAGCAGCATGGTCACGCCCTCATTCATTTATTCATTTGAATTATGTGAATTAGTCTACAACATACCTTTATAATTAAACTTGACATAACTTTTATTGTGTTCTTAGAAATAATAAAATAGATAGTCCAGAAAAATACTTCAGAACCACAACCAAGTAAGATCACTTCTGTATTTTGAGTTAAATGTATGGCAGGGTGTATTTATATCACTCCCAAGAAACTTAATTGAACCCAACAGTGTTTCATACTAAATATTATTTCAGATGTTCTTATTTTTATACTTGGAAGACTGTAAACTAAAGGTCATTACTGTGGAAAGCCTTTGCTATTGCATATGAAATATGCAAAATAGCTGAAGTGCTGAGAGGAATTGATAATGTTTAGCTTTTCCATACTACATCAAGTAAAACTAATAGAGACTTATTACTGCTTTTCATGTATGAATGAAAGAAAAATTGCATTTAGAAAACATAAAACTTCTACAAATTAAACACGTACTGTCTGCTATGAAACAGTTTTATGAAAAACAAAACAACAAAAAACCAAAGCCCAAACCTTCAAAATGGGATAGGTATCAGACTTCCATAAAAAAGCTTGAGTAGTCAGCTATGAGATCAGACCAGGTTTCTCAGAATTTTATGCAGCTGGGTCTTGACAGCTTTCAAGGATAAAGACTGCAAGGGCTCTCTGGACAACCTATTCCACTGCTTGATCATCCTCATAGTAAAAACATTTTGGTTCAACTGAGTCTCATAATCTTTCCCCTCACATGTTTTTTTCTCTCTTTTTATCTCAGAAAAATACATAAAATGACCATTAAATCTATAGGTCCTGAATTTTTCAGTAATGAAGGTAGTTTCTCATGGGGTATTACAGTTACTACACCACTCCATGATCTTCTTTCTTCTTCTAAGTGTCATCAGCACAATTTATAAGAAAATAAGAGACCTTTACAGAAAATGCAATGAGATTGTAGGAGCTGAAACTGAATGTAGGTGCTATCAATGAGGATTAATAAGATTTTGGGAATTGACATTAGCTCTGTATTAACATAATTTTTAATTTAAATGTCTGAAAAAATGGAGGTCAGCATCAGAGTTTCCTAAGGTCCTATTGTACTTGATGGGCATGGATCCAATTAATGAGGTAGTTGCTTAAACATATACATGTAGTATAATTTTTGGTACTATGGGATATCCTGTCTGGTCTCTCTGTCAGTTCAGAAGGGCAACTTGCATTTGGATTCAGTTGGCAAAGGCCACAGTGACTGTGTACTTACTGTGTAATTACTAGTGTAATTACAGTGTGACTGTGTAATTACTAGCAAGTCACAACAATGTTATGAGAAGATGATAAAGCAGATTAAGGGTCATCATTTCAAACTCTGAGTAGCAAATCTGATTTTTCCAAAGATAATACTCAGATAACCTGATTAAATTTAAAAGTTTAAATTTAAATATGTGAAACTTGCTTCCTTTAAATTTTCATCTTTGAAACACCTCTGTTTTTATAAACTTAGTATACTCTGGATGTTAGCATTACTTATTCATTGTTGCTGTCAGGGAGTTCTGAGTCCTGAGTCCACCTATATAGGTCTTAATTGCCCTGACCAGCGTCACTTGAAAATACCTTTTGCCCATGGGCCCAGGAGCTTCTTTTAAGCTCAGGGCCTGCACCTCTGTTAGTAAGATCATTCCTCTTGCCTGTGCTGTGGACAGTCTTGGCTCTGGCTCATCTCATGGAGCAGTTCTGCTATTGCTGTTTCCTCTTAGTTAAGTAGACCCTCAAAAAAAGAGGATGATTAAGTGAAAAGATTTTAAAAGATGAAAAAAGCAAGAATGGAGAACCTATCAAAGGTAAAAAAGGACTCTTCACAAAACATCTTGAGACCCACAAGTAGCAGAGACACTGCATGGGAATTAGCTTTCATGGGCTTAAAGAACATGTTTCAGTCATCCACACATAAGCATCTAATGATACCTCAAATAACCTCAGACATCTAGAGCACCAGCATAAGGATGAAATATATGACCAATGATCTATGATGGATTTTTACCTTCCTGGAGCAACAGCTGAACATAAAAATCATATCCTAGAACACATCAAGAACCTATGTATAGACAACAGTATAAACTCTTGGTGTACATAGTGTAAGTGGTTACAAGTGAGTTAGCTATATAAACTCCCACAGAAATGGGCTAATCAATACACTCAGTTGACTCATCTCACCCTAAAATAAACAGTTATTTTAAAACAAATGAGTAGCTCTCCATTGACTGTACTGGCCATAAGATCAATTCATTTGTCAAACATAGGTGTCTGGTGTCATTTGAAACTCCCTAGGTTTTCTGAGAAAACTACATAAGGCTTCCAGTTATGAATGAGGACTTAATGAGACCCATGCCCATCTGAATCAGCAGCTGGGTAGGTATAGGAAATCTCAAGTGGCAGTGTACACCTATACTTAGGGAACTGAGTTGCCCTAGATCTCTACCAGCCATAATGGTGACTTTGATGCCTTAGAATGTGATACAGTTTAGATCCTATTTTAATGATCCACCTGACATCCAGTTTCCGCTCTACAAAGGCACAAGCATCCCATATGTCTTGTCATATCTGTGACCTCAGATAGAAATCTCAGTAGAGCAGTGCCTCTCAAGGGACTTATGTTTTGACAATTTGTTTACAGGTAGGAAGAATCAGGTAGACAGTGTGTACAGTCTGGAAATTAACCCCATCCCTATGTCTAGGTGATGTGAATCTCCTTATGAAGTATATTGAGCATGTCAAACCTATAGGTTGTTACATGCTAATAGATCTGGCTTCTTTGCCTCCTGTACCAGCTGTCCGTGAAACATATGATACATAAGAAGCACAGTGTATTTCTCAGAGATGAACAGATGGGAAGTGGGAAGTGTGGGTGAATGAGATTCAGTTCTGAACAATATCATACTGGATATTCTCACATTATTTAATTTTATTTTGATCTATGAGGTTAGAAAGCTCAGAAAGCAAGACTGAGAACCTGCATCTTTCTATATGGTGTATAATAAATATAATAAAAAATATTGCAAAATTGGGAAGTTGCTTAGAAAAAAAAAAGTTAATATTCTATTTATGCCTCAAAGTGTACTTCAGCTGTATCTAATATATCAAATTAGATCATTTAGGTCTAAGTGTTTTATTAAAAAATATACAGGTCACTACATGTTACTTTCAATGCAATAAGTTTCATGGGTGCAAATTAAAGCAAATTAATTGTTAACTAAGATTTAAGTCTATTTTAACAGGTTTTTTTGGGGTGTGTGGGGTTTTTGTTTTTTTGTTTGTTTGTTTGTTTGTTTGTTTGTTTGTGTTATAGACAAACAAATGGGAGATATGGATTCCAAACCGGGAATATGTGTTTCACAGTCCCTGAATTTTCCATATTTTATAAATTAAATACCTTGGAAGTTGAACCAAGTCTGCTCCCAGATTATTCTCTTTGCACTGAGCTACAAAGTAACTTTAGGAGAATTTCATCTAACCTAAAATTACATGCCCGGAATTCAGATATCTTGAACTGCATTATTCACCCTGGGGTAATTTAACAGCCACTTTAGACAATTCTTCTTGTTGATTCATCTGACCTGTTCTAGAAAGCTGTTTTATGGGTAGGTTATTTTAGTCTCTTGATGTTCTTACTAACTATAAAATAATTGTTTTGTTTAAATACTAATATGTTTGAATTGCATGGCATTTATGCAACTTTAAATAGTCTAAATGTTAGTATCTAAATTCTCGTTAGGATCAAAATAAATCTACTCACTGCAGTCAGTGAGGTCTAGAAGGCAATGCAGATCACTTTGAAGCAGAAAGAAAGATAGGGCTGGGTTCAGTTGCCCACAGATAGTCATGGAATGCCATTTGAGGCATGTGGCTAGTAAATCTGACATTGCAGGTGCAGTAGATTCATATCCTTCTGGAGAAGTAGGAAAAGGTCTGATGAGGTATCTCAGATACCAAGGTGAAGCCTACCCAAAACCACATTTCAGTCTTGGTGAGAACTTGATTGTATCTACCCAGCTCTAAATCAGATGATCATGATAAGCACTGGGAAAATAAGAAAAGCACAAGTAACTGGTATGAGGTAGGCTTTAGAAAAAACTCTGGCCTTCATCTGCTCTGCTTTAGTGGTTTAAGTATTCCCAGGAAAAAAAAAATGAAAAAGCATAGATGAACTGTTAATAACTTTGCATCCACGTAACGCATCAGTGAATCAGGTAAAAATTGCTGATTTGCCTCAGCTGTAGAGAGACTGGCCTGGACTGATGTGATCAATGAGACCATTGGCAGTTTATACTGCTCATCTAAATTAGAAAGCAATGAACAGCAAAAATGATTGCAGGGGAAATTCTAATTGTAACTGCTCACCAGTGGTAATTTGTGACCGAGGAATGATCTGGCATGGAGGGCAAGAAGGCACAGATACAAGAAGGGCTTAAACTGGCTGGAACCAAGAATACCAGAGACAAAATGACTCCTTGCAAGTTTCCTTTGTTGATGCAATAAGAAACTGCCACAGCATTCTCTTGTAGCCATCCTGGAATGAGAGCACTCAAGGGCCACCTTTGGGCAGCAGAGCTGGGCTGGGGGATGGACAGTAGGCCAGGCTGACGTTCCCCATACAACCACTCTCAGGACTGGTGCTAGTGCAAGAGTATATGAGGAATTTCCTTGTGACACATCTTTGCAGACTCCATGTAGAATGACTTGTGGTAGGAGTCTGCCCAATGCATTGTTCATTATTTTTTTCTTTTATATTTAGGCATAAACGTATGCTTAATTAGCCTGGAGGGGTACCATAAAAATTCTCTAACACAATAGTCCTGTGGGGTGGAGGGACTTTGTCTCACTCTTCACTGGCAGCCAGGCTTCCTGCACCTACCAACTACCGGAACCTCTAGGAGATGGCTGGGGGAGTGAAGGCCCTCCCACTGTAAGTGAAGAGTAAGTTCGAGACCACCTGACAAAACTAAACAAACAGAAGTTTATAAGACCTGATGACATACATCCCAGGGTCCTAAGGGAACTGGTTGATGTAGTTGCAAGACCACTCTCCATCATATTTGAAAAGTCATGGTGGTCAGGTGAGGTCCCCGGTGACTGGAAAAAGAGTAACATCACCCCTATTTTTAAAAAGGGTAGGAAGGAGGACCCAGGGAATTACAGACCAATAAGTCTCACCTCTATGCCTGGGAAGATTATGGAACGGATCCTCAAGGAAGCAATGTTAAGGCACATGCAAGACAAGGAGGTGATCCAAGTAAGCCAGCACAGATTCACTAAGGGCAAATCGTGCCTGACCAATTTGCTGGCCTTCTATGATGGAGTCACTGCAACAGTCGATAAGGGAAGACCAATCAGTCATCTACCTAGATTTCTGTAAGGCCTTTGACACAGTCCTACACGACATCCTTATTTCTAAATTAGAGAGATATGGATTTGAAGGGTGGACTATTCGATGGATAAGAAATTGGCTGGATGGACGCATCCAGAGAGTTGCAGTCCATGGCTCTATGCTCAGGTGGAGACCGGTGACGAGTGGTGTCCCTCAGGGCTCTGTCTTGGGACCAATGTTTTTCAATATCTTTATCAATGACATAGACAGTGGGATAGAGTGCACCCTCAACAAGGTTGCGGGTGACACGAAGCTGAGTGGTGCAGCTGACATACCTGAAGGATGGGATGCCATCCAGGGGGATTTAAGAAGCTTGAGAAGTGGGCCCATATGAACTGAATGAGGTTCAACAAGTCCAAGTGTAAGGTCCTGTACCTAGGTCGAGGCAATCCCAGACATGAATGCAGACTGGGAGAAGAACTCATTGAGAGCAGCCACGCAGAGAACGACTTGGGGGTCTTGGTGGACGAAAAGCTGGATATGAGCCAGCAATGTGCACTAGCAGCCCAGAAAGCCAGCTGTATCCTGGGCTGCATCAGAACAGGTGTGGCCAGCAGGTCGAGGGAGGTGATTCTCCCCCTCTACTCTGCCCTCGTGAGACCCTACCTAGAGTACTACATCCAGCTCTGGAGTCCTCAGCACAAGAAAGATGTGGACCTTTTAGAATGGATCCAGAGGAGGGCCACTAAGATGATCAGAGGGCTGGAGCACCTCTGCTATGAAGACAGGCTGAGAAAGTTGAGGTTGTTCAGCTTGGAGAAGAGAAGGCTCCAGGAAGACCTTCTTGTAGCCTTTCAGTACTTAAAGGGGGCTTATATAAAAGAAGGGGAGAGACTCTTTATACGGGCAGATAGCAATAGGACAAGGGGGAATGGTTTCAAACTCAAAGAAGGGAGATTTATATTAGATGTTAGGAAAAAATTCTTTACTCGGAGGGTGGTGAGACACTGGAACAGGTTGCCTGGAAGTGTTCAGGGCCAGGTTGGATGGGGCCCTGAGCAACCTGGTCTAGTGGGTGGCATCCCTGCCCATGGCAGGGGGGCTGGAGTTAAATGATCCTTAAGGTCCTTTCCAGCCCAAGCCATTCTATGATTCTATGACTCTATGATTCTATGATTCTATGATTCTATGAATATCTCCAGGGCTGAGCAACACAGTGCTGAAGGATGAGCCCAAGCTGGAACTGCTACTTGTAAAGCCAGGACGTGAGCCAGGACTCACATCTTGATCAGCTGGAGTGAGAGTCCTGTTTCCCTGAGCCTGAGCCCATGGTTTACCTGGATTTGGCATTGGGCAGTGAACACATGTTCTGTACAGAGTGTGTGCGTGTGTGTCCCCGTGTCTGTGTTTGTGTCATAGATTTGAAATTGCTTTCCATCCTCTGTACACATTCCACTTAGGAAATAAATCTTCCATGTCATGTCATGTAACTGAGTGATGTTCTTGTGGCTACCTCTCCCTAAATTCCCCTGACACTCAGGGTTGTCTCTAATGGCCCTTGATACCTGTCTTGCGGTCAACTAAATTAAACCTCTTGGTTGATAAGCTGACTTGCTCTGACTGTTTTAATTAAAGAGAAGATTAAGTTCCTCACACACAGGCTTCTTATATTATTTGAAATATCCTGGGGTATTGTCGTGGTTTAACCCCAGCCGGCAACTAAGCACCACACAGCCGCTTCCCGCTGCCCCGGTGGGATGGGGGAGAGAATCGGAAGAATAAAAGTGAGAAAACTCATGGGGTGAGATAAAGACAATTTAATGGGTAAAGCAAAAGCCGCGCGCACAAGCAAAGCAAAGCAAGGAATTCATTCACTGCTTCCCATCGGCAGGCAGGTGTTCAGCCATCTCCAGGAAAGCAGGGCTCCATCACCTGTAACGGTTACTTGGGAAGACAAACACCATCACTCCGAATGTCTCTCTCTTCCTTCTTCTTCCCCCAGCTTATATACTGAGCATGACGTCATATGGAATAGCCCTTTGGCCAGTCTGGGTCAGCTGTCCTGGCTGTGCTCCCTCCCAGCTTCTTATGCATCCAGCAGAGCATGGGAAGCTGAAAAGTCCTTGACTAGTATAAACTCTACTCAGCAGCAACCAAAACATCAGTGTGTTATCTACATTATTCTCATCCTAAATCCAAAACACAGAACTATACCAGCTATTAGGAAGAAAATTAACTCTATCCCAGCTGAAACCAGGACAGGTATCTTATCTGGTATCCAGTTGCCAGTCCAGAAGATGAAGATCTTTCTGAAGCCCAGTGTTATAGCTTATAGCCCATGCAGATGATTTAAATCATTATGGGGTGGAAGGAGGCATTTCCTTTTGGTTAGCTGAATCTCTGTGTCTTCATCTGCTTCAAGAGGAGTTTAGAGATAGCTTATTTGCATATACAAATATTGTTGACACCTACATTTATGTGTTTGCATCTCAGATTTAATCCCATCCTTAAAGTTTAATTCCTTTTATTCTTGTTATTAATTTTTTCTTTTTTTTTTCTTCTTTTTTTCCTATTACTATTAAGGATTTTTCCCACCCTTTTGGAGCTAGTTTTCTACAAGGAGAATAATACAAGTATTATTAACCTAAACCTTTGTAATGAACTACCCCCTAGACTCCAAATTATTATTATTTTTAAATACATATATATGATCTAGGATATTTTAATGATACTACGTATACATTAACAATTATTGTTTATATTCACAGTGTACACATTCTCAGTGTTGTATCACAGTTGCTTCTTTTCTAGCACTAAGAGATACAGAATGTTTCAGTGATGTTCTAATGGAAAAACATTTTCTCTTCTTGATCTCTTTTAGCTTCCACTGGCATTTCTTTGCCTTGGGTGCAAGCTGTCAAAAGAAATTGCTCAACACACTTATTAATAGCAGTAACAGTATGCCTAATGTGATTCAATTAGCACAACCTAGTAGACTCACCCTGTGATTGCTTCAGGGAAACTTGTTACTGAATTTTAGCTCATAACCTTAAAGACTGTGTGGAAGTTATTCAAAAGGACTAATTAGATTTTTTTTTTTTTTTAGAATATTTAAATACATTCATTATTGGTCTATCTTTTGTTTTTCTTTACCTCAGAAATTTTGAAAACAGAAGCCAAAACACACAAAAAAATGAAGCAACTGATTCCCAGGAAAAGACAGTAATGAGTAAAAGTATTTTTCAGATTTAAATCTTGCTTGATGATATTAGCTTTTACACACACTCTTGAAATTTCTTTGCACTGAAAGGAGTAAAGAATAAACAGCAGGTATAGAAAACAAATAAAAATAATGAGGCTCTCAGTAAAGATTTTGGCATTGTATTTCTTGCCAGTTACCACTTAGAGACAAACACACATGATCTCAGATGGTATTTGAAAATGGATTGTGGAGTACAGAATATATTTTGTCTATAGGAATGGTTAATGACAAAGTTTTAATAAAACAGTAATGAAGTCTGAAAAAGACAAGGAAGGGTATGAAAATGGGAAAATGTATGGGTCAGAAATAAAGAAGGTGGCAAAGCTTTATAGCATGTTTACCTATGCAGGCAAGAAGCTCATTGAAATTAACTGAAAAAAAAAAAATTGCTTCACTAAACAGGCACACAAGTTGAAAATAGGTGGCAAAGTCTTTATTCTTGTCCATGTGATCATTTTTTATCAAACCAAGCTAGAAAACACCACTATAAAAGACTGCGTGGTCCAGGAGAAATCTCTGTTGTTTGAATTTGACATTTAAATGCCAGCTGTCCACACCTTCCTACTTAATACAAGTTGGTAGAGAGTAAAATCATGGACAAAAGTAGTGAAAAAAGGAGCTGTGCCAGCAATGAAATAGGAGCTGTTCAGACATAATATGCTCTGGAATCTGCCACTACCTTGGTTTTGTGAAGATGTATTTCTTCACTAAATTTAAGCATAGCCTGGAGAACTAGAATCTTTTTATCTAAGGTCCAAACTCAAATTATATTACCACAGCTGATCAATACTGGGACAGAAAATGTTAAAACTCTTAAATGGATTAAGCTGTCTATCAGTACTCAACTTATTTGCAACTACCAAAACTTCTTGACTTTTACTGAAATGTTCTGTCTGTCCATCCTGCAGTAAAAACACTTTCAGTGCCACCCTCTTACGTTCTTCCCCAGCTCCTCCACCCAGAACACTGTGTTCCAGCACATCAAAACAAGTTTCTAAATGATTATCAAAGGCCTTGACAGCTACATGTCTCACTACCTATATGCTTTTATATTTTATGTAAGTTATTTCAGCCAACTCATCATATTTATCAGTGGTGTCTGCTTTAGTAGTTCATTCACCTGCTTCTTCTCTTATACGTGCACATCATTTATTATTACTGAATACCTTCCCTAAATGTCTGTAAATTTTCTTTCTATAAAACCTTATGGGTTAGGAGTGATGAGATCTCAAACCTATGTCAGTAAAAGCAAATGATAAAATACAAATCATTTGAGATTTCACTTTTTAACAGCATAAATAGATAGAGGAAATCAAAGACCCTATTGGTAAGGGAAAAAAACAAAAAGAAAACCACATGAAAATTGAGTATCATAGATGTCATTGCTCTAAAGAATTAATATCCCGAAGTGTGGGAAAACTATAATATATCTAAACTTTTAACTTGTAAAAATAGAGAACAAGGTAACATATTACCATCAGTATCCTCGTGATTTGGTCCAGAAACTCAAACAGCCACTTCAGAGACTGCCAAAATTCTCTTAAAAATTACATTCTGGAAGCATCTTCTCTCTTGTGATACCTTGAGTGCTAAAGAAAATGAAGGTATTAATATAATAGTAATAGCCTTAAAATAATACATGTTTTCAATATGCTTATCAGAATAGGGAAATGATTTCTAAGTGTTAAAAGTAGATGAAACCTATAGTTTATTGATTAAGAAGAATTCATTCTATCCTCCACAGATTTAACTGTTGGTGAGACAATGTTTCCTTTACATCATGTTTCAAAAAAATCCATGCTTCTTCCTTTTATGCTTCTGTCTGTGTTCTGCAGCCTTCATGGAATTTTCTTCAAAAGACAGAAAACTGAACGCTGCTCCTGATGGGTAGTTGCTGAACTCAGAATCACACGCTACTCCTGTGTCAGCATTACAAATCCATGGTACTTCTGAGCAGTACTAACCTGTTCAATTTTTAATCCCATCACACTACATTTTCTCAAAAATGTAATATTTCTTCTAGATCTATTTGCTTTATCATCATTCTACACAGTGTGGAAAATACTGACTTGAATTCCAAAGTAGAATGGGAATTGCTTATGTTGACTGAGAAGGCAAAAGCTATGATTATCTATTGGTGGAAGAAGAACTCTACAGAAGTTAAAATAAGAACAGGTCAAGTGTGTTTGGGATTTAGAATCAACATTTAGAAATCTTTTTTAAGGTTGTATTTTCCAGTAATAAAATATTTAATTGGGTTTCAGAAGTCATGGATTTCAATCACAGTTCTATCAGTTGCTTGTTTGGTTGACGAGGCAATGAGGGTGATGAAATAAACTCTATTTTAATAACATTAATATCTACAAATAAAAGCACAAAATAAGAGTTAGGTAATTTTTGTTTGATTGATATTGTAATGCAACTAATATGTTTTCGTTACAACTAGTAGAAATCATAACATTTGAACAGTGATTGTCTCATAAATATCTAGAATTCCATTTTCCTCTTATAAAGATGGAAATCAATTCATATGGAATTCAGGGTTTCATTAGCTGACAACAGTTTTTCTCTAATGCAGTAGATCTTCTAAAAGAAACTGGGTTTTGTTTGATTTTTGTTTCTCAGCTGTTGTTATGATCATTTCATTCTTTCTGCAACATTTCTGATTTCATAGGGAATCACTTCCAGTAAGTACGTCTTGAAATTGTTGTAGTAAGTAAAACTTTTTTTCACATCTCAAAAGATTCAGTGTCTCTTTAAAAGAAAAGTATGCTCTTCTGAATAGAAATTTCACATAGACTTAAAAGACCTCAAGGGGACTGAATGGATATTACTGGAGGAACTTTTACTCACTCAGTGGTGAGTTAATCTTACAGACAGACTTGTGTCAAATATTAGAAAATGCACAAGCAAATCATCAATGACAAGAGAGAAAGAGCACATCAGATGTAATGAAAACAAAGACAGGAAAATGTTTGACAGGAACTCTTGTAATATTCAGATCTCATGGTGAAAAAAAAAAAATCTCCTCTAGGGATGACTGTGATCTTTATTCAGACAAATTTTCCACCTAATTTGATACAGATTTTGCCTGTAAATTTATTTTAGTTTATAACATAGAGCTGTGAATTAGTACATCTTATAATGTTACAGCTTCCTCTAATATACTTTTTTTCCCTTTCTTCAGCTAATATAGAATTGTAAAACCAGCTGCTTTCTCTTTTGTGTTAGATACAACACATAGATCATGATCTAAATTATGATATTTGCATAAAGTATTAAAATATGCTTAATGATAACTAATGAAGATAGTACACCTAGTTCTGAAAATCCCAGCATCCTCAAGTGGTATGAAATTGTTATGTTGGGGAAAAAAACACCTCAAAAAAAATCAGTACTATTTTGGGATTTTCTAATGGTATTCTGTAGGAAAATTTATGAATATATGCATACTATAGAAATACGTAGTGGAGCTAGGAAATGCTACCACTACAGCATCAGTAGTAAAATCTTAGCATTTGTAGAGACCTAAACAATGTTTTAGTGAAGACATAATTACTTCATTCATGAACAGTGATTACAATAGATTGAGGTTTTATTCTGAGTCATATCAGTCATTTCCAGTACTGCACTGATCCATCTGGCACTGTTTTCCTTTCGATGGTGCCCTAATGTTGTTTACATAAATACATTTTAAAAAAAGATAACTGGGTTACTACCACTAATAACATTACTGAGGGATCTTTTGAGTGGGAAAAAAACTTAACCTTTACAGAAATTGCAGAATGTGGAGATTTACTGTACATATATGTAAGTAAAAACAACATAAACCAAAACAAACCCGCCAAAAGCGAACAGGTGAAAAACTGTAGCATTGAGTTCAAAAGGTTTTCCTCTTGGCTAGTTCAGGCCACCGATTTCAATGAGGTGGAACCTGAAATTAGACTACTATAGTGTTTATTAAGCTTATGAACAAATACTGTAACATACAGAAGTTCCATACACTTGCCAACTCAGACAATTCCTACCCCCCAAAAAAATTGGTGTTAAGAATTTTTCAAAAATAGCTCATTTTACTTAGGATATTCAAATGGATTGATTACCAGAAATATAGTCTATGGGAATGCTTAGGGTTAATACTAGTCCGTAAGTCTATTGGATCAAATTGATTTTGTACTTCTTCCATTCCAAATTCCTGCCCTTTGACAAAAAGTAAACAAACAAACAAACAAAGTAGTAATTGCTATTTACTTCATTGAAATTCCTTTATACGAAGTTTCTGGTACAAATATTCAATATTTCATCATTAAAAATAAAAAGTTGGCCAGGTTTATCAAATACATTCTGATGCTTAACTTATGCATGCAAGTTTGAAATTCAGCTGATAATTTTAAAAAGGAAATAATTTAGTTTCTGAACTATTTTAGTGCTAACTTTATAACAAAAATTATTAATTTGATTACTACTGTATGTAAGAATTCTTCCATGTCATGATATGTCTTGAAAACAAACCTAAACCCTGAAACTTGCTATATTCAACATTCAAGTAAATTTTACTTTTTATTGATATAAATGGCTCACTAAAGAGATCTATTCTGTAACAACACACCAAATCATGATCTATAAACTGATCATAGTTGTTTTGATGTTTTTTTCATTTTGTCATTATCCATGTTCATTCTACCAGCCTTCATCAGCTGGTGTAACTCTCTTGGTAATATAATTTGGGTTAGGCTTTCTCACATGCACTGAAATTCTTCTCCCCTCGCACAGCATTTTTCAAAGTATGTCTATAATGATGTACCTTAAACACCTTAGAAAATTTGACTCCAAGAAGTACCACTATTACTCCGTTATTATTTCTGAGATTTTTCTTACCACCAGCTGATGGAAATTTCAAGAAAATCTAAATAAATCCAAGAGCATACAAGCAACTTGGAAATCCAAAACTGTTTTTGTTAAAGAAAGTCAGGGCTGCATAAACATATGGTAACTTATGTGGTAAGAAGGTGAAACAATGGGGTTGATAGTATGAAAAGTAACCACCAAGTAGGTACAAAAAGCAGTAAAAAGAAAAAAAAAAGAGTGTTATCTTACCTGCTAACTGTCAGTCATCTGAAGTTAAAGTCACACAGTAGTGACAGTCACTTATTTGTCCCTTCTATTATTCTCATTCAGGTCAGCTCCAATGTCATTCACAGGAGACTGCAGGCAGACAGTTGGGTTTCTTTTTAATTCCTCCTCCTGGCATCGAGGGATTTTGAAAAGACAGTGAAGGGTTCCCTTTTGTTGTCTATGCTGCAGAAGTGACTACCTGTCAGTGAAGGTCGTAGGTGACTTAAACTGCATCCTAGCTCTTAACAGCAGTATATACCAGAGGCATAGTGACACAGAGAAGCCAAGGTACTACAGGGCTTACAAAGATATTTAGAAGAAAAAAATGAATGGAAGAAAGGAAGATGGAAACATTGTGAGAAAATGGTATTTATAGAAGAAATACAAGTACTAAATAAAAAGGCAAACTAATAGAAAAAGAAAAACAACAACAAAAACAGAAAAAACAAGTCAGACTGGGTCAGGAGAGGGAATGAAAGGCTGCTAGAATAACAGAAAAGGGAGTTTTGTCTGTCACTCAGTGAAGAGACTAAGGAGTCAACTATTTCCCCCCTACCCTGGTTCTATTACTGGCTCTGTTACTGGTCCCTGGACTGGACACAAGCATAATGTTGTTGTTTTCCTGCTTAGCATTTGACCACATAACTGTCACTCTTACAGCCTGTTTCTGGTATCAGGGTAATCCCCTGGGTGTGCTGCAGTGCACAAACTGCTCTGTGAGAGATAATATGGTTGGAAGACATGCTGTGTCTAAGCTTAAGCCTGCATCTCACAGAATCACAGAATGGTTGAGGTTGGAAAGGACTTCTGCAGGTCATCTTACCCCTCCCCTTCCCCCCCCGCCCATTACGCCAAGTCACTCAAGCACAGTCAGCTAAAGCAGGTTGCCCAGGACCTTGTCCAGTTGGGTACTGAGTATCTCCAAGGATGGAGACCCCATAAACTCTCTGGGTGACCTGTTCCAGTGTTTGACCACCCTCACAGTAAGAAAGTGTTTTCTTGCATTTAGATGGAATTTCACATGTTTTAATTTGTGTCCATTGACTCTTCTCTTGTCACTGGTCACTACAGAGAAGAGCCTGACTCCCTTATTTTCATTCCTTCCCATCAAGTATTTATATACATTGATAAGATCCTTCTGAGCTTTCTCTTCTCTAGGTTGAAGAATCCCAGCTCTCTCAGCCTCTCCTCTTTTGAAGGATGCTCCAGATGTTCCAGATGAGACACTTGAAGGTCCACTGCCTTAATATCATTTGCTGTTGGTTTGGAGAATAGTTAGGACTGTTCAACCTCTTTTTTTCTTTTTTTTTTTTTTTTTTCATTTTGGATTTTGTTGTTTGGTGTTTTTTTGTTTTATAAGCAGGCTTATTCAGACTGATTGTTCAGTTCCCATGCTTCAAATCCCAAAGATAGCACTTGAGACTCTGAAGAATTTTGCAACTGGGATTCCTAGAGAGAACAAACTCCTGAATTTTACATTGTTACTGAAAGCAATCATAACATTAAATGCGGTGAATAGTGAAAATAAATTGTAACTTTTGTTATTCTCACTATATAGGATTGTAGTTCCCAACATCGTATAGTTAGAGCTAACCAGGTAGGATTTAAATAAAAATCTTCACTAAAAAATTGAGATAAGTAACTGAGTATTTAAACTGAAAATGTAAGATACTGTTTTTCTCTTATCACATTTTGAATAGTTCCTTTATGCTATCAAATTCAGAGGTACTTCCTTTTCAAAAGAGCTGGAATCAAATATTTGAATACTCACTATACTCATCCGAGGTCATATTTTTCAGTAAAAGTCTGTAACTAATGAGGAATTTGAATTTAACAAGGCCTAGTACATAGGGTACTTAGAGCGTTGTCTTGAGCACATTCATAAATCTCTCCTAAGCATTTTTGCTTACTGACTGAATGATATCATCTGTGTGCAGCAGGGATGTTTAAACAGATATGCATTTCTAACCTTATCTGGCACTGCAAAATTAATATTCGTACATTTATACAGCAGAACACTATTTTTTGTAATGCTAAATTTAAGTACTCAGTAGATTTTTTCTGCATTTAAGTTTAATCATGTTGTGGTTTAGCCCCCCCGGCAACTGAGCACCACACAGCTGCTTGCTCACTGCCCCTTCACCCCCAGTGGGATCGGGGAGAGAACTGGAGGAGTAAAAGTGCGAACACTTGTGGGTTGAGATAAGAACAGTTTAATAATTGAAATAAAATAATATAACAAAAACAACAACAACAATAATAACAACAACAATAATAATGATAATAACAATAATAATAATAATTGTAATGAAAAGGAAAATAACAAAAAGAGATAGAAATAAAGCCCAAGAAAGACAAGTAACACAAATGAAAAAACAATTGCTCACCACCAACCGACCAATACCCAGCCTGACCTCAAGCAGCAGCCGTGCCCCAGCCAACTCCCCTGTTTATATACTGAACATGATGTCATATGGTATGGAATATCCCTATGGTCAGTTTGGGTCAGCTGTCCTGGCTGTGCCCCCTGCCAGTTTCTTGTGCACCTCCAGACTTCTCATTGGCAGGCCAGTATGAGAAGCTGAAAATTCCTTGACTGCTTAGCGACAACTAAAACATCATTGTGTTATCAACATTATTCTCATCCTAAATCCAAAACACAACATTATACCAGCTACTAGAAAGAAAATTACCCCAGCTGAAATCAGGACAAGTCACATGTACAAAAATTGAACAAAGTATACAATGTAAAGTGTAAAAACAGAAAAAAAGTCATTGAGTGGACTGAAGAAGGACAAATGTAACAGTATAAGAAGTGCATAGTTCTGTACACAGAACACTTCAAAAACTATATAGTCTGAGCTCATTTTAAGATCTTTTCAAAGCATTACAGTGAAAATATTTTTTAAGAGCAAGATGTTACATAAAATAAAAAACTGGCATGGAAAAGCAATGATTACTTTAGTACAGACGGTATTTGGAAATGTACACTGCTCTGCTTCATTGCACAACTAAGGAAAAGATATATGGGATCAGTGCTGATGTCCTTTGGCTGTAGCAAATGAATGATTTATTAGAGAATCACACCTATGATAGAGTGAGAGTCAGAAAGATTACATGTGTCACATGTATCATGTTGTAGTTGCACTTCATTGCACTGCATAGTTTGTAACTGAAAACTTAACTGATGAATAATGTTGTAATGTGTTGCAGTAAAATAAAACTAAAATTGCTAACCTTTTGCTATCAAACTAGTGTAAAAATAAGGAAATAAATCACAGAATATATAATTCATGAAGTAAATGACAGACCAAATGAGTGAAAACATCGATTCAGTTATACTCTGTGACATCACAGTAAATAAAAAATGAACAAAACAAATCTAAAAAAATTTAAAACCTAAACTAACTAAAAGCATGTAGGTATTGTTTTCTGATACTGAAATGCAAATAGAGCTTTTATTTAACAGAAAAGAGAAATGGCATAAGTAATTGTGAATCAAATTGGCACAACTCCATTTTCAACTATCTTTTTATCAAAAAATTAATATGCATTTTGTTTGTGGTTCATGAACTCCAATTCATACTTTTCATATCTTTCAGTAGAATAATTACAAGGGTAATTTATAATCAACTATATCATTCTTCTATCAAATGAGCTATTAAAACTCAGCATCTGTATGACAGACTCTCATTCACCTTAAGTTTTTTAATGTTTTTGAACACCAATAATAACAACATTTAAATTAAAGACAGTGCATGAACAGGTGTTATTAGACCAACTTTATCACAAGATGATAGAACATCCAGCCGCACAACAACCTACCAAAATTTGCTAGTACAAGTCTGAGAACATATATTGTGAAGTCTGACAAGCTAAATATCAAGAGGAAAGTTTAGAAAAAGCAAGTGTCCTGGTTTCAGTCAGTACAGAGTTAATTTTCTTCCTAGTAGCTGGTATAGTGCTGTGTTTTGGATTTAGGATGAGAATCATGTTGATAACACACTGATGTTTTAGTTGTTGCGAAGTAGTGCTTACACTAGTCAAGGACTTTTCAGCTTCCTCTGCTCTGCCAGCTGCACAAGAAGCTAGGAGGGAGCATAGCCAGGACAGATGACCCAGACTGGCCAAAGGACTATTCCATACCATATGACATCATGCTCAGTCTATAAAGCTGGGGGAAGAAGAAGGAAGAAAGGGATGTTTGGAGTGATGGTGTTTGTCTTCCCAAGTAACCGTTACGCGTGATGGAGCCCTGCTTTCCTGGAGATGGCTGGACACCTGCCTGCCAATGGGAAGTAGCGAATGAATTCCTTGTTTTGCTTTGCTTGCATACGCAGCTTTTGCTTTACCTATTAAACTGTTCTTATTTCAACCCATGAGTTTTCTCCCTCTTACCCTTCTGATTCTCTCCTCCATCCCACCATGGGGGAGTGAGCAACTGGCTGTGTGGTGCTTAGTTGCTGGCTGGGGTCAAACCACAACAGCAAGTTTCCACTTCATATTATAGAATAATATTCTGTCTTGTTGGACTACCAATTTTTGTTCCCTAACCTTTTCCTAATGTCCAACCTAAACCTCCCCTGGCATATCTTCCTGCCATTCCCTCCAGTTCTATCATTGGTCACCAGGGAGAAGAGATCAGTGCCTGCCCCTCCTCTTCCCTTTTTGAGGAACCTGTAGACTGCGATGAGGTCTCCCCTCAGTCTCCTCTTCTCCAGGCTGAACAGACCAAGTGACTTCAGCTGCTCCTCATACAGCTTCCCCTCTAAGCCCTCCACCATCTTTGTGGCTCTCCTCTGGACACACTCTAGCAGCTTTGTATCCTTTTTATGCTGTGGCACCCAAAACTCCACCCAGTACTCAAGATGAGGCTGCACAAGTGCAGAGTAGAGCAGGACAATCATCTCCCTCGACTGGCTAGCAATACAGTGCTTAATGTACCCTAGGACACAGTTGGCCCTCCTGGCTGCCAGGGCACACTGTTGGCTCATGTTCAACTTGCAGCCAACCAGAACCCCCAGATCCCTCTCTGCAGGGCTGCTCTCCAGCCTCTCGTTCCCCAGTCTGTATGTACATCCAGGGTTGCCATGTCCCAGGTGCAAAATCTGGCACTTGCCCTTCTTAAACTTCATATGGCTGGTGATTGCTCAGCTCTCTCATTTGTCCAGGTCTCTCTGTAGGGCCTCTCTGCTCTCGAGAGCATCAACAGCTCCTTCCAATTTTGTGTCATCAGCAAACGTAGACAGTAATCCTTCAAGTCCTGCATCCAAGTCATTTATGAAGACATTAAAGAGCACTGGCCCTAAAATGGATCCCTGCAGAACCCTGCAAGTGACTGGTCACCAGCCCGATGTAACCCCATTTACTATAACCCTTTGAGCCTGACCCGTCAGCCAATTGCTCACCCATTGCATTATGTGTTTATCCAGCTGTATGCTGGACATTTTGTCCAGGAGCATACTGTGAGAGACACTGTTGAAAGCTTTACTGAAATCCAAAAAGATGACATCCACTGGCTTCCCTTGGTCAACTAGGTGGGTAACCTTGTCATAGAAAGAAATTAAGTTTGTTAAGCAGGACATTCCCCTCATGAACCCATGCTGGCTGGGATCAGTGACTGTGTTGTCTTTCAGGTGTTTTTCAATAACTCCCAGAACAATCTTCTCCATGATTGTGCCAGGCACAGAGGTGAGACTGACAGGCCTGTAGTTACCATGGTCATCCCTGTTGCCCTTCCTGAAGACTGGGACAACGTTTGCAAGATTCCAGTCAACGGGGACCTTCCCAGATTCCCAAGAGCTTTGAAAAATCATTGAGAGAGGTCTCACTATGACATCAGCCAGCTCTTTAAGTACCCTTGGATGAATCCCATTGGGCCCCATTGACTTATAGGGATCCAGCTGGAGCAGCAAATCCCACACAAGTTCAGGGTTCGTTGGGAGTTTGTCATTCTCACAGTCATGGTTCTCTAGCCCAGGGCTCTGTGGGTCCCAGAGCCCATCATCAGTGTTGAAGACCGAGGCAAAGAAAGCATTAAAAATCTCTGCTTTGTCTATGTCCCTGTTTGTGAGGTGACCATGCTCATCAAGTAATGGGCCAATGTTATTTCTCACCTGCCTTTTGCTATTAACATATTTTAAAAAGCCCTTGTTATTGTCCCTCACAATACTGGCCAGCTTCAGCTCTAATTGAGCTTTGGCCGTGCGAATTTCCTCGCTACAGTGGCAAATAGCATCTCTGTAGTCCTCCCATGTCACCTGACCTTGCTTCCACTGGCCATACACTTTCTTTTTTCTCCTTAGTTCTAGAAGAAGATCCCTACTCAGCCAAGCCGGCCTTCTACCTCGCCTGCTTGACTTCTGACATTACTATTTTTGTTCTGATACAGAGTATGACAGGTCGGATCTTATTGATTTCCATCCTCAGTGGTATGGAAATAAGAGGGGAAGAGCAAGAAGAGAGAAAGAAAAAAGGTTATGTTTTCTACCCTTCCATGTTTTTTTTTGCTTTGTGTGCCAGACATTTTTGCCTGCGTCCCTCAGAAATCCTGATTTATCAGCTATTTATTTATTTATTTGATTGTTTATTTCAATCTGTTGCCTCCTTAGTAGTCCTGCCTTATGTTCTGGTTACTTTCAGTGTCTTTCAGTGTCTCTTCAAAAACCATTAATTAGCACTGATTGCCTTGATGCTATTGTGCTTATGGATAGAATCCCTTGTATCAGATTGGAAATGTCTTAAAAAGAGCCAGGGAACAGAAAAATACTAAACAGTGTTCCTGGTCTGTGATCTAGCAACTGAGTTTGTGCTTTTCCTTAGCAGTAAAAGTACAGTATCTTCTCCCCTTTTTTTCACGTCGAGACATTATATGTGGTATTCTGACATATGTATTTTCCAATGTATATCTTCTATTCCTGTCTTCCTTGTACTATCTTCCCTATTGTTATTCAGCATTCAGAAACAATGCTTTTCATGTTTTGTCTTGTTATATTTGAGGTTTATATCAATGATTTTCAGCATCACCTGTCTCCTACAACTTGCTTTATCAGAAAACAGAACAAAACAAAATGCTTATTTTAATACCCAGATATTTTTCACATCTTCGTATTAAATGTCTGCAGAACCTTCTACATATCTACACATAGATGAAACATAGTGTGGGTTTACTAAAGAACATGATGATTTGTTTTAATTTAACTAGAATTTTCTTTTGAATTAATATTTGGATTCTGATGTGTTATAGCTATAGAGAGGCAGTATTTAACTCATTATCTCAGTTCAATTTGTTTCTGGGTATCACCTTTGTATGTGTAGGTTAATTTATCTCTCCTCCTTCTCCCTCACCCTGAATTTTTTTTTTTTTTTGCGAGTATTAGAGTCAGTATTTTAAAAGCTTATAATCCCAGTTAGAAAATGACTTGGAATAATACATACTAGAGAAATATGGTTTTCAGAATGCTACTTTTTCAGCTCCTCTTTCACTACCCAGCTATGATGTCAAATCAGCCTAAAGGTGGGTTACTTTGACAGTTTTTCTAGCTCAAAAATGACCCTGGGTTTTGTTGACATGATGCAGCATTACCCAAAGCGCTTTCTACAAGCCCCTTATTTATGTACACTAGCCATTTTTGAATGTGTCTGTTGGCTAATCCTTCATGCATGAAAACAAAAAAGGCACTAAACTGAGTGAGTTCATACCAATTTTAGTTAGCATATTGGAAGAAATTAGAGTATTAAATATATAATACTTTCTTTAAACCAAGAGATAATCTGACCTTCGTATTTTTAATATATGTATTTCAGTTGCCAGATCCAGTTCTGAGATTAGTCAGTATTTCCCACCCATTGGTCTCTATGACCCTCAAGAAGTATTTTGCATTTAAATATCCAATTTAAATTTAAACATCAATTATTGTAAGTTTATGGACTTCTATTTTTGCTGTTAAAATGATGAAGAAAAAGACCAATTTAACAGCACAATACCTAGAGAGATAACACAGAATTTGAAGTACCAATTAGACCTTAAATTTAGAAAGAGAAGGAGTGCTTTTACATTGATAGATTTTCTGGTTTAAGTTCAGTTAGTCCTGAGTTATGTTAGTTGAAATTATATCAGCCGCAATTTGTAATGACAACTGTCAATTTTATTCCTTTTTATAATATGTATTGTATAATCAAAAATAGAGGCTCGATTTCTAATCTAATTTCCTTTTTTTTTTTTTTTTTTTTTTTTGTGGCTAAAAGTTCATATTAAACTTCAACTATACAGTCTGTTAAATGAGTTCATTTCTATTTAGGTAGCTCAGCTGTACTGACACAAAGAGAGTACACTTTGTTCAGTGTACATTAAAAAAATCCAGAAAAAGATTAATTTATTTTTTTATATGATTCACTTTTTGTGGAGTTGAACTTCTTATGTGTATTTTAGATTTATTACATGGACAAAGAGATATCAGAGTATAAATGAAAAGAAAAACAGACAAACAAAACCAAAGCCAAACCAAACAAAAAAAAAACCTATTCAGAAAAAGCTAACTTCTTAAATACTATTACAGAAACATTTACAAGATTAGATAATCATCTCTGAAGACATTATCCTATTTTCTCAAGGCAATTATAGTTGAAAATAATCTGCAATCTATAGAAAGTAATTTTGCTTCAAATAAACCAGTTAAATTCTTCCTCTAGAGAGTTACTAACAAAAATGGGACTTTGTCAAGGATGTTTGGGGTTAAAGTCAGTCCATCAAAGTCTTTTTTTCTAAGTAAATTATTGTACTTTTAATCATAGACCTTGACATCACAGTACTTAGAAAATTGCAAGTCAGTCCACATCTCATTGTTATTAGTTTGGCAGAAGTGAAGAATAGTAATCCCTTCCCAAATTTTATGTGTTTTTTAGGTTTTGCTGCAAGTTCTATAAATAGATTTGTTCATAATTAAATTTTTATTTTTTTTAATTTTTAGTCTGAACTAGCTTAAACCTTTTGTGTGGCTAAAGACTAAGGAGACTTATCAAGGTAGATACACATCCAAGATGTGGGTTGCATTATTTCTTGAATTAATTTTCATGAGATGTACTCTACCATTTGACAACTACCAGAGGAACCTCTGTGGCTATGAAGTGCCTAGGGTTTAGACAGATAATGTCAGCTCAGATGAATGCCACACTGGCAGGTTTTGGTTAGGAACTAATCAATGTACATAAGTAAAATATTTGATTCAAGGATATATAGCTCATTACAATTTATTCCTACCTAAATGATATGATCAAATCAATATTTTATTAATATCTAAACATGAAAGGGTATTTTCACTTATAGAACTGTGAGAAAAAACAATAGTTTTAAAGCAGTCAAAAATATGATGTATATTCAAAATTAAGAAGGTTTTTAGTGTTTTTGTTTGTTTGTTTGTTTTTGTAATATGCTATTATGGTTTCTTCTTTCAAAGTTTTAGAGTTTTTAAATTTACCTAACCATTACTTGTAAATCTGGTATCAAATACTCAGATTATTTTAGTCAGGTTCTTTATAGTTTAAATTGCATCAAGTAATTTTTTAAAAAATCTCTTGTTAAATTATTCTTTTCTGTACCAGCAATTACAATGTATAAACAAACAAAAAACCAAAAATATATGTATAACAATGAAAATCACTCTCACATTTGCTGTCAAGGAATTTATGGGATTAGAAATCACATTTAAGAAGTTGCCACCACAGTTCAACCTTAATAGTTTTTTCTTTTTGCTTCATTTGTACATTTCTTTTGACTTTAGGATTATGGAGATTAAAAAAAATGTATTTTAAAAATCTTAAACAATAAAAGCAACAAAGTAAGTAGGAAGCAGCAAAAAGTCAGGTCCATTGTAAAAGCATAAATGAAGTCCTAATTTAGTTATTTTAATGCATGCCAGTCATTTGGCCTTTTAATTTTTATCTTTAGAGTTGTGAATAGAGCAATTAGCCCCAAAGATTTTATTCCTTTAAAAAGTTAAAGTAAATTTCCTTTTTGATTGTTTCATTGTTATACCTATACTGGTTAGATATTTGCCTGAAGTCATTGTCTGGGATCTCAGAGACACACTGCTATACCAGAAACTTCTAAGACAATTGTTGTGGTTTAATCCAGCAGGCAGCTAAACACCACAGAGCTGTTTGCTCACCCCCCGTCTCCCCAGTGAGACAGGGGAGAGAATCAGAAAAAAAAAGCTAAAACTCATGGGTTGAGATAAAGACAATTTAATAGGACAGAAAAGAAAGGGAAATTAATAATAATGACAAAAGAATATACCAAACAAGTGATGCACAATGCAATTGCTCACCACCTGCTGACCGATGCCCAGCCAGTTCCTGAGCAGTGGACCCCCGGCCAGCTTTTCCCTTAGTTTATGTACTGAGCATGACGTCACAGGAGTTAGCAGGGCTCATTGAAAGAGCTTTAAACTAGATTGGGACGGGAAAAGGGATAAAACCAGGCTTGCTAGAGATAAGAGTGTGGACGGCACACCAATATTTGAGGGACGATGTGCTAGTGAGGTCCTTTGGTCTGCTGTCTCAGTGGAGGCAGGGGATGGAGAGTCATGTGGCAGCAAAGACACGAGGGTTATGGATGTCTTAGAAACCACAGAAGCACCTGAGACTGTTCATGTAGGAACTAGGGCTTCTTCCCCCAAAAAGGTGGTGGAATTAATAGCCCAACTGAAGTGCATCTATGCCAGTGCACGCAGCATGGGCAACAAACAGGAGAAGCTGGAAGCCATTGTGCAGCAGGAAAACTATGACATAGTTGCCATCACAGAAACATGGTGGGATGACTCACACAAATGGAGTGCTGCAACGGATGGCTATAAACTCTACAAAGGGACAGGTAAAGAAGGAGAGACCGTGGGGTAGCCTTGTACATTAGGGGAAGTTTGATTGTCTAGAGCTTAACGATGGTGATGATAGGGTTGAGTGGTAATGGGTAAGAATCAGGGGGAAGGTCAACAAGACAGATATCATGGTGGGAGTCTGTTACAGACTGTTATAGACTGTTATAGACTGTTATAGACTGTATAGTCTGTTATAGAGGTGGATGAAGTATTCATAAGCAGCTGGGAGAAGTCTCACGATTGCTATCCCTTGTTCTCTTGGGAGACTTCAACTTACCAGATGTCTTCTGGAAATACAATACAGCACAGAGGAAACAGTCCAGGAGATTCCTGGAGTGTGTGGAAGAGAACTTCCTGACACAGCTAGAAAGCAAGCCAGCCAGAGAAGGTGCATCTCTGGACCTGTTGTCTGCAAACAGAGAAGGACTGGTGGGTGATGTGATGGTTGGAGGCTGACTTGGGAATAGTGATCATGAAATGACAGAGATTTCAATTCTTGGAGAAGTAAGGAGGGGGGTCAACAGAACTGCTACCTTGGACTTCCGGAGGGCAGACTTTGGCCTGTTCAGAAGCCTGGTTGAGAGAGTCCTTTGGGAGGCAGTCCTGAAGGGCAAAGGAGTCCAGGAAGGCTGGACGTTCTTCAAGAAGGAAATCTTAAAGGTGCAGGCGCAGGCCATCCTCACATGCCAAAACATGAGCAGGCGGGGGACAAGTCCGTCCTGGCTGAACAGAGAACTTGGGCTGGAACTCAGAAATAAAAGGAGAGTTTACAACCTCTGGAAAAAGGGGCCTCCCCACAATGTCCTGGGTTTAAGCCTCTGGCAAGCAGCAAACTTCCTAGACAGCAGGTCAGGTCAGCAGATATGGGTCTCCATCTCATGCAGCAGGGAATCTCCCATTACTGTCACTCACCACTTCCTTCTAGTGCTGCTGCGTGGCTCAAACTCAGCTGGCTCAAATGCGTTGCTGGACACAGCTCCCAGCTCCTCATGTGCAACCAGGGCACTGGACTTCATCTGTAGATGCAAACCTGTAGTTGATGTTTACTGTATTTTAGAGTTGGAAAAAGAGATAAGGTTTTTTTCATAAATAATGATTGGTTTAACTTAAAAATCTCTCACCTATTCAGATTTAGGAAACAGTGTATTACATGTGGTTGCAGCCTATGTCTTACACCTCTTGGTCCACTGATTTCCCTTTGGTCAGTTTAGACTCACCCCTGTTTTGCCCTTGAGCATCTCATTCATAGATGTACATTTTTCTCAGCATGTAGATAAGTAATGAAGAAGCCTAACATTAAGCTAAATAACCACTTAATAACAGGATATTTAGACATTTCAATGCTGAACCTTAGAATTTCCTGTTTGCAGTTTTATGGCTTAATATGTAGTATTAATCAGACATGTTATTAAATTAATTTGCAATCATCAGCAATATAATTTTCAATCAACTATATCTTTGTACTTAGCATAAATTGCAGGATTTAAGTAGCAGGGGGCTACAGGGGTGACCTGTGTGGGTGGAGACTGTGAACTGCCAAATGACTGTCATATCCAGTTCCAGACAGCTCTGAAACTGAGCAGCCCATCATGCACTAAAACTTCAGACCATCAAAGAAGCACACAACACCCCTACTCAGACATATCTGAGAAATAAATTGGAAACTGCTAGGGGCTGGAGACACACTGCACACTTCTGGAGATGTTGCTGCAGAGACACTCAAGGAGGAGACATCTGAAGCCAGAAGGGTCACATACATCCCTAAATGGACTAAGTCTGTGGATGACTGTGCTAAGTCAAGGATAACCCTGGGGGAGTGCGGTCATGAGCACCCCACATCAGGGCAGGGACACCCCTGAGGGACCACAGCAGAGGAAAACTTGCAGATGTAAAGATCAGCAGAAAGAAGCAACTGGCAGAAGTCATTACACACACAACTCCAGCCTTCAGTGCCAGTCAAGACCTCACTGAAGGAATTGAGACCTAGTGAGTGAAAATAAGAGGTTGAAAATAAGAGCGTGAAAATAAGAGAAGCTGAGACTAGGAAGGGAAATGATAGGTGTTTGTTTTAATCTGAGTCTGAAGAAGAGGAAGGAAAAGGGTTTTATGCAATTATTTAATTGCTTATGTTCTCTTTTTTCTCAGTAACCAAATCAGTGATCAGAAGCTTGTGTGAGTCAGCAATAAATTAAGTAATAATTCCCCAAGTCAAGAATGTTTTGCCTACTGCAATATTACATGCAAATCAAGATTTCACAGAACTTTTTTATGGAACACCTCTGTGGTTTTTGGCACATTGTGATGAAACTGTGACCTGTAACCTATTCCAGAACAATTTCCATTCTTCTGGTGCTCAAAGAAACGGGTGTCAGATTAATTCCAAGACTTTCAAATCAAGAAAGCTCAAATAAACATAACACCCCTTTCACCATAAACAGCTGGCCTTAAAAAAACTTGAAAAAAGTAATCTCTTACTCTAGTAAATCTGTGGGTCTATAATATTGTTCAGAATCAAGTATTGATAAGTAAAACTGAAGTTTAATCTGTGTTATGTGACTCAAATTCTCTTACTAGCTTCACCAGAAGAATAATTTTTTCTGCATTGATTTGAGACAAGCTGCAAGACAAAAATATTTCATTTGTCATTAGCTAATTGCTAGTTATTAAAAGACCTTTTGGAAATACATGGCAAAAGTAAAAAATTTGTTTACCTTTTTTTCTCGTTCTTTTTTTTTTTTCCTCTTTTATTCCCCTATCAAATATTCAAAAGAGACAATGCATTGGCTTGCTCAAAATTAAAGATCATGATACTTATCATAATGCAAAAACTTCTAAATTCAATCCCAAGTACCCTCTCAGACTAACTATTTCTCAGATAACTCATTTTTCTCATTGTTTTACAGGTCATGAAGAGCATGAAAAAAACAAAGAGTACTCAGAAAATCTGTGTCCTCCATGTGATTGTGTAATTCCTGTTTGTTGCTTTATTTTCATTCGTACATTTTGAGCATTTATCATATTAAAAAGATTTGCATCATCTATACTTATGTATCAATTACATAAGTTGTTGCAGCAAAATATTAAGAAAAAGTCACCTTCTAAATATCTGAGAATACAAAAAAACTAATTGCTCAAACTATTACAAATGACTTCCCAAAAATGCTTTAAATATGTATGATCCTCAGGGAAATGAGTAATGGTAATAAGATAATCAAACTACGTGGCAATCTGTCATTTTTTCAGGAATAGTATGTCTGATAAGTAGATCCAAAATCAAACACTGTATAGTCTGGGTCTGTGAGGGGGGAAAAAAAAAAATGACATATGCCTGATTTTTGTACTCCAGTTTTATTTATACAGGTTGTCATATCAATAAGCTTCACTGAATTGAAAATGATTTACCATATTATTATAAGTATTATCACAATCCTCAATGCCACTTGCAGTTATATGTAAGGAAATTTCAACTCATAGGGATTTTCTGGAAATTTCTATTGAAATATACTTTTCAAAAGAAGTAAAAATGTGATATTTGTCAAATTAAAATACAATACAGTTGAATAAAATATGCGTGGGGTTTTTTGGTTTGGTTTGGTTTGGTTTCTCCATTATGCAGTGAATCATTTTTAGTATCTTCATTAGGCCTCAATTTAGGTGTGCTACATTCACCATTCTCTTTTAAGTCAAACTACATCTCTGTATGGAATATTATCATACACTGTGGAAATTCAGAAAGCATGTGGAATATCTGGGGATATATAAAACAACAGAACCTTTCCACTCCTCAAGGAAATATAGTTAAGCACATGAAAGTACTTACAGATTTATCATATTACAGTTTTGTTCAGAAGATCATAGTGTATGCATACAAGCTGTTCTCAGACTGAAGGTTGAAAACAGGACATTCAGGAAATGAATGTCCTCTACCCCTTGTTCTTGTAGGAGACTTCAACTTACCAGATATCTGCTGGAAATACAATACAGCAGAGAGAAAGCAGTCTCGGAGGTTCCTGGAGTGTGTGGAACATAACTTCCTGATGCAGCTGGTAAGCAAGCCAGCCAGGGAAGGTGCCCCGCTGGACCTGCTGTTTACGAACAGAGAGTGCCTGGTGGCCAATGTGGTGGTTGGAGGCCGCCTTGAGCTCAACGACCATGAAATGATAGAGTTTTCAATTCTTGGAGAAGTAAGGAGGGGGGTCAGCAGAACTGCTACATTGGACTTCCAGAGAGCAGACTTTGGCCTGTTTAGGAGACTGGTTAACAGAGTCCCTTGGGAGGCAGTCCTGAAGGGCAAAGGAGTCCAGGAAGGATGGATAGTATTCAAGAAGGAAATCTTAAAAACTCAGGAGCAGGCTGTCCCCATGTGCCAAAAGACGAGCATGCAGGGGAGAAGACCTGCCTGGCTGAACAGAGAACTTTGGCTGGAACTCAGGAAAAAAAGGAGAGTTTACGACCTTTGGAAGAAGGGGCAGGCAACTCAGGAGGCCTACAAGGATGTCGTGAGGATATGCAGGGAGAAAATTAGAAGGGCCAAAGCCCAGCTGGAAGTTAAACTGGCTACTGCTGTAAAAGACAACAAAAATGTTCCTACAAATATATCAGCGACAAAAGGATGGCCAAGGAGAATCTCCATCCTTTATTGGATGCAGAGGGAAACATAGTGACAAAGGATGAGGAGAAAGCTGAGGTACTTAATGCCTTCTTTGCCTCAGTCTTTAACAGTCAGACTGGTCATCCTCGGGGTATTCGGGCCCCTGAGCTGGGAGATGGAGATAGGATGCAGAATGAAGCCCCAGTTGTCAAAGAGGTAACAGTAACCAACCTGCTACTCCACCTGGATGCTCACAAGTCCATGGGGCCAGATGGGATCCACAAGAGGATACTTAGGGAGCTGGCAGAGGAGGTGGCCAAGCCACTCTCCATCATTTATCAGCAGTCCTGGTCGACCGGGGAGGTCCCGGATGACTGGAAGCTAGCAAATGTGACGCCCCTCTGCAAGAAGGGTCAGAAGGAGGATCTGGGGAACTACAGGCCTGTCAGCCTGACCTCGGTGCCGGGAAAGGTCATGGAGCAGGTCATCTTGAGTGCCAATATGTGGCATGTGCAGGACAACTGGGGGATCAGGCTCAGCCAGCATGGGTTTATGAAAGGGAGATCCTGTTTCACTAACCTGGTCTCCTTCTATGACAAGGTGACCCGCTTAGTGGATGAGGGAAAGGCTGTGGATGTTGTCTACTTGGACTTTAGTAAGGCCTTTGACACAGTTTCCCCCAGCATTCTCCTGGAGAAGCTGGCTGCTCACGGCTTGGATAAGTGCACTCTATGCTGGGTTAAAAAGTGGCTGGAGGGCTGAGCCCAGAGAGTGGTGGTGAATGCAGTCAAATCCAGTTGGCAGCCGGTCACGAGTGGTGTTCCCCAGGGCTCAGTATTGGGGCCAGTTCTGTTTAATATCTTTATCAATGATCTGGATGAGAGGATTGAGTGCACCCTCAGTAAGTTTGCAGATGACACCAAGTTGGCTGGAAGTGTCGATCTGCTGGAAGGTAGGAAGGCTTTACAGAGGGATCTGGACAGGCTGGATCGAGGGGCCAAGGCCAACTGTATGAGATTCAACAAGGCCAAGCGCCGGGTCCTGCACTTGGGTCACAACAACCCCATGCAATGCTACAGGCTGGGGGAGGAGTGGCTGGAGAGCTGCCTGGCAGAAAAAGACCTGGGGGTGTTGGTTGACAGCCACCTGAACATGAGCCAGCAGTGTGCTCAGGTGGCCAAGAGGGCCAATGGCATCCTGGCTTGTATCAGGACTAGTGTGGCCAGCAGGACCAGGGAGGTGATAGTGCCCCTGCACTTGGCACTGGTGAGGCTGCACCTTGAATACTGTGTTGAGTTTTGGGCCCCTCGCTACAAGAAGTTCATGGAGGTTCTGGAGCGTGTCCAAAGAAGGGCAATGAAGTTGGTGAAGGGTGTAGAGAACAAGTCTTATGAGGAATGGCTGAGGGAGCTGGGGTTGTTTAGCCTGGAGAGGAGGAGTCTGAGGGGAGACCTTCTTGCTCTGTACAACTACCTGAAAGGAGGTTGTAGTGAGGTGGGGGTCGGTCTCTTCCCCCAAGTAACAAGCGACAGGAGAAGAGGAAACAGCCGCAAGCTGCGCCAGGGGAGGTTTAGGTTGGATATTAGGAAAAACTTCTTCACTGAAAGGGTCATGAGGCACTGGACCAGGCTGCCCAGGGAAGGGGTTGAGTCTCCCTGCCTGGAGGTATTTAAAAGACAGGTAGACGTGGTGTTTGAGGACATGGTTTAGCGGTGGACTTGGCAGTGCTAGGTTAATGGTTGGACTCGATGATCTTAAGGGTCTTTTCCAACCTTAACGATTCTATGATTCCATGATTCTGTGAAAGGATAGGAGGCCAAGTGGTCATGAAATATAACTTTGGTTGGGGAATGAAAGAAATCCCCAAAAATCCTTTCAATATATACATCTGCTCTACTTTCTTTCTAGCAGACGTATGAAGCATGCAATATTTATTTTCAACCAGCTGCAACAGAGTATGATTGGGTTAAAAAACTATGGCTGTAATTGAGTGTTCATGAGAGAAAAATTAAATTAGTAAGGTCTGTTTCTTTCCCATCTCTTCCATTTTTCTACAAAACAAGGTGAGCTGAGGAGCAAAAGATGTTCTTGTTGATGCAGCAGTAATGTAGGCAAATCTATAATAAACTGTTGAAAGGAGGCTTGAACAAGTCAGCTCATGCTGAAGGTCTCTTGGTTCATCATTGAACATCTGAAGAATTTCACTTTGGGTGGGAGAGTTTATTGATCCAGAGGATTACTGTAGGTGGAAGACTGGAGTAACTGATGGTAGCAAGAAGAAACATTTACCTTTTTCCTGTTGTTAGGGTCCTCTCTCAATTTCCACCATCTTTGAAATAAGATAGAGAGTGACCTTGCAAAGGCATCAGCCAGTTCTCTCAACACCTTCTCCTGTTAGGTCCATGGATGAGAAAAATATCTCCATAAAGCATAACTTGTTACACAATTAGAATTAATCTAGAAAAAAATATTAACATTCTAACAAACAAATTAGCAACAAGAATCATGGCCAAGCCTAGAAATATTGGTTTCTTTCCTTTTTATCCAGTTTCTTCAATGTCAGCAAGAATTACATGATTCTATGGCTAATTCCATGTCTGTGGCCATCATTTTTTTTCTTTCTCATTGAAAACTACTTACGAATATCAATCCATATGATATTTGATGCTCTTCTCTCTGCTAAGATACTGTGAATTGCTACAGTGAAGAGATACAAGCAGAAACAGAGAACTTGGTACTTTAACATCATCTGAATTTCCCATGATGTAATGAATTTTCTTTAATCTCTGTTTTATTTTCTGATGCAATAGCTTCTTATGCTTCAACTTCATTCACTCTCTCTCCAGAATAAATTCTACTAAGAAATTACAGTTCAGAGCATAGCAATTTTATTTTATTTTTTAAATTGAAGATTTTTTCAGGAGATTGTATGTAATAAAAGAAAAACTCATTCTCTGGAAAATGTATATTCCATGCATCTGAGGCTCAATATGAAACATAATCAGAATGTCAGGATTCCAAGGTCAATTTGTTAGTTTATTAGTAAAAGCAAATAACAACATTTTATGTACAGAAAACACAAAATTTACTTTAAGAAAAAGTCCATAATGCTTATCTCATATCATAGATCTACCACAAATGTCAATGCTCAAGGATGATCATTTATATCCTCACTTTCATGTCTGTGTATTGAAGCTACTGACAGACAAATCCACGTGTTGTAAAGGATCTTCTTGCCAGTTTGATTGTGATGTGAGCATTGACTTAATTACTTATTTTTACTTATTTATTTTATAATAATTCCATTAGTGCAGGTGAACTATGCAAAATGTTCATGACAAGTGGATGATTTTCTAAACAGGATTGGGGAGGAGAGAGTAGAGACTCACAGAAATGCCAAAACTGGTAGTCTCTGCCTGAGTGCTGTAATGAGAAAGTTAGGATAGTTAATCCTTTTACTAGCACATATGGAATTCATCTGTAAACTACTAGGTGTTTCAGTGACTTTCCTTGCTAATTTTAAGCATTTTTTTCCTTTTTTTTTTTCTCTCTGAACACACTGTCGTCTAATCTGCAAGCAAATAATTTACATTTGTGAGATATGCATTAGCATTAATCATTCACCTCTCTAAAATCCTTGGTTCATAATAATTTTAAAACCCAAGGAATGTTACAATCTCTAACTTAACCTTACCTAAATAAAAACCATTGTTTTCTTGTGGTTTAATACCTTAAAACATATTGAAGGAAATCAAGGTATCATAACAGCAGTCCCCACAATACAGGCACAAGAGGATAGCAGAAGAATGAGTCCTTGGAAGCCAAAATTACTTGAAGCTTAGCATTTATAAAGGAGATGCAGCACATCCTATTCTCAACATTCCTAGCTCCTTCTCTGATACCTTCTGTGGGAATAACCCTCCTTCCCACAGAAATCAGCTAAGCATCTTTGTTAATCTAACCAGAGAAATTTTTAAACCCTCTCTACTATAAAAATATAGCTCTTGCTTAACTAATGTATTTTTGTATAGGAAGGAATACTTATGTCACTAATACACAGTACACCAGTTACATCCTTAGCAAATGGTAAGACAGTTCAAGAATGTGACTATAATCTATTCATTACAGTTAATTGCCAGGCTGACTAGAAACTATAAAGAACTAAGCATCTAATAATCATGATCTAATAAGGTGAGAGGTTTTTTTTTTTTTTTTTTTTTTGTATCACAATCAGATATTTATAGCCAGGTTTACTTTAATTGCAGTATAATTCTCATTCAAAGTATTTTCAACATAAGCCCCTCTAGTATTAAGTCTCATGCAGAACATTTTTGATTACCATGTCCCTTACAGCTATCCCACTAGCAGTGATATTTCTAAAACCCTTAGAGTGAGGGGTTTTCTTCACCTGTCATAAACAGGTGAAGGAGCTGTAGAGAGGGGATGAACTACAAGGAACAATGTCCTCCCAGTGAAATGCAGGCGAGCATCTGGTTTTTCAACATGCAGTATTTTTGTTTCTCTGAAACTTTTCTTTGTCGCCGTGCAACACACTTAACTCTGATTATGTAAATAAAAGAACTGTAAAGTTGAAATTGCTTCTAACATTATCCCGTTCAAAATGTTCAGTAGATTTCCAAACATCTACAAGGTCTGAAACATAAGCACCTTAAAATTGACATTGTTTAAACCATAATAAACATTTCCAGGAGAAAAAAAAGATAAGTACAATCTACATGTAACTCTTAATTTTTTTTATGACTACCAACCTCAATGTAAGCCTACTAAATTGTTCTGGTAACATGCTTTGCTCTTTCTTTTTTTTCAACAAAATTGTTTAAATGTGAGTGTGATTATAATGTGAAAATGTGTAAGTTTAAATAGAAAGGGGTTATTTGCTTGGCCACAACTACAATAGTTCTCTTGCTTTCATTAGCTGACCAATATATTTACGAGCATTTAAGGTTATAATTTTATTTATGTATTTATACAAGTTAAATGTGAAAGTTTTCATTTATTGATCCATGGACACCAAATTTAACAGATTATCTTTCTCTCTCCATTGTCAACTCTCACTCTTTTTTTCAGAAATTGTATTGCCAGGCTGCAGAAGTTTCACTGTTATCAGATACCACAGTTCACAAAGTTCCACAAATATATACAAAAATACCTCCTTCATCTCTCTGTCCCTTTCCCTTATATTTATCTCTTTTTCCAAACACTTTATACACTTTAGTGACTCTTTTTTCCTTAGAGGCAGGTGAGAACTTTTTCAGAAACATGTTTTCACAGGGAAATGTATAAAGTAATTTAGAATTAAACATGTTTTCAAAGGAAATTGTTTCAAAGGTAAAAGCTATTCTAGATTTGATTAAGTCTTTAGTCTATAGAGCAATATTGCTATCACAAACCCACTTTGAGATTCTTTAGTGGGGGATTAAAGAAAATGCCTTTGGAATTAGGATAGATACAGACTTTTCATGTTAAACATTTAATAAATTTGTGGATGTTAGTTATGTACTTGTTTGAGAATAAATTTGATAAGTTTTCTACTTCTTGAATTTCTCTGGTTGCATTTGGGTTTCTGCATCCAACTTTTAAAAATGTTAGATTTCTATTCAACCACCAGTTTTCTAAACTACCTTTAGCCTCATACATACTTTGTCTATTTTACTTGTGATTTTCCATTCTCTTTTGAAAGGATTGTGTTGTGAATGTACACAAGTGTCAAAGGAAACATACTATTCTATGTGAATAAATGTATATTTTGTAATAACATCTTAGATTTGAGAAAAGTAAATTATTTTTTTTTTTACAGAAGCTTGTCTACTTTTATCTTTCACATGTTTATGTTGTTCCCCACAAATAAAATAAGGACTAAATAAAGAGTAAAAATTGTATATGTATTTAAATTATCATATTAAAGTATTTTAGTAACTCAAGAACCAGATCCACTGTAGTAATTCAAATATTGAAGTGGAATGAATTCTGAAATGAAGATACTTGAAGAATATACAAATGAAGAAAAAAGAACACCCTATACTGTTACAAGGAGACATATCTATCTTTAGAAGTTAGTTTGGTAGTCATATTAAAGCTGAAATCTTCATTTACTTTAGCAAGAACACACACTTTCTTAAGTTCTAAATGTATTCATCCACCTACAGAATATTAGCACAAGATACTAATGACAAAAAGCTTCTGAGGGGAACTCTGACTGTCCTCAAGTTTTAGGTTTTCCTTGAATTTTCAATCCAGAAAAACAAAATAAAATAAAACAAGGACCTGGTAACCCATCAAACCTACAGCCATCCTAATTTTACTGTATATACTTGCTTCTTCAATGATCTATCAGCAGTCCTGGCTAACTGGGGAGGTCCCAGTTCACTGGAAGTTAGCAAATGTGATGCTCATCTACAAGAAGGGCCGGAAGGAGGATTGGGGAACTGTAGGCCTGTCAGTCTGACCTTGGTGCCAGGGAAGATTATGGAGCAGATCATCTTGAGTGCCATCATGTGGCATGTATGGGACAACCAGGTGGTCAGACCCAGTCAGCATGGGTTTATGAAAGGCAGGTCCTGCTTGACTAACCTGATCTCCTTCTATGACAAGGTGACCCACTTAGTGGATGAGGGAAAGGCTGTGGATGTTGTCTATCTGGACTTTAGTAAAGCCTTTGACATGGTTTCCCCCAGCATTCTCCTGGAGAAACTGGCTGCTCATGGCTTGGATGAGTATATTCTTCTATGGGTAAGACTGTCTGGATGGCTGGGCCCAAAGAGTTGTGATGAATGGAGTAATATTCAGTGGGCAGCAGGTCACAAGTGGTGTTTCCCAGGGCTCAGTATTGGGGCCAGTTCTGTTTAATATCTTTATCAATGATCTGGATGAGGGGATGGAGTGCACCCTCAGTAAGTTTGCAGATGACACCAAGTTGGGTTGGAGTGTTGATCTGCCTGAAAGTAGGAAGACCCTGCAGAAGGATCTGGACAGGCTGGATCGATGGGCCAAGGCCAACTGTATGAGATTCAACAAGGCTAAGTGCCGGGTCCTGCACTTGGGTCACAACAACCCCATGCAATGCTACAGGCTTGGGGAAGAGTGATGGGAAAGCTGCCTGGACAAAAAGGACCTGGGGGTATTGGTTGACAGGCAGCTGAATATGAGCCAGCAGTGTGCCCATGTGTCCAAGAGGGCCAGTGGCGTCCTGGCTTGTATCACGAATAGGGTGGCCAGCAGGACTAGGGAAGGTCTTTTCCAACCTAAATGATTCTATGATCCTATAATTCTATGATTCTTCTTTGATTCTTCTTTGATTATTTCCTTCTGCCATATTAGAACACATGATGACCAATATCTGTGATGAAATTCTTTTGTCTCTGTACTTTTTTGGAGAACTGTATAATCTTTCATGTCTCTTTTCCATCAAACACTATCAAAGGATCAGTGGTCCTTTATCTCTGACAAATTCAATTTGTCAGTAGTGGATACATCTCCATATTATTTGGAGCCTACTTTTTCATAAATCTATTTCTTATCTTTGCCTTGTGATAATAACATAAAACATAGATCATACAGATATTCAGAGGCTTTGGAGAACAAGTACTTTGGAGAGTTACAAACTCACTAGTTTTGGGTCTATAGAGAGGTTTTGAATCTCCAGCTTGATGCTGTAGCAAATGCTGAATGCATACTCCTGTGGCATTATACTGCATGAGAGGTTGCTACTACTGCTGCTATCACTAGCAGATGAACTGGAGGATGAAAGAAAGAGGGAAAACAGAAAGAAGCAGAGTGGTGGCAGCAGGTGCTGCTTCCCAGTTTTCCATCAGTTTTCATTGGGAGCAACAGCCACCTCCCAAATATTGTAGGGTCACTTCCTGCTTAGGCAGCTGTCCTCTATTTTCTCAGGAGAGGAAAGAAATTAGGCTGTACAGAAAGGTCTGCTTAAAAATGGAAGAAATCACTAATGTCATTTATAACTCCATTTGCCAGAAAATTATACATTTCTAAGTCCGAAAAAACAGCAGGAGGAAGAAACAGTTTGTGTTACTTAAACTACTTCAGAATTGAAAATCCACTACAACAGAGTAATCACAGAAGTTTGTGACAGAAATGGTGACAGACCTCAACTCTCATATGGTCTAATGCTTGTACTTTGACCCCAGTCCTCTGTCTTTTTCATGTTCTGTGAAGTGACTACTACGACTCCGTTATTAAACTATATATAAGGAAAAAACACAGTGTAGTGACAGTATATTTTCTGACTAAATGAAAAAATAAATACCCACAAAAACTTTACTCCATCTTTAGAATCATTCTTAGTATGGTCATGTTTGTTAAGAACTTTCTAAATAGTAAAAAATGTTTGACAGTAATAAAAGTTTATATTAAAAATTTGAAATTGAGATAATTTTAGTAGAATGGATAATGGGGTGACAGACATTAATTACCCTGTAGAGGAAGAAATTACCAAGGATCACAAAAGTCACAAAAAACCTAATAAAAATGGCTTAAGGAGTCAATTGAGATTTCAAGAAAAAAACATATTCCTGCAACAAACTATGTTGCAGAGCATTGCAAGCTATACTGTCAAATTCGGCATAAAAGGTAAGTTAATAGTCTAAATTTGAACAAATATAAAGATAGCAGTATTGCAACAATGTGAAAATGTTTTTACATATACCTAAAAGCCTGATATGATTGTTGTGGTTTAACCCCAGCCAGCAACCTAGTACCACACAGCCACTCACTCGCTACCCTCCCCCAGTGGGATGGGGGAGAGAATTGGAAGGGTAAAAGTGAGAAAACTTATGGGTTGAAATAAGAACAGTTTAATAATTGAAGTAAAATAAAGTAAAACAGTGGCAATAGTAGTAGTAGTAGTAGTAATACTAATAATATAATAATACACAAAGCAAGTGATGCACAATACAATTGCTCACTACCTGCCAACCGATGCCCAGCCTGTCCACGAGCAGTGATTGCTGCCCCCTGGCCAACTCCCCCCAGTTTATGTACTGAGCACGACATTGTATGGTATGGAATAGCCCTTTGGCCAGTCTGGGTCAGCTGTCCTGGCTGTGCTCCCTCCCAGCTTCTTGCTGGCAGAGCAGGGGAAGCTGAAAAGTACTTGACTAGTGTAAGCACTGCTTAGCAACAACTAAAACATCAGTGTATTATCAACATTATTCTCATCCTAAATCCAAAACACAGCACTATACCAGCTACTAGGAAGAAAATTAACTCTACGTCAGATGAAACCGGGACACGATTTAGATTTGTTTCTGTATTCTGAAGGTGTTAAATACATTATCAGTAAAAAAAAAAAAAAAAAAAAAGAAAGATATTCATTACCTGAACGTTGTGCCTTTTAATTTAACTATGTTCAACTAAGTGGAACTCACTGCATATACATGTATGAAATACACATTGGCAGAATAAAAAATAATTACAATGCTAAAGATTTACAAACATTTATTTGCATTTTACTAATGATGTAGCAATAGAAAAGTAGATGTGTAAGTTTTAAAAGATCACAAACAATTTTGCCTGTTGAAATGTTTCAAAATAAGGATAACGGTTACTTGAAAATAACATTTAGAGACATTATGAATACATCAAAATATTGTTTTGAAGCAGGAAAAATTTGTTCAACAGACTTACTGTTATATAACAAGCAGTGATAAAAGTGAAAGAACCTTTGTATCCAGCACAGACCATCAAATGCTGATACTGACAACAGCAGCAGAAAAGGCAAACTGAGGTGCTTTTATCTCAAACATGAACATCAGCTGCCATAATGCAGAAATGAAAGTAACTCTACACAATCTACAAGGGGATCTGTCAATTGGCAAGATCTGCAAATGCCAGTTGGACTGGAAAGTCAAGTGGTGAATTTTTTTCCAATTTTCTGAGTCAATCACACACTGGCTATACTCCTACATATGTATTTAGTACATAGTGTATCATTCAAAAATTCTCTTGAAATCTATTTTTACCAGAAGCAGACTAGCATTTATGATACTTTTAAACATTCTTCCTAAAAGCAGTTCTAATTTAAAGGCTAGTGTAAACAAATAAGGTTTCAGAATAAGAATAAAAAATGGCTGATAAGCTTTCTTGTAAGTATTAAAGAGAAGAAAACACAGATGTAGGGATTTGCTGAACTCTATAAAACTTGAGACTTCATTTATTTCTTAGTAGCAATACTTTCCCAACAATTCAGCCCATTTGTTTTAAAATTCTCTGCTTTGTGACTGCATCTGAAACATTTTCAGTTTTTGTTTTGCATTTGTTCTTTTATTTGTTTTCTGTATAACAGTACAAACACTCATGCACACAGGAAACAAACTAACATTGTATGAACAAACATAGATTTGACATTTTCTGCTTTTTCAATGTCTGTGAAATGAAACAAACTCGAATACATAATTTCTTCATGTAACTTTTCCAGTTATTGTTTTGGGTTAATTTCTTTCGTTTGTAAAGTACTTTTCAACAATTTTAAGAATCTGTAACTTCAGTAATTCTTTTCTTCTCTTCTTAATATTCAGTAATTTTACTCCAACAAATCGGTGCCCAGTGAACTACTTACATCAGCAGTGAGTATGAATAGAGATATCCTGGAAAGTGTGGTTGTCACTGGGATGACTTCTGGATGTAAATAAGTGGAAGTAACTGCCTGTCCGCATTGTTCTTTCTTCTTTGGATATCTTGTTCTGTCAGAGGTCATGCTGTCCGCTCCTTTGCTTCAGTATGTGTCAACTGCTGGGTCAGCTAGACATAGACCTCGTCTTCGAAAGATTGCATGTTATTTGCCTCAGCATATTCCTAGTCTTAGAAAGACTGTGAACTATTGTTATTGGAGCATGCTGCAAAAATTCTCCTGACTGATTCAAAAAACAGCAGGGTGATGGCAATTTTCAACAGTTTATGCCTCATCAAAACCTACGCACAATCTCTTGCAACAAAGGAAAGGTACTTTATGCAAGTTTTGCCTTTGCTGAATTTAAAGGATTTGCTATGGAAAGACCCAACAGGTAGTAAAGCAGTCTCAAACAATATCATTAAAATATTTTATAATGTCTCTGTTCTCCAAAATATGTTAGGGCAACATAGTTCGTGGGTTGTACATATGTATAAATTCATGTACGCAATATAAGTTCATGGTTGTATGTACCAGTTGTATGTATTCATAAAAAGTTTACTTATCAAAAAAGCATTAATTTTGCGTGTAAGAGTACTTCCATGAGTTCAACCCTGTGGGATGGCACCTATCAGGGAGGACACGGCCATCCCTGCTCCCAACCCAAGAGAGCCGCCAGCGTGCACTGCATGCTCTACCTTTTTAGGTACCTACTTTTGGATAGGATTCTTCCCAATATTAATCTGGAGTTGAATCTCATAATTTGCACCTAAAGTAGATGATGGAAAGGGACAACTTTTCAGAGAGCGGGCAATGTAGGTCTGTTTTAAATACCTTACATTACCATATTGACAGGACAATTGTACCTCCTGCTTCTCTGGCTGAGATCTTAAAAATATTTTGGAGAGTTGCAAAGGACCGATAGAAAAACGTGGTTTTTGTCTCGACATTGCCGCCGTAGCGCCATCCAGCGTCGCGCTTCGAAAAGACCACCTTCTCCACAGTTTTGAGAACAACAACCTCGTGCGCCTGCGCACAGACTAAAGGCGCGAAAAGAGCCGAGGCGGGGTCAAAAAAGGCGAGAAAAGAGCAGAGGCAGGGACAGCACATCCGTGGCGAACCGCACGTATGCATGTGTGATCCGCGCATGCGTGAGCCCCTATATAAGGAGCACACGTGGCCCTCGGTGCGGTGGCGGCGCGTGAGAGATCACATCTTCTGTTTCTGGACGCTCAAGCCTTTCCCCCCCCCCCCCGGCTTCGGTCCCCGACGAAGCCTGAGGCCACCGGAGACCCAGCAGAAGATCGTCAGGACCCGAGGTGGTGGTGGTGGTAAACTTCTCCTTCTCTTTCTTTCTCTCTCTCCCCTATTCTTTTCCCCTCCTTCCTCCCTCTGTTCTCTTCTCCCCTCAAATAAAAGTGAAAGGTTGTATGACATCTGACCGATTCCAGCGTCTTAATCTCGTCCTTGGGATCGTATTGAAACCTCCCCCGACATTGGATCGGGACAAGAGTGAACTATTTATCATTTTAAAGACAGACAGCAGTAAATGAATAGGATGGCTCAAATAATTTTATTACATTTGTTTATTTTCATTTCTCAGGATTTTAAAATTATTTTCAATTTTGTGTTGTTTTTTTTTTTTCTACTCCCAGTTCCCCAAGTTATGTGAATATCTAAGAACATAAATACTATATTATTCAAGTGGCAATTCATGCTTTGGGTTTTTTTTTTAAAGAACCCTAAACTATTCAACACCAGAAACATACGATAAAATACCTAAAGCACAATGAAATTAAAGCAACTTTGTTACTCTTTAGCAATATGACTGTATGCAGCTCATATACTTGCCATATTTATATTGTCTCCAACCTGGACTAGGCTGTAGAAAATAGCTAGAAATAGAGATGTAAATAAAATTATATTTCTATCTACAATTATATATAATAATAAACCAGCTTTCTGGACAGCTGTTGCATCTGTGAAGTTATTCTAAAAATAACATGAAAATTGAGCAAAGGTAGTTTTGCTGAATAAAGCAATTTAGCTGAAGATCACAGGCTGTATCAGAATTTTTCAAAACTCTACAGAACTATATGAGAAGTTAAGTATAAGATAAGGCAGAAGTAGTGTTCCTGCTGAATGAATGATTGAGCACTACACTGTGGCAATAAAGCTTGGACCTCATTTTTCCAATACATTGTCCTTAACACTAACATATCTTGAAAGGGCTTACACTATTGTAAACCAGAAATCATATAATCCATAGAAAAAATGCTGGGACTAGCTTCAACTATTTTTAAAATAAATATGTTTATAATTGTTAAACTTCTATACTGAAAGGCAATTAAAAATATTTGTTACCAATTTTAGGACCAGAGGTAGACAGACTTCAAAGACTCAAGAGAGAGAGACTCTCGCTCTGCAGTTCTTAGATGCCAAGATCTTATATTGGCATGGAATAACAACTTATTGTAGTCCATTTCAAAGGCACCTGAGTTAGCTTTGAATGAGGTAATTTGAGGAAAGTAGCATAGTTATAGCAGCATGATATTCCATCCAAGATAAAACCTTAATTCAAGTGAGCTCTGTAGCCATATGTAATAAGAGGTATAAGGAACTGATTTCCTAGGTGTATAATGACAAATTTTAGACAGAAATAAAGGACAACAATATAGAAATGTGATATAATGTTTTATTTTAAAAGGCATTTTAAAGAAACATAATTTCCCCCAGCATATCCTTTTTTTCCAAAAGAGCACATTTCAGCGTCTCTCCAATACAAAATTCTGTTATTTTATGTTTCAAGGTTGTTTCGGGTTTTTTTATTTTATCTTTTTTTATTTAAAATGGTAGTTGTGAAAAGCTCCCAGGAGAATATTAGCTTTTCAGCCTCCTTATTAAAATTTACTTGCATGTGAGAGAGTCTTCCTGGTTTTGTCTGTTATGTTTCAGGTACATATAACACTAGTGCATGAAATTATCTTTTAAGTCTTCAATCAAATCACATCAAGATAAAGTGCAAGTGGAACTAACTAGAACATCTGAAATAGACAACAGAGGCTTGATCATTTAGAAAGAGAAAATCACCCCCATTCTCCCCAAGAAAACTTAACAAAACACTGAGATTACTTCAATTATCTGTTTAGGTTTCAGCGAATCATATCCTGGAAACACATTTCTCTTAAATGCCAATGATGGGTTGAGCTTGTCTGGCTGCCAGGTTTCCGCCAAGCTGCTCTAACAATCCCCCTCCTCAACAGCCTATGGAGAGAAAATAAGATGGAAAAGCTCATGGGTCGAGTTAAGAACAGTGAGATCACTCATCAGTTACCATCATGGGCAAAACAGATTTGGCTTGGGGAATTAATTTAATTTATTGCCAATTAATAACAGAGTAAGATAGCAAGAAATAAAAAACAAAACTAAAAGCACCTTCTTCCCACCCTTCCCTTCTTCCCAGGCTCAATTTCACTCCCAACTCTTCTACCTTCTCCCCACCCTGAGTGGCACAGGGGGATAGGGAATGGGGGTTGCAGTCAGTCCATAACCCTTTGTCTCTGCTGATCCTTCCTCCTCACCCTCTTCCTCTGCTCCAGTGTGGGATCCCACCCATAGAATTACAGTCCTTCATGACATTCGCCAATGTGAGTCCTTCCTACAGGCTGCAGTTATTAACCTAACACCACCAAGTCCACCACTAAACCGTGTCCCTAGGCATCATATCTACACACCTTTTAAATTTCCAGGGATGGGGACTCAACTACTGTTAGGTTAATGCTTGGACTCAATGATCTTAAAGGTCTTTTCCAACCTAAACAATTCTATGATTCTATCGTACACAGGTCATATACTTTATTTTCAGTATAGGTTAGGACAATGACATCCTGAAAATTAGCTTTGCACTTCTAGGATGGTAGTAGAAAATAAGTTTCATTTCTCACATTCAAATTCAAGTCTCATATGTTTCAGGGGGGGAAAAAAAAAAAAAACAACAACCAAAGAGAAACAAATTAAAATCCACTACAGGTCAAAGATTTAAATCAGTGTATTGTATGTAGTACTGGAAAAAAGAAAAAGTAAATAGATGTATTGTGGAGATTATTAATTTGCTTGTTAACACTTTTCCCTGTCTTCTTCTCATCCCAGTTGTGCACTTCCCAAGTCTAGGTGTTGGATCCCTCCATGGAAGTTTCATCAGAAAACAAAATCAATTTTTGATTCCACACTTTCTTTCAATAAAAGAACTTTGGAGTAAAACACTAATATGAATTGTTGACAGATTTGACATATGATGAAGCCAAATTAATTTTGTTCTGCAGCCATTTTGACTTATTAGTATGTTATAAATTTTATTTTTAGAGTAAGCACCCATGAAAAGTGGATATGCAGTGCTTTTTATGCTTTCATTTCTTATGTTTTTATTTTTTATCTTTAAATGAAGCATTTTTTAATCTGTTCATGACTGACAAGTGTTCTCATCCTGCTATAAAGTTCTCATGGAGTTAGTACGGAGGAACATTTCAGTAAAACATTTTCTTTAATTTAAAGTCATCAAAATAATTTTAAAGATTACTTTTTACATGTTTTGCCAAGTGCATTGTGATATGTTTCATGTATATGCTACTAAATACGTAATACAAAGTTGTCATAGTTATGATTCATCATGCAGGATCTCCGGGCAAATTTTGGATTTGTAATCAAGAGCCATTCCCTTCATTCAATGTGCTATGCTGTCTCTATTGTATCAATGTTCTGTAGTATGATGGGATTCTCACAAGCATAAGAATGGGGAAGAGCTTTGCTCTGGGCTGTTTACAGTGATTTTTCTGTACTTCATCTTTCATTATTAACATAATCTCTAGAAGAGAAATTTGTAAGCCCTTTTTTATGACTACCATCTTATAGGTGTCATCGTAATTAAGTTCTTAGTTGTTCTTTTGGACATGGTTCACTAATGGAAAGATGTTAAACAAAACATGGTATACATTTACAGGCATAAATTATTTCCCTTTTGCTTTGTTTTTTTGTTGTTTTTTTTTTTTTCTTTTTGAAACAGTTTGAGAGAACAGTACTTGAGAAATATTTAAAGTACTGAATTCCCTCTGTGTTACAGAGTGCTAAAAGTGAAATGTGCTTTGGGCTTATTTTTTTCCAAGAAGTAATTAAATGTTTATTTTGAAGATTTTTAAGCTGAGGGCTTTTGATCTGTTAAAGATCTTTGATGATTATGAAAGAATTTGTCACCACTGAGTTTGTAGTAGCTCTCCAACTGTGTATCTGCAATTTCTGATAAACTTATTGGACTGTCTTTGTAACACTCCTGTTCTTATTCCATGGTAATTTCTTTTGGTCAGTGTCCTAATAGTAGCTGCTGGTAATTTTAAATATCAAAAGCTAAAGTAACATGCGACTCAGCTGATTAATTTCAAAAGAACTTGCTTACAACTAAAATAAACTCAGTTTAAAGGATGTCCCATTCATGGAAAAACTTCAGCTTGTATTTTGGCTGATGCTTATTCAAGAGAGCACTTCACTTCCAACAGCATAAAATACATGAATTATGCCTTCTTGTACTGACGTGCGGAAACAGACTCCACAACCCGTAAGGTTGTAAAGTAGGTATGTTTATTCAGCGCTGGGCAGCACGGGGGGGGGGGGGGGGGGGGGGGGGTCATCCCGCCAAAGTCGTGCGCACATATGCGGTGGCTTGTCCTGGATTTATACAATAAAGTGTTAGATATACATAAGGTTTCCCAATACGCCTGTACATATGCATGACCTGTCCCCGCTTCGTATTAAAATTAGCCCCAAGAGGTCGTTTCCATAAACCCCTCCCAACTGCACTTGCGCGGTGCCTCCTGGTGGTGGTCCTAGGGGGTCGTGGGGATGAAGGCTGATGACTCTTCTTCGTCACCGCTAGTAACCCCTTGTTCTTGCGCAGACTCAGTTGCTCCTTGACTCTTGTCCAAACTGCAGGGTCGGTTTCAGCTGGTTTTTAGGACAAGTTTCTGTTCTTATCAGGAGCTGTCCTTCGCTGAGAGATTACAAGACTCTTTACTTCAATCATTTTGTACAATAGTTAAACTTTTATAGTTACACCCTAAAGCCCCTTTTCAGTACTGGGGCATTGTTGCTTCCATTATATAGCCATTGTAAGATGCTCTGATGAAGAAGTCATGCTGTCCTGATTTTTCAAGTATAACATTTGAATTTCTAAGCTGACCATCAACAGCTGTACTTTCTGCATGGATGGTTAGCACAGGAACATATAAAACTGTTGGGAAATCCAATCTCCTGTCAGAAAGTACAAGGTATCATGGAGCATGTTTAATGGGAACCTTGCTAGTTTTACATATACATTAACGTAATCCACCTAAAAATGTTTTTACTAATGTTTTAATGATTAAAGTGAATTATGCTGGCTGAAAGGGCATCTCTGTTCCTACCATCTGTAACGTAACTGAGTGTGCTATTATTCTAATTTGTGTTACCAAGTCAGTACCTTATTGAGGTTTCTGTCACTAGCCAATAGCCATAAACTGGATTATCCACTGTATCAATGTTATATGGCATTTATCCAGCCACTTACTTCTATAATCCTTACCGAACTACTTCTATATTAGAAAGTAGAATGGGTTAAGAGTATAATAGTGAAATCCTAGAGCTTTGCAGATTGGTGGGGATTTTTTGTTGGTTTTGTTGGTTTTTTTTTTCCTATCTACCATTTAACTGTTTTTCATGTCCCTCCTTACCTTCAGATAAATAGAGATGACTTATTATTTAGTGTCTGGCATAAAGATTAATTTTCAAGAAAAGCACGCATTGCCTGAATCAAAGGTCAAAGTCTTGGGAGAGTCCTCCTGAGACACCAAGCCCCTCTTCTGTCATTGCATAATCATTACATAACATTTTAATCTAATTTCTCAAATTTACAAGTCCAATTAAAAGAACCTCTCAGTATCCTGCAGCCACCTTTCTTCCTTAAAAGGCTCATTCAGACTTTTTTCTGACATCATTCCTGGTCAGACTGTAACTAAAAAATAACTGTTTTTCTTTGTCTTTCTAGGTAACTATCTTTTGTTGACTGTGAATAACCTTATAAATTAACAGAGAAGAGAAGGAATATCATACTGCCCAATACTTTTGGTTTTTTTCTCTTTTCTACCAGCATTTTCTGTTGTTCTTGGCTTGGAACAGAAGCAGCTTCATCTCACTAGTCACAGGTTCTACTTACCTATCTAAATAAGAAATATATCTATATCTATATCTATATCTATATCTACTTATTTTTGCTTTTTTCATTGCTTCTAAATCTAAGTATTATACTTTTGTAAAAATCTACATTTTAATAAAAATAAAAATAAACATATGGTTAATATTTACAAGATGGGAAGAATTTTGTCAGTAGAGGGTGAGGAGTTGAAGTTCACAAAATTCAAACATTTTGCGAGTACTAAGAGTCTTATAACAAGCAACAGGAACCACAAAGCATTATGTGAAATTCCAGAAGCGCAAAGAAAATGAAATTTTCTTATTTCTGATTTCTGTTGTGATATTTGAGTGTCTGACTAAAGTAAAAGAAAGATGAACTCTTTTTTAAACTCTGTTTGAACTCCTAATGAACAGTGTTTTGTTAGTAATTAGGGAATGATCCAATAAGCTTTGGATGAGTTTCCAAAAATGTAGGAGAGAATTCAACATGTCTTGTTAATTTGAGGTATATTTTATGTAGTACTGAGCCTATTGTTCATCAGGATCATACAGACGATATAAGTAATTTTAAAGTACACGAACCACAAAAGCCTGCACAGTATATTAAATTATATTAAACATATTGATCTACTGCTGAAGGGGAAATACTTTTTCTGACCATGTTCTTACTCTGGATTAATAGAAAGTAAGGTTCTGGTCTTTTGGTCCTCACAGAACATCTCCCCATTCTAAGTGAGTGCTCTAAAATCCGTACTTAAAAGACATGTACCTTATTAATAACACATAATCTGGATAACTCACCACCCCACCAGAAGTTTCTTCAAAGGACCTTGTTCTGTAAAGTTCCCTTCTGAAGTCTCTCAATATAATCTTGACCATATCAAGGATGCTTACTGAGGCATAACTCAAGTTTTAGGTTCTTGATTCTTCACAGTGGGGATTTGGGTTTGTTTTCCTTTTCTCCTCAAAGCTTATGGGCATAGGAGTGAATCATGTTTTCATGTCCTCTTTTTATATGAAGGAAAGAAATTACTGTTGTGCACCCTTAGTGGTTCACAGTATGATGCAGAAGCAGTTCTTGGTGTGTTAGTGTAGACATAGTTTTTGCTCTCCTTTGCTAGGAAGACTAGTCTCAGAATTTAAGTTTCTTAAGCAGTGTAACTGTCCGTCAGATTTTGTTCAGACTGGGACTAGAAAATCCATTGGGATATAAAAAATATTTCCACAATAACAGAGACACAGCAATCATGTCAAAAAAAGTCTGCCAGAACTTAGAAAACATTGTTCCAGAGGAGACCATGATAATTTATTAGACAGCTCTCTAAATATAAATCAGCACTGAATGCACAATATCATTTCTGTTTTATTTGCTTTCCAAGTTATTGATGGAAAGAAAGCTTGTGTTTGAATGACAGTTAAGATTTTTAATGTTGATGTAAAGGAAAGATACTATTCAAGAATATTTTAATGAGCTTATCATCCAAGTATGCCCTCTTATTATATTTTGAAAATCCAAGACAATTAATACTTTTTTAAAAAAGACATTAAAAAAAAAAAGTGAGAGAGAAAAAGTATAAAGTATGGACTAAGTTGCTATAAATAATTTTAACTAGTTGTCAGATTTACTAAGGTCTTTAAATGATATTAAGACTATTGAGTTTGATGATGGCTGTTTAAAATATAACAAATACAGTTCTTGAGCCATTTTGCTTCCTGATTATGAATCTCTAAATGTCCTTCTAACTAAAAGCTGTAGGGGAAGGAGGGAGCTTACCATATGGCTCTACATGTCACTGTTATTTATGTTAAATTCAAAGGAAGACAGGAGGACTGATCATCTTTCTGAATAGCATACAGATGTATCACAGAAGATGATCCTCTAAATTTTTCTTAAGGTATGAGAAGGCTTGGACTTGAGCCTGTTTAACTTCAGTACTTATCATATTCCTGTGATCAGAATGTATAAAAAAGGATGACGATAAAACCCTTAGTAATACGTTCATTAATCCAGAGGTTATCCCTTTCTCTTACAATCCCCTCAAGCACTGATTCTGTCTGAATTTTAAACATGATGATCTTGGAGTCTGACCTAAGTCACACATTTTAAATTCAGTATATCCTGAATAATTCATAGCATTGATGTGCATTGATGTTTAAAATAAAAGAGAGAATGCTTAGGGCCATGGACCTCCTCTTCATAAATACACTGGGATTTCATAAATGTTAGTTGAGGACTCTGGTATCTGGACAGAAGAGTAGCCAACTCTAATTCCTGAGCTGCTCAGACATTTATCCCGAATCAAACTTTAGTGAACATTGCCTTGGTGTTGTACATGTGCTTGATCATATACCTTCTAAGCTTGCATGTCAGGTTCAGTAGCGTTTATTCACTATTCTGGTCATCTGAAATAACTATACAAAAATAATGATGAAGCCTTGAAAATTCCATTTTCATCTGTACATGAAGTACCATGGGAATGATGATATGCAAAACCAAAATTGTAGACAGAGTTTTCCCAGTTGTGGTTTAACCGAGCCAGCAACTAAGCACCACGCAGGTGCTCACTCTCTCCCCCTTGCTGGGATGGGGGAGAGAATCAGAAGAGTAAAAGTGAGAAAACTCATGGGTTGAGATAAAGACAGTTCAATAAATAAAGCAAAAGCTGTGCACGCAAGCAAAGCAAAACAAGGAATTCATTCACTACTTCCCATGGGCAGGCAGGTGTTCAGCCATCTCCAAGAAAGCAGGGCTCCATCATGCATAACAAATGCCATCACTCTGAACGTCCCCCCCTTCCTTCTTCTTCCCCCAACTCTATGTACTGAGCATGATGTCATATGTACATACAGACTGCAGAATGAGAGGCTGGAGAGTAGCCCAGTGGAGAGGGATCTGGGGGTTCTGGTCAACGACCATGTTGAACATGAGGCAACAGTGTGCCCTGGCAGCCAAGAGGGCCTACTGTGTCCTGGGGTACATTAAGCACTGTATTGCTAGCCAGTCGAGGGAGGTGATTGTCCCGCTCTACTTTGCACTGGTGCAGCCTCATCTTGAGTACTGTGTGCAGTTTTGGGCGCCACAGTATAAAAAGGATACAAAGCTGCTAGAGAGTGTCCAGAGGAGAGCCACAAAGATGGTGGAGGGCTTAGAGGGGAAGCTGTACGAGGAGCAGCTGAAGTCACTTGGTCTGTTCAGCCTGGAGAAGAGGAGACTGAGGGGAGACCTCATCGCAGTCTACAGGTTCCTCAGAAGGGGAAGAGGAGGGGCAGGCACTGATCTCTTCTCCCTGGTGACCAATGATAGAACTGGAGGGAATGGCAGGAAGATATGCCAGGGGAGGTTTAGGTTGGACATTAGGAAAAGGTTCTTCACCCAGAGGGTGGTGGAGCACTGGAACAGGCTCTCCCAGGAGGTACTCACGGCACCAAGCCTGACAACATTCAGGAAGCATTTGGACAATACCCTTAGACATATGGTGTGAATTTGGGGGTTGTCCTATGCAGGGACAGGAGTTGGACTTGATGACCCTTGAGGGTCCCTTCCAACTCAGGACATTCTATGATTCTGTGATATGGTATGGAATATCCCTTTGGTCAGGTGGGGTCAGCTGTCCCAGCTGTGTCCTCTCCCAACTTCTTGTGTACCCACAACCTACTCACTGGTGAGGTGGTGTGAGTAGCAGAAAAGGCCTTGACTCTGTGTAAGCACTGCTCAGCAATAACAAAAACATCCCTCTATTATCAACACTGTTTCCAGCACAAATCCAAACCATAGCCTCATAACTAGCTATGAAGAAAATTAACTGTATCGCAGCCAAAACCAGCACACCAGTGCATGAAGTCCACTGGAAGCTCTACCAGTGGCATTGGGTTGATGTTGACTAACAAGAAGTTTTGCTTGTGGTTATATAATTGTCCTGGTTTCAGCTGGGATGGATGGGAAGGGGGGTGGTGGTTAATGAGGATGTATTGGATAATGTGGGACCTGAGCATGATGTAAATGGTATGGAATAAGGGGTGGATACTCTCTGGTTTCATCTGGCATAGAGTTAATTTTCTTCTTGGTAGCCGGTATGAGGCTGTGTTTTTTTGGGTTTAGGATGAGAAAAATGTCGATGATACACTGAGGTTTTCGTTCTTGCTAAGTAGTGCTAAACTGTTGCTAAATAGGTGCTAAGTAGTGCCTGGGGGGGGGTGTGGGGGGGGGGTGTGGGGGGGTTAGGGGTGGTGGGGCTGGGAGGGGGCACAGCCCGGGGGGGCTGACCCAGACTGGCCAAAGCGCTATTCCATACCATATGACGTCATCCTCAGCATATAAGCTAGGGGAAGAAGAAGGAAGGGGGGGAGGGGGGACATTGAGCGTGATGGCGTTTGTCTTCCCAAGTAACCGTTACGTGTGATGGAGCCCTGCTTTCCTCTAGATGGCTGAACACCTGCCTGCCGATGGGAAGCAGTGAGTGAATTCCTTGCTTTGCTTTGTTTGCGTGCACATTTTTTGCTTTGCCTATTTAACTGTTTTACTTTATTTTACTTCAATTATTAAACTGTTCTTATCTCAACCCACGAGTTTTCTCCCTCTTACCCTTCTGATTCTCTCCCCCATCCCACCAAGGGGGGAGTGAGCGAGCGGCTGCGTGGTGCTTAGTTGCTGGCTGGGGTTAAACCATGACAATAGTACATATATTTTTGAAGCAGTCAGTGAAATGATGTCATTATCAGACAAACCCATCACTCTCAGTGAAGCCATACTACATAAAAAGTGTGACAGGGCATATGTATAAAATAATATAAAATAATTTTAAAGGTATTTTTTGTAAGGGTATGTTTAAGGAAAGAGCATCTACTCCCTTAATGTTATCTGATCAAGGACCTTGTCAAAATAGGGTAATAAGGAAAAGTGGGAAGCAAAACACACAGAGGCACAAACCTGATAAGGAAGACAATACCAAGAAACAAACTTGGTCAGATACATCAGTTGTTAAGGTTGTGTGGAGTGTGAGCATGATGTCAACAAGATCATCTGATTGAGGACCATTTAAAAATGACGTGATATGGAGAAGTGGGAGGCAATACACAAAGCATACAGAGACACAAACCTGACAACCAACAACAATGAAACCCTGACAGTTACATGAAATGATGGGCTATCAACAATCTGCAGGAATCACTTCAGAGAGAGCCAGCATGGATTTTCCAGCCAATAAGGATACCAGCCTGGGGATCCATGATGTTGATTTGATTCGAGTGTGCAAACTGATGAAGCAATGTGAAGGGGAAGCGTGGAGCAGGGAGGAACAGAGACGGGAGTAGAGAGAAAGGAATACAGAAGGGGCCAGTTGTGTGTAAAATGGGGTCAGTCAGTACACCTGTCTGATCACTGCAGTCTCTGCTGTCTTCTTATATCTTCTTATTAAATCTCTTCTTCATTATTTTTCTGCATAATCTCACTCTCTATCCCGTGTATGTGTGTGTGTGTGTGCTGCAAGGACTCCGTGTCAGCTGCTGGTGAGACCTGTATATGTGTGAGTGAAATTTGGTGCCAGCTACTGGAATCAGACCGGAGGTGTGGGTGCCCCTGACCTATGGTGTCAGCTACTGGAGCCAGTGGGGGTCTTTAACGCCCAGTCACTGGGGCAGGAATGGTGTGTGTCCCAAAACCAGCTACTGGGAGGGACCAGGGTGAGTGAGGCCAGTGAAGGGCTCAGTGCTGGCAGCTGGAGTGGGACCACAGGTCACAGTCCGTGTGCCTGATGCTGGCTGCTGGGGGGTGTGAGTCTGTATCTTCCCCAAACCGTGTGTATGTGTGGGAGGGGTATGTGTATTCACTGGCAAACTTCAAGGTGGACCAGCTGGCGAGTTGGAGGGCCATCACGGTGGCTAAAAGGGGCCAGGATCTCTGCAGGGATGGCAGGTGAGCACAGGGGCTGTGCCAATGCTTGTGGGATCCATGAATGTGTATGTGCTTGTGAACCTGGAAAGTGTGGTGTGTGTGCTGCACTAGTGACCTTCGGCCTCTGTCAGCCCAAGAGGAGGAGGGGACGTGCCTGTCTGGGCTCATGTCTGATGTGAGTCCTGTCTGTGGGTGCTGTTGAAGGCAACACTTTGTCTGTGGCAGTCTATGTGATCGGCTGTGTCGGTGTCCTCTGTGTGCATGGTTTTGTTCATCTTTTTTTTTTAAAGTATGACTTTATTTTCATATATGAAACAAAACCTGAGGTTAAATGATGTATTATGAGTGAAGTCTTAAGATAATTATTTTTATTTATATGGCATATGCACCATATATTTTTTTAACGTCAGCTGAAGAAGTGAAAACAATACCTGCATTGCAAATTTTATCACCTTCTGTTTTGTGAAATGAATTTAGAGAGTAGTAAGAAAAGAATAATCTCAGACTTGGTCCATTATCTGCAATGGAGGTAAGCAGCATAGAAGAGAGGTTTGACTACATACAGTAAGGTAGCTTAAAGCTCAGCTTTGCAATAGTTAGATCATGCTGCTTCTCTGTGCAAGCCAATCTTCCTACATTTTGTTACAATAGTATAAGGCTCCTAATGCAGTTGATTCTCAGCATAAGCTGGAAACATATTTTCACTTTTTCATGTTTTGCCCCTACAGGGACTGGAAACCAATATTCGTGATGTAAAAGCCTCTTGGCTCTTTTCTGTCATTCCTGGGCAATTGTGTCCTACCCTCTTTTTTTATTTCTGCAGTTTCTCTTTCCCCACCCCTGCAAAAAAGACTGAGGATTGCAAAGCTGTCAAAAATTAATGCACATTGCCATAACCATTTTGTACCAGCTTGCCATGATTATTTACATTATTTAATGATTAACAGTTCTTATATGAGAAAATACCTTTTAACTTCACCAGGAAACAAGAAACTGTATCTATTTAGAGTAACAGAATGTCAGTTGTGGCATTTTTTCCAACAGGTACTATGCTTTAGAAGCATATGTAGATTATATCTTGAAGTATGAGAAGCAATTGTTCCTTTAGCTTTCTTTGTTTTTTGTTGTTTGAGAAGCTGGGAAAATGACTACAGATGAGAATAAAGTGTGTTCAGGAGGGTAAAATTCAAGGGAAGGCTGATCACTCTTTTTTTACTCCAGAAATGACAATCCCTTTTAAATAATAATAATTTTTAAAAAGTAAGACAACAAATTTGCACAAACTGAAGACATGAATGAAAATATTCAATCAACCATGCTTAAAGCATAAACCAACCTGAAACATTAAAGGTAAGGAAAAAAAAATAAATTTTTTGTGGCAAAAAAATTATTCCACAATTTGTTACGGCAAGTTTCTATCTTTCTCCCTCTTAAAAATACAGTAACATCTGTTATCGGGAGTCAGGTACAAGTGTGAATGGGCTTTATATTGACCCAATTTGACTATTCCTCTATTTCCTAATGAAAGAATTATTGTCCCACCAGCCTTCTTAAAAATTAAATACTTGTAAAAGTAGAAGATGATATGGCACAAGTCCTAAAAATTTTTCAGATGGTATGATCAGCCTAAGAAAAGAAACATAAAATTATTGATGTCTGAGTTAAACATTAGGACAAACCCAACATTTTTCAGTATTCAGATAATATGAAATGAAGGATGATTTCTTACATTTTTTTTCTGCTAGAATTTTTGCTGCAGAACAAAATATTCAAAACACAGTTCCTCCTTGATAATAGCATAGTGCAAGGGGAGGGGGGAGGGGGAGAGAAAAGAAAAAACTAACTTTAATTTCTTCATCCAAGTCAAGAAAAGAGAGAATAAAAAAGGTGGATATCTGCATGTAGAACAAGAGACCATACTGGGAAATAAGCCCTAGCAATCTGAAAATGCTCTGAGTCTCTCACTTTTTATTTTCTTAATTTTTCAAAATACTACCACTTAAATCTCAGGGTGAATATACAAGATATATCAATATCCAGTCAGCATTATATGAGAAAGAATTACATAACTTACATTTTTGAAATTAATTGCTCTTCTTTAAGACGGAACCTTACCTGTTAATTTCCTGTTTACTCCTTCAGGCCTATCTTTTTTCCTGTCCTCAGATTTGTGCTTCCTGCCATGGTCACTGAATTGATGCTCCCCACGTGCTGAGATTCAGCATGCTTTCTGCATCATTCCAGGGAAAAGAGTTTACTTTTTTTTGCTCCACCAGAATTCATTAAATCTTATAAAGCTTGACAGATACCAAACTTCTAGCAACTGGTTTTTATTCTATTAGACACTGACAAGTAAGGACTAACATAAACAACATATTATGTTTATGTAGTATGTCTCAGAAAACATAAGCTCTCTATTACTACCTCATGAAAACTTAAACATGGTAACAGATTTTCTTTGTCTGTTTTAAAAAAAATCTCCCAGATGACTGCAACTGACAGCTCACAGATCAATGTAGCTATTTTTTTAATGTTCAGTCTTTCTAATTTCCTTATTTTGTTCATTTGATACGATTTCATTCAAATTAAACCTCCATTTTATTTTTAAACAAGACAGAGGATGTAAACTCCCTTACTTTTTGCCGCTTCCTCTCTTCTTCCCTTCCCTCCCCCCCAACTAATAATAAAAACCCCTCTCATATACTTATACATAAAGGAAATGATTTTTTTTTAATTTTTAATTGTAATCTGTTAGTGTGTTATTAATTTAGTGTCTGAGCATACACAGGAGTCATTAAAGAAAGATTTTAACCACTAAAACAACAACATCAACAAAACCCAAAACGAAAACTCAAAGAAATGTGCAAACCCAGGAGTGGAATAACACAGCTCTTTGTAACTGCACATGCAATGGTTACAGATAGGAAGTTGACATTGTTTCTAGGAAAACTTCAGAAAAATATTTTAGATTATTTCTGTGGTCTGCCATGTACTTATTATTCTGTGTGCTCACAGCCTTTTAGCAGGGTGTTTTGGGGGTTTGTTTGTTTGTTTGTTCATTTGAACAATGTGAAGACATAAAATAAAATAAAAAACCTTAAAAATAAAATAATTTAAAGAGTTTGCAGTGGAGCAGAAACATCCCTTGACATTCACCAAGGTTAAAGAAAGAAAAAGAAACAAAAAATAGGTTATTCTCCTGTCTGTGGGTATTTCAATTATGAGAACTGGAGCCAACTGCTATTTTGTACCAGATCTGAATAAGCAATGCTAATATTGAGATAGAATCATTTGATATTCCTTCAATATCTCTCTACAGTCTCAGTCAAAAAAATGATATGGATTACGGACCTTCACTGTTAAGACTGTCTATTATTGCTTTAACTGTGCACTGATAAAAAGATATTGCATGTTAACTTCTTCATTACCAACAGGAATTGGAGGTATGGATATAATGCAGTATATGCTAATGCCACGTGTATATCATGTTTTATTTTATTTTTTTTTAAGAAGTCTTGTACTTACTACAGATTTTAAGTGGATTTCCTAGAGAAATGGAAATTCCTATCAGTGAATTTTACATAATTTGGCAGAGAAGTAGAGATGTTAAGATAAGTGATTTTCTTGTTCTTTTATGAAAATTGTAGTCCTGATAGAGTAAAGACCACCTAACTGAGCAGACACTACATAATGAGCCCCACATATTTGACACCAAAAATCCAAAAGAAGACATGGTAGCTTTATATCTCATTGGACAGCCAGGAATCCAACTACCAAAGAAAATGCTCTAGGAGAGCAGGCTTCATTTGTTTTGCTGCTCATGGTGCTAGTTATTTGGATTGTTATCTCATTCTTGGTATTAAAATAATTTTTTTAAATTTTTAGACGGAGTAAGAGAATCCAGCTGCAGTTATACAGCTCGATGTTCAAGTAACAGCTCCAAGCTCCAAAAGCAATGCATACAGACTTATTTTTGTCATTAGCTGACTTTTGGATGCTCAGTAAAGCTCTTTGTAGAGTTGGTTTGGGTCATTTGTTATGATCCTTGACATTATGTTGGCAGTCATCAAGTAACGTATGGAGTCCTGGGGAGTCTCCAGTGATCTAGATAACAAAAGAGAAAAATTATCAAGCTTCAGATTGACATCTGGGAGGGGAGAAATCATTTTGTGCTCTATGCTACAGTAGTCTACTATAAGCCTAACAACTGTAGGATGAAAATTCTTGTCTATATTAAGGCCTGGTACTTAGGTAAGCAGAAAGCAATTAAGCTCCCAAGAAGCCTAACTAATTAAGAGTGCTGTTATTTGCAAAAGAGGAAAAAAGAGCGTAGGATAGTACACAAAATGTTGTGGGTTTGTTTGTTGGGTTTTTAGGGTTTTGTTTTGTTTTGCTAATGGTATAATAAACCTTGTAATGCATTAACTTGTTAGATTAAAATATGTATAAAGGGGATGTTTAATCATGAAGTATTCTGTTATAACATTTATGAGGTTAGGCTGTGTTAATGCCAAACACTGTGAGGTATTTGCAAAGTTGAGTTCTGGCAACATTGTAGCCTTTCTGATGCTATTAGCAAAGAGGTGATGAAAATGCAATGTTAAGCCAATGAAAAGGTGTTGAGATGCATTATGGGATATGTGAGTCTTTTCACTAAGACAGAATATATAAACTAGATGGAATGTCAGAAAAAAATACACATTCTTAATTATTTTCTCCAAGGCTAGTTTTCTGACATCTGCCATTCATCTTATTCCTGAAGAAAACAAAGAAAAGGTATTAGAGAAAACTTTTTCACTGAACTTTTCCTGTTTGTACATTCACTTGAAGCTTTTGTTTTATTTCTAACCTTCTGAGGAATGTCGTTACACAGGGAGGAAATACAGATTTTCCTCAGAATTACTCTGTTCCCAGAGAGAGAGAGAGAGAGAGATGGGAAGGAAAACTTTGATTAGAAGTCTCCAAAGATGTATATAAGAAAGGAGTTGCCTTTTATTCTACACAGTGAGAAAACTATTTTCTAGGAATGTTAAGGAATTTAGCAGGTTTCACACATCTACTATATGACTACTGATAAACCAGAGCTCAGTGATAACAGCCATAAACATGAGAACTGGAAGATTCAGGTAAATTGTGATGAATATATGTCATATTTTTATGGGAGATGGGTCTCAGGCTATATGGTATTCTGAATCCAGAAAGCACATGACATTTTTTAAATGCTGAAGTGAAGGTAACTGTGAAGCTAGAACTGAAAGTCTGAACTGTATTGGTCTTTTAATGATGGGAATCTGAGAAACCTGGAGCATAGCATTGTTTTAATAGTCTACTCAGTCCCTAAGGAGCCTGCATGACACACCTGTCCTATTATTTCGCTGTCCTCTGTGCAACATCATCAGATACAGATATTGAAACCCTGGTTAGAATGAGCATTCAGAAGAGTAAATCTGAATGTTTTAAAACAACAACAACAACAAAAACTTGAGATGGAAATTGTGAAATCAATTCTCTCCATGCTATTGTGTCCCATTTCTACCCTCCAAATGGTGTTTGTCTGAAATTTGTTTGAAGTGCCAGTAGGTTATATAGGCAAAATGGCCCTTACCTGAAACTAAGAGTTTTATGGCACTCTTAGTAGGTTAACTCTATACAGCCCTTTCTTTTCTGAAAGTTTGAAAGGCATGAATTTGAAGATGTGTTTATGAGGAAAGATAGGCTGAGACTAAGACATGTTACAGGTAATATAAATCTTTGTAATCCTTACCAGCCTTCATACTCCTGGAGAAGAAACTCAAGGATAGCAGAGAAAGGAAAACTTGATATGGATAAAGGAGAGTCTTGCAAGCAGCGAAGTTTGTACATACATTAAAAATTCATTAATGATAATTTCTAATTATTTTCTTTTCCATAAACACTAGATTCCAGAAATTATTTGTGTCATATTAATACCTGATCAAATTAATGTTAGTATCGATGCACAGTTCTGTATTGCACTGGCACACAAAATGCATTTATGAAAAAATGAATAAGGAACAAAAAAAATTACCACAAATTTGTAGTATCTCATTTTAAAAATCTAGATGGAGAACAATTTTCTTCCATTTTTATTTTTGCTTGGTTTAGAAGATTTATTTTTATTTAGATTTTTATTTGGATATCTTTCCTTTTGCAGACTTTTGAGGGGCAAATTATATAAAAACACTTTAGCATAAATGAAGATTCCAGTTCATTTCTAATTAGTTACTCACAGGAATGAAATTACTTGTAAGAAGCATTTTTTTGCAAATACTGAGTGCTTTTACCTCTATGAAGCCAAGATATTTTTGTAAGAATATAGTAGACTTAGACCATTTTCCTAGAGCATAAAAACCAGTGATGTAAAGAAACAGGCATATTCCTTCCCTCCTTCCTTTCCTCCCATTTGAATCTTCAGTGTATAGAATATTTTGGATCACTGAAGATAAGTTATGCAGCTTCCTAAAAAAAAAAAAAAAAAAAGAAAAAAGGAAAAAGGGACAATGACAAATAATGGAGAAGGAAAAAAGGAAAAAAAAAAAAAAGCAAACCATGTAAAAAATCTTCTACTACAGAAATAGTATGCAAACAGGAGAGAGATATAAATACAAATGCAAATTAAAGCTTGTTATAAATTTTGAATTTTTGTTTGCTAGTGCACTTCTCTGGAGAACAATTAAATAATATCTCTTGATTTTCCATTGATTTCTTTTGTATTTTGCAATGTATGATTCAAACAGTAAAGGTAAAATGCTCTGTTCACAGAAAATAAAAAGTTTTATTCACTGAAGAAGGAGCTAAGAATGTGGGCTTGTTTACATGACTATTTTGGTTTTTCTTTTTTTTCATAAAGGATAAGTTATGCAAAATGCATTCTTCTAAGTATGAAAGCCAATAAATAAATTCAATCATGTATGTCTTCAGTGCTCTATATGAGGAGAGTATTTATAACTTTTGGGTATATTTCATCTCTGAAAAAAGAGCTGGATGTTATCTTTTCAAGTATATCAATAGCATAAAAAAACCTGTATTGAAATATTGCCATTTTCCATCAACCTGCTACGTTTAGTCACACAAGAGCTCCCCCAGAGGAACTCCATTTCCTTTTGCGGTGGCACAAAGAACAGTGATTCAGCAATAGGTTTGGGAGGGGGGGCAGGGTATCTGCTGACCTGTGACTTGGCTAAGGAACAAAAACACTTCAAAAACCCATCTCAGCTAGAAACAGTAAGAGACTGTCACACAGAAGTTTGAGCGTGCAGATACAATGCCATAGTAACAAGTGTTTCTCAATTAGGGCAATGACTGCCCTGTTACTCTAAGCCTGAATGGAGGGCTGCTGGCCTGCAGAGGAGCTGTGCAGCCTTATGTGTGTCCTCCCATGCCCACAGCAATAGCAGGATGCACAGACAGAGGGCTGGCAGTGGACAGACAAGCTTGGGAACAACTTGTTTGCAGAAGTCCCCTTAAAGAATAATACAGCAAATCCTCCTTTCTGATTGTAAGGTTTCCTGTTTCTTCTGCAAACAGAGCCAACAGGCTGGGAAGTTACTGTTTAACCAATGAAGCAGACTTGCAGGAATTCACCTTGTGCAAACATGTAAGTGTTTAACTACTTACTATTTGGAATAAATAAATAACAATATCGATGAGAATCTATGTCTTCTGGGTTTGTGGTGTCATAACGCCTTTTCAGAGTGAGTAAGCATCCTAACAGTGAATTGACATCCTCTCTCTGTCTTTGTTATGCCAACTGCTGAAAATATGGAGCAAAAATCTTGGAATATCATGCCATTTATACTAATATACGCAAGATGTAACAAATCTAACTGACAGCAATATTTGCAGGTTTTATTTTTAGTTTGCTGACAATTGCCAGCAACAGCCTCAACATCAGTTGCCTGTTTATGACAAGCTCCATCAGATTATTGTGGCTGTTGCAGAGAACACAAATCCTTGACAATAATACCACAGATTTAATTAATTCAATTTAATTTCCTGTATGAGGTCATTCTAATATGTGTGGATAAACCATTGACAGCTTTCATATGTCTTTTGAATACTGCATTAAATAACAATAAGAAAATACTAATCTGGGGGCAGATTACAAAACTGTTAAGCTCAATGATAAGACTTCCACTGACTTCAAAAATATTTGAAGAAGGTTTGTATTATACCAATGATGCACATGCTTATAATTTTTTTTTAGGCTTTGATATTATACTCTATCGTATATAATTTAATCTGGATATGAGATAAGTGAATAAAAATAATGTTTATGTTCTTTTACTGTGCCTATTTAAAGCCACATTAAGGACAATGTCTAGCTCTGTTGTAGCTGTTGATGGTAAAGGGTCAAAGACAGCAAAGGATGAATTTAATTTTCTTAGTTTTGTTAAAAAGAAACAAAGGCTAAGCTTGCGTGAAGGGTCTCTCTTCACAATGCAGCTTGCACTGAATAATATTCAGTGCCAGGGGTTGGGACAACATCAGCAGGAAGATCCACTCAACTTTCAGAGGGGCTTTAGGTTCTTCAAGGCTTTTCTTCTCAATTATTTTTGCCTTGGATATTCCACCAACTGCCTCTTTTCACTCTTAGAAAATTTAATCTAACATTGTCCTCATTTCTGCTGAACAAGAATGCTGTTTAATTTTGCAGTGCATGCTTTTGTCCAAACCATTTTTCTCTGTATAGCACCATTACCAGAAGACCCATCAAATCTGTGATTATCATTTTCTTCAGCCTTTTTTTTTTTTTTAGTTTTGACCCTCTTAGCTGCTATTGTATTAACACTGATCCATGCAAAATTCGGCTAAAATCATCTTTTCTTTTGCATTCAGGACTTCATAGAGTTCATGCCTGTTCTTCATCTTTTTTTTTTTTCTTTTTCTGTTTTTATTATCTTCCTTTACTACCCTTTCTCCCCTGCCTTCCCCTCAAATTGGTGCACTGCTAATAGTATCCTTTGTGCTTTCCCAAAATCTCAGTAGGACTTATGGAATGCATCCCCCTATCATTCATACTCTGTATTTCCATGAACATCTTCTACTGTAAGCTGGACTACTCCTACAAAAACTACAAATATCCAGCCTTCATCTAAAAAAGTCAGCTGGAAGGGAAAGCTGATTGCTATGGTAGCAAATTTGGAATTATTTAACGGTGTCTCTAAACATTAAAAATAACACATTTTTAAAATTTTCCCAATATTCATGGCAGGAAATTTGTCTTTCTATTTAAATGTAAATTTCCTGGTAAACTTATGTTAAATAGAGTGCTGTGTTTACTGTAAACATTGTAAAATACAGTAAAGGGTGATATAGTATTCAAGGATAGGGGAGCAGAAATCAGTGTTTATACCAGTGACATAATATGTTTATTTCTATGAAACAATCAACCCCCAAAATATTGACACTTAGTGAAAGGTAATATGTTGGGTTTTTTTTGAAGGAATGTAATCTTACTCCATATTTACTTGTAACGCTAAAGAGAAACAAGTAAAGAGAGATTGTAATTAATTTAGATTTTTGTTGCACACAGGAACTATAACCCAGGACACAGTCAAAATAAATCTGTGAATGTAATAGCCTCACAACCAATTTTCCACTGTTTTCTAAAAAGATCAGTAGCACATATGCTGAGTCATGAAGTACAAATCAGATGGGAAAGAGGTGGATCTGTGCACTAAAAGCACTGTGGTAATAATAACTCTTTTATATAAATGCTCAAAGAAATACACTTATAAAATCTGTGGCAACATGTGACTCTGAACAAACTAGTACTTTCATACGTGAAAGATATGTGCTGTTTGAGCAAAGTAATCTTTTACTGAGTCAGAATTATGGATCTAAAGCTTGTTAATTGTCCCAACAGGTGCACAATGCAAACAGTAAGGCACTTTTATGGTTATCAATTTTGTTATGCTTCATGAAAATTCCTAAAACAAATTCTAGTATTTAAGAAATATAGTGTTATCTACAAAAAAGAACTTCAGTACTCGGTAAATGATGCTTAAATGTGTAATTTTTTCTGCATGCGATATAACTGAATATGTAATTTTGTAAGAAGCTTTTTTAAAAATAGAAATAAACATTCTGGTCTGCCTAGCTTGTGCCTCAATTTTGTCTGCCTACTGTACCAGATAGAATCATAGAATCATTTAGGTTGGAAAAGACCTTTAAGATCATTAAGTGCAAACATTAGCCTAGCATTGCCAAATCCACCACTATGATATATCCTAAGCAACAGTAGAATTCTCTTCACACAGTTTTAATTTCTCTGTAAGTGCTTATCACAACTATCTTATATAGGAAGTCAAATTACATTAAGTGGTACCAATTGATGTAAAGAGGTATATTTATTTTCCTAGCACATAGAAATATAAAATAAAATCTAAAGCTAAGCAGTCAGTTGAGACTAGCCATCTTTAAATGGTTAAGCTTTGAGAAGAGGAACTCATTTTCATGTATGCTTAGTAGTAGGATCTCTTTCATCACATGATAAGTGCCCAAAAACAAATCAGTAGCTACAGTTTACTTGGATCTTTGTATTTGATAAAGGTATTTTGGGCCAAAAAAATCACCTATTTTGTTCTTTTCCTATAAGAAAAAATAATAATTGTATCTAAGATAAGTGGGAGGAACTATAAGCATTTTAACATGGATGTTTATATTTAAGTAGGATAAAGGCCATTCTCATCTTAAGCTTACTTTCTGGGACACTGTGTCTGTTTCCACTGTGCTAAATGGGCCTACAAAAATAAGACTTGAGCCATGACTGACTTACATTGTTAGTAAATGCTTAAAATTAAGAAATCAGTTCTACTCTAAATTGCCTATATAGTCAACAGAAAGGGGTAGATACCTTTGTAAGACTCCAAAAGAAAAAAACCTCTGATTAATTTAGGTAAGAATGTCAGGTGAATAGGATCGTCCCTGTGATATTTTTTTGAATGTCTCCATTGATTAAATAGTGAAGATCAAGGAAACTTTTAAAAGCAATATAATTTCAACAGATAGCTACCGTTTTCATGCAGGTTATGTGTTAAAATCAGATTGGATCTCGCTTCTCTTTTCTATTTCAGAAACTTATTTTTTATTCTTTTTACATTACACTATACATGGCAACATTTAAATATTTTCACACTATCTAACCCGATCCTGGGGAAACTAATATTATCACAGCTTTGGACCGCAGATATGACTTTTTGTAGATAAGAAGTTACTTCACTCATTATTTAGCTGAAAGAAAAATCTCAGTTGCACTGCAAATTAAAATTTGAAGCCTTAATTTATTTTTTCTCTTCAGCAGTTATTTAAAAAAACAAAAAAGGAAAAAACTTCTACAGCATATTCCTAATGTTTGTAAGCTCTTGATCAGGCTAAGATTGTTAAAAAAAGCAATCCTATGAAAGCTACAGATTAATTCTCAGGAAATAATACAACTTCTTTTATCCCCTTGTTTCTGATGTATACTTATGTCTACCATTTTAAAATGTTGGCAACTTAGAAAAGATGTTGAGTACACAGTTCTTTTACAACATCAGTTAATTATGAAGAGGTAACCAAAGAGACAAACAGAATATTAGAAATTATTATGGAATGGAAAATGAACAAAACAAAAAACATTATTATACAACCAAATAAATCCATGTATCATCTATGTCTCGATTATGTATGATTTTGGCCACTTCAATAATAAAAGGAGAAAATAATAGAAAAAAAAAATTAAGAAAAGTATAGCAACAAACAACATTTTGATGATCATTCTTCAACTGAAGGGGATTCATCAGTTTAAATAAGAGATATCTGAGGCATATATGATACATGCTTATTAAATCAGGAACTTCATACAGAAGGAGAACCAGAAATCAGGGTATGTTATGTCACACAGTGCAAGAACTTGAGGGTATTACATGATTGAAACATAAAACAAATGTGAATAATTTTTAATGTGTAGCACCTGCATAATTTGCTTCTGGTACATTTTGCCAGAGGTATCGTAGATATGAACAGTGTGAATCTTTGAAAAGGGTAAGAAAAATATATGAAAGATAGGTCAGTCAGGAGTTTTCTATCATCATATAGATGATAACAGGGGTTCTAACAAATCATATGATTCAGGATGTCCCTGAACCACTTACTCAAAAAAAAAATGAGACTGTCTTTATTTAATCCTCCCTAAAGATACTACAAGAACTCCAACAAGATTTGCTCTGACGTGGTTCTTAGGCTTAAACTAAGACCATATATGAATACTGCTGAATATTTTCTTACATGCAATAGTGACCACTATGTCTCTGAACTAGTATGTGAAAGCTACTTGGTGCAGATAATGGCCACTGTCCAACTTGGTACTGTTTGTACTTCTCTGAAGAGAAATGCTACACATCATCCTTTCTTATAAGAAGTACAGCAACTCAAACTATAAGAGCTTTCCTGGGGGGCTGTTCATCTTGTCATGTTTATTAGTGAGCAGTAGGTAATAAATGTCTCCTATCTCCTCCACTATGTAGTGCTGCAAGATTGTACCTGCCAGTTTGGACTACCAAGAGGAAGTTTATTTAATATTTTATATAAACTCTTTTACATGTGATTATATATACTAGATAATAGTTCTCATGCATGTTAAATCTTAGAAGCAACATGCAAACAAATGGCTACTCCTGTTATTAAATTTTTAATTGTACTATATTTTGTCATCTGAATACTTATTTCAGATATTTATGAAAGTTATTGCTATTTGGTTTCTTTTTCTGCTTCTTTTCAGTGGTTCCTAAACTCTTAAAAGAATTACTTATACAGGATTGTAGGTTGTAACAAGATCTCTCATTTATTGCTTCTCTTACACAATAAAAGAATGTGGAAGAGTCTGCTTTTGCTTTGATTTTGTAAATGTGATAGCTTGTGACGTCCTCACGGTGTGAGCTAGCATGTTCTCTGCTCTCAGAAGTTTCAATGAACATTATATACCCCTGCCAAGCGTCCTCCATGTCACCTTGTTTTTCTCTTTATTTTTTCAATAGTTTGGAATAGTTTTGCTAGTTTTGAATAGTCAGCAATTTGGCTGGACAGATGTTCAAGCAGAATGTTTCAGTCCTTATTCTGTGTGATTCAGTCGAGATATTTGCATCTCACTGTCCTTCCACATTGTTGTTTTAGGACAATGTTTTCTCAGATACAATTCTGGAGGTAAAAACTAATATATAGAAATCATAAAGACTGTTGCATTCTTAGACAAAAGTTTTCATTGATATGCATCTGGTCTTTTTAATGGAAAATTATGTTTGCTGGAGAATTTGACTTTTTTTAAGGGAGATGTTCATCACTCCATCACATTGCTAGAAATTCTGACAGATGACAAAAATGCTAGACAAAACAAAGTACACACAAAGTTTACTCACTCTTACTGCTTTTTATGTCTGTCTTCTGTCTATTCTTTCTTCTTATTAATTCCACTTATTTTTTCTGTTCATTCATCCAGATGCAATAATAACTGTTCCCTTTTCCAAGATATCCTTGAATTTCAGTCACCAGTCTCCCTCAGTACTCCTGAGCTTTCTCTGCTATGTACACACAGTAGAAAAAAAGACACTTTTGGATGACAAGTCTCTCCAAATGTAATGTTAATTTTCCTACAGTCACATGCCATTTTTTTAGGAGGCTTACCTAAAGAATTTACCAAGTAGGCTACAAACCAAGTAGGCTACAATACAAGAGTACTGGTTGCAGTGTTGAACTCCGAGGTACACCAACAGTGACTGGCCTCCAGCTGGACTTTGTGCTGCTGACCACAACCATTTAAGACCAACAGTTCAGCCAGTAGTCAGTCCATATCACTGTCCATTTATCTTGTCCATACCACTTCATTTTCTCTAGATGGATGTTACTGAAGGTAGTGTTGAAAGCCTTACTAAATTCAAGGTAAAAACATCCACTGCTCTTTCCTTTCTTTCTGTATCTTTTGAGATTCAATTATGTCTTAAGGTGTGATATATATGACCTGATGCTGACATCTAAGCTTCCTTATAGATAATAAGGAGAAATAAGCAATTCAAAGGTGGGATTCATCTGTCTTCTTTTCACTGTATCTTTTTACAAATTGGATGTAAATGTCTACATATGTTCACAGAAATTCCATCCCAGCTAGCTGAAGTTTAACAGCAATGACATCCAAAAGTTCCCAAGGGTTAGGGATATGTTGTCCTGCATGTTCCTGTGGTCCCAGTGTTGTTTATCTTCTTGCTGCTTTTGCCAGTCATCTTTCTTCTGTATTCAACAAAATGCTCTGCCTATTTGCAGCCCCTTGCACTTATCTTTTGTTCTTTATCTTGCAAATTCTCTTACTTAGGTCACTGTTGACATGCTTTCCCATTTATTCTGCATGCAGCTACACAAATCTTTGCCCCTTTGGTGTTCACACTCACATACTTGCATAAAACTCTTACATGTGGTTAAGCCACAGTGTTACAAGATACTTACATGCTGGTTTTGATTACACTATTTTAGTAGATTATATTGGGTTTAAAGCAAATTCATTCTATCCTGATTATTGGAATTATAATTTATAGGTATCACAGGCCTCTGGTTTTCCTACATGCTATCTATTTTGCTTGGTTCTCTCACAATTTTAAACTCCACATCTCATGGTCACTGCAGTCAAGATTGCTCTTGACCTTCACATCTTCAGCAGTTCTTTATGATTTGTGACTAAAAGCTGGAGCAATGTATGTCTCATACCTGACTCATTGATCATGTACATCAAGAAATTTTCTGCAAAACACTCTAGAAATCTCTTCCATTGTTTGCACCCAGCCCTGTTACCCTTTGAGCAGACAGTGAAGTGACATGCAATTCAGAGGGTTTTTTCCCAGTTGTCTAAAGAAGGCTTCATCTAACTTCTTTCTCAGGCTTTCTGTAACAGATTCCCACCTCATTATCACTCATTCTGGTCTCTCCTCTTATCCTTACCTATGATGAACTGCTCAAGCAGCAAGCTTGATTCTATGATTCTAGCAGGCCTCAGTTCTCCTTGGTCTGCACAGGTGCTGGTAGTTGGACCTACAAGCCAGGAGGTTAACATCCCCACCCCATTTACTTAGATCTCTTAGCCTATTTGCTGGCTGTTCTAGCTTGAAGTTCACTCGTGTTCACATATACTCAGAATAGAGGGTGCATCCATAGAATCATAGAATTGTTAAGGTTGGAAAAGACCCTTAAGATCATCAAGTCCAACCATTAACCTAGCACTGCCAAGTCCACCACTAGATCATGTCCCTAAGCACCACATCTACTCATCTTTTAAATACCTCCAGGGATGGGGACTCAACCACTTCCCTGGGCAGCCTGTTCCAGTGCCTGACTACCCTTTTGGTGAAAAAGTTTTTCCTAATATCCAACCTAAACCTCCCCTGGCACAACTTTAGCCCATTTCCTCTAGTCCTGTCACTTGTTACTTGGGAGAGGAGATTGACCCCCACCTCACTACAACCTCCTTTCAGGTAGTTGTAGAGAGTGGTAAGTCTCCTCTGAGCCTGCTTTTCTCCAGACTAATCCACACAGAAGATAGGTAGAAACAGGATATAAGGAGAATAAGGCTCAGTCAAACAAGTGTGCAGACCAGCAAGCCATTAGCACTCTACAGGCCCATTTTATCCCTTTTCCTCTATTTTCCAATACTTTTTCCTCTCTGATTCACCTTAATCCCCTCCTTTCCCTGTCTTTGCTGCTTCCTCTAAAAATATCCCATAAATCATCACTCACATTCCTGCAATCTGCTTAAAAATATCCCATAAGAATTTATGCACAGTTCAAAAATGCTCCCTCACCTAGATCCCATAAGTCCTATAGCCCCATAGGAAATAACCCCTTTGGTCTGCAAAGCAATTTGAGGAGCGCTTGTTTGGTTGACCCCTCCCAGCGTGTCTCACACAGACTACAACCATCTCAGCATTCTCCTCAATGGCCCTAGAGCAGCCAGGTCAGGGAGCTCCCTTTTCACTGATGAGGTGACTGGTGTTCCTCTCTTCCCACTGTGCTCTGTGTTTTGGGTGATTACCCTTCATCCATGCAGCCCAGCAGTCACCACTGTCATTGCACAGTCTTGAGGAGGGGTTCTGGCTCTGTGCACACCAGCTGCACTGACTGCTGGGAAAAGTGCTGTATTTATGTTAATGGCCTCAGTTTGCCATGGAAATGTATGGTCTAGTGTGGATATATATCATAGTATATTACAGACATTATTGCAAAAGTGTGTGTGATAGAGAACAACATCCCAGGGAAAATGTTCGTGATACATAGATGTCCCAGTGGAAAAAGGGACAGTTTTCTTTAAACTGTGCATTTTTCTGACGGATTTGCTTATAATTCATGGTTCACAGACTATTTATTGAACTGATTGTTGCAGTTTATATAAAAAAACTCGTTTAAAATAAAAGTTACTTAATGCATAATCCTTCTATCTCTAATTTATCTGAGTGAAAATTAACATAATTCTAACACAAACCCAACAAAAAGTGTTTTACTGAAACTGATATGATGTGCGGTGCATACATAATTATGATTTTCAGCTTTAGAAAAGAGTTTAATATACAGTGCAAATAAGTATTACTTTCACAGACATGGAAATACTCTTTTTGCAGTAAATGAAAAGGAAGATTTTCATGCTCCATCGATAAACTTAATAAAGTGGCCATATTGGAAATATTGCAGAGTATTTTTTCTTTGGGAATATTCACAAGAATCTGCTGTTTGAACAGCAACAATACGTGGTTGGTCTGAGTTTTTTTTATAAGGATCTGAAAATTGTTTAGTTGGAAATCAACTATATAAGGTTGCCAAGAACAAATACGATCAGTGAGAGTAAGATAGTCATTCAGTTTGTCTCATAAAACATGATCATAATTTGCTTTCAGCTTTGACAGACATCATTCTGAAGATTCAGTTGTCTACCTGCAATGTCAACGATTGTTTTGAAGATGTTATCCACTGGATTTAAGTTATAGGCCATTGATCACAGAGTTTGGATATCAGTTTTGAGTCAAAACTTGAAAAGGACTTTTGTCCTTTGAAGATGCTGCTGAAGCCTTGAAAGTACAGAAAAAAGAGATGAAGAATTATTTTACGCAGAAGGAGAGCAGAAGGTGATTTTCCCTCCACTTTCGAGGGAACATAAAAGCACAAAACAAAGGGACAGATTACTTAGACTGGTAAATTCCAAAAAAGACAAATGTTTCTACAGTATTAGGTTTTTCCAATGATTATGATTGCGAGAATGATTTCAGGTATTTAGGTTATTATGAAGTCACGTCACTTCTTTGAAAATGTGTAAGACAGTGAAGTGATGACTTGGACAATCTTTAGTCACAAAGAAGAATTTTGGTTTTATTTGATTGTATAAAACTTTGAAACATATTATGACTTCCATACATAAGTAATTTCTTATCCCACAAAATATGACAAACATCAAAGAACAAAATATGATATACTGTAGTGCTGAGGATGTGTTCCATTCAACTTAGGTTTTTTCCTTTTCATTAAAGTTTGTCTGTTATGGTATAAAATTTATTGTTTTCACTTCTTCAAAAACTGCTATGCAATATTTACATAAAAATTTCAAAATCTAGCACATGAAATTTTGTGTTTTCATGTATATGTAGAAGAAAGACAAGAAATAATATCTTATGATGAACATACACATAATAGAAAATATATGTAGGAAATCATTAATCTAGCAGGTGTAGCCAAGGTGATATTTTTAAATCAACAATAATTGACACTAGAGACAGATGTATAGTCCTATGGAACAGACAAACCTGAAAAAGTTAAGAATCTTTGTCTGCTGCCAGAAGCAAGATGTAAGGAGGTGAACACATTGAAGGAAGTAAAAAAAAAAAAAAAAATTGAGAAACTTCAGAATAATGGAGCAAAGTGTGTCTCACAAACTTAAAGTAATATATTCCTCTCATTTATAAAAGTAAAATGACACAAGAAAGAAAACACCCCACAGATCTGCAGGAGAGTGACTTCTTGGTTCTGTATAGACTTTTGGTGCTTGTGGTGGGTTAACCTTGGCCAGCTGCAAGACCCCCACCCACCTGCTCTCTCACTCCCCCTCCTCAACAGGATACGGGGAGAAAACAAGATGGAAAAGCTCATGGGTCAAGATAAAGACAGGGAGCTCATTTGCCAATTATCTTCACAGACAAAACAGACTCAAATTGGGGAAGATTAATTTAATATATTAAAAGATGAGTTGGATGGTGAGAAAGACAGACAGACAAAAACTAAAACACCTCTCCCCACCCATCTTTTTCCCAGGCTCAACTTCACTTCTTCATGCCCAGCTCTTCTACCTCCTTCCTCCAGCCCCAGGCAGCACAGGGAGCATGAGGAATGGCAGTTGTGGTAAGTCCATAACAGCTCGTCTCTGCTACTCCCTTCTTCTCACATTGTTACCCTGCTCCACTGTGGGTGCTCTCCATGGCCTGCACTCCTTCAGGATAAACTTGCTTCAGCATGGCTCTTCCATGGGCCACAGCATGGATATCTGCTGCAGTGTGGTCGTCTCCATGGGCTACAGTGAAATACCTGTTCCACTGTGGTCTTCTCCAGGGGCTGCAGGGGAATCTCTTCTCTGGTGCCTGAAGCACCTCCTCCCCCTCCTTCTTCACTGACCTTGGTGTCTGCAGGATTGTTTCTCATACTTTTTTTCTCCTCACTTCTCACACACTGCTGCACAACATTTTTCTCTTTTTTAAATACGTTTTCCCTGAGGTGTTACCAGCTTGGCTGAGGGGCTCAGCTGTGTCCTGTGGTGGGTCTGTTGGAGCTAGCTGGAACCATCTGTGACCGGCACGGGTCAGACCCTGGCCTCTCTTCACAGAGGCCACCCCCGAAGCTCCCCTGCTGCCAAAACATTGACAGCTACACTCAATACTGTGCTATAGGAAAGAAAGTAGTGAGCATATGTAGGACACTATGTGATCTCCTTTCCAAAACACAGACCTATTAGTGGACATTCTCTGTGCTTGCAGACTTTCTCAGAGTAGGAAGAAAAGGACAGGTGTCACTCTAGAAATAAAGGCTACAAAGTTTCATGAGGAATGTGTCTGTTTAGATAAGCACATGCATGGAAAGTCTACTCCTAGGAGTCAAAGATGGAGTAGTACACACAGTAGTATCTTGACTTCATATCATGGATTCCCTCTCACTATGTCTTTCCTGTCTTGTGTCTATTATTAGCAAGTGTTTAAAAACCTTCTAGCAGAGTGAATACTGTATATTTCCATGTATGAAAGATAAGATTTATTGTAAAAATATGTTGGTTCCCCAGAATTGAACACTAGCTTCGCTTGAACAGTCACTATTAGATATGACTTCTGTGATGAGCCAAACTACTGGAAATTATCATTATTCATAAAATTATGGAAGTTTATGAAAATCAATATTTTAATCTTTCAGCATTTCACCCGAACATTATTTGTTTAGATCAATGTGATTTCATACTCCACATTTTCACTTTGAGTTTCATGAACCTGAAATTTGTACTGAAAGTTAGTCAAATTATTATATGCAAGTACTCTAACACACTTATTCATGGAGGCATGGAGATTCATTTTCTGTATGATGTTCACTACAACTCTGTGATAAATGAATGGGAGGCTTTCATTTTTCAAGACTTTTTTTATAGTCTGAATTTGCCAGCATGCTAAATCAAATAATTGTAAGGAAACAAATAGATTCTCTAACAGAAACAGTTGTCTGAAAATCCTTTTACACTAAAAGGAAACCAAAAAATCCTTGTGGTGGGTTGACCCTGGCTGGATGCCAAGTGACCACAAAAGCCACTCTATCACTCCCCCTCCTCAGCTGGACAGGGGAGAGAAAATATAATGAAAGTCTTGTAGGTTAAGATAAGGACAGGGAGATCACTCAGCAATTACCATCATGGGCAAAACAGACGACTTGAGGAAATCGGTTTAATTTACTACCAATCAAATAAGAGTAGGATAATGAGAAATAAAACTAAATCTTAAAAAATTCTTCCTGCCACTCCTCCCTTCTTCCTGGGCTTAACTTTACTCCCCATTTCTCTACCTCCTCCTCCTGAGCAGCGCAGGGGAATGGGGAATAGGGGTTGCAGTCAGTTCATCACACATTGTTTCTGCCACTTCTTCCTCCACAGGGGGAGGACTCCTCACACTCTTCCCCTGCTCCAGCGTGAGGTCCCTCCCACGAGAGACAGTCCTTCATGACCTTCTCCAGTGTGAGTGCTTCTCATGGGCTGCAGTTCTTCATGAACTGCTCCAGCATGGGTCCCTTCCATGGGCTGCAGTCCTTCAGAAACAGACTGCTCCAGTATGGGTGCCCCTGGGGTCACAAGTTCTGCCAACAAACGCACTCCTGTGTGGGCTCCTCTCCATGGGGCCACCGGTCCTGCCAGGAGACCTGTTCCAGCACAAGATCCCCACGGGATCACAGCCTCCTTCAGGCATCCACCTGCTCCAGTATGGCATCTTCCACAGGCTGCAGGTGGACAACTGTTCCACTGTTAACCTCCATGGGCTGCAGGGGGACAACCTGCTTCACCATGATCTTCACCATGTGTTGCAGGGGAATCTCTGCTCCGGCACCTGGAGCACCTCCTCCACTTCCTTCTTTGCTGACCTTCATGTCTGCAGGGCGTTCCTCTCACATATTCTCACTCCTCTCTTATGGCTGCTGTTGCGCAGTAGTTTCCCCCTCTGCCTCCCCTTCTTAAATATGTTATCCCAGAGGCGCTACCACCGTCTCTGACTGGCTCAGCCTTGATCAGCAGCGGGTCTGTCTTGGAGCTGGCTGGCATTGGCTCTATCAGACACAGGGGAAGCTTCTAGCAGCTTCTCACAGAACCCACCCCTGTAGCCCCTCTGCTACCAAAACCTTGCCGTGCAAACTCAACACATTCCTGCAAAGGATTGTTTCTTCAGCTACAAGTAAAAATTCCATGAAATAAACTTCTATTAAGACGTCATGTTATAACAAGTTCCAGGATGTTTTTGTTAAATTTGCTTCTGTTTATGTATCTGCACAGACCGACTGCCAATATTTTATCAAAAATGCTACTCGATAATGTATTGTTAGTAACAGTAAAGAATCTTATTTTTTTTAAAGAAATTATTAAAACCTGTTCCAGTGTGGACTCCTCTGCACAGGCCACAGTTTCTGCTGGGAGCCTGCTCCTGAGTAGGCTCTCCACAGGCTGCAGATTCTTTCAGGGCACATCCACCTGCTTTGGCATGGGGTCTTCCACAGCCTGCAGGTGGATATCTGCTCCACTGTGGTCCTCCATGGATTGCAAGGGGGTAACCTGCATCACTGTCACCCTCCATCTTCTCTGACCTTGGTGTTTGCAGGGATGTTTCTCTCACATTTTCTCACTTCACTCTCAAAACTGCCACACACAGCATTTTTTATCCTTTCTGAAATATGTTATCACAGAGGTGTTACCGATGTTGTTGATTGGCTCAAGTTTGACCAGCGACAGGTCTGTCTTAAAGCCAGATGAAACTGGCTCTGCCTGACATGGGGACAGCTCATGGTGTCTTCTCACAGAAGTCACCCCTGCAGCCTCCTTCCCCACCACCACTACCAAAACCTTAGCACATAAACACAATACACCCTGTGAGTTAACATTTTTATAACTCCTCTTCACTTTTCTTTTCCTTAGTCTCCAATATTTTGTTAGCAGCTGGTTACCTACATGAAATCTTAATATGTTTTTTAAATCAGGAGACACTTTCACTTCTTTTTTTTCATGTACAAGCCAGGCACATTGTAACCAGAAGGATTTTTTTTTTCCCCCAGGTGAAAAGCACCAGTAGTTTACTTTTTTTAGGAAAAATGAGCTAATAATTTCTTCGTATATGATTTGAGGTCTCTGAATATTGAATTAATAATATGCAAAAAAGATTTTTTTCAGCATTTTCTAATACTTCCCAAGTGGGCACGTACCTAAGGCATAATTTTAGTGTCCAAATCTCAGGCAGGATAATCTGTTCTTCCTCAAGAAAAGCCTATATTTTTCTGCAGAGGATGTCTCTGGATGGGGCAGAAGAAAGGAAAAGAGCGTAGTGACAGTCCTCTGAAACATTCTCTTCTTCCCCTGCCCTTCTTTTACATAATTGGCTGTTAGTTCGACCAATTGCTCAGCGGGCATGAAGTTTTGAGTTTAGTCTTCTTTGTCCTAAAACATACTCTGTCTTTCTGTTGATGGGTATGGTGTAACCAGAAGTGCAAGTCATGGATCCCAGGGTAAAAGGGAACCTGACTCACATTTTGCAGGAGGAATAAGTAGGATCTCATTTCCCTGAAAGATGTAAGCATACTAAGTTTACCTTTCACAGTGTATAGAACAGAAACTGGCAGATAAGATCAAGATCCTAAGCCTGTTCTTCCCTGTCTCTGAGTGAGCTGCGAGATACGCGAAAAGATTTCAGCTGTCATCCAGGTGACCACATCGTCACCTGGCTGCTCCCATGCTGGGATAACAGGGCCAGTAGCCTGGAATTAGAAGGTAGGCAAGCCAATCAGGTGGGATCCCTTTCTAGGGAAGGCGCCATTGACAAAGCAATTGGAAAAGGGGCAAAAACTCTCGGCCTTTGGAGGCGACTCCTGTCAGGTGTGAAGGAAAGGTATCCCTTCAAGGAAGATATTATATGTCACCCAGGCAAGTGGACCACCATGAAGAGTACATATCCACTACCTGAGGGAATTGGCTGTGTTGGAGGTGATTTATGGTGACTTGAACAACGAGCAGTTATCCAAAGATCCAGAAGAAATCCAGTGCACACAATCCATGTGGAGGAAGTTTGTATGGAGCGCACCAGTGTTGCACGCAAATTCATTGGCAGTAATGACATCAAAAGACGGAGAGGAACAGACGGTGGATGAATTGGCTAGCCAACTCCGACAATATGAAGAAAGTCTCTCTTCCTCCCTACAGGCCTCCATCTCAGCTGTGGAAAAACTGTCCCAGGAGTTCCAGCAACTCAAAAAGGATATGTCCTAGTCCCCACCTGTACGGACCAGTATCTCAGCCATTAAGAGTAAGTGTCCCTCTGCTCAAGAGAGAGGATATACTGGATACACACCACAGGCCACCCTGTTGTTTTACCTGCATGACCACAGAAAGGACGTGAGGAAGTGGGATGGAAAATCTACCTCGACCCTAGAGGCACGGGTACGTGAGTTGTAAGGAAAAACAGTTACAAAAGGTGGCTCTTCCAGGAAAATTGCTGCTCCAGTTTCCAGTGGGCAGTTCCCCAGACAGAGTAGAAGGGTGATCTTACTCCTGATTTTAATGAAGAGAATTCTGTCTCGTATTTACATGAAATGAGTAATGAATACTGTGACCAGGACTAGAGGGGCCCTACCTCCAGCCAGGTGGAGGAAAGGGACAACCGGGTTTACTGGACTGTGTGGATTCGACAGCCTGGCATATCAGATCCACAGGAGCATAAGGCTGTAGTGGACACCAGTGCACAGTGTACCCTAATGCTATCAAGCTATAAAGGGGCAGAACCCATCTGTATTTCTGGAGTGACAGGGGGATCCCAACAACTAACTGTATTGGAGGCTGAAGTGAGCCTAACCAGTAATGAGTGGCAAAAGCACCCCATTGTGACTGGCCCAGAGGCTGCGTGCATCCTTGGCATAGACTACCTCAGGAGAGGGTATTTCAAGGACCCAAAAGGGTACCGATGGGCTTTTGGTATAGCTGCCTTGGAGGTGGAGGAAATTAAAAGGCTGTCTACTCTGCCCGGTCTCTCAAAGGACCTTTCTATTGTGGGGTTGCTGGGGGTCAAAGAACAACAGGTACCAATCGCTACCACAACGGTGCACTGGCGGCAATATCACACCAGCCGAGACTCCCTGATTCCCATCCATATGCTGATTCATCAACTGGAGAACCAAGGAGTGATCAGCAAGGCTCGCTCACCCTTCAACAGTCCCATATGACCAGTGCGAAAGGCTAATGGAGAGTGGAGACTAACAGTAGACTATCAGGGCATGAACAAAGTCATGCCGCTGCTGAGCGCTGCCGTGCCGGACATGCTAGAACTTCAATACAAATTGGAGTCAAAGGTAGCCAAGTGGTATGCCACAACTGATATCGCTAATGCATTTTTCTCAATCCCTTTGGCAGCAGAGTGCAAGCCACAGTTTGCTTCCACTTGGAGGGGCATCCAGTACACCTGAAATTGACTGTCCCGGGGGTGGAAACACAGCCCCACCATTTGCCATGGACTGATCCAGACTGCACTGGAACAGGGTGGGGCTCTGGAACACCTGCAACACATTGATGACATCATTGTATGGGGCAACACAGCAGAAGAGAAAGAAAATAGTCCAAATCCTTCTGTAGGCTGGCTTTGCCATAAAAAAAGTAAGGTCAAGGGACCTGCACAGGAGATCCAGTTTTTAGGAGTAAAATGGTAAGATGGACATCGTCAGATCCCAATGGATGTAATTAACAAAATAACAACCATGTTTCCACCAACCAGCAGAAAGGAAACACAAGCTTTCTTGGGTCTTGTCGGTTTTTGGAGAATGCATAATCCAAATTACAGTCTGATTGTAAGCCCTCTCTATCAAGTGACCCGGAAGAAGGACGATTTCAAATGGGGCCCTGAGCAATGACAAGCCTTTGAACAAATTAAAGAGGAGATGATAGTTCATGCAGTAGCCCTTGGGCCAGTCAGGGCAGGGCAAGATGTAAAAAATGTGCTTTACACCGCAGCCGGAGAGAATGTCCCTACCTGGAGCCTCTGGCAGAAAGCACCAGGGGATACTCGAGGTCGGCCCCTAGGATTTTGGAGTCAGGTATACAGAGGATCTGAGGCTGGCTATACTCCAACTGAAAAAGAGATATTGGCAGCATATGAAGGGGTTCGAGCTGCTTCGGAAGTGGTTGGTACCGAAGCACAGCTCCTCCTGGCACCCTGACTGCTGGTGCTGGGCTGGATGTTCAAAGGGAGGATCCCGTGTATACATCATGCAACTGATGCTATATGGAGTAAGTGGGTCACATTAATCACACAACGGGCTCGAATAGGAAACCCCAGTTGCCCAGGAATCCTGGAAGTGATCATGGACTGGCCAGAAGGCAAAGATTTCAGAATATTGCCAGAGGAGGAGGTGACACATGCTGAGGAGGCCCCGCCGTATAATAAACTACCAGAAAATGAGAAGCAATATGCCCTGTTCACTGATGGGTCCTATCATCCTGTGGCGAAGCATCAGAGGTAGAAAGCTGCTGTATGGAATCCTGTATGACAAGTTGCAGAAGCTGCTGAAGGAGAAGGTGAATCGAGTCAGTTTGCAGAGGTGAAAGCCATCCAGCTGGCTTTTTAGATATTGCTGAACAAGAAAAGTGGCCAATGCTCTATCCCTATACTGACTCATGGATGGTGGCAAATGCCCTGTGGGGTGGTTACAGCAATGGAAGCAGAGCAACTGGCAGCGCAGAGAAAAACCCATCTGGGCTGCCACATTGTGGCAAGATACTGCTGCCCGGGTAGAGAACCTCATTGTAAAAGCACGTCACGTACATGCTCACATGCCCAAGAGTCAGGCCACTGAAGAACACCAAAGCAATCATCAGGTGGATCACGTTGCTAAGATTGAAGTGGCTCAGGTGGATCTGAACTGGCAACATAAGGATGAATTATTTATAGCTCAATGGGCCCATGACACCTCAGGCCATCAAGGAAGAGATGCAACATATTGATGGGCTTGTGATTGAGGGGTGGACTTGACCATGGACACTATTGCACAGGTTATCCATGAATGTGAAATGTGCTGCAATCAAGCAAGACAAGTGGTTCAAGCCTCTGTGGTATGGAGGCTGATGGCTGAAATATAAATATGGGGAGGCCTGGCAGATTGATTATATCACACTCCCACAAAACCACCAAGGCAAGCGCCATATGATTACAATGGTGGAAGCAATCACTGGATGGCTTGAAACATATCCTGTGCCCCATGCCACCGCCCTGAACACTATCCTGGGCCTTGAAATGGAAGTCCTTTGGTGACATGGCACCCCAGAAAGAACTGAGTCAGACAACAGGACTCATTTCTGAAACAACCTCATAGACACCTGGGCCAAAGAGCATGGCATTGAGTAGGTATTATCATGCACCAACTTCCAGGAAAATCGAGTGATACAATGGAGTTTTAAAGACTACACTGAGAGCAATGGGTGGTGGGACATTCAAACATTGGGATACACATTTAGCAAAGGCCACTTCATTAGTCAACAGTAGGGGATCTGCCAATCGAGCTGGCCCTGCCCAATCAAAACTTTTATGTACTGTAGAGGGGGATAAAGTCATAGAATCATAGAATCACAGAATCACAGAATCATAGAATCATGAAGGTTGGAAAGGACCTCTGAGATCATCAAGTCCAACCTGTTAACCTAAATGCCTGGTCCACCTCTAAACTATGTCCCTAAGCACCACATCGACTCATTTTTTGAATACTTCCAGAGACTGTGATTATACCACTTCCCTGGGCAGTCTGTTCCAATGCCTAACCACTCTCTCTGTGAAGAAATTTTTCCTAATATCTGATCTAAATCTCCCCTGGCACAACTTTAGCCCATTTCCTCTAGTCCTATCGCTTGTTACTTGGGAGAAGAGACCAACACCCACCTCGCTACAACCTCCTTTCAGATAGTTGTACAGAGCAAGAAGGTCTCCCCTCAGACTCCTCTTCTCCAGGCTAAACAAGCCCAGTTCCCTCAGCCCCTCCTCATAAGACTTGTTCTCTAGACCCTTCACCAACTTTGTTGTCCTTCTTTGGACACGCTCCAGCACCTCCATGAACTTCTTGGAGTGAGGGGCCCAAAACTCAACACAGTACTCGAGGTGCGGCCTCACCAATGCCGAGTACAGGGGCACTATCACCTCCCTGGTCCTGCTGGCCACACTAGTCCTGATACAAGCCAGGATGCCATTGACCCTCTTGGCCACCTGAGCACACTGCTGGCTCATGTTCAGGTGGCTGTCAACCAACACCCCCAGGTCTTTTTCTGCCAGGCAGCTCTCCAGCCACTCCTCCCGAAGCCTGTAGCGTTGCATGGGGTTGTTGTGACCGAAGTGCAGACTCGGCACTTTGCCTTGTTGACCCTTATACAATTGCCCTCAGCCCATCGATCCAGCCTGTCCAGATCCCTCTGCAGGACCTTCCTACCCTCCAGCAGATCAACACTCCCGCCCAACTTGGTCCCTGTAGTGCACGTAAAAAATAATACGCTGGGGAAGACAGTCTGGGTTACTCCTGTCTCGGGGAAAAGCAAACCCATTCATGTGATTGCTTTTGCTCAGGGACCTGGGTGCACTTGGTGGGTAATGCGGGAGGATGGGGAAGTCCAATGTGTACTTCAAGGAGATTTGATTTTGGGTGAAAATAACCAATGAACTGAATGGTATGATGTTAATTGCTATATAATGCTGTATGTCGTCACTTTTATTATTGCTATATGCCATATCAATGGTATTACAGTAAGAATCACCTAGATTAATGAAGAATGAACTTTGAGGAAACCGAACAAAGTGCAGCAGTAATGGAACCAGAACTGGCTTCAGCATGCAACAGTCCAACACGATACACCATCTCTCCTGCCTTGAAAGACTGTTATGACAGCTGGATCCCGAAGTCATGGACTAAATGAACTCAATGAATGTTTTAGAGGGATGGCCATAGACTAAGGAAATTGTATCTATTTGTATATATCAAAAGACTGGAAAAGTGGTAGTGATTAATTGGAATGTAATGGAAAGTATAATACCTGGGCATGACATAGATGGTATAGAATAAGGGGTGGATGCTGTCCTGGTTTCAGCTGGGATAGAGTTAATTTTCTTCCTACTGGCTGGTATAGTGCTGCATTTTGGATGAGAATAATGTTGATAACACACTGATGTTTTAGTTGTTGCTAGGTAGTGCTTACACTGGTCAAGGACTTTTCAGCTTCCTGTGCTCTGCCAGGTGCACAAGAACCTGGGAGGGGGCACAGCCAGGACAGCTTACCCAGACTGGCCAAAGGACTATTCCATACCATTTGACATCATTCTCAGTGTATAAACTGGAGGGAGCTGGTCAGGGGGGCAGCGATCACTGCTCGGGATCTGGCTGGGCATCAGTCAGTGGGTGGTGAGCAATTGCATTGTCCTGTTGAACTGTCTTTATCTGAACCCACAAATTCTACTTTTTTTCCCTTTTTTTTTTTTCCTGATTCTCTCCCCTGCAGGGGAGGAGCGTGAGTGAATGGCTGTGTGGTGTTTTGCTGCCTGCTGGGTTAAACCACAACACCCACCTCCATAAGAATGGCTTTATCATGACTGAAGCCACAACCCCATTTGCCTGTTCACTGTCACCCTTGCATACGTACAAGTGTAAAGAAGAGGGGAAGGGATGTGGGACAAGCTATTGCAATGTAATCCAGAAACGCTCTGCAAACTGAAGAAATCCTGTGCTGTCCCTCAAACTGAAGAGGGCTTGTATTTCATGTGGAATAATCACTCACATCAGTTATTTGTTATGAAAAATATTGGCACCAAACCTATGTTTTCAGCCTTCTTAAGACACTAAGCACTTTTTAGGAGTTATTCACTGCAGCCTGCACTGCGGAAAAGCTAAGTGATAGGCAGTTCTGTAGCCAAAACAGATACTTCTGAGCATGAATGCATGCCTGTTGTTATGTTCCTAGGAGATTTTCATGCTAAATGGAGAAGAACTTAAATAGTCTAGTCCCCTACAGGTTATTCAGCATTAGAAAATAAGCAGATTGGAATACTTGTGGGAAATCAGGACAATTTGGCACTTAAGTCCTTGCATTGGCAGGATTTTCATGGATTAGATTCTTTTCCCCTTTCATGTGAAAACCTTTCTACCTTGCAGACATATTCCTGTATCACACCTGTGTTTCCAGCCAAAATCTCTAAAATTTGGTGATGACTAATAACCTATTGTTGTTTATGCTTACAGAATTAACCAGTTTACATAGTTCATCCTTTTATAAAGCTGCCTTATAAGAATTATTTTGAAGCAAAATCAAATATGGGAAGAATAAAATTGCAATAAACTTCCATTGTTTTGACTTTTGAAAACTTAAAGTTTATAAATATATATATATAAGGCTAAAAATAGTAGGTTAAAGATGAAGTATCATGTAAACTATAGTTTAAATATATTAATTTCACAGAAGTGTTAGTTAGCATCTATTTAATAAAGAGAAAATAATCTGTATGCTATCTATTTTGTAGTAGGTATTGATTTCAGATTCAGTGAATCAGATCAGAATCAATGAAAAAATATATTAATATTTTCATTTAAGTAGAAGTTTTTGATGTTCAAGGAAGGATGAAGTAGAACAGTAAACCAAATAAGAACAGAATTTTTCAAAATGCACTCTTAATAGAGAAAGAAACGTATCTTAGCAATAATAAGTCAGTCTTATGAAATTTCTCCTTTATGCAATCATAGCTGATGTTACCAAAAGTAACGTGTTTCATAAGTTTGATTGCAGACATCAGAGTGGTCATATTGAACGGAAGTCATCTAACCAAATGTAGTCCAAATATACCAATAAATCAAATAAATTAAAATGTGAATCTCTACATCTGAGTTAGTCATCCTAGATTCTCTTTGTAACAAATGGAAACAAAGACAAACTTACAGATTGCCAGTCATCTCATCCTACTATAGATTATTTAAGTAAGTCAAATAAATTGTGCTTTATTTCTCTTCATTAGCTACAAAGCCAGCCTACAATGACGAGCTCAAATGTAGATATCTCTATGTTGACACCTAAGGGTTGATTCAGTTGCTAAAGATAGACATCTAATGCCATTTAAGATGCCGTAGGATGCTGAAGACATCTGCACAAAGCTGGCAGATATGACAAAAAACTTACTGGAGACCTGTTGTCTTCTAGTTTAGTAGCTGGAGGTAAGGAGAGATAAACTAGTGCATCTCAAATGGTAATAAATGAAAATGATTAGGCAATTGAATCAAGTTCCCAAAATTAGGCAAGCTGAATCCCAACCCTTCTGTCATGAAAAAAAAAAAAAAAGAGAGAGATAGAGATGGTAAGACTGTAGATAGTTTTATAAATCAAATATCCAGATAAAAGGACTTTGATTGCAACTCTTTTTGCCTGTCTAAAAGCTGGGTGTGGGTTTTTGCTAAAGACCGAGTTACCTAAAAGTACTTCAAGGTGTGCACATGTCAGCTAAGGTCTAAACATATACTGTGGTCAATGGAAATATATTTCAGTAGAGCAAATCCTGAAGCAGGCTCTTAGGATTTCATTCCGTTGCCCCATCTGACACCTCCCAGGACAACTGGCTTACTCAAAGTAATTCATACATAGCCAGCAGCTTTAAACCCAGGCATACAGGAAGCATGTGTGCCCTGGACAGCCAACCGAAAGCCTGGCAAGATTCCCTGGAACAAGTCAAATGGCAATAGACGCTTGTGTGTGGCCAAATGAAGTCCTCAGTGACACATTAGTGGGCCCTACTCATTTGTGAAAAAGAAGAAGAGGGAAGGGGGAAGAGGGAATAAGAGAATGAAAAGGGAAAGGAACAAGAGAAAAAAAAAGTGGTATAGTACAATGCAGTTATTGGTTTAAATGACTACATGTTTCAAGATCTAATTTATAGAGTTTCTTTGCACATTTTCTGCTTTCAACTATATCACTCTTCTGCTGAAATGAAACTGCTGGGGAAAAAAACAAACCAAACCAAAACAAACACAAAAAAACCCAGAAAGCAAACCAGCTAAAACCTTTTTTCTATTTATTTTTCTGAGAGGGATTTGTTCTTTAAGACAGTTGTCATTTTCTATTTGTTTCTTTTTTTTTAATAGTCTTTGTTCTAAAAATGTTTGCATGCTTTCTAGAATGATGGATGTCATTTTGGCTGAAATGAAAATGTCAGTGGAAATTAACATGGGCATCTGTTTCCTTACAGGTTTGAAATAATGATTTGGTTTTTTTTGTGAAACATATTATTTTGACTATTATAAAAATCATAATATTTATCAAATTTTACATGGGTTTTATAGGTAGTATGGATCAAATAATTAGTGCTCCTTTTTCAATTTCTTTTTGATGTTCCTATTACTATCAAATAGTTTAACAAAGCTCTATTGTCACATATTCTTTATAATTTCCCAGGTTATATATGCCTCAGCGTCTAATCTGTTTATTTTCTCAAAGGACTATAAATTGCTGCAGGTAAACATTTTATGATGAGACAAGTACAAAATGAGGTGACATTATCTGAACGAGAATGACTGTGTGTCAAGATGATCATTATCTAGTAGCTAAATGGGGAGAGAGAGCAGATATTTGGGCTCTGCTAGCTGTTAAAATATTGTTAAATTAAATTAATTTTGAGAATTGCAAGATATTGTCTTTAAAAAGCAAATATTTCTTACTTTTGAGGCTTCCCACGATGGTTTCAGTTAGCTTTTTATTATGATGCCTGCAAACATAGACATCTACAGGCATTCTGGCATCAGTACCTGGAATATTGTTAACATCCAAGAAAAAGTGTTTTGGTTTTGCAACTCATTTAACAATTAATACAGATTTATATTAATAGGTATATTTTACCCGAACATATTTCATAGTTAACACGAAAGATTTGGTTGTTTGCATTTTTTTTTTTACTCAGATAAAGAAGTGATCTATCTAGGAATCTGTTGTCTTAATGAACTTCACAGTGACTTAGGTTCCTACAGTATTCCTCAAAACTGAATTTATGCTTTTTTGAGAGCATCATATGTCCCACCATTGAGAATTACTGATCTGTAGTTTCTGATGTGAATTCTTACCCTGGTCAGAAAGAGTTCTTACCTGGCTCAGGAAGTACTACATGGAATACTTATTGTTTCAGTGCTTTCTCTATATTCAAAATATTTTCATAAACACCAACAACTGATACAAATGAAAATGGTCTTTTCCCTGTCATAGATTCAACAGGTTGGCCTTAATTTGAAAGTGTTTGGAATGTATGTCTGCTCCATCTCATTTATAACACTTTTTTTAACTAAAATGACACAGTCAAAATGCCCTTTGGGGGTGGGGGGTCTGATGGGATGAGAGCAAAAAAGAAGAGTAGGAAAGAGAGGAGGGCTTGTGGAGAGATCGCACCTCTTCCACCAGCTCTAGGAAGTTTAGCAAAAAGGTGGTTAATTAATGAAAACTGAAAGAATGTTTAAGTGCAATCTTTCCTAGCACTATTTTAAAAATTAATAAATCAACAAGGTTTAAAGTAAAGCTCTCTACAGATGGGTAGAAAAGAAGAGGAATATATTAACATTACTGAATGCCTCTGATGACTGTGAACTTTTAAAAATATTTCACTGACTGTGTTTAAAAAAAGATTCTATTTAGCATATTGGCATAAAAATGTAATGTCTTCTGAAGAGGAAACCTAGAGAGTTTACAAAGGACTTCTTTTACAAAAAGTATGTAATTTGGCAGATTATTTTTTTGGAATTGCTAAATACTGAGTTAAAGAGTTAAATGACGAAGGGAGAACTAAATTATTCAATATTCTATAAAATTTGGTAAACTTATTTCCCAAATGAAATGCATACAGCCACGCAAGCTTAATGCATCTATAAATTCCCCATGCAAAAACACCAGCGAAAACCTTGAAAATAAAGGCTTCACAACTGATGATTCAATACTTCAGTCATTTAAAAACCTTTAGTTTCAATTCTAGTAAGAGAAGAGTTCAGTGGAAATACACACTTGATATATGAAATGAAACATTCGTAAAACCTCATGTTAATACATATGCTTCTAATTAGCTATTATGAGGTAAAACACTGAAATCCCATGGATTTATGCAGTGTGAACAAAACAAAAAGAAAAAGAAGTTTCTGAAATCTTGAGTTGTCTCATGCTTTCTCCATACAAATTGATGTGCCAAATCAAAGTATGGCAATGTACTTGTGAATACTAAGAAATCACCAGAAGAAAAGAAAACTTTAGACCTATGTCACAATATGTAAGAAATGAGGAAACACCTTCAGAGAGAAGTTAAGAACTTTTTATGTCTGTGTGTTTTTTTGTCCTGGGCCAAAGATATTTTTTTCAAACATCATTCATGAGATCTGCTGTTAATAATGAGTGCAATTTGTAGAAGTACAGATCATGAATTTCAGTGTATGGATGATCAGGAAAACTAAGGCATTCTTTGGTTAAAAAATACTAACCTGGCTTGCTTGTAATAGGAAAGAAGAGGTAACAAATGAGAATGGATAAGATCAGAAACAAAACTGAGGATCCTGTGGTGCCACTCATGCAGAGTCCTAAATATCAGCACTGATATTTAGGAAAGCAAATTGGAAAATACTATGCCAAACCTTAACCTGCTGAGTTATGTAGGATACAAATCATGCTGATGTTTTCTCCTGAAAACTTCCTCAGAGGCTTATTAGAATCACTGTGCTGTGGATGAAGGGATTACCTAAGTGTTCAAGCTCACCTGAAAGCCTCAGAGAAGGCATCCTCACAATTAAATCTCATGGAAGTCTTGGACAATTGTAGCACAATGCATATTGGTGGTTAAATGTCTACTGCTTCTCTAATAAATCTGTGTCTGGATAGCTCATTAGAAAGTGGTGGTGGGGTTAGATGGGTTGGGTACATTGGTCTCATGCAGCAGCTGTTGCTGTGGGTCAGGATTCCCACTGCTTCCCAGTTGTTGCTGAGTAACTATGCGCATGTCATGTAGAACTTGCCAAGATAGAAAGAGGAGGTAGGCTCAGATAACACATCTTTATTGTCCTAAACCAAATTAAAATATTCAAAATAATCCAGAGAGCTCCCTTTACCCATTCTAAAATATATAAACTGCTATTTTGGATTCAACAAGCAGGTGTGGATAATCCTTATTCAACCTGAGCAGTCAGAGGGGTCTGCCGAGGACTGTTACAGAACCAGAATTGTCTCGACATTGCCGTTCTACCACCACGTTCTGGCTTCAACATCCAGCCCCCGACGAAACCACCACAGGACGCCCGTGCAGAGACCAGGGCACGAAAGGTGGGACCATGAACTGTATGTACGCCTGCGCAGAGACCAGGGCGTGAAAAGCAGAAGCGCAAACTGCATGTACGCAGATTCATTCTGCGGATGTGCATGGCCCTATAAAAGGACCACGTGCACCTTTTGAGGTCCTCTTTTTCTTCTTGTCCTACCCCGCGTGCTCCTTGGAAGCTGCTCCTGCGGACACAGAGGCTGGACCAACTGGACCTTTGATCGACAGGATAACGCTGGACCCGGAGTGGCGGTAGCTAGTTCCCCTACGTGGCCCTCTTCTCACACACCTGAGCACGCTCTTTCTCTCTTTTCTTCTCTCTCTCATTCTTTCCCCCCCCCTGTCTCCCTACCTGGTCCTAACCCCTTTATTCACCAAAATAAAGTCAAAAGTTTGTATGGCATTTGACCTCGTTTGCGTCTTAATCTCGTCCTTGGGATCGTATTGAAACCTCCCCCGACATTGGATCAGGACAGGTGTCCCAAAACTTTCTGAAAGGAACTGTATCAGGAATCAAAAAAAGTTCACATCTTTCCAACAAAACATTTTATATTTTATTGTGTATGCCAGCTGTATAGATGAAGGAAACTGATCCTGAAAGTTCACTTGGGAGTTGAACAAGGTCTTAATTATGTAACTAGATTATGTCTAAATTTAAGGGGCTCAATCTGCCAGTTTCACTGGAGAAATTGCCTAAGTTCATAAGCACTTTCTTATCTTTGTTAACTTTTATAGAACATAAGGCACTCATTTCAGGATTTTTTTAAAAATACTTTCCTAAAATATAGATTCAAATAGGCATCTAGGTTAAGCAGATGTTTCCCTCAGTTTAAAATGAAATGACTGAAACTGAGATCATGGCAAGAATGATGCCATGTAGTTGTATGATTTTGAAAATATTTGTACTTTCAAATATCCTGCCATTATTCCAGATTTCTGAATCAACTGTTGATGGCGTTAATAAAACTGAAATAAAAAAAAAAAAAATTACAGATTGGAAATGATGAAAAGGAAAAAAAAAAAGAAAAAAAAACCAGAACAAAACTCCTCACAAAGATATAAACATATTTGTTCACATGTTTACATGGTGTAAGAGACTGGAATGTCAAATAGTTGTCTCAAAGCTTGCTTGTCTATGCTTGGCTGATAAGGCACGGCAAAATTGTGAAACCCAACGACACTGCAGCTTGCAAGGAAACTTATGCAAACTTGCTGAAGGAGCAGACTATTCTTTTGCTTATCAGGCACCATCAAAGCAAGATACTGACAATCGTCTGGGCTGGGCCAGCTGCACACCAAGAATATACATTGTTATCTGCCGATGGTCATGTAAAGGCCAGGTGATAGGCAAGACTTAAAGTGTGTGAACAATGTGTGGGGTGTATATGCATGTACCGGACTGTGGATATGTGCCCTATATAAAAGACTGTGGAAACAAACCATGGTGTGCACCCACCACCGAAGAACTGAAGACTGAGAACTAACGGGACGCGGCTGCATCCATGGTCGTGACTGTCCTTTGCTTATCTTTCTGAATGCTTGCTTAGTTTCCTCCTAATATTTCCCGCCTTTTCTATCACTCCATTCTTCTGATTTTATCCAATAAAAACAGCCTGATAGGCAGCATTTGACCTTGTTTGTGTCTTAATCTTACTCTTGGGATGACTACAAACCTTCCCTGAGCTCAAAATCGGACTGGGACTTTACACATGGGTTTCAGTTCTGACAGCTAGCCATGATGTTACAATACAATGTCCAGTAAATTTTTTATAAAGAAGAAAAATATCCCCTGCTCACAATGGAAATTTTCACAAAAATTACAATAGAAAATTGATTTTCTTTTATTTCACGTAAGTTTCAGTCTTCATTGAAGCAAATTTATTTATTCTTGAGGACTTATGCACTAAGACCAACATAACTAATTTAATTTTGCATAATGCTTTTATCTGCATCAGTTATGAAGGAAGATGGTTTCCTCAGTGTGCACTGTTCTGATACCAGCAGATGGAAAGCATTATATTTTAGTTAACTTCTAAGCTTTAAAACCACACCTTCATTTCTATAGTAATTATATCACTCCTTCTAATGTTGCCATTCAGGCAGTTTGATTGCAAGAAAGCATGTTATCTTGTCCTCTACCAGAGCTTATCAGAAATATAAGTAAAGATAGGAAAAGCCTAACAGTTACATTTCGAAGGTGTGACATCACATTTGTTTACCTATAAATCATTCCAATAAACAAAAGAAAGGAACAAAACCATCAGTGTTTTCTTAAATAGGACAATTCCTTACTTAAATTCCAGTTTTTCTACAGTTGTGTATATCTGGATGACTTCTGGTAATATACTTACATATCTCAATAAAAGTTTACCATAAAATACCACCTGTTCTTTTAGATAAACCTTCTGTTTTCCTCTTTGAATGCAGCCACATATGGTAAATCAGATTAACATAGGAAGTAATAAATTCTGTGATAAAATATAAGATCAATATGTGGAACTTCACAATGGATTAATAATGTACTTATTTTTGTTTATTTCTGTGTGAGAGGAGGGAGGACTGGATATTAAAATAGTTTTTGTCAGAAGCATTTTAATGTCGTGTTTTGGGCATGTTTATTTAGGCAATAAGATTGAACCTTGTTTTCGTATCAATGGCCAGAGTATTAGAAGATTTTTTTTTTTTAAATAAAAAAATCCCCAAAACTTCACCTTTCTGGAAATTAATTGCTTCGAAATGGGAAAAAAATAGTAAAAAAAGAAATCTAAACAACCAAAAACCAAAACCAACCAACCAAACAAAACCAGTGCCTAAGGTCATATAAAGGAAAAAGAAGTGATAGTCCTATTGATGTCAGGAGATAGTTTGTAGATTGCAGAACCTTTCCCTCTCTTAAAATGTTCAGAGTAATTTTGTCTGTGAAGAAATAGCTTGTTGTTGTTGTTGCTTGTTTTTCAAGCTGTGGCTCTTTGTGTGCAAACACTTGTGGAGGACCACTCAATTTCTTTAAGAAAGGAGATCTGCTCCTTCCTTACCTGTTGCTTGGCAACTAAATCCCAACTTCTTCATCCCCTGAAAACCTCTATGACTGCCCTATGGGGAAACAGCTTTTTATGAGGGCAGCTTTACCATTTCTCATCCTCAGCTTCAAGAGCTGTCAAGTGTATGGAATTCAACTAAGATGTTCTTCCATGAAACTAAGAAGCTACAGGTCTTCTGTCCTGGTTTCAGCTGGGATAGAGTTAGTTTTCTTCTTAGTAGCTGGTAGAGCGCTGTGTTTTGGATTTAGGATGAGAATAATGTTGATAACACACTGATGGTTTGGTTCTTCCTAAGCAGAGTTTACACTAGTCAAGGACTTTTCAGCTTCTTGTGCTCTGCCAGGTGCATAAGAAGCTGGGAGGGAGCATAGCTAGGACAGCTGACCCAGACTGGTCCAAGGGCTATTCCATACCATATGCCGTCATGCTCAGTATATAAGCTGGGGGAAGAAGAAGGAAAGGGGGGATGTTTGGAGTGATGGCATTTGTCTTCCCAAGTAACCGTTATGCGTGATGGAGCCCTGCTTTCCTGAGGATGGCTGAACTCCTGCCTGCTGATGGGAAGTAGTGAATGAATTCCTTGCTTTGCTTTGCTTGCGCGTGTGGCTTTTGCTTTACCCATTAAACTGTCTTTATCTCAACCCATGAGTTTACTCACTTTTGGTCTTCCGATTCTCTCCACCATCCCACCAAGGGGGAGTGAGCGAGTGGCTGTGTGGTGCTTAGTTGCTGGCTGGGGTTAAAACACGACATCTTCTTACTAAAAATGCTACTTCTTCCCAACTGTGAAGCAAAATGGCTGAAAAGGAAACTTTAATGTGCAAATTCCCAGAAACATGTAATTGTTACTGGCTTCTTCGACCACAGTGATTGTCTGCATGTTTATTAGGATTTTCTTCCTGCAGTCATTCTCTATACTGCTATTGAGATAAGAAGTGGGACTTTTATGTCAAGATGCCCTTTCCATCTATAAACATTCTGAGTTTGTGAAAAAACAGTCTGTACCATCAAAAAAAGGGAGTTGACAGCAGATTTATGAAGATCCTTAACATAAGTTAAAAGTGCAGCAGGTGACTTCTGCACACTGTACTTCTGTCTGAAACAGTCCTGGGCCTATGTCCTAGAGCCAGGGTTGCTTCTTAATAGTAATCAGATCTCTTAAATGTAGATACTTTGAAAAAGAAGAAAGGGAAGGGAAGGGAAGGGAAGGGAAGGGAAGGGAAGGGAAGGGAAGGGAAGGGAAGGGAAGGGAAGGGAAGGGAAGGGAAGGGAAGGGAAGGGAAGGGAAGGCAAGGCAAGGCAAGGCAAGGCAAGGCAAGGCAAGGCAAGGCAAGGCAAGGCAGGGCAAGGCAAGGCAGGGCAGGGCAAGGCAAGGCTGCAGCTATGCTGGGGACTTCTGGGAGCTGCTCATCACATTTTGAAAAGATAGGATGATGTATGAATCAAGAGGAATCAACATTGATTTTTTAGAACATGGATTGTTTATAACTACCGATAGAAACAACCCCAATTCAAGTTAAATAGGGTGTACTGTTCTGTCTCTTGACAGCAAGGATATTTTTGTTCATACTAATGAGGAAACTACTGATCAGGGTAGTTTGGTCCTTTCTGTCTAACTGAACTTTCTTGTTAATTTTCCACCAGTGGATATATTTTCTTTTAAGTATTTTGTTAGTAAATTAAATGCAATTTGGCAGAATGGGGCTTGGTTTTATCTCTCTTTCTCTTAGCTCTAAATAAGAAACCTTTTGTTCCTGCCATGGTACTGTGTCTTTTGTATATTTTATTTCCTTCCATGATAACCAACTGGACACCTGGGATAGCCCTCTTGTTTGTGTTGACTACATAAGTGACTGCATCGTTCAGACAAAAAAGGTGCAAGGCACCCTTTTTAGGTAAGGCTCAGATGGCAAAATTAGTATGCAGAATAACAAATATCACCAGAAAGCTAACATCTTAAACAAGTTATTGAGCTTAACTTAAAAACTAGTGGTTAAACTAGATCAAGAGCACCCTAGTCTACATCAGGCAGGGTGTTTCCAGCAGGCCAAGGAAGGTGACTCTTCCCCTCTACTCAGCACTGGCAATGCCACAGCTGGAGTGCTGACTCTAGATCTGGGCTCCCCAGTACAAGCAAGCAAGCAAGCAAGTAGGCAAACAAAGGAAGGAAGTAAGCAAGCAAGGACAAAAATTATCTTTAAAAAGCAGGGACAATAAATTGCTTTGAAAGTCATAAATTGAGGGCAATAAACTATTGTGACTATGGTATAAGATTACTAACAGCAGATACATTGATAGGTGTCATTCAAAAGAACATTGAAAAAATAGCCCTATAACAGGAAAGGCATCCTGTAGACTTTCATTTACTCATTTCTTCTAAAAAAAAACAGAACAGAAAAAACCCTAAATTACTTCACTACCCAAAAAAGTGTGATTATTTCCTTTATAGTCACAAAAGCCTATGCACTTTTGTCTAGTAATTCAAAATAATGAAACTCTATGTAATAAATACAAAAATCACAATACAATATAATAAAAATGAAATTCTTAACAGTTATTCAAATATTTTAGCTATTTAAAAATTGAAATTTTTTTTTAGATATTATTATTAGTAAAACTGTTGGCCTTGCAACATAGAATCATAGAATCATAGAATCATAGAATGTCCTGAGTTGGAAGGGACCCTCAAGGGTCAACGAGTCCAAGTCCTGTCCGTGCATAGGACAACCCCAAAAATCATACCATATGTCTGAGGGCATTGTCCAAATGCTTCCTGAATGTTGTCAGGCTTGGCGCCATGAGTACCTCCTGGGAGAGCCTGTTCCAGTGCTCCACCACCCTCTGGGTGAAGAACCTTTTCCTAATGTCCAACCTAAACCTCCCTGGCATATCTTCCTGCCATTCCCTTGGGTCCTATCATTGGTCGCCAGGAAGAAGAGATCTGCACCTGTCCCTCCTCCTTCCCTCGTGAGGAAGCCATAGACTGTGACAAGGTCTCCCCTCAGTCTCCTCTTCTCCAGGCTGAACAGACCTAGTGACTTCAGCTGCTCCTCGTACGGCTTCCCCTCTAAACCCTTCACCATTTTTGTGGCTCTCCTCTGGACACTCTCCAGTAGCTTTGTATCCTTTTTATACTGTGGCGCCCAAAACTGCACACAGTACTCAAGATGAGGCCGCACCAGTGCAGAGTAGAGCGGGACAATCACTTCCCTCGACCAGCTAGCAATACAGTGCTTGATGCACCCCAGGACATGGTTGGCCCTCACTATAAATAAATAACATTTATTTATTCAAATACCTCCACTGAATTTTGCAGGACTAATATCCCCACCTGCCCACAAAAAAAAAAAAACAAAAATACAAAACATTCCTAATTATAAAGTAGGGCACATCAGTCTAAAAGAACATTTCACTGCTTTGTTATTTTTAGACAGAACAGTGGGATAGATTGGAGGATTACAATTCAGCTATTTTTCATTGACTGGAGAAGTGTAGAACCATAGCACAAAAATACTTTTATTTGACATGACTCCATTTGAACCTTTGCTGAAAATTTTCACAGATGAATTTAGGGTAGAATAGATGCAAGAACACAACTACACCGCCCAGTGATATATCATGTCCTTCTTTACTAAGGAGGATGATTGTCTATTCCTCTCCAGACCTGTTTACACCCCCACTGCAGACCCAAGACAACAGGGCACTTGCTCTGTCATAGATGTGTCAAAGTCCAATAAGCTTCATATGGAATTCTGTATTTTATTCCTATCAAAGTCAAGCATTTAATGCTGATTTTTGAAAGTTCCAATCTTAATAGTGGTACCAAAAATTTTGAGACATGTACATACCATACATTTTTAAAATTCTCTGTATTCTGTGTATCTAAAGTCTGTACAACTGTAATTACTTTTCACTCAGATCTCTGTTTTGCATGATTTTGTGAGTATATAAACATACTTTGTTCTATTAAAATTTGTAATTTCATTTGTTTTTTACTCATACTATTAAGCTTAGAAAGAATATTACATTACCAAATGTCAATGTCAAATAAAAATGCCCCATTCTGTGCTGTTTTCATGCTCTGGATTAAAATATAGCCTTCTATATAGTGTACATAATTTAAGCATAGTAGCATTAACCTAATACTCCTTGTAGTTCTTTGTAAATACAAAATTAAATGTTGTAGGTGGAAACAATTAACACATCTTGGAAAATGAAAAATAGGTTTTCTGCATACATACATCTACGAAGTATAAAATAATAATAATAATAAATATATAAATAATAATAATAATTAATAATAAGTTGACATTTCATTCTATTAAATATCCAGACTTCACATCCTGTGCTGATAATGATACAGCTTTCTCTTAGTAAATGAGGCAAAGAAGCTGCTTCATATTCTCCCATGTCAAAAGTGAAGAAATACAATCTTTTCTGCAACTTGGAGAACAGCTAGTCCTAAATGACTGTTAAGAAAGCAGTTTGGGATTTTAACTGTAATACTTGGGTTGAATCAGTTGGCACTCATGAAGCAAAGTGCTAAGAAGTTTTAAAAAAAACCAACCAAACAAACCCAAAACGATTTCCTTTTCAATGTTGCATAATTGAAAAGACAAAATTTTTTAAAAATTGACAATAAAATTCACTATAATATGTTCTTCTGAAAGAGAATGCACAAAAACTTAGATGTTTGTAGAAAAACAGAACAAAATAGAAAAAAAGGCCCCTTTTGAGGACCTCTGGAGGTCATTTCAGCCAAGCTCCCTGCTCAAGCATGGCCACCTAGAAATGATTGCCCAGGACCATGTCTAGATGTCTTTTGAATATCTCCAAGGAGGAAGACCACAACCTCTCTGGCAATGTCTGTCAGTATACTTGGTCACCCTCACAGTGAAAAATTGCTTCCTGATGTTCAGAGTGAGTCTTCTGTGTTTCAGTTTGTGCCCGTTGTGTCTGGTCCTGTCACTAGGTACCACTGAAAAGAGCCTAGCTCTGTCCGCTTTGCACCCTCCCTTCAAGTATTTATGCACATTGATAGGAGCCTTCTCTTCTCTAAGATAAACAGTCCCAGATGTCTCACCTTCTCCTCATAGGAGATATGCTCCAGACTCTGAGTCACCTTAGCAGCAATTTTTTTTTTGGACTCTCTCTCTAGTATGTCCATGTGTCTTTTGTACTGGGGGGCCCAGAATTGGACACAGTACTCCAGGTGTTCCTCACCTGTGCTGATTGGAGGGGAAAGATCACCTCCCTCGACCTCCTGGCAACACTCCTCCTAATGCAGCCCACAATACCGTTAGCCCTCTTTGCTATAAGGGCACATTGCTGGCTCGTGTTCAACGATGTCCACCGGGATCTCCAGGTCCTTTTCTGAAAAGCCGTTTTCCAACCAGTCAGCCACTAGCATATATTGGTGCATGGCATTATTCCTCCCTGGGGGCAGGACATTGCTCTTCCCTTTTGAACTGAATGAGCTGCCTGTCATGAACTGTCATGAACTTCCTGTCTCTCACTCCTGGATCACTTCTTAACAGTTCTCTGTGAAGGTGTTCACAGTGGGCTCAGCCAGATAAACTCCCCAATGGAGGATGCGCTTGGGGTCCCATCAGAAACCCTGCACATGTTCCAGTTTGGATGCTTAATTATCTTCTGTGGAATTTGCACACTTAGATTAAGAAATTTTGATAAATTTATGCTTGTCAGTATACTTTCCACCTTAAGTTTTGCTTTTTTTTTTTTTTTTAAATACAATAACAAAAAAACCTCAGAAACATTCACCACTGAAGAAATCCATATGTTCTTCAGGGAAATATGTGAGAGCATTTTAAAAAAGAATTGCGTAATTGTGAATTGGTGCTATAACTTTACCATGATTATAATAGAGTTAGATATGTAAATGATTCATTAATTCCTTTCCAGTATTAGAAATGTTAGGCAGTATATTAAAATTGACTTCAAATAATGAACAATTTCACAAATACTTTTTTTCTAATGCTATTTAAATAGTTCAGTTATTTGATTTCTACTTCAATAAAGTTTCTCTGCTTAAAATGTACTGTTAGGTTGTTTATATGAATATCTTTTCTGGATTAAAAGTTTTCTTAAGCATGATTAGAATAGAATAGAATACAATACAACGTGATACAATACAATAGACTATTTCAGTTGGAAGGGACCTACAATGATCATCTGGTCGAACTGTCTGACCACTTCAAGGCTGACCAAAAGTTAAAGCATGTTATTAAGGGCATTGTCCAAATGCCTCTTAAACACTGATAAGCTTGGGGTATCAACCACCTCTCTAGGAAGCCTGTTCCAGTTTTTGACCACCCTCTTTGTAAAGAAGTGCTTCCTAATGTCCAGTCTAAACCTTCCCCCATGCAGGTTTGAACCATTCCCATGCATCCTATCACTGGATACCAGAAAGAAGAGATCAACACCTCCCTCTTCACTTCCCCTCTTCAGGAAACTGAAGGGAGCAATGGGGTTGCCCCTCAGCCTCCTTTTCTCCAAACTAGACAAACAAAATTGTTAAAGCGTAGTTGTGAAATGGACTCCTGTAATATCAAATTGTTAATAACTAGATTTGGTCATTGCCATTTCAGAACTAGTAGAAACACTGTATCAAGCACCACCTTTTAAAAAATCCGTATTTCAAATATGGTACTGATCTTGCTGCTATTAATCAACCATTGGGCTGCTAATAAACTATTAGGCAGAGGTTCTTTCGACCAGTGTAAGGGACCCTTACATTTTCACAGTCTGAACAGCAAATTAGGTAGGGCTATGTGGTGAAAGAGAATGGGTTTTACATCCTGTTCTCTGCAGAAGCTAGAAAGAGTGAATAGACATGGGTAGCAGTTTGATGGATGCTATGGAGTAGGGATCCCCAGGCTCTTCTGTCTTTGCCACCTGGTAGGTCACACACTATGGCTAAGCTATACTTGGCTTGGTAGGGAGCCAGGAGCTGGCACTGCCGCTGTTGGTTTAAAGCACTGCATTAAGGCCTAGCAAATTTGTCATCCTTCTTGACTGTAGCGAACACTTCTTGTGTTGGATAAACCCACAGAAATGTTTCAGATATCTTTAATAATTTTAGGGCTGCTCAGTCTGACATGCACTGGGCACATTGGTCCTAAGCAGTTCATGTTCAGAGTACAGATACAAAAAATAAACAGGAGCTAACAACTGGCTAACTGGTTCTATCTGATGAATGTATAGCTGTCCTGGTTTTGGCTGGGATGGAGCTGGTTTTCTTCCTAGTAGCTGGTATAGTGCTGTGTTTTGGATTTAGCATGAGAATAATGTTGATAACACACTGACGTTTTGGCTGTTGCTAAGTAATGTTTGTACTAGTCAAGAACTTTTCAGCTTCCCATGCTCTGCAAGCAAGGAGGTGCGCAAGGAGGTGCACAAGAAGCTGGGAGGGCACATAGCCAGGACAGCTGACCGATGGTCATGATCAGTATATAAGCTGGGGGTAGTTGGCCAAGGGAGCAGTGATTGCTGCTCAGGGACTGGCTGGGCACCAGTCGGTGGGTGGTGAGCAGTTGCATTGCTTGTTTTTCCTGGATTTTGTTCCTCTCTCTCTCTCCTTTGTTGTTTCCCTTTTAATTACAATTTCTTCTTCTTATTATTTTTTTTTTATTTCAATTATTAAACTGTTCTTACCTCAACCCATGAGTTTTCTTACTTTTGCTCTTCCAATTCTCTCCCCCATCCCACCGGAGCTGGGGGAGGAGGGTGAGCAAGCGGCTGTGTGATGCTTGGTTGCTGACCGGGGTTAAACCATGACAACAGCCAACATCAATATCGAGAAAAAGTATATGCAATAAGATGTTATGTTTTGTGTTCGGTTAAAACCTTTTTAGTTTGTCTCTTTTAAGAAAGATTATGTATTTTACATACACTTGTTTGTCCCTGAAGAGAGAGCCCACTGGGAGAACTACAGTCACATTATGGTATTGCCAAAATCAGCAAAGGCTCTTTCCTCTTGTGTCGTAGACAGCTGAGGCAGGTGTTAGATAGCAAAGTGCTTCTAATTTAATAGCAGTAATATTAAAGTAATACAAACCATAAATATCTGTAATTTAACATTTGAAAAAATATAGAAAATGATATCAAATGAATCCCATCTTGCTTCAGTGATAATCTAAGAATATTACAAGTGGGAAAAATATGCATATCAAATCTGTGTTTACTGGAAAAATAAAGCAAACAAACAAATAAAATTCTGTTCCTAACTTAGATGTGCTAACACAAATATGTAATACACGTGAAAGGAGAAGTGAACAGAGATACAATTTGATTTTTAGTGCAATTCGGAAGTTTGAAGTAATCCAAATTAGAACAAAGTTTTCTTTCCTTTAAAAAATACACTATTTTAATTCAAACTTTCTAAATATACTAGCTTTCCTTAAAGGTAAATAAGTGGAAATTTTGCAATAACTGCATTTTCTGGGATAAATGCTTCTATAATTCTTTGAGATTTTGAAACAAATGTTTGTATCTTTGAAAAAGGGATTAAAATACCCATTATTGACATCTAGATTGATTATTAGATGTGTCCTAGAAAGACAGTCTTTGAAAGGTGCTCTTTTTTTCACAGATTTTTCTTGGCAGAATAAATGTTACTCCATATGGTCCACTTCCTAGAAACACTGAATGGCTGAGGTGAGAACGCACCTTTGGAGCTTGTCTAGTCCAACTTGCCTGCTCAAAGCAGGGGCAGCTAGAGCAGGTTGCACAGGGCCATGTCATCAGATTTTGAATAGCTCCAGGGATGGAGACTCCACAGCCCCTCCGGGCAACCCATGTCAGTTCTTGACCACCCTCATAGTAAAATACTTTTTCCTTAATATAAGGAAGTTCAAATTTCTCATGTTCCAACTTGTGTTCCTCACCTCCTGTCATCCCACTGTGCATCTCTCAAAAGTGTCAGGCTCTGTATACCCTGTAACTGCCATTTCTATTTGGCAGTCATAGACAGCAATAACATCTCCCTTGCTCCATCTCTTCTTATGGCTCAAAAACCCACATGGTATCTCAGGCTCTCCTCAAATTTCCTGTGGTTCACCACCCTAACCATCTTTGTGACCCATTTAGTAATGGGTTCTTCCAGAATGTCCATATCTTTCTTGTACTGGGGAGCACAGCTCTGGACACAGCACTCCAAACTGATCCCACCAGAACTGAGTAGAGGGGAAGGATCACCTCTCTTGACATGCTGGTAATACTCTTCCTAATGCACACCAGGAAGCTGTTTGCCTTCTTTACTTCAAGGGCATGTTGATGGCTCATGGGCAGCTTGTTGTTTGCAAGTACCCTCAGGGTCTTCACCAAGGTGTTTTTCAGATGATTGGCACCCAAACAGCCCTGGCATATGAGGTTATTCCTCTCCAGGTGCTAGGACTCTGCATTTCCCTTTGCTGATCTTCATGAAGTTCCTGTTTGCCCATTTCTTCACAAGACAGAGGAAAAAGTTTGGAAACAAACATTTCTTCACTGTGGTAGCATCCTATGTGAAAGTAACACATCAGAGCTCTTTCCAACTAGTCCACTTTGGAACACTGTTCAAAAAAAAAAAAAACAAAACAAACCCGAACAACAAAGCACCATACTGTTTATAGGCTATGCTGTTCATAAAGCAGTCAAAGGGGATATGCTATAGCTGATGAAAGTCATCTTCATTCTTCTCTGGCCAGCTTCAGGACTTCTGCTCACCATGTTAAGCAGGCAGGATATCTGTTCACTCAGATGTATAAAACTAATTCCTCTTCAGTGTCTACACAAAGCCTAGGCTTTAACATGTTCATTTATTGATTTGGAGATGCAATACTGAATTTTGAACTTACAAACATCATCCTTTACTCTTACATAAGTTTTATGTTGTCATGCGGCACAAATGTAAATGGATTTTATAGGTGAAAATCTGAGATGAAAGATTGTGAGAATCAAGTCCTGTGCTTTCAAATTCAGCTCAAATTCTTTTTTATTTCTCATATACCTGGCAAACTGAACACATACAACTGCAGGATTAAGCATAAATGTCTCTCAAATAATGGAAACACTGGGATAATTTGTTTACTTCTGCTGATCTGTTAGCAGGAAACATAAAAAGCTACCAAAACCTTGCTGAAGTCAAATGCAGAGCTTAAATGAGGAGTTTTGTAATTGATTTGAATCAAATGTGCAGATGCTATGCTTGGGATTTAAATTGCAAGCAAGAGGGGAGAGCAAGCTGTAAGGAAAGTTCCCAGACCTAAAAGAATAAACAATTACTTTATAATGATATTATGACTAAGCAAGAATTTTACAATAGTTGGGGAAATCTGCATACCCTGAAATTGGAGTATATGGTGTATTGGAAGTCCAGGTAAAAACTGAAAATCCCTAAAATTATTAAATCAAGCTGACTTGTACCTCGCAAAGGAAGTTAGAATAAATGAAAATTGTTCTTTATTTATAAATATATAAAGATAAAAACAAACAAAAAAAGAACCTATCATGGCATTCATGCAGAGAGACATTATGGAGAACCTAGATCAAAAAAATAAACACATACTAATATGAATAGATATGATGCCAAATTTAAAGAAAACTCAACTTGGAGACAGATAATTTTGGTTTCAGAATTCTGAAAAAAAGTACTGATGTGCTTTATTGCAGATCTGTTGATGAGAATCACTATGTCTGTTGGTTCTCACATGACTATTATACTTCCAATGTAACAGATTTTACTAGAAGTGAAGGAAAAGTTACTTATGCAAATGCAAACCTATTAGTCCAGTCTCACTATTAAGCAAAATTTTAAATTAAATTTAAGAGGGAGAAAAATACAAAATATTCACACTGAAGCTGAATGAAGAACAGAATAAACACCATCACGAATATTCCAAAGGCAGGCTGTGTCAGGCAAGCCAAATCCAAATATTGCTCTTGGACAAGATTTTTAGTTTCTTTTAGCATAAGAAATGTGGTAAATCCTAAGAATGTGAACTTCAGCAGATATCGTCTCACTTGTAGAAATTTTATCTAAAATGCTGAAAGTGCTGACTAGTATAAGAAGTGAGTGAAGAAATAAAGTGAGGAGAATAAATGGAGGAAGCTACCTGAAGTTTTTCTTAAGGATCAGTTTTGGGATTGATTGAATTTATCTTTAATGGTCTTGGCAGAAGAATTGGAAGTGCTGATGAAATTTGTTGAGGATCAGTTTGCTGAAGAGGTTTGATCAATATATAAGAGGATTGAATGTTATAGGAAGAACTGGATGATCTCAAGGATGGGAGGAATAGAAATGAATGGAAATTTAACAATACAGAAAGGAAGGTCATGCATTAGGGGACAAAAAACCACTTGTGTTGCAAGCTCAAAATTTTTCTTTAAGAAATGACTAAGAAATAGGTGCATTAGCTGATCCTTTCTGAGATGTGGGAATACTTCCTAGTTTCTGAAGCCTTCTGCATGCTATAGAATACATTGCAATCACAAGTCAAGACATTGTTTACGTAATGCAGCTAAGAAAGATAAAAGTACAGATCTAGGCCATACCAAACAAGATTATTTCCTGTTGTGGTTTAACCCCAGCCAGCAACTAAGCACCACACAGCTGCTCACTCACTCCCCCTGCCCCGGTGGGATGGGGGAGAGGATTGGAAGGGTAAAAGTGAGAAAACGCATGGGCTGAGAAAAGAACAGTTTAATAATTGAAATAAAATAAAGTAAAATAATAGTAATAGTAGTGGTAGTAGTAGTAATAATAATAACAACAAAAAAATATACAAAGCAAGTGATGCATGATACAATTGTTCACCACCTGCCGACTGATGCCCAGCCCATCTCCGAGCAGCGATCGCTGCCCCCTGGCCAACGGCCCCCAGTTTATATACGGAGCATGACATCATATGGTATGGAATAGCCCTTTGGTCAGTCTGGGTCAGCTGTCTTGGCTGTGCCCCCTCCCAGCTTCTCACTGGCAGGGCATGGGAAGCTGAAAAGTTCTTGACTAGTGTAAGCACTGCTTAGCAACAACTAAACCATCAGTGTGTTATCAACATTATTGTCATGCTAAATCCAAAACACAGCACTATACCAGCTACTAGGAAGAAAATTAACTGTACTCCAACTGAAACCAGGACAGCTAAATGAGTAATAATGACATTGTGTAAGTTACAAACACAGTCTCCATAATAATATATATAATTCTGATTACATTTGTTATAAAAATGAATTTGAACTGTTGTAGGTCCAACGAAGGAATGCTCTTACGACTGGAAGAACGGAAAAAGTTCAAGTGGAGATCAAATCATCCTACCACGCTTAATTTAGCAATTGAAAATTTGAAAGGGGATATAATGGGTGTCTTTAAATACGCATGGGATAAGCTCCAGTGACAAAGAATTCCTATTTAGGGCAATAAACCTTGTTGATACAAGGATGTATCAGTACGAACTGGTTTGGAATACATTTATACTGGAAATTAAAAGAAAGTTTCTGAACAACAGAGGTGAAAATAACCCACTACTAGATGTAGAAAGGACAAAACAGCTTATATTAAAATGCAGATTGCCTTTTCATCAGCAGTGATTTCTTCCCTTAACTGGCATATAACTGGATTTAAGGATGTAAGAGATTCCTTCTCGCCCTTATATTCCTGCCTAGAAAACAAAAAATATGACTGCTGTGGAAGAGGGAAAGTAAGATGAAGAAAACCAGTTATAGATGGCTTGGAGCTGCTTTTACTAAACTCATTCTCTCTCTGTAGTGTCCTCTTTTACTACACATGTATACAGCAAATAATCAAAGTTATTAAGAGTCTGTAATAGTCTCCTGTACTCATTTTCAGGGCAAGATGGAAAAAAGAATATATTTAATTATGTACTTTTATTTCTCAGAAGTTATAGTTAATTAAATAAATTCCCAAGTTTGAAAGGCTTAACTCTGTAACCCTAATAATGGTTTTGGTTTGTTTTATTTTGTTTTAAAGCATTTTGCATATATCTAATATGCATATATTCCTATATTGAATGTGTGCATTTGTATCATGCACATTTTTGGCATGTCAGTAGAATTTATTATTAAAAATATTATGTCAGTATCAGACAGACAGATGCACATAGGAAATAAGACAGCTGGGCAACTGGAGTTGAAGTGCATGTAAGGCAGGATAGATACCACCCCCTCATTTTCTGTGTCAGTTAAACTTTGGAAGCAAGAACAAAACTATAGATTAGAAAACAGCACAGCACGTTATCATAGTTTTGTAATGTCATGGTTGCAAGTATAACAAAACCTGAAATTTCCCTGTAGTCTGGCTGGTTTTATATATTTTGCAAGCTGTGCTTTATCCAAAAGAACATATTCATTTTTAAGATTGCTTTCTACCTAAAATTGTGTACTGTATCATTAATTAGAATCTGATTAGGGAAAATGAGCCTATAACACAGAACTAATTATGAAGACAAAAATATTAAATTACTTTTTTTAAATACAAATGAATCTCAAGCAAAGAGAGAACTTTACAATATTCAGGCAACTAACACACATTATGTTCAATAAATGATGAAACAGCTATGGCTAAGAAACACTTGCCAAGTAATTATGCTCCTTTTTTACACACAATAGAGTTGGAAATAATCAGTCTAAAAAATATTTAATAACTCAGTACTGCATGAAGTATGGCTCCCTGATACTGTTTGCTATCTTCATAAAGTGCAGCTTTTCAAAACTGAAATCCTCAAACCCACTTAAGGTATTTAAGTGTACATTTGCACTGTTTAGAATATTGCATTTTAAGGCATAAACCAGTTTTGATAATTGCAGTTTTCTATAGAGATTTCTCTATAGAGAAATCAGACTACGTTCTTAAGCAAGCATGAATCAACAAATAAGCAAGCAAATTTATTTGAAGTATACTTTTTAAAAAAAATAAAATAAATTTTACACAGCAAAGTTGTTATTCCAATTCCCATGTTCAGCAATGTTTCATCCCAAAACACAATGTGTCATAAATTAAAAATTAAATATACTGTCAATGTTTCAAAGTGTGAATCAGGCTTCATACCTCTCTATGAAAAGATTCACAATTTTCAGTAAAGCACATACAATTTGCTCTTAGCAGTATTTAAATGATAAAGATTCTCCTTCCTAAAATACTTGTGTCCTAAAAATATGCACAAGTTGACAAAACAGAAGATGATCCTCAGTTAACGTCAATTCTCTATTCAGATATTTGCTTTATACTAACATACATAATTTTTATCTACAGAACGCTCCTCATTCTGTGCCCATTAAAGATCTTGGCTGGAAACTTGAATCAGATTGGACACTTATGGGACAGCTTATTTATGGCTGAGCATTGACATTCCCATTTAAAGACTCTTCCTGCTAGACTGGAGGTGATTGGAAGAAACTGGGAAGCTGAGGAGAGAAAGACAGAAAGCAAATAAGGAAGAGAAAAAGAGCAGAACTAGAAGTCTGAACACTATAAATGGTCACAGCAAATGTTGCTCAGGAATACTCTCCTGTATCCTACCTGGCTAAGGAGTTAGAAAATGGAGCAAGTGATGAGGGAATCTCAGAAAGACAAAAGGTCTTGTGGTTGAGCTTGAATCTTTCCTAGACAACATGGTTGTATCTCTCTATTTGTTTTTCAGATGTCTTATATCGGCAAGACATTAAATCACAGATATTAATTAATCTTATGCTCTTTGTTTTCTGTGTGCTCAACAAGAAACATCATAAGACTAAATATGCAGGAGTCTTTGGCCAGCGCAGGTTGACAATATCCTTTGAAATATCAGTCGCTGTAAAAATGTGTAGTACTTTAAAAATATAGGTCCTCTGTATCTCCTAAAGTTAGTGGTCATTTTTTTGCTTTCCTTTCCTTTCACTGTGGCTCAGCAACTGAAAATGGGAAAATTAAGAATATTGTTTAGTATCAAAGGAGTATTTTGAACATACAATGTTCTTTGTAAAGCTGTCAAACACAGTACCGAAACTACTACACTAATAACCCTACAGAGATGAATACTTTTAGCTTCAGAAATCATGGCTTTGAACAACTTCCATTACATGTTGCAGTTTTTCAACATCATAAGTACTGAGAACAGAAATCAATATAAAATATTTTTGCTGTCATTGAAAGAGGGAGGCATATGATCACATTACTGAAGACTATGTTACAGTGAGCTACTTTCATATATCATTTCCTCATTTTTTAATGGTTGAGATTTACTACCTAAACAGGCTTGTAACCTTTACTGTTGATGATGATGCTCTGTGAGATTTATAATTTTTGAAGTAAATTAAGAGTTTTTCAGAAAGGAAATTATAAGGTTTTTTTTTTAATGCGAAATCTAACTAAATTTCTAAACAGAAGAGAAAATTCAAATTCTTTTGAAGTCGATAGCACAATTCTGACTTGAACAAGGCAAGAATGTCTTTCAAGGACTTTCTACTCCTGGCTCAGTATGAACACATTTGAAAAATTCTGTAAGACTGAGATTGCAATCTTGCAAATGTATGCTACCGAGTGTAATGCTTATTTCAACAGTCAACAAGAGACACAGATTTTCCAAGATATTTAGATGTCTAGGTACTAGTAAAATGTCTGGGATTTGCGAGCTATGCCATTGATAAATACAGGAACAATTCTTCTAGTGGCAACAATGCAGTCTGTCAGCATCAAAACCTTACACAGGTTCACCTGAGTTGAATCTTCTTGAGTTATTTTCTTTGTCCTAACCAAGCACAGATCATGGTGGACAATGGCAGTACACATGCCAGCACCAAGCCTGGCATCACAAGTGATGAAAAAAAGTACATTGTGCCCATTCTGTAGACCTCAGATACGTACATGGAGGACAAAATGAGTCTGAATTAACCAAAAAGCCTAACTATTAGTTAAAGTGAAAACAGTTTCCATAGAACTAAGTTGAACAGTGCTTTGAAGAACCTTGTTTAAAAAAAAAAAAGTATGCTCAATATGGTATGAAGGCTTGCAAAGTTTGGAATAGTTTGTAAAGTTTAGAAAAATTTAGGTTAATGCATGAGGCAGCTTGACATAAAGAAAATACTGAACTGTATTTGTATTCTTGTGAGATGAGATTTATGAGCTTCAATGTTATAGTAAAGGAAACTTTTTGAGCAAAGTCAAAACTGGCCAAACATCCAAAAATCTGCAACGTTTCGTTTGTAAAACTGTTTGTGTACAACACGTTCACTGAGCTCTCCAAGCTGAGGCAAAACCAGTACTAGTTAGTAATTATGTGGATCTGTCACTAAACCTGTTCTAAGTACAAGTACAGTTTTTAGAGTTTTCTGATGAAGAAATGTAACTAGTATGTTCCACCAGCTTTATTGTGTGTGAAATGGGATTTCAAACCACACATGTAGCACATTTCTATAGTTTTACATTCATTTCACTAAGTTCAGTAGCCCTATTTTAACGACTAATTTAATAGCTCATGATAGACAAAGTTGAATTTTGTTAGGAAAGCTGAAAGTTATTTGCAGATCCTAGAGCTATGTTCTGAGCCTGATTCTCTGCTGACTTGCAGCTTGGTTAGCTATTTATTCACTTGCAAACCAGACCATTTACATATACTTAGTATTAATGCAAATAACTATACAATGTGCACAGCAGGAGAGAATAAAACCGTTTGTGTTTTCTTTTTTCTTATTTTTTTCAAACTCTCTCACAACAGGGTAAAATAAATCTCTTAAGAGTATCCACTATTTTAGAAGAAATTTATAATTCCAATCTTTTTAAGTTCAAAATATCTCTATTAATATTTAGAATAATGTAGTTGAAATATTTCGATTACACACAGAAATATCCTGTACCTGGACTAAACATAAGATAAGAACTAATATGGCTTAAACTGCCATAACAGAGATTTTGGTTAGATACTAGGAAACAGTTCTCAACTGCAGGCATGAAATAGATTGCCTGAGGAAACACTGGGGTCACTTTTAGTGGAAACTTTGAAAAACAGGTTAGAAAAAAATGACAGAAATGGATTATGAATAGTTGATTCTATCATGATTCAGGTAGATGGACTAGATAGACTCCTAAGGTCTTAATTTTTTCAGCGTTTTCCCAAGATTTTTGTGTGTGTGTATATATGTATAATTATATACAGCTTTCTAGCTGCTTCTGCAGATAGAGCTTAGGCACAAGCCATCTAGGTTGTTTTATTTACTTTTCATTTTGTTTCTACCATACCTCAGAATATTTCATGTTCTGGAATTGTCCTCATTTCTGAGGCAGCCTTAAGAGAAATGTGCACAAATAGCATGTTCTTATAACTAACAATAGCGGGGGGGGGGGGGGCAGGGGGAGCAACTGTTGGCTCTCGTAATTGTCTTTGTTTCTTTAAAGTAGGAATCCTGCTTCTACAGGACTGCAGAAGAAAAAGTGGTCCTTTTGCAGTACCTTTCTCCTCTCTTTAAGGATTCAGAATAAATTTATCAGATAAAATGTCATGAGACTACAAAGAAGTTTCAGGATAGACAAAACATAAACACAAAATAATGTTTCCCTTATATTAATACCCTGCGATTCAAATTCATACTCTGAAATATGGTAAGATATCACTGTCACAGGAAAAAACTGCTCTATTTGTACAGTTTATGACAAATCAGGATCAAAGCAGTTTATGGGTTTTTTTTCAACAGTATGTAATGAACTGGCAATCGGTGAGCTATACCTTCAGGATCATTACCAACAATACGACAGGTAAAACACAATACTAAATAGTTCCAAGTATAAATACACACCTATATATTAATAAAAACCCTTTTGTAAGTAATGCCAAGAAATTGTTTAACACACAGCTATGCACATGTACATATATACATGCACACATGCACACACCTTGCTCCTGTCCTCCCCCTGAGCCATGGGGGAGGTTACTGTCACCCCCTTACCAGCTTTATCTGTCCTCCTGCTGCTCCTGACACCATTCTGACACACCTGCCATCAAGGAGGTGCCCTGGGAGGTATTCCCACACACACAAAAATATAATTTATACTTTTGTTGTAACTTATGTGCAGCCTGTTAGAGCTAGAGAGGTGGTTAAAACTTACCACAAATAAACTCACAAATTCATAAAGGAATGGTGGAATATACCATTAGATGAATATATGTCAATATGTAGTCAGCTTTCAAACAGTAAAAGAATAGAAAAAAATAAACTTTGCTGGATATTGGAAGAAACATTCAATAACTTGTCATAGTAAAATAGGTGAGATATTCACACATACTTCAAAAGTTTTATCTTTTTGTGCCATATACTAATTTGACTTTTACTCATTTGTTTCTTCTACCCCCCCAAATAATAATAATTTTCCAAAAAAAGCAAAAGCCACATCATTGAAATAACTTTAAACGTCACACCAAGATAGTATCTAGTATGCAATGCCTAATGACAAACAAGCTATAACATCAGAACTTCTATGAAATTCATTCAGTATATCACATGTATGATATCTTACCCTGTGAAGATTAATATAATCCATATTCATAAACTGAACTTCAGGACACTAAAGACTGGTAATTTTTTTTCTTCCTGCCCTCCCTCCCCGCCCCACCTTGTCCTTGATTTTCTTTCTGTAAAATATTATACAGGCACATAGCTACTATACTATGTGGAGAATGGTCTCCCTATAATTTTTTTAAACTTCATTTTGGAGTTGAATACAATCAAGAATAATTTTGAGAATCTTCCATGCCTTACAGACCAAAGTTTTATAAGTCATAATATTTGTATATTAATGAAGCTTGAAACTGTTACTTTAACAGTATAATTTACTATCCTTAGTTCATCCCTGGATATTTTCATACCAGTTGAGCTCCTAAGGTCCCTTCCAGCCTGAGCGACTCCCTCAATTCCACGGGCTGAGTTTTCTGCCAGCTTCATTGCAAACCTCCTTCGTACAATGGTCGCTGCTGTCCTGATGTCACACTTGGTTCAGCATCATTCTGAAACACATCTTTATTTTAGCAGATGCTCTGCTGGTTTCAATGGGTTTAGCCTCAGGATTCTTCTGAAATTTGTGGAAATAAGCTAACTACACTTTTAAGATTAGTATTCAGATGGTATTTCAGTCCTGTCAATTCCTAGTGTAACATGAAATATATGGAAAGTACACTCCCCTTGCGTAATTGACACATTTCTACATTTCTATGTTCAGTTAATATTTGTAAATATGATACTGAAAGTTTCGGTTTCATGTCTCTATTCTACAATAAATGAGAAGCTATATTATTTCTGTCCCTTTTCATCTTGTGATTTTATTATCTTCACATAATATACTGAATATATTTTAGAATGTTACAACATTCCATTTTGAAAAGTACTTAGTAAATCCTCAGATATATAACTTGATGCAATGTTATATGGGAAATCCACCAGTAAAGAACATTCAACATATTACAAAGAAATGCATGTACATTCATCCAGAAGGTTTTACAATGGGCAGCAGAAATATTTCTGTATGTGAAAGTTCTGGCTGATGATACTATTATTTACAGAGAATGACCACATAACGGGAACATATAACACTTCTTCAGTGATTTTGCAGAATTGTATACCTTCTATACAACTGTAAATCTATATACTTTGATTTACATTTATATAAGCGTATAAATGGTAGGTCAATACTCAGACCAGAAAGCTCTCCTCTGAGTAAGTGAGCATATCCCTAAAACAAAATGTATGAAAATTTGTTATTATTTCACACTGCAAATTATTAAAGAAGCTTTTTGTAAGAAAAATACAAGAAGTTGAACTAGGTGATAAATAATGTTGGGGAGACCCGTTGACACATTGGAGGGCAGGGCTGCCATTCAGAGGGACCTCAGCACACTGGAGGAATGAGCTGACAGGAACCTCTTGAATTTCAAGGACAAACAGAAAGCCTTCCCCTTTAAGAACCATTTAGTAACTGTCAAAAAGCTTAAAGAAAGTATCATCGTCATGATTCACTGAAGTAGTACTGTAGTTTTGTATGTAATTTGCATATTAAAATTATTCTCAGGCTCCACTGATGATATCCTAAACTCTGAATGAGATTACATTTCTGTAATTCAGAAGCTCCCTTTCTATAGCTGAACACTACTGGATATTTTCATAATGAGTAGTGGACGACAACACCAAGGAAAAACTTTACATGATTACACAGTTTCTTGCTAGCTTTTTACCTTTAAAATCTCAATGATCTTCATCATTTTTACAGATGAATATGTGTTAACTTGTCTTACTCAAAAAGTAAAAAAAACCCAAACCAACACTACCATTAACAGTCAAAAAGTAACCTGGAAAATAAAACCCTGTCTACACAGAAACTATGATAATTATATAGGGTAATTAAACTACGTAAGATCTTTATGTGGGTATTCTCATTTAGTTTCAGAATAAACTTAATATGGTTTAATTTCATCTCTTTTGAAAAGGAATTAAATAAATCATATTGAGGCCACTTAATAGGAAAAAAAGGTCCATAAAGGGGTTAAGTCAGTCCAATTAATTAATTTTCAAAGTTCATTAGAATTAACTTTGTGATTTGCTGGTATTCAGGAAAGATGTGAGTATCACTGTAATGATACAATACAATGAAATATAGTAGCTTGCTAATGAAACTCTAGTATCCTTACAAGTTATAAGAAAGCTATGGTTTAGAATGATTTTTTTCCAAATATTGCTGACATTCAGCTCACAATGATAATAATATACAAGCTATTAAAAGCATGCAAATGTTTTTTAGCAGTAAAACTTTAACAGTAAAACTAGGAATCTGTTAGTGGATAGTTTTTTAAAAGCTAATTCTTTAACTTCATTAACAGAAAGATGTAATAATGTTGTAGAGAATATTTAGAATACCCTCAGAATTTCTAAATATTCTGATGATTCAAATGTAATTGAAATAATTTATACATGAGGACAATGTGTATTCTACCTGAAAGAAAAAAAAAAAAAAGAGAAAAAGAAATATCATACTTTCAGTGGTCTCACATTAGCACTCCAAAGCAATGTTGTATTTATATTTTTAATGATTTGATTTGATTATGAACAGAGTGATCTCAGGTGAATAGTAGTTTTGCTTATAAATGAATAATGTATACAGAAGTAGTTAACTGAGATTATAAACATGTTAGATTATAACATTATCAAACACAAAAACCATGTAAAAAAATTATTTTTCAGTCCTGTCAATGCTGCAACTGTTAGGAAATAAAATTTGTTTCTTTTTAAAAGATGAGTTAAACCTTGTTAAATTACTTTGAAAACGCATCAGTTCGAAATTAAACACACATTAGATTTTGTTCACTTCATCCACAAGTGAATTCCTTCTGGTAGTGTGTTAAGCTTACTAGATATAAGATCAGATAAATTTTAAATGAGAATATAATGAGAAAAATTTTAATAAGATTTCATTAATGCACCTTCAGATCACAACTTTAGTGGAGTTACATTGTTTAGTTTACATTGTTGTTTAGTGGAGATACATTGTTTACTTGCAAATGGCTGTATCAGTTGATTACAGTGACCAAAATGTTATTACTGGTTTTTAATGTTTAATGATAAATTAAAATATTTGCACATTTAAAAATGCTGTAAGAGACTTTTTTTTTCTTTCTTTTTTCTTATTCTTTCATATTCAGAATACTTTCTTTTCTAAATAGTTACACCAGAGTTACAACATTCACAAGATGGGATTAGAATAATACTACAAGCTTTTAGGACATTTGTTGCTGAAAAATGAAAGAATCCTTTAACACAGAAATATATGAAGCTAGACCCAAGCATGATGTGAGCATCACACCAGTATGTTTCAGGTGTTCAACTGCTTGAACTGAAACCAGAAACTTGAAATTAAAAACTGTGGCACCTGAAATGAATATACAATTTGTGTCATTAGACAATACAGAATAATGATTTAAAGCTAAACTTAGTTGATTAAAGAAATCATAATAATAATGCTTGTTCATGGTCTGGAGATCTCTCTTAAAGATAGGCCAAATTTCAAAGACAGTGTTTACCAAAGGAATCCAAACTAGTGTTAAGATCTCTTTTTTTCTCTGAAAACTCATCGTAGAGGTACCAGTCACTCACAACCGATTTCTTCCAGCAATGCTTTTTAATCCCTTACTGTGGGAACTATAACATTTTTTATTTTCTCCCAAGATGCATGCAAAAGCCCCATTGCACATGTATGCAGTACTATATGGCATATACAATCATAAATTTCTTATGCAGCCTTCTCAGATCTGTTATGGATAATTCACAGCTAGAAGCCCAAAAGCAAGAAGCTGAAACCATCACAGGATGCAGCAGATTAAAGCAGCAATGTATTTGTGTCTGGAAGTTTTCATGGTAGAAAACAACTAATTGGATTATCTTAAAGAGTAAACAGTCTTGCTCATCAGAAATGGAAGATTTTAATCATGGGCCCTCATGAAAAAGATTTTTTTAATTATTGTTATTATTTTTAAATAGTGGATATGACTCAATTCGAATCATTAATCCAAATATTATTCAAAGACATTGACTTTCCTTATCTCTCTATATCGATGTGCTGGGCTGCTAAGCACTATCTTGATAGTGTTGAAAGAGATTTTTACATGTACTGTTGATGGGAGACTGCATAGGAACCTATAGGACTCTTCACTCATTATCTGCTATCAAGCTTTTTATAGGTACCAGCCTGCTTCATACCCATTTTCACAGTAGCTTTAAGACAGTCCAGTTGTCTGGCCGTACCAACTTAGCAGAGTTTTATGTCTGTACTCATCAGCTGCATTCTTTATTTTAAATTGTTATAACTTCTTTGAGGTTTTCAGTTCATAGCTTCATCCAGTGTATGCAAATTCTTCCTTCCCTAAAGCCTCTTTCTTCCACTTGCAATTTAATACTCACCTTCTGTAAGATACCTGGTTTCAGAAATGTTGTTTCATCTTTTCCTAGAAAAGGCTGCTGCTCTTTTTCTCATTTAGAGACAGTATCTGGAAGTAGATAACATTTCATTTTATTGTCAATAATACATGAAACAAACAACCATAACCTTCCATCAGAGTCTAGAAGAGTTTAAGTTGGGAATTGAAAAATTGCCAAAAACTACCACCAGACAACCAAAAAAACTTAATTTCTTTAAAAGAATAGGAGAAACAAGTGGATTTTATGAGAAATAGAAATAGCATTAAACAGTATTTGCAAAGTTATATTGTTTCGTTTCAGGACAACACAAACTGATGAGATATGTTTTCTTCCCGTTGAAAAGGAAATGTAAAAGATAAAATATTGTTTGCCCACTTAAAGAAGTCATTAAACTGCATTTTCAGATTCTATAAGGATAACGATCTTTGCAACTGAATGTTGTTATTGCTGTTTAATAATTTTTCCTTCCAGTCAGGTATACAAAAGGAACTTTACATGCAATGATAATTGGATAGGGCATTATGTGACTTGTAAATTTTAGGGCATTATGTGACTTGTAAATTTTTTGTTTATGAAAAGACCCCATATTTTTGATATCGGAATACATAAATGACATAGTACAGTATTTTCTTAGTTTATTGTTTTGCTTATTTTCTGATTCCACTAATTTTACATTTCTGTTAAATATTTCACTATGAAATAATCAAAGTGCTACAGAAAATTTACTTGGTATTATTACAGATAGGCAACAGTTTTTTACATTATGACTTTACAGGTCATCTTTTTCATTAGTAATTCTTTTCATTTAATTTTTTTCAGGCACGGAGACTCAGGTATGCAGTACCCTTTAGTGAGCTTCTGTGGTTGGCCATATTTCCTAATGTTGAAACACCTGTGTTCCTGTTTTGGTAAATGCAAGGGTAATGTTTCTTGATATAAGGGTAACTATCCTGTTGCCACATTTCTGTGTCTTTAGGTAGAAGTATGCTTTCTTACTGGAGACAAACTGTCTTGGAAATGGAGTCAAACTGTCTTCCAAGGCAAAGTCATTGGTTTAATATATGTTTGCTTTTCTTTATATATATATGCTTTAAAAATATAGAGGATTTTTCTCCTACACTTCTTTTCAACTTTCTTATCATAATATCTCTTAACAAAACATCTACTTCCACACACAGGTGACACTAACCTTCATGAAATAGTTCCCTTTGGGGAAAAAAAATGTAACATGTATCAAAGGCTCTTAAACTTTTGAAATTGTTACAGTTCTGGTTCTGTCACAGTTTTTGTGACCAACACACTCCCCCAACCCCACTCAAAAAACAAAAAGAAAAATCCCCAAAATTATTTCATATGTATTCTAAATAAATACAAAATTATTTGCCTGTTCCTGTTGTTTGCTTATGCCAAGAATTTGGTGGCACTGTAATCTTCACTAGCATTAGCACGCACCAAAATTGACATCATGAATGTACAGAATAGGACATAAGAAATAAAATTTTGATTTCAACTGAAGTCAAACCTTTTATGTAGTAACTGATTGAATGAAATATATCCAGGGGTTTCTAAAGAGGCATTTGTCTCCATTAAAGAAAGATCCAGAAGGTTTTCATTTTGTGCAGCTGAACAATGAACTGGTGATGATTATATATCTGATGATTTTCTTGGCAAGTCACTAAAGTCATTATCCTCCTACCTGCATCAAAATTAGCTGCTTGCAAGGATTCATTAGTTGTGCAGACTGACTACTTGAATAATCATGATCTTAAGTATGGCCATGAAATTGCAACTTCCTTTGTATTTCATAAAGAAAGAAAGAAAGAAAATTGTTAAGAAAAATAATACTATGGATAATTTGTCAACCATTGATCATATAGAAGTCATTCCATAGCTAAAATTATGTTGAACATTTAACTTCAAGTACAATTAAAATGCTTGGGTTTGACTTTAATAATTAAATTAACTTTTGAATTTACAAACATTACTAATTCTGGAAGAACTGAATTTTCAGAGACTCCTTTGGTAGCTGTTTCAAGAATTCCTAGCCTAGGAAGGGATTTATGTAACAAAATGTAGGTATCTGCTATTTCTCTTTTTCTGAAGAAATTCGCACTTATTGGTCAAAATTAATCTCATCCAGAAGTTGGCTTCTAAAGTACAACAGATTAATCATTCTCTAGGAGTGTCTGGCTCTGATTATGGTAACAATTTCAGATGTGCATATCTGTGGACTGAATAGAAGTGTTCACACAAAAGCATCTAATAACTTTTGAGATATATCAGCACATCCCTGCTGAGAGAGGCTTCCTGTAGAGTCTGTGCCAAATCTATCAGCCCTATGTGGCTGTCCCAGAGAATCAAAAAGTAGCTGGAATATCTCTGTTCAATGTATATTTCCTTTAAGTTTCCATATTAAAATCTCTAATTTAGGTTTCTAATCATGAGCTTGGTCTCAGGCCTCCCACTATTGTCCTTCCAGATCTTGATATGAAGATATGAAGAATGGATTTTAGAGGGCAAATCAGCTGATCAAATGGAGACGACTACTTCTGATTAAGGGTGAACTGAAAAGTTGACCAAACTTGCTTACGTAAAGGTACCTACATGTGGACAACAATTTTTTTTTTAACTTGTGGGCTGACTCACATCCTCTGGACTGGGTACAGTCCCTAAACATAAACGTTTAGTGGTATCCTTTGCTTCCAGCTGGTGTCTCAGAAGAAAATAAGTCTCTTGCAGGTCCTGTGTCTTCTCTATCGGACCTGTGTTTATGTTTCAGATACATATTGCATGTCAGATGGCACTGGATAGATACAATTAGGCAGCTGAATACATATAATTTAGATGTTATGATGCCCAGATACTAAATGCCCAGACTTACACAGTTAATGGGAAGAAGCAATTACCTTACTGCAATGTGGAGAATCATTCATGATTCTTGACCCCATAGCATGTATCTGGGGAGATTTAGTGCTTCCCATTTATCAGTCATATATTCTGTAAAGACAGTGAATAGGAAACACTGGTACTCAGAATATATGAATAACATCAGAATTGTTGGTATCCAGAAACATCTCTTCATCCTCTGAAGCTTATAACTAAGTCTTCTGAGGACAGACTTATGATGGAGTAACAGGGGAAAAATTCAAACTTCGTTGGCTGTGCAAGAACTTGCTAAAAAAGCTGGAGAATGGGATTTAGACCTGCCTTACAATGAAAGCATCAGAGTGAATTTACTCACTGTCAGCAACTTGTCACAGCCATAAAGAAAACACTTAATTGTGATGGTACTGTTTTCTATCCTCCCTGATGAAACTGAAACATTGTGCATAGAGGAATAAAAATAATTCTCTGTAGTTTATTGATGAACCACTTTGCTGGAACAGGAGGAGGAAGGTCCTAGATCCTGATCCATAGTCATGCTACTGTTCATGTACTTCAAGCCTTTTTTTTTTTCTTTTTCCTAGAAGAAATATATACAAATTCCTGAAACATGACGAAAATATGGGTAATTCCTTAGTTCCTCACAGGATTTTATCCACATCATTGACTCCTCTGTTAATTTATTTTTCTATTTCCATAAAGTATACGTTCTTTACCTTACGATGATTTGACTTCAACAACAGTGAGGGAACAATTACCAGTTACCACGAAAATTATTCTAGCAAACTTGGAAACTAGGTCCTGGATTCCAAGCTTCTTTGTTCTAGTACTCAGGTCTCCAACAATGTTAATTGATGTTCTCATCATAACATTATTATGCAAAGGGCAGATAGCATCAATTCTGGCCATATTTCAAAATAAAAAATCTCTCCAGATACTGTGACTGAGACATAATTGAATATATAATATGAAGGGAAATGAGTTATGTTGAATATCCTGAGTAGACATTAGTCAGTCCAGGAAACCTGTGCTATCAACAGAAGCAAAGGCAGAGCAGACAAGAGGATCCTACTTTTCTTCTGAAGTTGGTTGTTAAACAAGTTTCTGCTAATCTAGCACTCAGTACTGTGATAATTTTCTGCTTGTTTTTGTTTTGTTTATTTTTTTTTAACAGCAAGGTATGAAAATAAAGTGATTTAATACTGCAAATCAAAGTGGGTCAGCATATCCCCTAAATCTAAAGGATGAAACACACAAAAGAAACATTTTATAGTCAGGGCAGCATTTTATAAGCAAGGTAACTACCAAAAAAAAGACCAGAAAGACTGAGAACACTGAAAAGATGAAAGCTGCTGGAGTGCTCTCAAAGACAAATGAAATCTTGAGGTAGATGGCTGAAACAGAATTGTTTGTTCTTAAAGAGCTATGTTCTTAAATTAAGGAACTATTATCTTCTCATCAAAATAGATGCTTGTGTAACACACTTCTTAATGTCAGTCACCAGACTCTCATTTTCAGTGTTTAGTCAAAAGGTAAAAGTCCCAAGCCAGCAACAGGGAAGTACCTCCACAGAAATGAAAGTGAGCTTGTTTTAATCACAATACTTAATCCATTTGGTGTATTTTCTGTTATTCAGATGGTTGACATAACTTAAGTTAGGAAGTATAGATTATTTATTTTGTTTTCATACCTGGAGTCTCAGTCCATTATATCTATTTTGTGCTGATGTCTGTAAAAGAAATTTTTATTAGTTAGAATTGGAAGGAGACTAACTCCACAAAGCTCAGTATAGCCATGCTTATATGGGAGGGGATAGTATTATGTACAATTCACATGACCTAGCCTGCAAGACATATAAAGATCTATTTATAGCAAACAAGAGGGAGATGCAAAACACATAGATAAACTTATGTGTTCAGCATGGGCCTTTCTTTGCCATGCAGTCACTCTGGTAGAAAGAAGATGTGTCATTTTTTGGCATGTCTCAGGATAATTCTGAGGTAATAGAGGGCCAGGTAGAAGGGATTTCAACTACAACTTCTTCTAACCTTTGTTATAGACAGGCATCAATTCAGTGATATTTAATAGAAAATTCATTTGAAGTTATTACAGGATCAAGCATTTATGGGTCAGAGAATGAATTTCATGACCAGTGATTACTAGAAATAAATGTTCTAATCTAAGCTGAATTTAAAAGTTAACAGAGTGTTTGTGGGAGAACTACAAATGCATGTGCTGCCTTTTTTTTTTTTTTTTTTTTTTAGTTAAAATCATAGAATCATAGATTCGTTAAGGTTGGAAAAGACCCTTAAGATCATCAGTCCAACCGTTAACCTAGCACTGCCAAGTCCACCACTAAACCACGTCCTCAAGCACCATGTCTACCCTTCTTTTAAATACCTCCAGGGATGGGGACTCAGCCACTTCCCTGGGCAGCCTGGTCCAGTGCCTCATGACTCTTTCAGTGAAGAAGTTTTTCCTAATATCCAACCTAAACCTCCCCTGGCACAGCTTGAGGCCATTTCCTCTCATCCTATCCCTTGTTACTAGGGAGAAGAGACCGACCCCTACCTCACTACAACCTCCTTTCAGGTAGTTGTACAGAGCAAGAAGGTCTCCCCTCAGACTCCTCTTCTCCAGACTAAACAACCCCAGTTCCCTCAGCCATTCCTCATAAGACTTGTTATCTACACCCTTCACCAACTTCATTGCCCTTCTTTGGACACGCTCCAGCACCTTGATGTCCTTCTTGGAGTGAGGGGCCCAAAACTCAACACAGTACTCGAGGTGCAGCCTCACCAATGCTGAGTACAGGGGCACTATCACCTCCCTGGTCCTGCTGGCCACACTAGTCCTGATACAAGCCAGGATGCCATTGGCCCTCTTGGCCACCTGAGCACGCTGCTGGCTCATGTTCAGGCAGCTGTCAACCAACACCCCCAGGTCTTTTTCTGCCAGGCAGCTCTCCAGCAAATCTTCCCCAATCCTGTAGAGCTGCATGGGGTTGTTGGGACCCAAGTGCAGGACCCAGCACTTAGCCTTGTTGAATGTTATACAGTTGGCCTCAGCCCATCGATCCAGCCTGTCCAGGTCCCTCTGTAGGGCCTTTCTACCTTCCAGCAGATCGACACTTCCACCCAACTTGGTGTCATCTGCAAACTTACTGAGGGTGCACTCAACCCCTCATCCAGATCATCAATGAAGATATTGAACAGGACTGGCCCCAATACTGAGCCCTGGGGAACACCACTCGTGACCGGCCGCCAACTGGATTTGACTGCATTCACCACCACTCTCTGGGCTCGGCTGTCCAGCCAGTTATTAATCCAGCACAGAGTGCACTTATCCAAGCCGTGAGCAGCCAGCTTCTCCAGGAGAATGCTGTGGGAGATAGCGTCAAAGGCCTTACTAAAGTCCAGGTAGACAACATCCACAGCCTTCCCCTCATCCACTAAGTGCGTCACCTTGTCATAGAAGGAGACCAGGTTAGTGAAACAGGATCTCCCTTTCATAAACCCATGCTGGCTGAGCCTGATCCCCCAGTTGTCCCACACATGCCGCATAATGGCACTCAAGATGACCTGCTCCATGACCTTTCCCGGCACCGAGGTCAGGCTGACAGGCCTGTAGTTCCCCAGATCCTCCTTCTGACCCTTCTTGCAGAGGGGCGTCACATTTGCTAACTTTCAGTCATCTGGCACCTCCCCGGTTGACCAGGACTGCTGATAAATGATGGAGAGTGGCTTGGCAAGCTTCTCTGCCAGCTCCCTCGGTATCCTCTTGTGGATCCTGTCTGGCCCCACAGACTTGTGAGCATTCAGGTGGAGAAGCAGGTGGGTGACTGCCACCTCTTTGACAACTGGGGCTTCATTCTGCATCCTATCTCCATCTCCCAGCTCAGGGGCCTGAAAACCCCGAGGATGACCAGTCTGACTGTTAAAGACTGAGGCAAAGAAGGCATTAAGTACCTCAGCCTTCTCCTCATCCTTTCTGGCAATGTTTCCCTTCGCATCCAACAAAGGAAGGAGATTCTCCCTGGCCCTCCTTTTGTCTCTGATATATTTGTAAAAACAGTTTTTGTTACCTTTAACGGCAGTGGACAGTTTAAGTTCTAGCTCGGCCTTCGCCTTTCTAATCTTCTCGCTGCATAGCCTTACAACATCCTTGTAGTCCTCCTGAGTCACCTGCCCCTTCTTCCAAAGGTGGTAAGCTCTCCTTTTTTTCCTGAGTTCCAGCCAAAGCTCTCTGTTCAGCCAGGCCGGTCTTCTCCCCCACCTGCTCAACTTACGGCACATGGGGACGGCCTGCTCCTGTGCCTTTAAGACTTCCTTCTTGAATGACATCCATCCTTCCTGGACTCCTTTGCCCTTCAGAACTGCCTCCCAAGGGACTCTGTTAACCAGACTCCTAAACAATCCAAAGTCTGCCTTTCTACATTTCAGGGTAGCGTTTTTGCTGACCCCCCTCCTTACTTCTCCAAGAACTGAAAACTATATCATTTCATGGTCACCGAGGCCAAGACAGCCTCTGACCACCACATCGCCCACCAGGCCCTCTCTGTTCATAAACAGCAGGTGCAGTGGGGCACCTCCCCTGGCTGGTGTGCTTACCAGCTGCTTCAGGTTATTTTTCACTAAAATTGATTTAGGCCATATAGGCGAAATGCACTGAAATAGATTTTACACTTTCTTATGCACTAAAGTAAAAATTAACATATGGATAGAGTATTATTTATTATTCCAGGTTACTGTTTCTTAATTCCCCTTTAATTAATTGTTTTTTGTACAATCTTGTAAAGATGTAATGCATTGTTTCACTATCATTGCATACAATGATGATAATGTATTTATGCCTGAATACAAATATTCCACAGATTGATCTACCACAAAATACCTGATATAGCAAGACCTATGAAACTAAGACATACTGGTCAATGCAAGATTCGTGTTTTTCTGTTTACACTTATGTTTCCATTTTTATCTCAAGATTAGTGGTTACCAATTTAAATTGATGCCTATCAGATTAGGTTGGGAATATATAGAATTATTTAACACTTGCTCTCTATTCTCTGATAAATCAAGCTAATATTGGAGAGAATCATAGTTGACTTATTGAGAATTTAAGATTTTTTGCCAGCATAATTGAATCGTATAATTAAAAATGTTGCCTGTGTTTAGGCTTCAGTGTTTCTTCAGAGAAATTTCTAAAATATATATTTCAGTTTTCCATATAGTAATCTCCAAAATTCCTTCATGATTTGCTATTCTATTTAGACTTATATTTTCCTGAAAATTAACCCTGATTAGCAGTCTGGTTTGTATGGTTTTTATGTTTCATCATAATTTCTCTTTTAGAAGTTATTTTATGCAGTGAACCATCATTATTTTGGGATGTGTTGAAGAGCAGAACTTGCATTTACATTTGAAGGGTGTGTTTATAGCCAATTCCAGATATCTACTGCATTGGCTAAAATAACAGATAGGTTACTATGAAAGAAAAGCCTGCAGAAACACTTGTTCCTTCCTTTAATCTATTTGTAGAAGATTAGCATAATATACTTCATATAAGTGTCAAGCTCAGAGTTTTATTTGATTACTTTCTGCATTAATTTGATGGTTTGGTAATTTTAATTTATTGACTTGTTGATTCAGTCTTTAACATGAATTTATTTGGCTTTAGTACTATTGCATCTTTAATTAACTTAATAAAATTACAGTAAACTACAGCAACTAAATGTTTCCTCTGGTGTGTTTTGCTATCAAATCCATTTCAGTCAAATCCATAAACAACATGGAGAACTTTTTTTTGGTTGCATGGAAACCTGCACTGTGAGTTCTAATGAAAGTTCAGAGGTAAATAAGACACCCCAAAACCATTTTATTTGACTTGTTGATTAGCATCTAAATATTAGATCCACAAGAAGATTTCATATCACAACAATCACACACAATACTGTACTCAGGGATCCTTGAGTCCTCTAATGAAACATGTAGCCTGGCACCAAGTAAATAAACTCTCTATACACAGAGAGAGTGGGCAGTGCTTAAGAATGCAGTCAGAATAGCCAGAATGTGCATCAAGAAATTGTCTCTAATAGGCCATTGTTAATTGTATGGGCACTAACTTTATGTCAAAAAGTAGTTGCCTGTGTCAGACCTGGACTTGCATCTGTCAAGTACCGACCCAAATTATAACTGTCAAGAAATTCTTCCAGTGATGATACTCTCCTTTAAAATGTTCACTTCTTGGACCATTACCCGGTGCTGTTCTTCTGTGTGGGCACCAATGATATTGCCTGGGGAGACCTGGAGCATATCAAGAGCGACTGCATGGAGGCAAAAGTTGAGGGCATGGAGGCCCAGGTGGTTTTTACCTCTATTCCACCAGCAAGTGGGAAAGGCTTATGGAGGAGTGGACAGATCCTGTGGGTCAGCTACAGGTTGCACAGCTGGTGTTGACAGCCCTGACGGCTTTTACAATCATGGAACTGCCTTTGAGGATTGCTAGGAAGAGGCAAGATCCACCTGGTCAAGTAGAGGAAAATCATTTTTGCCAAGAGGGTAGCTAACATGGAGAAGAAAGCTTGAAGGTAGGAACAATACAAATAGGAGATGACAACCCATGCAGTAGTGAGGAAGTGGTGGACTGTATTGGCAAACAAATGGTCAGGGTGATGTGGACAAGAGAAACATTATTCAACAAAATAAGGCTGAAAGGGGCCTACCTCAAATGTATGTGCATAAATACCAAAGTGTTGAGAGGTCAGCATGATGGCAGAAGCTCTCACACCTTTTCTGGGAACTCATCACCACTGCGTGCCTCTCTGAAATGCCTGCCAAACATCTACCCGTCGTCTTTCTCACTTATGTTCCTTAACAGAACAGGGGAAGAAAATAGGATGAGAAACCTTATGGGTCGAGATAAAGACAGGGAGGCTGCTTATCAGTTACCATCATGGGCAAAACAGACTCAACTTTGGAAAAATTAATTTAATTTCTTGCCAATTAAAATAAATTTAGGTAGTGAAAAACAGACTAAAAATTTAAAAACACCACCCTCCGCCTACTCCATTTCACTCCTTCATACCTGACTCCTCTACTCCCCCACTGCCTGAGAGACTCAGGGGAATGGAGAATGAGGGTTGTGGTCAGCCCATAGCAGCTCCTCTCTGATGCTCCTTTCTCCTCACACTTTTCCTCTGCTGCAGTGTGTGTCTTCTCCACAGGCTTCAGCTCTTCAGGAGAAAAAATCTGCTACAGCATGGACTCTCCACAGGCCACAATTTGTTCAGCAAATATCCAGGTGCTCCAGCACAGGGTCCTCTATTGGCTGCAGTGCAGATATCTGCTCCACCATTATCTCTTCCATGGGCTGCAGGGGAATATCTATTCCGGCACCATGGAGCACCTCCTCCTCCACCTTATTCTCTGGCATTGGTGTTCACAGTATTGTTTCTCACTTTTTTTCTTTCCTCCTTTGACTGTGTGGCATTTTTGTCCTTTCTTAAATATATTTTTACAGACATGTCAGCAACTTTGTTAATTGTCTCAGCTTTGGCCTGTGGTGGATCTGTTGCAGAGCTGTCTGGCACTGGCTGTGTCTCGCACAAGGCAGCCTCTGATCTCTTCTCATAGAGGCCATCTCTGCAGCCCCCACCTCTGCAGCCCCACCCCCACCAAAACCTCTCCATGTAAACTCAATACACAAGGCAAAGCAATCTAGGATGTTTCTGGTGTAATATTGATGACAATTTCCTGACACAAGGAATTTAGATGATTGAGGAGCTGACAAGAGAAGACACTATGCTAGACCTGTTATTCACAAACAAGAAAGAACTGTTTAGTGATGTGAAAGTTAAAGGCAGCCTTGGCTCTAGTTGAGATACATGGTGGAGTTCAGGATTGTGAGAGAGGAGGAAAGTAAATAGCAGAGTGTGTTAAGGGACCTTCTTGAAAGTATCCCAGGGGATATGGTCCTCGAGAGAAGAGGGATCCAGGAAAACTGGTTCATTTTCAAGGATCACCTTCTTCAAGCTCAAAAATGGTCCATCCCAATGAGCAAGAAATCAAGCAAAGGTGACAGGAAACCTGCACGGATTAACAAGGAGTTCCTGATTAAACTCAAATATAGAAAGAAAGCATAAAAGAGATGGAAGAGGGTATAGGTGACCCAGGAGGAATACAGAGACACTATCTGTGCATGCATGAATGGAATAGGAAAGCCAAAACCCATCTGGAGTTGAATCTGGTGAGGGATGTGAAGGGCAAAAAGAAGGGCTTCTACAAGTACACATACATCAAAAGGAGAGCTGGAAAAAACGTGGACCCATTGCTGAATGGAGCAGGAGCCCTGGTGGTGAAGGACATGGAAAAAGGCAAAGTACTCAATGTCTTCTTCATCTCGATCTTTACTGGTAAGACTGGCCTTCAGGAGTCCCAGGCCCGTGAGAGCAGAGGGAAAGTCTGGAGCAAGGAAGACTTGCCCTCACTGGAGAAGGATCAGGTTAAGGAACATTTAAACAAACTGGACATAAACAAGTCCATGAGGCCAGACAGGATGCATCCATGAGTGCTGAGGGAGCTGGTTGATGTCACTGCAAGCCCATTCTCAATTATCTTTGAAAAAAACATGGTGACGGGGGGATGTTCCTCACGTCTGGAAGAAAATAAATGCCAATTCTAACTTCAAGAAAGGCAAGAAGGAAGATCCAGGGAACTACGGGTCAGTGAGCATCACCTTGTTTCTGAGAGGAGGCCCATTCCAACCTCAGTTATTCTGTGATTGTATAACTCTTCTTTAAAAGCTTTAAGTTAGCAAACTACTCAGAGCAGTGCAGTTATTAAAGTAATAACCTTTTAGCCTGAAAGGACTAAAAAATTCAACCTCTCAAGAAATAGTTAGTTCAGGAAATAGTTATTCAGAAAGGGAAATAGATCTCATAGTTTCAATAATTAAAGCTTGGTAGCAATATTTTCATCACTCAACATTCTGAAATTCTGGGTATAAACAGAAATGTACTGCTCATGAGAAATCTCAAGGTGAAAAAATGGAACTAGTTGGAAGCAGTTGCTTCAAGAGCTATGTAGCAACTAAATATTTTTCTCCAGCATCACAGTTTTGGAAACAGTCACATTCCACACATATCAATTCTGAGAACCTGTATTCCATTTTGGTAGCTCCAGCTATAAGTAGGTCTCTTGTATATTTGTCTTTCAGTTGTAGGAGAAAGGATGCAGAATAGCTCTGCCACATTACTGCTATTTTAGCCATTTCACAAGTATGATTATCAAGTCTTCCTCTTCTGTGCTACTTTGCTGTAGTTACACATTCTTTGTTCCTTCCCCTTGTTGCTAAAATAACATTGTCCACTATTTCCTCTTCCTTTTGCTCAACTTTCTTCAAACTCTTTCCTTATTTTCTCTTCTCCATTGAGATGTGACATCTCAAAGAATTTCAAATTGTTTGGTTAAGTTTTAGGGCTTTTTACCTTTGTATTGAGTTCTTTACATCCTTCTCTGTGTTACAGTATTTCCTGTTTTTGTTTATTCTGTTTTAATAACATTTGAATGTTTTTACACGTGATCAAAAACGTTATGAACTAAACAGTTCACTATATACTGGTCTGAACTCTGTCAAGATTTTGTGTATGTTTTTAACAATAGCGGTAAAATATGAAAGCCCACTTGTCTTAATTGATATAAGACATCCTGGTTGAACTATAGGTTGTTGGTTTGAAAGTGTGAAATGCATTCCCGTAAAGGTCACACAGACCTTTTGTCTTTCATTCAGTAAGGAATCAAAATGCAACATTTTAGTAAGCTCAGCTTAGTTGCTGAGGAACATACTTTAAGACACGAAAGCTTATTTCATATAATTTCATAGAGCAGCATTCAAGCATGGGTATCAAAATTTCTAAATGTTTGTTCTGACATAATTGAACAATGGTAATTTGTCTCCTGACTAGCTCTCCCTACAGCGAGACAACTAATTTTTCTGTGTCAGCATATGCTGTTCTAGAGTGTAATGTTTGCTTTTCTTTCAGGAACTGGTAGTAGTGGTTTATTTGGCTTTACAAAGGATAAAGGGTGAGATTCTGGGAACAAATTAATAATGATAAGGCAAAGTGTTATTTTTTAAGAGTGGCACCTTAACAATTTTCTTGAAAATTCAATGCACTAACCTCAGACTGATCACTTTGGAAAATGCAGTTTTAATTGTGAACATTTATTTTAATGTTATTCTGAAATATAATTGTTTGTGATTACATGTTTTGCTGTGAGGCTATGAGCCACTTCGTGGAAAGCAGAGCCTCATCACGTGTACCGGTCATGTGGGAAGACAAAAGTCATAACCCCAACTGTCCCCCCTTCCTCCTTCTTTCCCCCAGCTTTTATTGCTAGCACAATGTCATATGGTATGGGATATGCCTTTGGTCAGTTGGGGTCAGCTGTTCTAGATATGTCCCCTCTCAGCTTCTTGTGCACACCCAGCCTACTCGCTGGAGAAGGCAGAGTGTGAAAAATAAAAGGGAAACATATTGTTCAGCAGTAACAAAAACACTGTTGTGTTATAAACACTGTTTTAGTAACATATCCAAAACACAGCACCATATGGGCTGCTATGAAGAAAATTGTCTCCATCTCAGCCATATCTAGTACATCAGCACACTCTAAAATAGGCATGAAAGTTGAGACTCAGCTGTACAAACATAAGTATGTAGTGACATTCAAAATATCTGAGCTCATCATGAGTGACCTTCTATATGCTGTTTAGAATGCTGAATGTCTCTCTGAGGCTCTCAGCTGGTGCTGTGCAGATATATTTGATACCTTATAATATCTGAAATTTCACCAGGTGCATGTTAGGTAATTTAATCCCACTACTTAGGTACCCATTTCAGTAGACTGATCAAAAGGTGTTTTTAGAACACTCCAGAAACACAATAGAAAGGCAAGTCATGGATCTTACTTCTTAGATATCCTTGTACCTCCTTACTGGATTGATCGGTTGTAAGTGCTCTGCAGACCTAGTTGCGTACAGCTGAGAGCTTTAGGTTATGAGAAGAATATAGCTGTGTTAATGAAGTGACCCTCACTATAGCTTGAAGTTTAATATTAGTATCTTTATCACGATTACTTTTTTTTTAATATATCCTTTAAAAAATGTGGCCTCATTCAGAAAATCAATCTATAATTTTTCTTAAATTCAGGAGTCATTACAGGGTTTTTTTAGCTGATTTATAATCTGTTTCCTTACAGAAATGATTCAGCTTGCCTCTAAAGTTTTTTTCTGTATAGGAAGAAGAATGTTAAACTTATTCTTACACACATGGTCAAAATGATGCTATATGTCATGTGCTCAGTTGCTGTCTGTGGAACGTTCAGACAACACAATTTTAATTTTAGTGTCTATTATTATTTGTCAGAGTTTTAAGAATACAATACAAAAAGAGACTTCTTGTTATACATATTCACTGATAATTCAGTGGTATACAAATTCACTATAGCAAAATGGCATGGAGAAAAATCTGCTGAACCTTGTTTGCTATGATTCTGCAATTTAAAAAATAGTTTTGCATCAGCCAATATTGGGAGAATTTCATTTCAGCTTAGGAATTATGTTTTATTCATTAAAAGCTGATTTACACACAGTGAAAACACAAAGCAAAAAGCAAAATGCCCATGAGGTAATCCTTCTTCCTTGAGTCCAGTTTAATTAAGAGCAATGGAGAAGAAACAAAGAAAATAGATAGGAATTAAGGAATTTGAATACTTTATATAATTAGGGATTCATGTCAAGACCTCTTACTTTTAGTTGGATAAAAAATAATGAAGACTACTGAAATAATATCACGAGGTATTTGGTTGAACACTTAATATAACATTAATTTCTTTGCTTTCCACTTCCTAGAAGATGAACAGTTTACAGATGGAGACAATATGATGGTTCAGGCTAGGCTTTGGATCCTGGACTTCTTGTACTAGATACATATGACTGAGTAATGAATCATTAGGTCTACTACTTTAGCTGACAAAAATAAAAGGATATGGACTCAGACACAAATGTCACCAGCTGTTACATGCTAGCAGCCTCAGTAGGAATGAAGAAAATGATGATAAATTAAATAATCAAGTAAATAAATAAATTTAACAGAGAAGAAGTATAAACTAGTGTAATTAAGTTCCCAGTTCCTGGATGGGACATTTAGAAGTCTGATTTAAATCTCTAGGAGTATCTGAGGTCTTTAGGAGTCGCATTCTACAAGCTGTTATACTAAGCAAAGGCTGCTTATGAAGGCTATTTCTGAAATCCAGTTCTTCTCTTAGGTATGGTAGGATTCTTCAATAGGAACATGAGTAGAAGCAAAAAAAACTAGTCCATGATAGGGTTGTTGCTGACCTTCCTTCCTTCCTTCCTTCCTTCCTTCCTTCCTTCCTTCCTTCCTTCCTTCCTTCCTTCCTTCCTTCCTTCCTTCCTTCCTTCCTTTCTTTCCTCAGTGCACACTCTTAGGTACATTCTCTTGGGTCTTATCTAGAGCTCTTGGTTTGTGGACCAAGCAAAGGAGAAGGTTTGTGTTGTGGGTTGACACTGGCCAGCAGCTAAGTACCCACACAGCTGCTTTCTCATACCCCTACTGCCAAAAGGATGAGGGAGAGAACAGGAAGAGTGGAAATGAGAAAACTTGTGGGTTGAGATAAAGACAGTTCAAGAAGTGAAGGAAAAAGAAATAAAGGAAACAAAAAAAAAAACAAAGAAGCAATGCAAAGGTAATTACTCACCGCCTCCCACAAGCAGACTGACACCCAGCCAGTCTCTGAGCAACAGCTACCTTGGAAGACAAACACTCTCCATCACCTTCTTTTTATTGCTGAGTATGATGTTACATGGTATAGAATACCCCTTTGACCAATTCATGTCAGCTATTCTGCCTGTGTCCCCTCCCAACTACTTGCTCACCTCCAGCCTACTCTCTGGAAGGGGGCAGAGTGAGAAACAGAGAAAGCCTTGATGCTATGAAAGCATCATAATATTCCAAATATTATTAATATTAATTTAATTATAATTAATAATAACAAAACATTAGTGTGTTATCAACACTATTTTAGTCACAAATCCAAAATGCAATGTCATGTGGGTTACTCTGAAGAAAGTTAACTCCATCTAAGCCAGACCCAGAACATTTGAAATCTATATTCTGCCACTCCTGAAGAAATTTGAATCCAAGTAAAGTATTTCTTTCATCAGTCATTCTGCCATCTTTCTATTGAAGATTATTAGAAGAATAATCTCCAACTTACCTATTTTAGTGTTAAGCTGCCATGCAGCTGTGAGTGTAATGGTTGGAGGGCTAGATGAACAGTAAGCAAGTATGAGTGATTCCAGACTAATGAAATAGGAAACTGCTTTCTAGATTGTTACATATCCACTGTTTAGCATATGTGTATAAGTAGTCCTACAAAGACTGTTTCCTACAATGTTATTTATTGACTGCTTAATATAAGTGCAAAAATAGTACTAGGAAGAAAATAAAATTATTTGGATTGGAGTGCTTTTAGTCTCCTGTATTCAAATTAGACTACTAATCAGCCAAAAATATGAACTTCATGAAGTGGACAGCAATATAATTTACTTGACTATGAAGAGGGTAATTCTAGTCTCTGGTCTAAAGACCGCTTATGTGGGGTTTTTTTCCTATATTTTTTAAAAAAATGAAAAAGTTATGGAAGGAAAGAACAAGATCAAGGACTTCTGCTGTTTTCAGGAGAATGTCAGCATCATTAGGCTGTAGAGTCACATTTTCTTTTGTTTGATGTCTCTGGATCAATTAATTTTGCACACTTTGTTACTTATAGCTGAGAAACCACAAGGAAGTTGAAGCATCACTCCTTACACTAATAATAGTATTTATAGCTTAACAGAGCATCAACCAGAAGCTAGACAGAATGATAGCACTAGAACATCTCAGGTGCCTATTTTGAGGCCAATGAATTGAACTTTTAGCTTCTTAATGATTAAACTATTAAATAAACCATCAGACTTTGAAAAAATGCAGAGATGTTTAAAATTCAGTTTTCTAAGCACAGATGACAGAACAATTTATATGCTATAGATTATCACACCTGGCTTCTCATTGATCCCTATTTTAATATGCTAGGCAACTGCATCCCACTATTAGTAGTTCTACTAACTGCAGAGCATGTTTGCAAATATTGCCTATATTGGAGCTAAACATGGATTAAGGGATTTGAATTAAATCTTTTCTTTTGGAGTCAGAATCCAAAATTTACTTTGTTCAAGAACTAGATCTTGATTATGTTACCTAAAGCTGGATATCTGGTGCTGTTTGATATTTCAGCGGCTATTCTCCTGGACCTCCAGCTCTCAATCTGGAAGTTTGTATGTCTTCTGTGTCATAATTTTCAGCCTCCTGCAGTTATCTCAAAGGTACTGAAATATCTCATATATCACTATGAAGTACTTAAGACAAAGAATGAAGAACAAAAATACAGGATAAGAAGAGATGCTGCATTTCATTGTAATTTATGTGACAAAATTATTTCCTGTACGCTGACTGTTATCATTTTCACACCTGCAGAGTTCAGTTAGCCAACCTTCATTATGATACTGCCATGATGTATTGTTATTTGCACCTAAGTGTATGTATCTGCCAGAGATTATGTAGAAGGTCCTTCAACAGCAGCACCTAAAATGAGATGAGATGCCTATATTTAGGCATATGAATCCCACCTTTATGTTCCAGTTATCACCAAAAGAGGGAAATAGGCACTTACACATTTCATGTCATTGTAGACTTTGAAAGTTATATTAGTTTAATGCTGTCCTAAAGGCGTTATATTACTATTATAGCAGCAGAAGTATATCACATTTCAATACTTAGAAAGCATTCAACATGGTTGCAGAAAATGAGCATCAAATTACTCTGGCATCTTCTTTGCGTGAATATTCACTGAAAGTGAAAATTGTGCAACCAGTCAGGGAAGTATATAGACAAAGTAATATGAAAATTCTGTGGTGTTTTTTTTGTCATTTAAATGAGGAGCAAGATAATTTTATGTGTAGAAAACATTAGTAGCATTTATCTTGGGAAACAAAACAGGTTTTGAACCATTTGTATTTGCCACTAAAAGATCCCATAATCCAATACAGTAAAGTTTCCAGATCTTCTCTACATGCTTAATAGATAAAAATTTGCCTGAAGTTTTCTGTCTGTATCATTCCGTGTTTGCCAATTTTATGAAGCATTTTCTTAAATCCCAGTGCTTCCAGAATTTCTAGGGAACATGATTTCTAGGAATAGTACCTTCTAGAGCTACAAAAGACTGAACTTTGAGTTCTTTTTGAACAATTGGATGATGAGATTTTCTTTTAATGTTTTGGAAGTTTGTTTGTTTGGTTTTTTTCCAAATTGCTAAAACCTTAAAAGTTCAACTTGATCCTTTCAATGACCCACAGGTGTGACCCAATAAACGTCTGCCTTGGGCCTTGACTTATTAGGTGTAGCTCCAGAGGAAGGCTAGAGTTGTGATTGTCTTTAAATATCCCTCCTTTGCCCACCATAATCATAAATTGTTATGATCCCTCATGATATGTCTTTTTTCCCTGTGTACAGTCTACCTCCAAAATTTTAGGAGTGGGATCGTGTTCAGAACTAAACTGGCCAAAACTTAGATGTTTACATGTAAGTAAGTTTTTAATGTTCTAGTGCCATATGAGATGTCTTAGAATATCCAAGACATATACACAGGTCTAGCAGAGATGGCACAGGACAGAAAGGATATCCAAGGCACTGTGCAGCAGGAGAGACAAGTGAAGGATAAGCAGGATAATCAAAAGTGTTTAAAACTGCGTTGAATATCTACTCATATACTACTGAATCCAGTCCCTACATTTGAGAGACTTATTCTAGGATCAGTTCAGTTGCCCACCCATAGATGTCCAATGTGGATTCATAGGGCAACTCAAATGATCTTAGATCTCTATTAGATAGGAGAAATTTAATGGACTCCTCAGAATTTTGTGAGCTTCATCTCACCATGTTTTCATCATTTCCTCTGGTGTTTCCCTCTTAGCAGTTTCCACATACTACTACGAAATGAGCAGATAGCTGATATGATTGTACAATACTAAGCAGCTGGTTGTGCAAAAATGAATCAATAATTATATATTTTTTTAATATTAAGCAATAGAGTTTTTGTTTGTCCTTTATTAACTCAGAGGCAAGAGGGTACTTTTAATAATGTAGAATATCTTGGGTCATTGCGTCAACACTCAATGTAGACCTTGTAGCAGGTGAATGGGTAACTGAACTGCAATGCACCATCTTATCAAACTCAATCTTAACCCTAACTGGTTTGTTTAACCTCCTTTTGAAGAAAGTTTTACATCTCATTCTGATGGTGATAAATTCTCTTAATTTTCAAGAACATAAGTGTTTGTTAGCAGAAAGGCAAATGGTGAGAAGGACTTCATTCTTTATACTTCCTATTGGCAGAAGGGCTAGAGGTGTCTATCAGAAAGCTTTCCATCAAGCAGCATGTTTTTTGTTTGACCACGACTGGAAAGATAACTACAGAGAAGTATCAGCATTTGTTTCCTCTCTTTAAATCTACCATGTCTATTGTGATTTTTTTTATATCATCATCCCTCAAGTGTAGTGGCCTTATGAGATGCACCTGCTGCAGTACTAGCAAGGCTCAGGAGCAAGGAAATAAAAGAAATGCTTCAGGGAGATATCAGTGTGAAGCTGCTGAAGTCAAGCAGCATAAAAGTGCTGTGTAGTAAATGTACTCTGTGTACCTGTGTACCCTGGGGAAGTATGGCATATTGCGCCTGTAGCAGAATATAGAACCACTCACAGTGTGACATTTTTAACATCAGTCTAAAACACTAAAGCAGCTGACTGATCATGCAGTGGAAAGGTAACTAGTATTCTCAGTAGCATTTAAGAGTTCCTGTGCTGATGTTAGGGTTAAGACTCTTCTGCTTGCAATTTCTGAAAGATACCGGTGTAGTTGGAAACGCAACTGGCATAGATTTTCCTTGATGACGTGTCCATAAGTTTTGTCCTGTGATTCAGTAATGTTTGAATCATTCATAAGAAAATGATTCCTTCCTTCTGCAAGGCTTCATATGGTGTTCCAACAGCTTAAAAGCCTGTTCACTTCATGCCATAAATTATTATCTGTATGTTTACCAGGAAGACATCCTTGGTAGAAGAACCTAAGTAACAGCTCTTCCAAGCCTAATGAGAATAGTTTCTCCAAACAATTTCTAGCATGAGATAATTTTCCATGAAATTTAAAAACAAACAAACAAACAAACAAACAAACAAACAAAAAACATATGCCACCATCTTCTACAGAGCAATCATTATCTTCATCTATGTTGACAAGGGCTTCTTTCATCCTCTGATCTCTGAACTGCAAAGCGTGAACTGTTTCTATAGAAGCAGAAGTAAGAAAAAGTACTACATGATAAAGATAGCATTGTTGATTATCTCAGGCTTGGAAAACTTTGATCCCACCAGTCTGCGCTATTCTTCCAAACACAAACTCCAGCTGCCTATGAATGCAAAACATTTCTTCCAGCTGTCAAATCGTGTAGATAAAAGACATCAGTATAACTCAGTGGGAGGAAGGATGCTGAAAGCGTCTGTGTTGTTAAATGAAGGATGGATAAGGATGATCTTAGACTCTTGAGGGCAAGTGGCATGAACTATTTTATGTCTATAATCCCCATTTATCTTACCCCAACAGGGATAACACTCTCTAGGGCAGATTGATGGTATCCACACTATGTAATTCTTGGCCCTCGGTCATTTCTGGACTTTTTGAGTGCTCCTATAGCCCTTAGACATAATTTCTATCTTCAAGTCTCCCTCATTCTAACAAAGCACAGTTGTGGGGTTTTTTGGTACTTTCACAAAATTATTCACAGCCACATTATCACTTGTTAGGATGCCTCCACTTGGTAATGAATAACTGAGGATTATTATTTTTTCCTACTTTTATTCTTCTTTCTTCTTTCAAACCATCTAAACATTTTTCTTGATTTTTTTTTTTTCCTGCTGGCTGCTAGAATAGGGCATAAAGTAGGGCATACAGCCTATGGTATGTGTCACATGCCAATATGCACCTGCAGCATCAGGTGAAGAGGGCTGAGGGAGAGCAATACCTGTTACAAAATTTCCAAAACTGTTCACTGTGAAGTCAACCAAATGCATTACAATCTTGTTCCTTTGGGTTTTTTTGTTTTTGGCTTTCATTTTGGTTTTGGTTTTGGTTTTGGTTTTCAAATCAGACCCGAGGGTAAGCTTTCCCTCCAATTTATGCTCTAAGATTTCCATTTTATGGCACATAGAATCATAGAATCGTTAAGGTTGGAAAAGACCCTTAAGATCATCAAGTCCAACCGTTAACCTAGCACTGCCAAGTCCACCACTAAACCATGTCCCTAAGCAATTAGACACCTTCTGTAAAGAATGCGCACTCACATCAAGCAAAGTGCCTGACCCTTTGGTCCAGCTGTGGCAGGCACCATGGACTCAGAGAAAACTGGAAACTCATTCCAACTGTCACCATGTCTGAGTCCTGGCTGGTGGCTTGGCTTCCACATGGAGTAGTTCCACCTTGAGCACAACCTTTTGCACTGTGTTGGAAGTCTTACGATCTGTTTCCAATGAGGGAATATTGATTATCATTTTCACAGCCTCTTCCTATTATGGTCATGATTTGCATTTTAAAACATGAGGTCTTCTCTAATTTTCATATCTTAATCTATAAACAAGGTCTTAAAATGCAAGTCTTACACCATGCTTCCAATTTTAAAATATTTTACAAATATATTCCATTCCACTGCTGGGTAACACACTGACATTTTCTCCTGTACTTTTTTTTTAGTGTCTCTTTTATCCTTAAAAATTTATCATTTTTCCTTCCAACGTACTCATAGTGACCCATTGTGGCATATCTTACTGAATCCCTCCTGTGGCAGTCGGGACATTCTGAAAGTTATTGCTGTCATCAGTCTTGACTTTTCATGTGAAAATACAACTAAAGGTACAGTAACAGATTTTCGAGTAACTAATGGGAAGGTATAGAGAAGTAGGAGTCAGACTCTCCTTGAAGGTGTACAGTAATAGGGCAGAAAGCAATGGATACAACTTGGAACATGAAAAATTCTGATTAAATACAAGCTAATGTGTTTTTTGGGTTTTTGGTGCCTTTCTTTTTCATCATGAATCTGGTTAAATACTGGAACAGGCTACCCAGAGTTGCTGCAGAAGCTCTTTCCTTGGAATTTTCAAGACCTGGCTGGACAAACCCCTAAGAAACATGATCTTTTTGGACCTGCTTTGATCAGCACTGTGGACTGGATGACCTGCAGATGTCCATTACAACACATGCATATGTGTGTGTGTGTGCGCGCGCGCAAAAACTTGCAATGCTGGATCTTCCTAATTTTAACTAAAAGCATAAGACCCAGCATCTCATGTGCATTATATTTATAAGGTACACTTCTGTGTGCAGCAGTATGTTCTGTATGGAAGTTATGAACATACCTTCAAAGCTTCACTTTAGTCTTAAGCTATCTCTGATAAACATTGACCTCCTTTATGAGTTAAGTATAGTTTTCATCTCCCAGAATAAAACAATTTCTGGTATAAGATCAGTTCATCTGAGATGGACTACCTAGTTCTTGGAATTCCAAGAAGGATCTTGCCTACTACTGCATTTTAAGATAGCTTGATGTGAACTCTTAACCCTTCCATTCTTCTTCCCTTCTCCTTCTCTCACAAAAGTGCATGAGAAAGGCTGTGTCATGGTTTAACGCCAGCCAGCAACTAAGCACCGCACAGCCACTTGCTCACTCGCCTTACAGTGGGATGGGGGAGAGAATCAGAAGACCAAAAGTGAGAAAACTCATGGGTTGAGATAAAGACAGTTTAATAGGTAAAGCAAAAGCCACACACACAAGCAAAGCAAAACAAGGAATTCATTCACTACTTCCCATTGGCAGGCAGGTGTTCAGCCATCCTCAGGAAAGCAGGGCTCCATCACGCGTAACGGTTACTTGGGAAGACAAACGCCATCACTCCAAACGTACCCCGCTTCCTTCTTCTTCCTCCAGCTTTATATCATAGAATCATAGAATCATAGAATCATCAAGGTTGGAAAAGACCCTTAAGATCATACAGTCCAACCGTTAACCTAACACTGCCAAGTCCATCTATACCATGTCCTCGAGCACCACATCTATCCGTTCTTTAAATACCTCCAGGGATGGAGACTCAACCACTTCCCTGGGCAGCCTGGTCCAATGCTTGACCACCCTTTCGGTGAAGAAGTTTTTCCTAATATCTAACCTAAACCTCCCCTGGCACAGCTTGAGGCCGTTTCCTCTCGTCCTATCACTTGTCACTAGGGAGAAGAGACCGACCCCTACCTCACTACAACCTCCTTTCAGGTAGTTGTACAGAGCAAGACGGTCTCCCCTCAGACTCCTCTTCTCCAGACTAAACAACCCCAGTTCCCTCAGCCATTCCTCATAAGACTTGTGCTCCAGATGCTTCACCAACTTCATTGCCCTTTTTTGGACAAGCTCCAGAACCTCCATGAACTTCTTGTAGCGAGGGGCCCAAAACTCAACACAGTATTCAAGGTGCAGCCTCACCAGTGCCAAGTACAGGGGCACTATCACCTCCCTGGTCCTGCTGGCCACACTAGTCCTGATACAAGCCAGGATGCCATTGGCCCTCTTGGCCACCTGAGCACACTGCTGGCTCATGTTCAGGCGGCTGTCAACCAACACCCCCAGGTCCTTTGCTGCCAGGCAGCTCTCCAGCAAATCTTCCCCAATCCTGTAGTGCTGCATGGGGTTGTTGGGACCGAAGTGCAGGACCCAGCACTTAGCCTTGTTGAATGTTATACAGTTGGCCCCGGCCCAACGATCCAGCCTGTCCAGATCTCTCTGTAGGGCCTTTCTACCCTCCAGCAGATCAACACTTCCACCCAACTTGGTGTCATCTGCAAATTTACTGAGGGTGCATTCAGTCCCCTCACCCAGATCATCAGTAAAGATATTAATCAGAACTGGTCCCAATACTGGGCCCTGGGGAACATCACTTGTGACCAGTTGTCAAGTGGATTTGACTCCATTCACCACCACTCTCTGGGCTCAGCCATCCAGCCAGTTTTTAATCCAGCACAGAGTGCACTTATCCAAGCCGTGAGCAGCCAGCTTCTCCAGGAGAATGCTGTGGGAGATAGCGTCAAAGGCCTTATTAAAGTCCAAGTAGACAACATCCACAGCCTTCCCCTCATCCACTAAGTGCGTCACCTTGTCATAGAAGGAGACCAGGTTAGTGAAACAGGATCTCCTTTCATAAACCCATGCTGGCTGAGCCTGATCCTCCAGTTGTCCCACACATACCGCATAATGGCACTCAAGATGACCTGCTCCATGACCTTTCCCGGCACCGAGGTCAGGCTGACAGGCCTGTAGTTCCCGGGATCCTCCTTCTGACCCTTCTTGTAGAGGGTCGTTACGTTTGCTAGCTTCCAGTCATCCGGGACCTCCCCGTTTGACCAGAACTGCTGGTAAATAACGGAGAGTGGCTTGGCCACCTCCTCTGCCAGCTCCCTCAGTATCCTCTTGTGGATCCCATCTGGCCCCATGGACTTGTGCGCATCCAGGTGGAGAAGCAGGTGGGTGACTGCCACCTCTTCAACAACTGCTGAGCATGATGTCATATGGTATGGGATATCCCTTTGGTCAGGTGGGGTCACCTGTCCTGGCTGTGTCTCCTCCCAACTTCTTGTGTACCCTCAGCCTTCTCACTGCTGGGGTGGTGTGAGAAGCAGAAAAGCCCTTGACTCTGTGTAAGCACTGCTCAGCAATAATGAAAACATCTCTGTGTTATCAACACTGTTTCCAGCACAAATCCAAAACATAGCTCCATACTAGCTACTATGAAGAAAATTAACTGTATCCCAGCCAAAACCAGCACAGGCTGAAATATTCAAAGCCTTCTTCATCTTAGCCTTTACTGGTAGGACTGGCCTTCAGGAACCCCAGGCCTCTGGGACCATAGGGAAAGTCTGGAGAAAGGGAGACTCACTGTCAGTGGCGGAGGAGCAGGTTTAGGAACATTTAAACAAATCAGACATATGCAAGTCTATGGGACCTAGTGGGATGCAGCCATGGGTGCTGAGGGAACAGGCTGATGTCTGTGAATCCTCTCTTGATTATCTTTGAAAGTTTATAGTGACTGAAGAGGTTCCTGAGGATGAAAATGAATGAAATATCATTTCTTTCTTCAGGAGGGAGAAGAAAGCGAATCCAGGAAATTACAGGCCAAGAAGGTGTAAGACAGAAGGGTGATCCAAAGTAGTCAGCATGGATTTATGAAGGAGAAATGCGTGACCAACCTGATACCCTTTTATAATGAGACAAATGGCTTGGTGGACAAGGGGAGATCAGCGCTTGTTGTCTGCCTCAACTTTAATAAGTTTTTTGACACTATTTCCCATAACATCCTCATACACAATCTGACAAAGTATGGGTTAGATAAGTGGAGAGTAAGGTGGGCTGAAAACTGGCTGGGCTCAGAGCATAGTGATCAGCATTTCAAAGTCCAGCTGGAGGCCAGTCATTGTTGGGGTAGGGGTCAGATGTAGAGCCAATACTGTGTAACATCTTCATTAATGACCTGGATAATATGACAGAGTGCATCCTTAGCAAGTTTTCAGACAATACAAAACTGGGAGGAGTGGCTGATACACCAGAAGGAGCTACACTCAGACAAGAATCTCTTGAACTTCAAAAAAGGGAACTACAGAGTCTTGCCTCTGGGGAATAATAACCACTGGCACCAGTACATCCTGGGGGACAACTAGCTGGAAAATAACTTTGCAGAAAAGGACCGAGGAGTCCTGGTGGACAACAAATTGAAGATGAGACAGCAATGCTCACTTGTGTCAAAGAAGTGCAAAGTCATGCTGGGCTGCACTGGAAGGATCATTGCCAGCAGATTGAGGGAGGTGATCCTTCCTCTCTACTCAGCACTGGTGAGGGCACATCTAGAGTATATTGTGCAGGTCTGTGCTCCCCAGTGTAAGAAAGACATGGACAAACCAGAGCAAGTCCAGCAAAGGGCCACTTAGATTATTAAGGTCTTGGAACATCTGACATATGGAGAGAAGCTGAGAGAGCTGAGCGTCTTCATTCTGGAGAAGAGAAAGCTCAGGGGGATCTTATTTGCATGTGTAAATACCTGATGGGAGGGAATGAAGAAGATGGAGCTAGACTCTCCGCTATAGTGCCCAGTGACAGGACAAGACGCAATAGGCACAAGTTGACACACAAGAAATTTCATCCGAACGTAAGAAAAACTTTTGCTATGAGAGTGGCTGAACACTGGAACAGGTTGCCTAGATGGGTTGTGGAGTCTCCATCCTCAGAGATATTCAAAACCTGACTGAATACAGTTCTGAGCAACTTGCTCTACCTTGCCCTGCTTTAAGCACAGGTTTGGACTGGACACCTTCCAACCTCACCCAGTCTGCAATTCTGTGATTCTGAGAGTACACTGTGGAAACAGAATAATTTGTTCCTTTTTTAGGTTCCTTTAGTTGTCCACACATGACTGTCAGGAAAGATGGACCAAGAGGGAGCTCCCACAGTACCTAAGACAGCACTAGAAATCTATTTCTGAGCCACTAAATCACAAGCCAGTTCTTGACATCCTTGCTATTCAGAAAATTTTACAAATCAATTCATTATATTTCAGCTTTTTCACCAAACAAATTTGAATTTTAAAAAACATCCAACAAAGTGCCAACAGATTAAGCTTTAGAGCCAACCTTATGGATAGATCTTTTACTTCCCTCAAGAATAACATTTTACAAGCGTCTAGAGTATTCACAATCACAAGTCACAAACTACTGGGAAAAAGGTCAAGCAATGCAATTTCTTAAAGATAATACTAGGATAGCTGAAATGTTTCAGATCACTGTTCTTTCTGAACAGTGATGCACAAAATAGAAGACAACACAAAGATAGCAAAAATCCTACCTATTCAATAAATCCATTTCAAAAAATAGCTAGCCAGCTGCCTAAATTCAATTCCTAATATGTTCATTATATTAATAATATCATTTAATTATGATGTATTTGCCATACTGAAACTATACATTTACACTGATTTTCTGTTTCAGCAATGGTAAACTACTACTCAAGAAGCAGATCCCAATTAATGTTGGTTTTATCAAAAGGAAGTTCTCAAATACATTTCCTCTTAATTTCTACTCTGAAAAAAATGCAAAAACTTCTGTGTTTTAAGAAGAAAGGAACTTTATCTTCTGAACAGCAACAACTAATTTCTGCAAAGTCCAATTCCTGTAATGATCAAAACTTTTTGAGTTGAGAAAGAATACCAGCTCTATATCACGACTGTATTATATTGACTACATGCTTACAATAACCACATAATTAATTAAATGATAAATAAGTTAATTATAATTAAATTATAAATAAAGGGACAATTAAGTAATAAAAGTTTAAGAACATTTGATGTTGAGGCTAAAAATTGCTAAAAGAAAAAATATGTATATTTTTAAAACCTTCTGTTAGGCCTTCTAGCTTTAGTCAATGATATTTAGAGTGAAACTTGTCTTAAATAAAATTCCTTCAAATCTGAATTTTATCTGAATACAGAATAGGGTATTAAAATCAAAAGTATTTTCTTACCAGTCTTTTCTAGTAAGTTTTTTCTTTCTCAAAAAAGAAAAAGACAGCAATAATAATTTCAGCCTCCTCCGTATGCCTTGGTTGTGTATTCCTATTGCTTAGCTTTCATCTTTGCACTAAAAACCCCATACTACCAACAGAAAGAAAAACAGTAATTTACATTTAGACATTTTGTAATTAAGTCATTTTAATGATATATCAACAGTTCTTCAACTGTGTTACAACCCTAAAGCTATAGCATTAATTTTCAACTGTAGATATTACTAATGGTTAATAAGATTTAAATTATAATAATACTTTCAGAATCATTAGCTATAGCCTTATGGGTTTCATAGAGCATTAATTTACCATGGAGATTTGATTTTGTTTTGTTTTGTTCTCTTTGTAAAGCTGTGGTCTGAACAGTGCAGAAATACGTTCAAGGTGTCCCATAGTTACGATGATGAAAGGTAGCAAAATACGTATGGGCAGAACATGATTGCTTATTGTTACACTTTGAAAGAATTTATTGTATACAAAAAAATTTGTTAGAAAAGCAGCAGAAAAAGTGCTTGAATAACCTTAATTTGTCTCTCTTATGATTATACATTATGATACAACCTCAGTCACTTTTCCCCATGTAGGACCCCTTCTTCAGAAAGATCAACTATGCAACATTGTGTCTTCTTGGATGGCTTGGGTAAGTGCACTCTGCGCTGGCTTAAAAACTGGCTGGACGGCCGAGCCCAGAGAGTGGTGGTAAATGGAGTCAAATCCAGTTGGTGGCTGGTCACGAGTGGTGTTCCCCAGGGCTCAATGTTGGGGCTGGTCCTGTTCAATATCTTCATTGATGATCTGGATGAGGGGTTGAGTGCACCCTCAGTAAGTTTGCAGATGACACCAAGTTGGGTGGAAGTGTTGATCTGCTGGAGGGTAGGAAGGCTCTACAGAGGGACCTGGACAGGCTAGATCGTTGGGCCGGGGCCAACTGCATGAGATTCAGCAAGGCTAAGTGCCGGGTCCTGCACTTGGGTCACAACAACCCCATGCAATGCTACAGGCTGGGGGTGAGTGGCTGGAGAGCTGCCTGGCAGCAAAGGACCTGGGGGTGTTGGTTGACAGCCGCCTGAACATGAGCCAGCAGTGTGCTCAGGTGGCCAAGAGGGCCAATGGCATCCTGGCTTGTATCAGGACTAGTGTGGCCAGCAGGACCAGGGAGGTGATAGTGCCCCTGTACTCGGCATTGGTGAGGCCGCACCTCGAGTACTGTGTTGAGTTTTGGGCCCCTCACTCCAAGAAGGACGTCAAGGTGCTGGAGCGTGTCCAAAGAAGGGCAATGAAGCTGGTGAAGCATCTGGAGCACAAGTCTTATGAGAAGCGGCCGAGAGAGCTGGGGTTGTTTACCCTGGAGAAGAGGAGTCTGAGGGGAGACCTTCTTGCTCTGTACAACTACCTGAAAGGACGTTGTAGTGAGGTAGGGGTCAGTCTCTTCTCCCTAGTAACAAGGGATAGGATGAGAGGAAACGGCCTCAAGCTGTGCCAGGGGAGGTTTAGGTTAGATATTAGGAAAACTTCTTCACCAAAAGGGTCATGAGGCACTGGACCAGGCTGCCCAGGGAAGTGGTTGAGTATCCCTGCCTGGAGGTTTTTAAAAGATGGGCAGATGTGGTGCTTGAGGACATGACTTCTTCACCAAAAGGGTCATGACTCACTGGAACAGGCTGCCCAAGGAAGTGGTTGAGTCTCCATCCCTGGAAGTATTTAAAGGATGCCAGGTTATTATTTCTTCCACACTGGTTAGTATTGTACATATTTTTTATATGCATTCAAGCCACACCTTCTGGAGAATCTATTTGCATCTGTCTCTGCAGATAATGCACCATTGGTTTAGAGATCTGAGAGAAATATCACTGTTAAAGCATCAATTAAAAACTCTGTAGGCTGTAAGGCACCGGTGCAGCTTAAACTGGCACATGTATTTGAATGGCTATGTGGTAAAATAGACTGGGGAACTGATCCAGCTCTAAAATAACTTAAAAAGAAACAAATTTTATATTAAATCCAGGTAGGCTCCCACCCTAATTCTCTGCAAATGAGCAGATTGAACAAATATTTGGCACGATACAAGACACTGGGTGTCAAGTACGGTTACTCTAAACTTGGCTTTTAGTGCATCAGGAAAATAATAACTACACAAAACTGCAGTGGAAACTTCTCAAACCTTTCAAATAAAAAAAAAAAAAGATTGTTAGAATGTGAAAGATGAATTTTTGGCAGTTTGATATCACTTAGTAAATAGATAGCTTAGGTGAAATTGCACACTCCTAACTTAAAACCTAAAAAAATGGGAAGAATGAATCTCAAATATCTGAAGGTTCCAATATTAATATATTGATCCTTTCTAGTTATCATACAAGGAGAGTCAGGAAAGTTTAATGACACCAGTTAAGATCTTGCTAGTTCAGCTAAAGATGATCAGGTTTTTGAGTTCAGAAAAAATCCTCAGTGAAATGAGAGAAGAGATGCTTATTTTGATTAATCACTTGATTAATCAATTGCTGAGCCTCCAGAGAGACAGGCTGCTTCATATAGTAAAAATTCTCTATGAAAATGATTTGTGGAATCAGATTTCTAAGACAATAATTTTGTAGAAGTGAAATTGTTAATCAAACTGATAAATACTAGAAAAAAATACCATCACATAAAAAGTTCTTTGGGGACAAGGAAATAAGTGAGACAAATCAGGAAATCACTACTTACTACTTTAAAAAAAATAGCATTCATAGAATCAAAGAATCACAGAAGAGTTGAAGCTGGAATTTACCTCTGGAGATCCCTTAATGCAACCACCCTGCTCAGAGCAAAGTCAACTAGAGCAGGTCGCTCAGGGCTGTGACCAGTCTGGTCCCAAATACCTCCAGGAATGGTATGCCACAGCTTCTCTGGGTAACGTGTTTCAGTGTTAGGCTATTCTCACACAATAAAAGAGATTTTTCTAATGTTTAAATGAATTTACTCTGTTTTAGTTGGTGCCCTTTACCTCTTGTTCCTTCACCAGATACCTCTGAGAAGACTTTGGCTCCATCTTCTTTACTCTCATCATCAGATTTTCATACATATTGATAAGATTTCCCTGAGTCTTCTCTTCCCTAGACTCTCCCAGCTCTCTCAGCCTCTTCCCATATGACAGATCCTCCAAGCCTTTAATCATCTTCGTGTATACTTGCTAGATTCATTCCTGTATGTCCATGTCTCTCTTGTACTGGGTAGTCCAGAACTGGATGCAGTACTCCAGGTTTGTCTCACCAGTGCTGCGCAGAGGTTAAAGATCACCTCCCTTGACTGTAGTAAAGATAAGGGCTGGCGACCGGAAGATCACGCGCTGTACGGAAAGAGTTAAGGGTTGACCCTCCCTTGTCTCCGCCCCTTATAACATGACACGCCTACTGCTGGGAGTATAAAGGTAAACTACTGCGCAATAAACATTGAAGCTGAACACCCACACTGTGTGTGCTGACTATTCCTTCCCCAGCCCGGGTCGGCTGGAGATCCGCCGGTATAACCTTGATATGTAACGAACGCTACATAGTGGTGACCCCGACGTGATTGGCTGCAGGCAGCAGCAATGGAGCTCGCGGAACTCGTAAAGGTACTAAAGTCGGTAGCGACGGAGGTGGGCGAGGATGGGGCGATAAGGAAAAGGCCCACGGGCAACTGCATCCAATGGATGCTACGCCGGGGAGTGCTCGGCGCTCCCACAGAAGTTTTGGACACCCCAAATTGGGGGAAAATATGCAACAAGCTGACAGAAGCGATCATAAGCAATGTTGGAGGAGCCAGTGACCGGCTTCGTGCCTCGGGAACAGTAGAAAGGGTGCTCAAGAAGGGGTTTGCGGCAAAGCGGTGCTGGCTTGCCGCACGTAGCGCGCTGATGGGGCATGAAGTTCCTGGGAACGAAAAGCCAACGGGTTTAGTCTCGGAGGGGACACAGGCTGGCTGGGAGGGAGCACAGCCAGGGGGGGCTGACCCAGACTGGCCAAAGGGCTATTCCATACCATATGACATCATGCTCAGCATATAAAGCTGGAGGAAGAAGAAGGAAGGGGGGGACGTTTGGAGTGATGGCGTTTGTCTTCCCAAGTAACTGTTACGCATGATGGAGCCCTGCTTTCCTGAGGACAGCTGAACACCTGCTTGCCTATGAGAAGTAGTGAATGAATTCCTTGCTTTGCTTTGCTTGCGCGCGCGGCTTCTGCTTTACCCATTAAACTGTCTTTATCTCAACCCATGAGTTTTCTCACTTTTACCCTTCCGATTCTCTCCCCCGTCCCACCAAGGGGGAGTGAGCAAGCGGCTGTGTGGTGCTTAGTTGCTAGCTGGGGTTAAACCACGACAGTTTTTTTTGGCACCCAATATAGGGTACAAAGGGTTTGAGATAATGACAGATTTAATTGGAACGTGCTAGATCGAAGTTATAGCTGGTATTGCTGTTTAGCTATTAATCGGCAGGTTTCTGTGCTTGCCACGGGGCTTGCTTGCCTTACTGTATATTAGAGTCTAATGCTCGTTAGTGGCTGCTTTTTGCTTTCGCTGCTTGCTGTACTGCTGAACTGCTTATCATCTTACTCCGCTGTGCCTGGGAACATTTTGATAACAGCAATGGCTATGTGCCTGGGCTGGCAGATGGCCAGGGCATCTCTGCTGTTTTTCTGTACTGCTGTGCTGGACAGGCTGGAACTCCAGTGTGAACTCGAGTTGAAGGGGTGGCCTGTGGGGCACAGACGGGGCCGTCGTTACTGGGGGCTGAGCCAACGAAGGAAGGGGAGGCGCAAGGAGGCTATGGCGCAGCGGGAACAAAGGAGTCGGGAAAGGTGTTCCCGTTACGAGTGGGGAGTTTAGGGCAGCCGCCCACGGAACCTTCGGCGCCCCCTGCACCGGCGGATCCGCCACTTCCTCAATACCCCTGGGGCGAGTTGCAACAATGTGTGGAAAGGGAGCTGACTGATAGGTTGCTGGACTGGGTCCCGGGGGCCGATGTGGGATCCCAGCGGTATCGTGAATTACGTGAAGGAAGATGGCAGGAAGGAGAAAAGGAGGGCAAGACACCATCACCTTCTGAGGACGCCCCGTTGCATCCCAGTGATTGACGGGTGCTGGACACACAGAGAGCAGAGCGCAGGAAAAGATCTGAGGAACAAGGAGAACCGGCGTCATGGCTGACGACATCTAGGGGGGGTGGTAGGGCTCCCCTGGCACTGCCAGTGATACCTGAGCTACCAGAGGGACCCCTTACCCTTGGGGCAGTGGGAAAGTGAACTGGTATTACTTTGCAAGATGCTCGCTCTGTGATTGTTGCTTATCCTGTGTGTTCCAAAGGTCCCCTCTGGGAGGCAGGGGTAAACCCTCGAGGGTTGCAGCCCAACCAAATATGGCAGTCTAATGTTACGATTTATGAACCCTTTAATCCACGTAAGTATCTGCATGTCAGTTGATATCTGCAGTGGAGTTATTTTAGCCACTATGCATGCTAAACAAAATGCTCTCGCAGTTATTCTACATTGGCAGGACTGTATGGCGCAACTTGGCATCCCACAAAAAATTAAAACAGATAATGGAGCAGCATGTGTCAGCAAGAAGACAAAGGACTTCTGCGCGCGCTGGGATATTCAGTTGAGTCATGGCATTCCCTACAACAGTACGGGCCAAAGCATTGTAGAACGCGCGCATCGCACATTAAAAGGGTTACTCGACCGACTAAGGGAGGGGGAGAATATAAGCCCAGAAACAGGGGTTCCCCCTCCCCTTGACCGTCCCTTATTTCGGGCACAGCGTCTGTTGACAACGGCACTAATTACCTTAAATCATACCATTCGAGGGAACACCTATAAAACCCAGACAGCAACCCAGGCACATTTCCGGCTCGATGAGAACGAAGGGCCTTACCCTTTGGTTCAAGTACGGGACCTGCAAACCCGTGAATGGAGGGGCCCGTATTCCCTCCGTTGCCTGGGACGTGGGTATGCATATGTGCAAACCGAGAAAGGGACGCTAGAATGGGTACCCAGTCTAAATATTCAACCGTATAAACATTAATCAATTTATTGAGTCTTATCTTGACAGGTTACCATTTCCCTATGCATCCTGATGGTGTGGGGGAGCAATGAGGGAGCCGCGATGAACTACTGGCTGGATTGGGCAAAATCTATGAACGTAACGGATGCGTGTCTGTATATGCCGGCTATTGGACAAGCCTCTACCTGTCTATTGTTCACCCCCTACTTCACTAGAGATAAGGAGGACAGTTGCTGCCACAAGTCAAACCAGAGCTCCACTATCCCAGGCTTACAAAACTGGAATGTTAATAACGCCCAAACTTTTAATAACCGGGCTCATAGTCTTGTTACTTGTTCTTGACCTTGTTGTGCTATTACCCTGTCTGTTACACTTAATTATGCGTTCTATGAGTCGTATATTAAGAAGTCTTACCACATATCGATTATTTTATGCGCAGCTTCCCCAGCGAGATCCAGAGCTACTGGAGCTAAGGGAGGGGGAAATGTAGTAAAGATAAGGGCTGGTGACCGGAAGATCACGCGCTGTACGGAAAGAGTTAAGGGTTGACCCTCCCTTGTCTCCGCCCCTTATAACATGACACGCCTACTGCTGGGAGTATAAAGGTAAACTACTGCGCAATAAACATTGAAGCTGAACACCCGCACTGTGTGTGCTGACTGTTCCTTCCCCAGCCCGGGTCGGCTGGAGATCCGCCGGTATAACCTTGATACGTAACGAACGCTACACTTGACCTGCTAGCAACACTGATCCTAATGCAGCTGCATACTGTCAGTTGCTTTTGCTGCAAGGGTGTATGACTGGGTCATGTTCAACTTGCTGTCCACTGGGACCCCCTTTTCTGCCAAGCTGCTTTTTGGCTGCTAGCCACCAGTGTGTATTGGCACATGGGTTTATTCCTCCCCAGAGGCAGGACTTTGCAGTTCCCTTTGTTGAACTTCATGAGGTTCCTGTTGGCCCATCTCTCCAGCCTGTTGAGGTCCCTCTGAATAGCAGCAGAAGCATCTGCTGTATTTCTGTACCTCCAGGTATGTCAGATCTTGGCATTGGATGTAAAATATTGATTTGCCAGAATTCAGAAGATACAGCAATGCAGAACTTTTCTATGGATATCTTAACTCTTATTATGGTAGAATTAGACTTTGAGGGATATACAAAGTAGTTGAGGAATATTATAGCAAGCACTTGGATCATTTTTCTATATTCCAATAAAGTACCTATAATCCAGAATTACAATATATAAACTGGAAAATATCTGCCTGGATTTATTCACTTAGATGGATAATTAAGTTGTACTAATTCTCTTTACATGGAAATGGTACATATTTTTGAATAATTTTAAAAATAATTTCAGGAAACAAGTTAAGGGTGGTAGTGTTAGGTATTTTTAAAAAGGGTGGAAACAGAACTACAAATCATAGTCTACTACTGTCCTAAATGTGTATCACATAATAAGTAATAACTCTGATTGTTGTGTCTTGTTTTAAGAGACTGGATTTCTTCAGTACTCTACATAAGGGTTTCAATGACCAAGACTTTTATTGAAAACAAATGGTTACCTCTGGAGTACAGACACGAGCACTTTTTTATCAGATAATTTAAAGATTTTGAAAATGATCATGGAGAGACAGGGTCATCTTATAAAATGCAACTTGACAGTGATATAACCTAGGAATAAGCATGGTTTCTCTGGACAAGCAATTTGAAACTGTCCAAAACCAGTGCTGGGTTTTAAAAAGAAATTTCACTCTGCATATAAGTAGACTCAGAGAAAAGGGATTATGTAAACTTTTTTGAAAAGATAGCCAGACATAGCTAAACTACCAGAAAACAAACTACATGCTCAAAAGTCTAAGTATGCTATAAAGGGTTACAAACTAGTCCTCAGATATAGAAAAATATCATTTTATCCACTGGGAATGTGATTTGTTAGAAATGCAATCTGTCACGTACACCCACAGTAAAGCTACTTTTAAGGAGTATGTGCAGGCTCTAAAAGCAATGCAAAAAAATCCAAGACAAAGCAATTGGTTTCCAAGACCTGTTGACATAAACAGAAACTCTTCAAATTACATTTTGGATGGGGCTAAGAAGAAATTGAATTCCTTACTGCAGCTGTACAAATCACTATGATAAGAAACTCAGCAAAAATAAATCTTATTTTTTATAAAGGTTTCTAAGCTGTCACGTGGAAATGTGACAATAATTTATTATCCAAGTAGTTTTTGTTACTTTCTCATTCAGTATTAACTTTATATATGGCATGGTAACTAAAATATTTCAAATAAGGAATAAAATACTGATGTTATAAAATTAACTGACTTTCATAATACTTCAGTAACTTCTGCTGAAATATTTTTTATATTAATAAGCACATTGGAACTAATCAGGAGGAGAATTTATTATTATTATAATCTGGTGAATTTTCTTAAAAAAGGGGTCAACACTTAGGTATATTAACCTTATTTTGGTCAAGAATTAGGTCAGAATAAGCACTTAACTGACCATGCTCCTGCTGTATGAAATGAGTACCAGACAAATATCAAGGGCAGGTTTAGCTACTAAGCTACACAACTTCTCATATTATGTTCATTGTTTTGAAGCAATAAAAGGCTGTTTCACTTGCTTATAAGGAGAAATGCATTCTCATCTTGTCTCGGCTAACTACTTGGGATAGTGAATTGGGTCTCTTATCACAGTTCTAATTTCATCTTTTATTATGGTGCATTTTCTGGTCAGCAAGATGCACTAGTTCAGCAGCATCTGAGCACTTAAGCAAGAAAGTACTATATATTCTAATGCTAAGTAAATGGTAGATATATATTGGGCTTTCATCTCCTAATCATAGCTACACTGAAATCAAGAATAAACCCTGATTACTTCAGAGCATTCTAGATTTTATTCAATCACTTACATAAAGTTCTGGTTTTCCAGGAGTTAAAATGGTGTGAATAATCCTATGGCCACATGAGATGCCTCAGTGCAGAGGAATGTGCAGCATAGCCCTGGCACAAGCAACTCATGCCATGTCTTGCCACAGCTGCTAGCACCCTCCAGCTACCGCTGCAAGCAACCTCCTGTCCCACCATGTGCACATGAGATGCACTGCTTATGCTCAGCTAGCTCGGTGTACCTGGCCTGAGACCCCCTGTGCACTGTGTGTGGGTTCACTCTCACACTAGAAGCAAAAAGAAGACCATAATTTAGAAGAAAACTAGCTGTTCTCTGGCAGAACAAGGAGTTAGAAATGGATGATAATAAAAGGAGAGAAGTAGTCTTTTTTTCCTGCAGACACAGAGAGTCAGCGCCAGATTGCTTGTGGAGCCTTCATGTGGCTTCAGATTTCACAGGTTTACTTAAGTTACTGCTATCATATAGTAATAATTTATGTAATAGTAATAAATGTAAAAGATATTAATGAACTATGAGTACAATTAAAATTTAGTCTCATTATTAAGTTTGTCAACTATAAAGATTGTCAAATAGTTATCTTCTGCATTTGCTTTACAAGAAATATAGTTTTCTTAAGCATTAATGATATCTTAGTACTTTTCATAGGAAAAAATCCATTGACAAATAGACATCTTCTATTCCAAATTTAGTAATTATGGTAAAAAAAAAAAATAGTAATTTTAGTGGGCCAGGAATGTATGCTTATACTTCAGTGACAAACAATTTTTAATTGAGGCAGCCACGACTATTATACTTTTAAAAATCTATTAAGAAGGAATTTTGTCACGTGAAATGCCTCAATTTTATTTTTCCAGTGAAACTGAAGTGTGAGAGATGTATTGTCATCACACAAAACCATATAAGAATCAATTAAAAATCCCACTGCGGGTGTCTGTATTCATGAAGACAAACATTTTCCTTCAAATTGAAAGAGGCATGAACAACATTAACATACCCGTTAGCAACTTCAAGTTTAGGATTTTACTTCTTCTGTTTTGTCTAGAAAAGATTGTTCATAAAATTTTGAAGGAGATTCTTAAGTCTTCCATATCATGTAGATAATATCCAATGGTAAAAAAATCCCTCAATATTGCTACTAATTAAGTGCATGAAGAATATAGAAATCAGTATGGGTGGGTAGACAGGAGAAAACGATATAATATGACTGTCTAGACTTGCTCTTATGAGCAAATAACCAACCATGCGTTCAATTACCTCCAGACCCTCCATCTAAACATCAGATTTTGGAAAGAGAGTCCCAAATCCTGAATTACTGCTCCAAATTAATTATACTATGGCTGAGATGTATTTACGTATTACGTGGCATGTATCAGTTTTTCTCTGTGCAAGTCTTCCTTTTACACATTTAAATGTTTATCATGAGCTTTAGCAAAAAGGATTTTTCTCTATACCTTTTTACTCCAGTGCTTCATTTAAAGCAAATCTTCAGATGCCATGTAATGAGAATAATTCTCTTGGTGTTAGCTATGCCAGTAGAATACAGTCTTTATCCACCTGACACAGCTAAGCTTTGCTCCCTATGCCTCTGCCCTCTTGCCCTCCCCCATTCAATCAGTTTGGTAAGGTGTTAAGGAGAAAGCTCTGACAAAATACAAGGTTAGTGTTTACGTCACAAAGTCACTGTACAACTCTTCATTGCTACCCTTAATACTTACTCAAGAATTTATCTACTTTTCTGATCGTAAAGGACAGAGTAATTTCCCAGCTAGACAGCATGAATATTTTTGTGCCTTTTCATGCAAATATTTTTTCTTCCTCATTACCACTGAACTTTTTGAGTCTTACTCATACAGCTTTTGATGTGCTGAATTTCAGCAGTTGAGTGTCAGAAAACCAGAAGCAGCTTTTTGATTTGCTGCCCAGTATTAACCCACTAGGGGCTGCTGGAGACTGTGCAATGGACCGTGCACCAGCTGGGAATTGGTGGGACCATATGCCAGATGGAATTTTATCCAAAATGCCTATTGCAATGAGATAAGCCTGTTGCATATTTCTCTGTAGTTTAGCCAGCCACTGGAATTCATGATTTTCTATGACCTTGTAGTCACAAAAATTGCTCTCTTATGACAAATTATGATTATAGCCTCTGGTTTGGTAATATAAGCATTGATAATTCTTCTCTTAATCAAGAAAACTCCTTCATTAAAAAAATCGATCAAAATGTTATTGACTAGAAAAATAATAAGAAGGAATTATTCAGAAACAATAACTGAGAAACTGCTAAAATTGTCATATTTTGAGAAACAAAATACCTACTGCCTAGGTAATAATTTCTGAGCAACCTTTTCTGAATAGAATCCATTGATATTTTCTGATGACTGAACTTCTTGATTTTTTGAGAACTTAATACATATTCTTCCAGAAGTCATCAGACATGCAGGTGTCCTGAAATATGACTTTATTTTTACCTTTCTGAGCTATGGTCCTTTTTCTGTCGATTGTCTTCATAGTAGTACCCAAGCTCCTAAAAAATAAGAAAACAGAAAATATTTATTTATTTATGCCTGAAAGGGATTCACTTTGTCACAAGTGCTAGTATTTTAGATATTTGAGAAGTAGTTTTTTTAGAAAAAAAGTGACATGAAAACATGCATAGCAATTTTAGTCTCTCAGCAGCTGTTGTTCATGTATTGTAGTGATCTGCAACTGCTTCAGTCTACCATTTTTTACCCTATTACAGCAGTTAGTTAGCCTTGATAATGCAAGAAAATGCCAACTGCAAAATTTCTATCACCTGCTATTTTGTTGCTTATTATAAGTAAAAAATATAAGGAATTAGCAAAGGTCCATAAGCTCAGGAAAATCATATTGAAATCAACAGAACACTTCATTTAAAACATAAACCATTTGCAAACAGAACTGAGAAAAACCCAGACTAAAAAAACAATATTGTCACCAATGACTAATGCACATCTTAATCAATTCAGGAAAATAGATTTCAGCTTTTAAATTTAAGTCAATGCAATGCTGTTATTTTTAATGAATTAGTCCCTGATTTTTGCTGATGCAAACAATATTATCTCAGATTCTGTTATTTACCAACTATAAGCCAAACTATGCCCAGAGATCCTGTTTCACCATGATTCACTGAATGTGTTACTGCTTTTGTGTAGTTTTAGACTACTTAGTTGTTTCAGAAAATTTTAAAGATTTAAATTGAAGTAAAATATAACAGCAGTTTCAATTTTCTGGTGAAAACCACTGGAACACTGTTGAGGTTTAACTCTGGCCGGCTACTAAGCATCACACAGCCACTTGCTCATTCCCTTCCCAGTGGGATGGAGGAAAGAATCAGAAGAGTAAAAGTCAGAAAACTCATGGGTTGAGATAAAGACAGTTTAATAGGTAAAGCAAAAGCCACACACACAAGCAAAGCAAAACAAGGAATTCATTCACTACTTCCCATTAGCAGGCAGGTGTTCAGCCATCTCCAGGAAAGCAGGGCTCCATCATGCATAACGGTTGCTTGGGAAGACAAATGCCATCACTCCAAACGTCCCCCCCTTCCTTCTTCTTCCTCCAGCTTTATATGCTGAGCATGATGTCATATGGTATGGGATATCCTTTGGTCAGTTGGGGTCAGCTGTCCTGGCTGTGTCCTCTCCCAGCCTCTTGTGTAGCCCCAGCCTACTTGCTGGTGGGTTGGTGTGAGAAGCAGAAAAGCCCTTGACTCTGTGTAAGCACCGCTCAGCAATAATGAAAACATCTCTGTGTTATCAACACTGTTTCCAGCACAAATCCAAAACATAGCCCCATACTAGCTACTATGAAGAAAATTAACTCTACCCCAGACAAAACCAGCACAAACACACTGACAATTTTATTAGTTGCTTGATTCTTTGTCAGTAAAATATACATAAATAAATTTTATAACAATATCTTGCGAAAGTGACTAAACATATATAAAAAAATATTTTCTCTATTCCTGATTTCAGGGCCAGATGCACTCTCTTTTTTACTGTATGGGGTTTACACAGCAAGACTTTGGTAGTGGGGGGGAGGCTGCATGGGTGGCTACTGTGAGATTTCAGAAGCTACCCTCATGTCACACAAAGACAGTTCCAGCCAGATCCAACATGGATCCACTGCTGGCCAAAGCTGAGCCAATCAATGACATTGGTAGCGCCTCTGTGATAGCATATTTAAGAAGGGGAATAAACTGCTGCACAACAGCAGCTGGGAGAGACGAGTGAGAAAATGTGAGAGAAACAACTACGCAGACACCAAGGTCAGTAAAGAAGAAGGGAGAGGAGGTGCTCCAGGCATCAGAACAGAGATTCCCACGGTTAAGACCGTGATGAAGCAGGTTGTCCCCCTGTACCCACGGAGGTCCATGGCGGAGCAACTATCCACCCTGCAGCCCATGGAGAACCCCATGCCGGAGCAGGTGGATGTGCCCTGAAGGAAGATGTGACCCCATGGAGAGGAGCCCACACAGGAGCAGGTCTCCTGGCAGGACCTGTGACCCTGTGGGGGAGCCATGCTGGAGCAGTGCATTCCTGAAGGACTGCACCCTGTGGAAGGGACCCGTGCTGGAGCAGTTCATGAAGACCTGCAGCCTGTGGGAAGGACTCATATTGGAGAAGGTCATGAAGGACTGTAATTCTATGGGTGGCACCCCACACTGGAGGAGTGGAAGAGTATGAGGATGAAGGAATGGCAGAGACAAAGTATTATGAATTAACTGTAATCCCCATTCCCCATCCCCCTGTGCTGCTTGTGGGGAAGGATGTAGAGAAGCTGAGAGTGAAGTTGAGCCCAGGAAGAAGAGAGAGGTGAGGGGAAGGTGTTTTTTAACTTTGTTCCTTTTTGTCATTATCTTACTCTCTTATTAATTGGTAATAAATTAAATTAATTTCCCTTAATGGAGTCTGTTTTGCCCGTAATGGTAATTGCTGAGTGTCCTTATCTCAACCCACGAGCTTTTCATTGTATTTTCTCCCCCTATCTTGTTGAGGACAGGGAGTAATAAATCAGCTTAGTGGGCAACCTGGCCACCAGCCAAGGTCAACCTGCCACATTTACAAACAAAAAAGTTATTTCCCTTTTTGTACAACTTTATTATTGTTGTTGTTGTTGTTATTGTTATTGTTATTTTATTACTGAAAGAGCACCTGATCTAAGTTTTGTCTGGCCAATACTTTGATGGAGGGCTCAGCAATAACCATAAGTCCAAGAACTGACAAGTGTGGGAGCAACAGTTACTGTAATGATCCAGAATGCTTGGAAGCATCTAATAGCAAGGCAATGTAGTGTTTCCTGAGGAAGAAAGAAGGAATTTCTTTTTTTTTCAATGTGCAAAAGGCAGATGTTTTTTACCTGTTCAGTCAACAACAGCCAAAATTACATTACGTGCGGTTACTAAGCAAACCACATACAGGAAAAAAAGATAATTGAAAGTCATGGGCATCAGCAAGGTGAGGGACAAGAGATTTCAATCATCAGTGAGGTCATCCTGACTGACCTGAATTTCTATTAGAGATACTTCATGTGTTACATGATCCAGTCAATCCTTTCCTGTCTAATTGCAGGCCACAAAGAAAAAAAATGAGCTTTTACAGTGGAGACCAGGAAATTAATCTGTAAAATTTTAAGCTTGCTCTTGTTTTTTCAAATAGCTAATTCATGTCTTTTCCTTATTGTTTGTATGTACATGAGGAAAAAAGCATAATAATTTCCTAATGGTAACCATCAAGCTGTTACTGAATTATTCAGTGGAGTTTTATGTTGTGCAGAAGTTCCTAAGGGATACAGTTTATGGACCATCTCTTCATAAGTGAAGAAGAGGAAAGCAAGGTATAAGAAAGATGTGGTAAAAGCACAGCCTCAGCATGAACTGGAAGAATATAACTGTTTGTCAGATGACTTCTTCTGAGAAGGATGGGGCCTGTTTTCTCACGGAACCTGAGGTGGTGCTAGCTTCAGTCAAATACCCATAGGCAGGTGCAGGCATCGAAGATGTTTTAACCTAAGATGAAGTAAGACCTATGTATATTTAAACAGAAATTGTAGCAAAACTTTTTTTGGCAGCAGGCTTGTCTTCTTTCATGCATATCATTCTCATTTGGGTGATTAATTGCAGCTTCTCTCAGTCATGATCGTCACAGATCCACGGGTTTTCTTCCTGTAGGCTGCAGACTCTCTGAAGAATATTGAGTGTGTGATCTTCTCACTTTGTTATCATTATATCTTTCTATGGAATTTATATTAGGAAAACTTCGATTTTAATATTATTCTAGTTATAATAACAAGGGTTAATTAAAAGACATTTTCTCATTTCAAAATAAGAGCAATAGTATATTTTAATTTACCAGTGTGGAAACAGGTATTTTGGGGGGAGGGAGGGGGGAGAAGAAAACATTAACATATAAGTTAAAACCAGGTAAGACTTGTTCTGATTTTTGTTCAGTTCCAATGCAAATACTTGTGCACTTACACATTTCCATTCATTCATTCATTCATTCACACAGTTCCATTCAACCATTCATTCCATTGCCTGCCACAAAGTGCTTTCATTTAGTGATTTATTTTCATATATAATAACTTCTTCTGTGACGGACTTAACTATTTACTCAACAGAAGGGGACTCAAGTCAGTTTTCTATTTGAAAATTCTCCTGGAATTTCAAGAATGTGTTTTTTTCCCTCACCATGTGATCTATATTTAAAAAACAATAATCTATATATATATGATTTCCAAAGCTTTTACTTTTACAAAATTTGCTGTTCAGTGACTTGACAGTGCATGATACAAGCCTATTTATTTTAAACATATATCAATATTCACAAATCTATTTAATTCCAAGTATTTTTGTCTTTGTCAGTTCACATCTAATATTAGAATTTGGCCATTGATATCTATAAAAAACAAATGACAGATGGAGGTATTTAGTATATTGAAAAATCCTCAGTCAAACATGAAATGTAAAAAAACAAACAAAAAAAAAAGACATAGCATATTCCATGTTACACTGGAACTGTATGAGTTGTTATTACTTTATTATTTTTTATTTTGCATTTAACTCCTGTTATTTTGTTGCTGTTGTTTCTAAAAGAAATGAATGTGAGATAAATAAGAAGGAGTCACTGGATTCTTTCTTTTTCATAGTTAGTTACAACAGGTTTCACAGGTTATACATACACCTGCAACTCCAAGTCAGTAAGAACAATTTTAGATCATACAGCAACACATGCCCTGGCCACACCCACAAAACCTGCTTATAGTTCCTGTATTATACCTACATGTTGTCTAGTTTAATGAAGCCTACATGGTTTTAGGTAGTGAAACAACATGTAGTTTCAGAATTAATCAATTTAAAAGAATTTAGTCCTTTTAAAAATAGATGTTCTTCAAGTCCAGCAAAAATCTTAAGACTGATATAAATAAGTTTATTCACATAAAATTTTTATAATAATTATTTTCATTCTGGATTGAAAACAGAGGTGGAGGGCATATTTTCACATTTTATGGTTTGTACACACAGAACATAGTAGATTCCATTTTTTCATCTTTCATGCTTCACTTCTTGCAAAGCTCAACACAGCATCATGTCTACCCTAAATAATAAAAGACTTTCAGCCTTTTAGAAAATTTAAATTGTCTGAAATGTCAATGGATGCCTATATTCGAGCAACTGAATCTCACCCTACCAATTAGACTGAACCAAATGTGTTGAATACAATATGAACTTAGACAACAAAGGTGGTGTTAAACATAGGTATTTTTATTATTTCAGATGCCTGAGGTACATGATACCTCCACAAAAGAATTAGTAGATGTAGGACAAGGAAATATGGCAAACCTACAATCTGTCTGGACTCACTTCAAAAGACCAGGCAGGTTACCCCAGGGTATCTCAGATGACACCAGACAACTGTATTTTCATAAGAATACAGCCTCTACATATAGGCAAAATGAAATCCAACTTGTATGCACATATTTTATTCACTTGTATCCTCTGTTGTTTCATCTCTTCCATGTTTATGGGCATAAGGGTAATCTCTACTTCCAGCTTGCAATAGGAGATTGCTGATTTTTAGGTGTCAACTGACTAGTGACTGTTAAACAACTGACACTCTGTCAAGTTCACTCCTTTGTCATCTTAATTGCAAATTGATTCTGAGTCAAAAGACTCAAATTCAGATGGACTTTACTAAGCTTTATCTAAGACACATTCATTCCAAATGTCTTTCTCATTTCTCTGTGGGAAGAAACAGCACAACCATTCATTCGTCACTTCCATCTTCCCCAAAGTCTTTCATGGTTGTCACCAGTACTATCAAAGTGACCATAAACCTTGATAAAAACTTTGTTTTAGGAGTCTCTGGAAACCAGTCTAAGCACGTTTCATTATATCTACTGAGAAGTGTTAATTAAACAAGCTAAAATCCACAGGTAGCTAAAGCCTGGTGCAAGGGACCTTACAGTATGGTTTATGGAAAGAAAAAGGGTTATACTTACCTGTTTCTTTCCAGCTGATTATGAAGATGAGAGGATCACTTACCTTCTCTACTCTGTTTCTGCATGATCAGCAGCCTCTTGAGAAAGGAGTAGGGGGGAAAAGATCTCTTCCACTCAGTAGTGAGATAAATGCATTGCTTGGAAGGCTACTTATTGTGTAGGTCCCTATTACCATCAACTGAATGTACAATCTTTATTTACAATTTTTTACAATTTGCTATTTTTTTATTGCATGTTAAAATCATTATTAGAAAATCAGCTCTTGACTGACTTCCTTAGTCAATACATCTGCACTCATCAGTGGTGAGAAAGGAAACGAAGTTACACAAAGCTGTAACAGTTGGGGCTTGTGAAGTAATACAATTTATGCAGACTTTTTTTAGACTGTAAATATATGGGTCATTAAGAAGTTGCAATGCTTTACTTTTTCAGGAAATGTTCATCAATATTGCTGGTTTGCTGAGAATTAATAAAAGCATGCTGCAGATCAGAGCTGTGCACTTAGCTTTTATTTAGTTTAAATAATACAATCATTCTAAATTTTATCGCAAAGTGGGGTCATGGAAACCCTGAAAACACTCTGTACAAGTTTAACATGATTTGTGAAGAAAGCTCTGTGGAAAGTAATGGCCACAAACAACTTCTTAAGAGAGATATTCATTCGAAGGCAATTTACTTACAAGGTTGATAATGACAGGTATGAGAATTGACTATTTTAGGAAAGCCAGAAGCAAAACAGAAGAATAGCAAACTGACTCCTCTCTGTATCTGGTGGAGCCACAGATTAAAAACATCAAGTTATTCTTTATCCAGATATCTCAGACAAAAAAAAATCATAAGCTGCCATCCTTGGTGAGTTTGGTTTTGTTATTTTATCCCCCTTCTAATATTCCTTAATCCCTTTAATTCCTTCTTTTGTTTCTTTACGCATATGACTGATTTATACAGAGTGGGAATAAGTGGAAAATTTTGTCACATGCTTTAAATTCTAGCAAAGCTTGTCACCTTCATTTGCAGACTTCAGGACAAGATGATATGGAGTCATATAGTTTATGGTATCACAGATCATTGAACGCCAGAAAGTCTGTACCTTGACATTCATGTGTCAATTGCTTGAGAAAGCAATTACAGAGGCCTGACAAGTCAAGAGCTTCAAGAAACAGCAGGAGACGTTGCAAGTTTTTGCTAATCCCATATACAACATCAACTGTTTAACAGCCTAGTACCAACTGTTAAAGAAACAGAAACCAACATCACAAATTTACAACAAAATTTCCAAACAGCCTGATATAAGCCATATTCCTTGAGATGAACTTGAACACAGCAATCCTTGCATACATCTAGTACAGACAGATCCACAGGCAACCACGCAATGAATGCCCTGCCACGTATGACAGATGTCGTAAGTGGGGCTAGTATGCATACATATGCTGCTCCTGAGCTGAGTCCCTTGTATATGAGGCAGCTGCAGATGATAAGCTGGAATACCTTCCTAAGACATGCTTGGCAGTTAAAACTCAGCCAAGCCACTGAGCTGAGTATATTATTTTCCAAGACACTTCATTCTGCTTTAAGACTAATTCAAAAACTGATGTTGCATCTATCTATGGTAATAATGGTCCGATATGATTCATCTTAATCTCTCCCTTCCTAATATTGAATTGAGAAGTACACTCTGGGGTCTACTACATGGAATGCATGTATTATATGGTGAAGTTAAAATGAACATATATCTATATAAAGACTTTTAATAACTACCATTGAGCTTTAAGGGAAGTAAAAAACACATCAGGAACAAAGGTTGAATGTATATCAATCTGTGAAGCTAAAGTTGTCTCAAAGTTCCCAAGTTTGTTTCACTGACTACAAAATCTAAAATAACTCTTCACAGTCACATATAAGAAAAAATATTTTCCCTTTTCCACTGTGTCCATGAGTACCGCTTCTTTTTCCAAAAAAGTTTTAACTTGTGATTCACAATGTAGTTACTGAAGAAGCTGATTAGGCTTCTGATTGCTGTTTATTCACAGACACTTTGGCAAAGTCTTCCACAGCCAAACATGCACACATGGAAGCATCCACATGTGAGCCAAATACCTAATGACAAATGCCTAACATGTTATTCATTGACGTTATGGTCAATGAAAAGATAGTCAAGAAAATTGCCATGGCTTAATTCATGATTAAGTATAAGTTTCTGGTGCCATTTGAGATGTCCTATAGCCAGCTCTTTACCTGCCTGTCCTGAAGAGTTTCATGTTCACCAGCACTCCTTTAATCTGTCAAGTAGTTTAGAGTATTTCAAAGAATGTTAAACATTTGTGTGGGCACACCTTTCTTCTTAGGTCCAGTCTCACCATTTTCCCAATTCATACATTCAGCACCTTATATACCGCACACTTCTACATTTCTAAAGAAAATGGATAATTTGCTCAAATCAGAAGTAATCAAATAGGATATTTAGTCAACTGAGCAAAAGAATTATTTGATCTGTCAAATACATCAGTCCCAACATCCATTCCAGTTAGAATCATAAAACTTCTACATATTTCATGACATATCAGCCATTCTCAGCATGTGCAGTTTGTGTAAAGCTGCACATACCAAGTTATACTGAGGTGTTGATTGCTGTTTGATTTAGCCATTCTGCAGATTGTTTCAGCGTTGCTCTTTTGAAGGTGCCAGTAACTGTGCAATCCACCTCTCCTAAACTCACATTTCTTCACAGTTCTGATACAAATGGTTTTGATAGGAGGGACACAAATCAGATGTCATCTAGATGATGTATTATCTTCCCCGGCCTTTTAATAGATGGGGTTTAACATTAGGGACAGGGAAACTTCAAAAGATAATTGTTTAGATATTCATGTCTTTAAGTCTATGTGGCAAGGACAGACTATTTATTAAAGAGTAGGTATGTGTAAAAGCTCATGCTGGCAATTTTTAAAATTTTTGACAATGTTAACATTTTGTAAATTATACACTGTGTACTCAGCTGCTGGCTACAGGCACGGCTCACATTTGACATTTTTGCTGAGGTCCACACCTTTTGTGTTTATATATATATACGTATCTGTGTGTATGCATATGTAAGTGAATATATGTGTGTATGTGTGTGTGCATGTATCTATAGCATTTATTCCTATGCGATTTTTTTCAGCAGTTTTTCAACATAGATTTCTGTGAGCTGTAAAGGCCTTTACATAAAAAAAAACCCTCATGATGTCAATTATCTTGCTGATGCTTGAAATATTGTATCGCAAAGTTAATCTTTTATAACTCAATATGGAAGTTTTAGTTGTATTTTCTTTTTCTTTTCTCTTTTTTTTTTTTTTTCCAAATTATTCTCAGTGGACAATGAGCTTGAAAAGAAGGCAGTAGAGAGACAGCACCTTTGCTTGACAATTTCTCAAGAAAATAATGTTAAAATAATGTAAAAAGTAAGAAATGTTTCAAGTTATATTTTTTGTGTAATTTTAATTAATAACTAGTTTAAAGAGTTTGTTGTTTTTCTATGAATCATAGTCCAAACAATTATCTTTCCTTCCAACTGTCCTGGATTCTCAGCTGTAGGATGTCCCTATAGGATTTTCCCATTCCCTGAACTGATGTTTTACCAGCACTCATTTTCTTCTTCAATTTGAAGGACATCTTTTATCTAACTTAATCCCTTGCCTGCCTCTTACTTCTGCAGGAGCATCTCTTGACTAGTACTGACATTGGCCATCTGTAGATATAGTAAAGGACCAAAGGCAAAATCACATATTTCTCCTTAGCACTTCAAGCTGTTAAACAGAGACATTACTACTAAATTTACATTACCACTAAAAGAAAGAAATTTAATATTGCAGCTACTACTTTCCTTTCTTGCAACATTTAGAGTCCTTTACAAATCCATTTTATTCAACATGATTACTTTGCTGAAACTGTATTGAAGGAAACTTATTAGTTGTTGGTTTTGACAAGTGTGGTCTGACACACCTCTTACAGCCACAAACAACTGCAATGATGTAAAATTTTGGGGTACAGTCTGACAGCCTATTGAGGCACTGTTGGTTTACAAGATACAGTTCAATCAATATTTATGTGAGATTTTTGATGCATGATATTTTAACATAATAAGGTCCAAGGAATAAGGAATATTAAAGTATACATTGTGAACTCTATTTTATTTGCGAAGCCTAATGGCTCTAATGGGTAGATGAAATACATGAATTACAATTCCAGATCTCTAAGTCTACATTAACAAGCATTTTTCATATAACCTAATCTTAATCCTGAAGGAGCAATATCTATTTATTACAGACTAGCTACAACAAAGTACTTTCACAATACTTCTCCATAGAACCCCAATAAAAACAAGCAAGCAAACAACTATAACAAAAAGAAGCAGGTAAACAAATAAAAACAAACAAAAGTGACTAATCCATTTTATTAATGACATGCACAGTTCTTAAAAATTTTGTTATCATATTGCCTATGTAGCTTAACTAAGGCTTAGATTCAGCAATGTAATTAAACAAATAAATAATTTGCATCATACCTATCAAAATCCAAAAAGATATTTAAGCTTCAGGTTCATTTTTAAGGTTCCTAAAAGTTTTCATTGAAAACTTGAGTATATAAATATGAGTTGAAAATTCAATAACTTTTGTGGAACATGGGTGTAGTTTTCTAGAGGTAGACTTTAACATTATTCACATGCCTAATATAGGCATTCATTCAGCTAAATGCCTACATGAAATGCAAATAAGAACAGCTCAGTAATACAAGCAAGCATCTGTGTTTCTTTATTCATATATGTGTGTATACATGATTGGATATTTATGCATCCTCTAGGCCCAGTACTGCATGTTCGTGTACATTTATACTATGTGTTTGTGCATGCATATGTGTAGATGTGCATATAGAGAATCACAAAATTGCAGAATCATGGAATGGCTGAGGTTGCAGAGGACTCTGGAAATCATTTGGTCCAACTCCCATCTCAAGCATGGTCACCTAGAGCCAGCTGCCCCGGACCATGTCCAGTCGGCTTTTGAATATATCCAACGAGGGACACTCCACAACCTACCTGGGCAACTCGTGCCAGTGCTAAGTCACCCTCACAGTAAGAGTTTTCTGATGACTAGAGGGACCCTACTTTGTTTCAGTTTGTGCCCATTGCCTCTGGTTCTGTCATTGAGCACCACTGAAAAGAGCTTGGCTCCCTCTCAACTTGATGTCCACCAGTACCCCCAGGTCCTTTTCTGCAAAGCTGCTTTCCAGCTGGGTGGCCCCTAGCATGTACTAGTGCATGGAGGTATTCTCCCCCAAGTGCAGGACTTTGCAGTTCCTTTTGCTGAACTTCATGAGGTTCCTGTAAATTCATTTCTCCAGCCTGTTGAGATCCCTCTAGACGACAGCACCAACCTCTGGTGTATCAGCCACTCCTTCCAGTTTTGTGTCATCAGCAAACATGCTGAGGCCACATCATCAAGAAAGATGCTGAACAGGACTGGACCCAGTATTGATCCATGGAGTACACCACTAGTTTCTAGCCTCCAAGTGGACTTTGTGTCACTGATCACCATCCTCTGGGCCCAGCCAGAGCAAAACATGTACTGTGCCTGCTTCACACTCCTTGCTAAATGAGAATAGATAAGCAAAATAAATGAAGAAGTCTATTTGAACATATTATTCTTCCAGATTGGTAGGAATGTAAGAAAGGCACTTTTTCAGCATGATAAGACAATCTTACAAGTTTATATGGATAAATATACAGTAGTACAAAACCAAAGATAGGAAACTAAAAATTGATAATAGAAAAGGGTAAAAGCATAGAGGTACAGCTCACAGCGTGTCAGAAAATTTTATTGCAATTATTCTGATGGGAGAAAATAATGTAATAACTGTAGGAAAATCATTAGAAAAGATGATAGAAAAAGGGAGAAAATAGTTCTGTTGTCTAAGGTCAAGTAATTTTTGTTCCTTCCTTCTCATTAGTCTCTCTGTACCTGTGCTGTACTGAACTTCTGTTTTCAGACTGTACTCTGCTCCGTCTTCTGAAAAAAGAAATTAAAACATGCATTTTCTCCTAAGGACAGTGTCTTAATCAAAAGTTCACCAGAATATTCTCTCATTTGTTTATCCTCTCTCATTTGTTCCTTTCCTGAAAAGAAATGAAAGACCAAGGTTCAATACCATATATCCCTATGAAAAGCCAAACTCTTTTCCCTATGGCATATTCGGATATGGGATATGGTATAGAACAATCAGATAATTTTTGTGAATATTGTCCTTTCCATGTGAAGTAGATACACATCACATATAGAAATTATCAAAAATATTATATTTTCTTCCTAAGTACCTCACTGCCTCTTCTTAATCAAAATATTGATACCCTGGCTGAAATATAAGTGGATGAACTTTCAGTGAGTGGCACACCTACAGCATACATTTATACGTAGTCAGATGATGAGGGCAGATACAATCATGTGCCAGGTGATGCCTTTCTTTTGATCATGTGACAGAAAATAAGTTTACTGTTATCATATAAAGTGATAAAAGTGTCATGAAAACAAAGGAACAAAAACTTAGGGGAATGGAAGTGTTCCCTTAGTATCAGAAATCATTGCCAGAGTAAAAGGCTGATGAACAAAAAAGTGCTAAATGTGTGATGAAACATAACACTGAATTGTAAAAATTTTATGTGAAATCTTTCCAAGGACTGGGTGACTAGTAAGGTGAAGAGCCAAAGAGCTGGTATTTCTCAAGGATATCAGTAACTGGCAAGCTGATGGGCTGCTGAATCCACAAATCAGGGTAAAAGGAGAAACAAAAAGGTGTAATATATCAAAAATCCTGTAACTCAGAACTAAAGGGTGGGGAGGTGGGAGAAGGCCTCTCATTTGAGTGAACGAAGGCTTCAGAATTTTATGCAAGGTAAACAATAACAAAACCTTATGAGAGAGCTTTTCCAACACTTAGAAGCACCTCATGTGCCCGTACAACTTCCACTTCTAATCATATAATTGGGATTGGACTCCCAATTACTGCTGCAACTCTGTAAACAGGAATTAATGACTTGTATGTGAATGGTTATATGTGGGTTTGCCTGTGTGTGTTTATATTGGTAAACTGAACAGAAAGGCTTCTGAAAATTTTGTTGCTGGATTATGTCTCACTGCAAGACATCATAATATTTTAATTTTTGCAGCAAATAACTTGATCATAGGAAGGAGACGATACACATCGGTAGGCTTTGCATAACGAGCTGGGCAATGGTGTTTTGGCCAACCACAGACACATGATAAAAAAAGGCTTCCCTGTGAAGCCACATGTAGTACTTGCTGTCTAACACTGAATCTCATTTTAAGATGGAATGAATCATGCTCTGAAGGTACCTATGTGCCTTTATTAGTTATGTAAGGAAACACTTTTACTTAACCTATGTGCTTAATTTTCAGACAACTAAAGTCAAGTGGTATGAGTCCTACCCTAAATGCTCAAGGGAATTTTAAGGTACAACAGTGATATGCCTTCAGAAATGTCTACTGTGATGCACTCTCAAGAGAGATGAAAGTTGAAGGAAGATATTGATGAATTTTAGATGCCTGATTTCAGCCTAAGTCCCACAGTGTACCTAACAATTCGTTTTGGATCTTGTGTTACTCTTTTTCTGTGATGTAAGAAATGTGGATTCTGACAGTCTTCAGCCTTTTACATTTTGCTGAATGTTACTCTGTTCAGTTACACAGCACAGTACAGCAGTTTGCCTTGTGCCTGTTTCCTTACTGTAAGATTGTGGTGAAGATGTTTCCTTCCTGCCTCTCATAATAAATTGGTTTCAGTTGATACACTAATTTATATCAATTGAGATCTGTTCGACAACTAATTCACTTTTTGTTTGAAAGAATGTCACATACCTTGTGGAGTTATTTTGGGCTCATCCCCACTTCAGTTTTAAACTTTATGTGAAAACACCAAGTTGTGTGATTTCAATGTTTTCCAGAACAGTCTAAGAAATGGTCACTTTTAACATAAGTGCTTATTATTTGTGACATATCCTCCAGTGTGGATACATCTGAAAAGGGGGTATAGTAAGGTTTATTTAGTTAATGACTTCACAACATTTTGGTTGAGAGTCACCTACATAAATTGCAGATGTCTGTGTCTGAATTTGTTACCTTCAGCTCTCCTGAATAGTTAATGGAAAGAACTCATATGCTTTTTGTTATATATAGTTATGAACTATAAAAATAATACTCACTTCATATCCATTTAATCAATATAAACTATTGTTGTGTGCTATTTACGTATTTTACATACATTTTATCATAAACGGTAGCATTACTGTCCAGTTCAAGCTACAGTGGAAATCTCAGAACATGAACACCTGGACAATATGGGTACAAGGCATGAATCTCAAAAATGTGCCCTAGAGAGCATAGTGGGAGAAGGTGCCTCTGACACTGCCATTTAGCCATCTGCATTCTGTCTCTGATTCTACAGTTACTGCCAAGCACATTTCCATGTATATTACCAATGGCTATGGCTTTGCATTTTTTAACTAGCAGTCATTTTCTTCTTTTTATACAATAGCTTAACTGTTCCTGCCTGGTTTCCTGTAGCAGCTGTCCCAGTGTCTTCTCTGAATGCCAAGACTGTTTCAAAACATAGCCAAAGAAGTGGTTTCTGCTTCTTGTTCCTTCTCCTTTTTTTCTATACTTATTTTCTTAGCTGTCTCAAAGGCATTTAACTTCCATTTACATAGATCTGAGCAAGAGAACATGATGTTCCAGTTTGCTCACTTCCCACATATGAAAAAATAAAGAAGCATTTGTCTTTACAGATTGTTTGCTTTTCATCATACTAGATGCAAGGAAAATGTAATACACCCACAAGCATATGCACATACACTGTCACCTTGGAGATTCAGTATTGTAAGTGGGAAAGCAATCATGGACTGAAATCTAGATAATACACTTGGCCAGGGCTGCTCTGACATTTTAAGTGTACATATTTGATGTGATTTTTACTGTTAATTATATGGGCTTTATGAATTCCTGTATCATCTCCTTTCCACTGAAACTGGATGAAGGGAACCATACGGCCCTTTCACATCCTATAAAAGAGATTCAGATTGAAATAAATAGTGGGAAACGTGGCCTTTTTTTTGCACCACATTGTCCCTAAAAGGTTTTAGGGACACCAGTGCTCCACCTATGTGTTCCCACTTGTTTTCCCTTCAACTATCAAAAGGGAGAGCCTTATCAGAAGAGTAATGACAAAGTCAGAACACTTAACTTCACAGATAGGAGGCAAACAGGAGGGGGAAAAGCAGAGCTGAATGGGGTAAAGAGGCAGCAAAGGGAATTTCTAACACTTTGTATTGCTGTGTGTAGCATGGGCATTCCTTCTGACTTCTAAGGTTCAAAATTTGCAGTCCAACCAGTATGTGGAAGATGAGTGGGGAAGAAATGTAGGTAGAGTTACACATACCTTTTTGTTTCCTAGATTTTTATTCCATTCTGTGTTAAGCTTCTTTCTCTCTCTCTCTCTCTCTCTTTCTTTGTTGTTGTGTGGTGTGTGTTTTTTCCTTTTTTTTTTTTTTTTTTCTTTTGGTGGGTATATTCCTGCTTAATTTTTGTACAGATAGTATCATCATTGCTTTGCTATTTTTTTCAGCATTGTATAAACATTGTAACTAAGAGGCTACAAGCTCCTCCTCTAACAAACTACAACATTTTGGGAGGAAGAACATTTTCTCAGTGCAAAATGGGAAAATAAACTTTGCAAAATTGTTTTTCATCCAATTACACTCCTCAACAATGCAGGTGATTTTAAAAAAATTCCTCTTTCTTCAAAAACTTTACTTTTTGGTAATTTACTGATAATGTTTTACTTATAATAACCCATTAGCACCATGATGATTAATTACTTTCCAGCAAATATGTGGGAGTCATGATAGGAGTGAAAACCGGGATACAACTTGGTTTTTATCAAAATAATTTGATGCTTAAACTGCATTCAGAGAATTGATATTTTCTATTTTTGAAACACTAATTTCTGAGCAACTGTAAACAGACATAGAGAGCAGTCAATCAAAATGTAATATTAAAGCTCTTTCATTAGAGAAATAAGATTTTTATCAACGCTGTATATACATCATGCATAGGGAAAAAAAAAAGTTTCTGTCTTATTTTTGCAGTGACAACACCCACAAGCATATCATTAAGAAGTGATATTTGAGGTACAGATGTTTACAGAAATGCCACATCTAGAATTTTCCATCATATTATCAGGCTAGGCAAAAAAAGTTTTAAGAAGTATTCAAGAGTTCACCTACTAATAATTATTTAATTTTAATCATGTTCTCTGTTCCAGCATTTAAACACATTGTTCTTTGGTTGATTAATTCATTGTTCTCATCTTTAAGAGGCTTTTGGATCACAGAATCCCTAATTTCAGTTTGGAATATGGTGCCTTTAAATAGTCTCCTACTGCCTTACCCATACCACTGTATCTTTTTCTCCTAGTTGTCTTTCATGGGCTAGTATATTAGACCCTTGTAAATTCACAGAAGATAGACTGAAAAACAGTAAGCTGAATAATATTATAAAGGCTTGAGACTGTTTGAGATTCCTTTCCTAACTCTCTATGCTGCTGGCATCCACTTATAATATGGCTAGCACACTAAACAGGTAATGGTGTAGAGCAACAAATGTAAAAAAAAAACAACAAAACAAAACACATTTGGCAAAAATGGCACAAAAAATTGTTCTCATGCACATATTATAAGAGAGTTATTTTTACATGGAATATGTTCAGAAATATTTAGAACTCCAGTGGTCGTGGTTTTTGGGTTTTTTTTTTTGTTTTTTTTTTAAGAAGAAACCTTTTGTTTATTTATCCAGAGACATTTTAGAAATACAGGACACAGAGCAGGAAGGAGACTCAGAAACTATTGTGTTCACACATCTAACCTTGGAAGGAAAACACATTATTTTATTAAATGGCTATATATGTATTTATGATAAAAACAACAAAAAAATACAATATATAATATAGGAAATTAGGCTAAGCCCTGTCTATTTTATTTCATTTAAAAACACATCCTGAAAGTTTTATACATAAAAAGGGAGGGAACTTGGAACTAATTAGTTCAGGTACTACAATTAACTTAATTATCATAAGGTAGTCATACCAGCTTTATTAAATTTGACATTAGAAGAAGTCATTTTCAAGGTTTTGGAACATTTTCCATCTTGAAAATATTATTAAGGACACATTTTGAGAGAAGGATAATTTATTATAATTTGTTACATTTAAACTAGAGGATTGGTAAATCCAGAGAACTAAGTTCTTTATTGCATCTATGTATTTGTCACACCTGACAGGTGAAAGTTCAGAAGTAGAGTTGCTCTCTTTCTCTTTTTAAGAAAGAAGTAAGGTCAACAGAGATTAAAGGATAGGAACAGAGGAGTGTAAAACAAGCAGCACTGAGCACGTCAGAAGACATCCAGTCCAAAGCTGGAGCAATTGTCCATCCTTCCTTCACTGTACAGACATGGCATTCAGGTATCTCCCAAGTAATTTTGATGCCGTGATACTTCTAACAGACTTTTTTCCATAATGTGGTATAATTTATTGTTCTGCTATATAGAGCTGGGACCTAAATTTTATGTGATAACGTACACTGGTAAACTCATTTTAAGTTCATCAGTCAAGGATGTGTGGAAACCCAGTAAAAGCTCCAAGGGACAATTTCCCACCAGGAGAAATTCCAATTTATAATTTATTTTGTAGTATTACCTTTATCACTCTTCAACATCTGTTGTGCTTTCAAATTTGCACATAGAATACAGAATGTATTGATTCAGAAGAACTCAACAGCCTTACATAAATACTTAGCTTGCGTAGTTAATGCAGAAAAAATAAGAGCAACATAATGAAAACAAATTTAAGCTTAAGAACAGTCTTTTGTCTGTAATATGAAATACATGCTTTTCACTTAGAGTGAGATACTAAGTCCTAGAAACATATATTGTGCCTCATAGGAAAGAACACCCTTCACGGCATAGTAAGGGTGTAATTATTGATAAAAGCATTTGGATAAAGAAAGTTTATTTTCTAACTTAAATATTATTAAAGCATATGCCAAGTCAAAAGAGAAAATTGCATGGATGAGATTACTCAACAGCCAAATTATACTTCTACTTTTTGTTTGCTGAATACCTTAAATATAAAACTTTCACAGAAGATGAAATGGAACTTCTTACAATTTTCTACTCATATTAACCTTTTTTTTTTCTGGTTTGTTTATTTCTTTCAGAATTCTGTATCACATTGTTTAAAAGTGCTGCAACTTAACTGATTGGGTTCTGAGACATATATCAGTAGAGGAAATTTCAAGTAATTGGAAAGAAAGAGGCCTTTTTCCAGGATTTTTTTTTTTTCCATGTTAAGACGATGAACTTTGGGTAGATATTTCCATCAGAATTTTCTCTGGTCAGAAGAAAACATTAGCTGACTTCTAAAAAATCACTCTCTATATATCTTTAGGAATGTAGGCATACTACACAGAAACTCCTACAAAGATGTCAAGAAAAAGGTTAGAATTCTGATCAAATTTGAGCATTTGCTTATCTTACATTAGGAGAATAATTACAGTGATTTCTGGAGAAATTAATGTATTACCAAAGCATTTACCTAATCAGGACTGTTTCTTTTTTTTTTAATTTATTTTGTCTTTTGCCTTTCAGCCCATTTTGCAAGGTCCTAATTCTAGAAAGTATTTCAAATTAACACATACAGATTTAACATTAGCAGAACTTGTTATTCAGTACAGTTGAAACTGCCTGTTCACAGGTCTGGTTCGCCTCCTTTCTCCTGAGCCTGGTTCTTATTTTGGTGCAGATCTGTAACAAGAACTTTATTAGAAAAAAATATTTTTAACAGAATCTAGGTTTTTTGCTTTTAGAAAAATAATTTTCTGGCAATTAATTCTGAATAATAATGGTACATTAAAAATAATTTCATTATTTGTCACTTATTGATTTAACCTGTTCCATAACTCTGTATATAAACAAACCAAAATGTTGGAAAAATAGAAGAAACTAAATTATAACAAATAAGAAACAGTTTTCTATTTGATATTTCTGTACAAGCTTGTTCTTGAGTCGCAGGCAATGAACCCTCCTTGTTTAATAAACACATCTTGGTTTTATATGCTTTTAAATTGAAATTACTTACTCATTTTAACCTAAGGTATATTTTTTACTGTTTTGTACTGTGGTCTAGGTCTAACAAAGCATTTAGGAGCATAAAGTATTGTTTAGTTGCAACAGGAGATAAAAGTCTAGAAAGCAATGCAAGAAAACAGCTGTTTATGGCATTTCCTGTTGTCTGGCTTAAACATCACAGTGCCCCAAGCATTACTTTTCTGAATGCTCGATGCTTACATCAGCATTGTGAATTAGATTCTTAGGACTCTCTGAGTAAATTTTAGGCACTGCTGGGTGTTGCAGCACCAGGTCCTCTATTGGAGCTGGGCCTCTTTGACTAACTTGGCCAATGGTGACTTGTGAAAGAAACATATTCCCTGTTAAGGAACTGCAAAAGTCCTTTTGATTCTGGTGTCAGTGCTCCTGAGGGAACAATAGCCTTCAGGTTCCAGCCAATTAGCAGTCTGCTGCTACACTCAAATTACTTTAGTGCAGGAGCGAATAGAGATAAGTGACTAGAGGATGAAACAAACCATCCATATTGCTGCAGGTGTAAACCAAAACCCACTAGCTCAGACTTTATACTTGTGTCAAAGAATCATTATATTCTATTACACAAGTATATATATATATATAAAAATTGTGATTGTATATATATAATGAGTGATTTCAGCATTGTTCAATGGCTGAGGTCGGGCCTCTTTGGAATTGTCTCAATTATGCTCTTGTCTTTTACAGCTTCAGTAAAGATTCCTCTTTTCTAAGACTTCTCTCAACAGTGTGAGATTTTTACTGTTGAGAAAACAGTACTGTAATCTTCTAAGGGTGCTTGCCCACTATAAAAAAAAAAAACAAGCCAACAACTTCCTTGTTTGCTATTGAGCAGGTTCTGAGTTTGCACACATTTACAATGGTGGGTGATATGAAAATAAGTATCTATAGAGTAGATACCTTGTTCTGAGACAACCACCCTAAGTATCCTTTACGGAGAGATGGAGAGAAATATGCAGTGCTAAGACACAGTTGATCTAATCTGAAGTAAACATCTGAAAACATCATGAACTATGTGATAAAGTATCCATCCACCCACTGTCAATAAAGAACTAGCCAGCTTACACAGATGTTTTCATCACAGATGTCTAAATTTAGATGAGCTCTTTCTGTGAAACTTAATAGAACAAAAAAAAATATTTAAAATTATGTTTCTTTTTCATTTCCATATATATGAAAAGAATCTATTATTTGAAACTTCCGTTCAGCTAGATTTCGAGAAAAATGTTCATCAGTTTCATTTCCAATGAACAACACAAGACCAGTTAGTGTATAGGACATCTTATAAAACACACCAATAGATGCTTTGTGCAACATAATATTGGAAACGCAGGCGGTCATCCCTGGACTGGATCCCATCACTTCCCACCATAATTATAAATGCAAATCTGTACTATGAGTATTATGGGTTTTTTAGCTTAAAGTAAACATAACATTTTAAACATATTTGGGTGAATCTCATTTCAATAATATTTCTCATTCTTCAGTTTACTCCAACCTTACAGCTGTAGCTCTTCTCTTTGTACCAGGATTTCTTTGTATTGAGATTCACCTTGTACCAAGATTTCAGCTGCTGCTTTCATTTTTTGTTTGGCTTCCTCTTATCATCCCAAAGTTTCATTACTTTTATTTATGTAGTAATTGCAGTACCTCAAGCACATATGCTTTTATTTGTTATTAACTTTATCTTTTCAACCTGATTTTCTCCAAAATAGCAGGTCCTAGCTCTGCTGGCACAGAGCAGCTTAAATAAACAAAAGAGCTCTATGAATGGGTTTTCCCTGGTCTGCTAACATATGGTAGTTCATCTTCTCTCTTCCAACATTCAAGACTTGCAGCTTATACTGTGAAATATAAATTAAGCTCACTATTAAGTGCTCGTTGTTTCAAAACAACAAATGATAATATACTCTGAGAATGTTTGGGGGGCGGGGATTTGATCCATTTTGCCCAAATGAAGGAAAAGAAAAAAAAGAAAAAAAAAAAAAAGCAGCAACCTTGCTCTGAATTGGAACTAAGAAAAGCATCCAGCATAGATCACTTTTAGGTATCCTTCATCTGATGCTTCTCGTTATTGCACAAGGGACTGTAAGGCAGAGAAAAGGAAGGTCAGAGAACACTCATCTCACAATCTTTTTTTTCTCCATAACCTACAGCGGAGGGTTCAGATTAAGGATTTTTCAATGGCTAGAATGGTTTATAAAAGCATTATGTTCAAATGACACGATTGTCATCTGCCAGGTTATGGCATACTCCAGCTATGAGACATTCAGACTTGATATATGATGATACTGAAGAAAAACCCTTTAGGGAAAGGGAAAAAATGCACCTGTGTATTTTGATGGATAAAAAGTAGGACTTTACAACAATCCAATAAAAGTTCTTGGGGTATTAGGACATCAAATATAAAGAGCTGTTCCAGCAAAACCGGGGCACATGGTCCCCTGTGACATATTTAAAAGATTCCTGTAACTTTAGAATAGATGGCTACTTTTATGACATGCAACACAATTTAGTGACTACAGATGAGTAATACACTTCATTTTACAACTAGGAAACATAATGAAAAGCCAAATTTATCTTCTCTCCCCCCACCCCCCCGCTTAATGACAGCATTACTTAAAATGAATAAAGATTGTGCAGTAATACAAGAATTATTAGTAGACCAATTAATATGCAGCTCATAAGAAAAAAGAATTATCTTGGCTTTCTCAAATTTGGATGCTTCTAAAACCTTGGCATTTTTTTTTTCTTGGTAGCTATTTCATTAATAGGTTAAAAAAAGAAAAGCAAAAATTGAAGGCCTAATCCTTCATTTACTTTGGTAAAGTTTTCTGTTGAATGCAATGGGAGCTTTAGCTAGGAAGGAATAATAAGATCAAGACCTCATTATCCATGGATTAACATTTCTGTCATTTTAATAGGTGCAGAAACATTTAATTTATTATTTGACATGTGCCATACAAATCTGGAGCAGTTACATTACATTACAGTACATCACTGAAGGTGAGTAAAGAAATGGCTCACTAATGTCACATCCAATTCCTGTGCTCCCCTCCCAAAACGACACTGTTGAAATTGCTTCAAATTCAAGTATCTATATCATCATATTAATGACCTGGTACAAAAATGCACACATAAGTATGTATCTCCATGTATTCATTCATAGCTCTAGAAAAACATGAGATAGAAAATAAAGATTACCTTTTCTCTTTACATTCATTGCCCAAGTATTTGTTTGAGGACTAAGTGTGAAGTCCACCACAAGAGACCATGCTGAGAAGAAATAAAGTTCTGTTCTGCCCCTCCCCACGGTGGCAGGGCCCCACCGGGATAGGGCTGCTCTCTCTCAGGGTGCCAGGGTGGCCTTGGTTGGTTGGAGCTGGTTGGAGCAACAACAGCCCTTTGTGTCATAGGGCAAGGAGGGAACCTTCTGCCTCCCCTGTAGGCCCCCCTGAAGGAGATGGTGGGGGAGAAATGCACCCTCAGACTCCCAAACGGGACCCCTGGCCAAGGGGGCTGTACCCTCTGTGGGCACAGTGCTCTTCTCAGTGAGGTCTGTGAGGCCCTGCTGAGGGAGTTATGGTCACAGTCCCAAGCCCAGCATCCTTGAGGACAATGACACTGGCAACCTTCAGGCCCAGAGGGAGCATTTTATGGACCATTTTTGAGGCCCGTTTGAGTATTTTATCCGCATCATTAGTGAGTTTTTTCTATACTGACAGTTTAGACTATTAGACAGTTAAAACATTAACCGGACTAACAGCAAACCCATAGCTCCATATATGTATGTGTGGACTGTTCCCTTTCACCCACAGCAAGAGTCTGAGGCTGCTGCTCTGCCCCTTCTGCATAGCCTTTCTATGGTACTTCCCCATAGCATCACATTTCTTTCCACACCCACCATGCAGGCACAGACTTTAATCATTTCTCTCTTCAGCATTTTCTTCTGCTACTGTGGGTCCCCACTAACCCTTACAGGGCCATATAACCACAGAAAAAACTCCATAGCTCCACAGGATAATTCATCTCACCTAAATCTGGATGTTAGTGCCTGTCCCAAAGTCCCTGTCTCTTTCTAGTCATTATGTGCAGATTTATATAAAAGTCTATACAAATGTCTGAAGCTGGTTGAGGTTAATTCAATGCTTGTGGTTTTGTCAAAGCTAGTCATCTAGGTTTCTACAGCCAATGGAAAGAGGCAGATACATGTCAAAGGAAAATTACCTATGCAGTTCTCTCAGGACTGAATCAAATTACCATCAGGTAGTCTTAACAGCCTGTATTGAGTAACCTAAATTAGACACCAACATTTTCTAAGGCTAAATTTAGATAATATAAATCCTACCATACACCTGTGTTTGGAAAGCTGCTAGAATGTTCATACTAGTCACTAAAGTGGGTAGTTATTTCTGCACTGTAAGAGTTGGTTTTTTTCCCTCAGCTTCTCCAGAGAGGGACAAGAAGGAACTGGGAGGAAGTCTGTGTCAACAGTTCTAAACAAGGAAGAAGATAACAATTGTTGTAAATGGACTGGTATCTCGAAACATATAGAAAGCATTATACAAGACAGGTGAACTGAACTGCAGAAATGAAAATAAGAATCAGTAAGCTCATGAGAATTGTAGGAATATATCAAGAATGAGTGAAAAGGGAACAAAGAGTAAAGAACTAATAGAAGACAGAATCAGTAGATTAGGAAAAAAATTAATGTAAAGGAAAAAGAGGAATGTAGCTGGGAAAAAAAGGATGTGATGAAACATGTAGAACACTACGGTGAATGTTTAATGGATTGATTTCATGGTCTACTTGTGCTTAAAGTATTAGTGTAAAACTGTTACACTTGACTTTGCCAATTCTTTATATTTTCTTGTGCAGACATTTTCAAGTGCAGACCAGATCTACATAAGTAAACCTGTGTTGTGTCATGTTTGACCCATCATGTTTCTATAGATTACATCCTAATCACTCTAAAGCTCACTCTTGTGCAGGTTTCTAGAAATGTGTTTGACCTTTAATTAAATACCTTTTCTCAAGGCAAATGAGTTTTGTTAATCTCTTGAGTACTTCCTTCAGACAGATTCCACTGAATAGTATATTGTATGAAAAACAAACAAACAAACAAAACCCAAAAAACTAAAAGTGTTTCTCTTTCCTAGATTGTAGAAAAAAAGCTTTTATTTTTCAACTCCTGTGAAGAAAACTATTTTTGTTTCCTTTTAGCAGTTATTTTCTCACTTTTAGTGATACTTGCTCCTGGGTTTCTTCAAATATTTCATGTTATTATACCACATAAATATATATTTATTTAGCTGTTCTCTGTTACCTTTTCTCATATGGTCTCAAACAGCTCACTGTCACAGAATTATAGAATCATAGAATGCTTTGGGATGGAAGGGACCTTTAAAGGTCATCTAGTCCATTCCCCCTGCAATTGGCAGGGACAACTGCAACTAGATCAGATTGCTCAGAGCGCCATCTAGCCTGTCCTTGAATCTTTCCAAGGATGAGGCATCTGCCACCTTGCTGTGCAAACCATTCCAGTGTTTCACCACCCTCATTGTAAAAAATGTTTTTCTTGTGTTTAGTCTAAATCTACCCTCCTTTAGTTTAAAACCATTACCTCTTGTCCTATCGCTACAGACCCTGCTAAAAAGTCTGTCCCCACCTTTCTTGTAGGCCCCCTTTAAGTATTGAGAGGCCGCAATAAGGTCTCCCCGCAGCCTTCTCTTCTCCAGGCTGAACAACCCCAGCTCTTTTGGCCTTTCCTCATAGGAGAGGTGTTCCATCCCTCTGATCATTTTTGTGGCCCTCCTCTGGACCCACTCCAAGAAGTCCATGTCCTTCCTGTGCTGAGGACTCCAGAGCTGCATGCAGGACTCCAGGTGGGGTCTCACCAGAGCATAATAGAGGGGCAGAATCACCTCCCTTGACCTGCTGACCATGCTTCTTTTGATGCAGCCCAAGATATGGTTGGCTTTCTGGGCTGTGAGAGCGCATTGCTGGCTCATGTCCAACTTTTCATCTATCAGTACCCCCAAGTCCTTCTCCTCAGGGCTGCTCTCAATCCCTTCATCCCTCAGCCTGTACTGATACTGGGGATTGCCCCAAATCAGGTGCAGGACCTTGCACTTGTCCTTGCTGAACCTCACAAGGTTCACACAGGCCCATTTCTCAAGCTTGTCCAGGTCCCTCCGGATGACATCCTGTCCCTCAGGCATGTCAGCTGCAGTGCTCAGCTTAGTGTCATCTGCAAACTGGCTGAGGGTGCACTCGATCCCACTGTCTCTGTCATTGATGAAGATATTAAACAGCACTGGCCCCAGTACGGACCCCTGAGGGACACCACTCGTCACTGATCTCCATCCGGACATCAAGCCATTGACCACTACCCTCTATATCCAAGTATTTTACCTTTAGGTCCTTTTCTTTCCTTTTTACTAATTGCCTTTCTACTAGTTTCTCTGAAACACTTCTCCTCACTTAAGCCTTGTCCTTGTTCCATTCCAAAGATTAAATTCTGTCTTTCATCTTCAGACTGATTTCTGTCATCTCCTTAGAGTGTGTGTCTGTGTTACAGTCTGTTGCTTTCATATTATTCTGTTTGAAATCTTCAGGTCTTATGTTCAGTTGAATATTATAACTAGAGCTGAATGAAATTCAGTTCACATGCATATCATTTGCTTTTATTTTAATTCTCCTATGTTTTCCTACTTTACATTTTACAAATCCCAAATGTAAATTTTACCACAGATGAAAATCACGAAGTTTTCCACAATTTTCAATATAATTATAAAGCAATTCACTTTTTCAAAATCTGAGAGTACTTTTTAACTGGTTTAGTTCTACTTCCTTGTTTGTGGTGAAGTCATCTCCTACAAGGCCTTGTTCCTGACAGCAAACAAAACGAAAAGCTAAACCTCACTTTATAGTAAGGAATAGAAGGATAATGTTTCTAGAATCCAGCAAAAAGAACACTTCAGGTCCGATAGATATTCTCTAATGACTTGTAAGTGTTTTGATTTTTTTTTTAATAATGTTAAGACAAGTTAGAAGAATGTATGTGTAATCCTACTTTACCGTCAAAAGAATTATCAACAAGTGATACTTCATGAAAAATATACAAATGATATTTTAGTATGATCCCAGGACATAAAAGACAAAAAAATATATTTGGTATTTGAATGCATATGTTTTGTGATACAGTGGAGGCTCAATTCAGTTACTTAAACATAGACCCCAAGAGCCATCTTAGATGCTGCAGGTTATATTAGATATCTATATAGAACTGGTATATATGACAGATATATAGTACCTGACGGAGAGTTTTGCCATTCTAGGGCATCCAAAGGCCAAGCAAGATGCTCTAGGATATCTCAAATGACAATAATTGTCTGTTTAGGAAACTGAATCAAGCTTTAGAATGGGATTCAATATCTGATTGCAGGTAGTTTATAATGCATATATCCAAACACATGGGAAAAATGTAAATATAACCTTTTCACAAAGTAGAGGCCTATTCACTGCTGTTAAAGGCTGTAGCACATTTTTAAGTTCCAGGAACTTTATCCATTTATCTTAAATGCTTTGCATTCATTTTTGTACTACAGTTAAGGTTAATAGTGTCTTTAGATGAAAAACAAAGATAACACAATAGGAAGTGGAGATACTCAAAAACAGGGCAAATGGTCAACAAAGATTTCAGTAACAGTGTTTGAACTGGGTGTGTTTTAAGAAAAGGAAATCAAGAAAGGAAAGGAAATGAGAAATAAAACGGATACTATATATAGTTACAAATATTGATGATGCTGTTCTGAAAAAAGCAGAAAAATTTTTCTTTTTTTTTTTTTTTACGGGGAAAAATATACATATTTTGTTTGGAAATCCTGAAAAAAATAAGTACAAGATTTTCAATATGATAGAACAATGTAGTCAAAACAAAAGAAAAAAGAATTAAAATTAGTTATAACTTCCGAATACCACTAGGTTCCTTGTCCCTTATTCTGATTATCATTCTAGTGGTGTGTGGGAGGTAATCATCTAGTAGATGGAACAAGAGGAAGATATGCTAACCGTTACTCACTATGATCTTCCTATACACTCTTCCTATCCAGCTTCAGATGCCTAGCAGTTAGGAAAATGCTGTTCTAAATTAGAATTATAAACTGTCTGTTTACTATATACATAAAAGTGCAGAGAGCAATCCAGAAAACTTAAATTTCTAATAATTTACAGTGGTACTTGTTCTGCAAGTACTTTTAAGTATTCCTCTGTTGCCCTATAGGAAACTTGAGTGCTTAACTTGTACTGTTTCTAGTCTTAACTTTTAGGCAGCTAAATTTCAGTGAGCTTGTGAGTGAAGCACCTAAATAGAAGACCTTCAGTCTTGACGGTTAACAAAAGATAGAAGCCTAGTTCAGCCAATATCCTACTACAGACAAAAATGACATTTCTCTTTCTAATATATGGGATATGGTCAGAGGACCTTTATTGAACTGGGAACAAAAAATGTATCACTGGAAAAAGCATAATGGGATACTGGTTAATATTGAATGAAGTCATTACATTATCAATGAGCCAGAAAGAGAGGAGACAAAGCTAAGAAAACTAGGCTCTTGAGCCTCCTGGTTTGGAAAGTAGAAAATCTTCATCTAGTTCTTCATCTAGTAAATGTTTACAATAGCATACTTAAATATTAACAAAACTATCAGCAAAATATTCCTTCCAGCTACAGATACATAGTTGTGTCATGTAGATCACTTCAACAAAAAGGACTGAGTGCCCTAAATATGATGCCAGCACTCTGGAGGTGAGCACTCACACACACAAATATGAGGCAGATATATTTAAGCAAAGAATTTAACATAGCTGTCTGGTGTTTGGGTGAAAATTTCTGACCTTGGAGCTGTCAAACAGTTTTAGGGTGTAATTGCTCTGAGGTATCTGCAATGTAGGCACTCCTGTGAGGTTGTCATCCCAAGTCCTTTTTATAGACAATTCAAAGAAATGGGCATTCCAAAAGCACACTTTAGCTTATCCTAAAGTAGATGTCCTTATTTAGTAAGTTGAATAACTTTAAATATGCCAGTTCCTCGTATTGATTGTAAGTGAAGCTTACTGCTGAAAATACCTCAGCTTCACACTAAAAGTTAGGAATCAACCTAGGCAAATTAAAGCTTTTCTGAAAGAACTCAAAACATAGCCTATCTACCATTTTAGCACATTAGTCATGGGGTAATCCTTACTCATCTGTTCTTTCTTCTAAAATTATTTTGACATACTCAGAGTGTAGCGCAGCAAGTAATATTTTTCATGACTTTTCATTGACTTGACAGAGCACGGTCACAGGACTTTTCTGGGGTTCCTTTAGACACAGATGAATTTTGTTTGTTTTACAAGTGAAGTTTTAATTATACTGTTAAGATATGAATTAGACTAATAATAGATTCTTGAAATGATGAAACAGAATTTGTTACATTACGCAACGTATAGACACAGTATAAAGATATTCCTGGCCTGAGAGAATTTAAAATCTAAGTGTAAGACATGATATAACAGATGGTCACAGACAGGCAGATGTGCAAAAACAAGAAAACAATGAGACAACATGACTGATTTTGGCGTATCTGTCATTGTTAGGGTTTTTTAAATCATCATGGACAAGAAGAATTTAGGAAAAAAAAAAAAGAAAATAAGACAGATTTTTAGACATTTATAGGACAATAGTTCCAAACAGAACCTACACAGGAAGGCATAAATGATAGCTGAAAATATAACATGGCTGATAGAAGCTGGTTGCTAAACTAAAAAAAAAGATATAAACATTATCTGTGAAATGAGAAATCTATCAATCAATATTATGCCCTCTAACAATTAATATTATGTCTTTGTTTTCTACAAAGTTGCACCAGGGGAGGTTTAGATTGGATATTAGGAAAAATTTCTTCACCAAAAGGGTTATTAAGCATTGGAAGAGGCTGCGCAGGGAAGTGGTTGAGTCCTCATCCCTGAAGGTATTTAAAAGACATGTAGATGTGGCGCTTAGGGACATGGTTTAGTGGTGGGCTTGGCAGTGCTAGGTTAACGGTTGGACTCAGTAATCTTAAGGGTCTTTTCCAACTGAAATGATTCTATGATTCTACAAAATTTAGATCTAGATCTAAGAAAGCAGTGTCTTGATTATGTAAAGTTTATGTAGTTACAAATGTTTGGGTCTATCAAAAAAAGGAGTATCATCACAGAATTATTATGGTCACTCAAGATATTCTGGAAAGGGTATTGTTTTGGGGGGAGGATGATGACTATTTTTGTAAATAATTATGGAAGAACAGTGGAGTTCTTTCTGTAGGGAAAACAGAAACAGCAGTAGGAATGGAGGTGAGTACATAGCATCCTTTAGTAAAAGATCTTGAGCTCACGTCTATAATCTCATTTCAGTGACTTTTACTTGTTTTTTCTAAGCCACTAGAAAGTAAACCACAGGATCACACAGTTCTAGTTTGTCACCTTTTATTGTTTCATTGTGAATTTAAAATTTCAATGATTGGGAAATGGAAACAATTCAATAGGAATATGTGACATATTCCTGACATTTGCTTTATGACTCAGATAGCTGAGTCTAACTTCAAGTTAATCTCACTTGTATTACAAGCAACAAAATAATAAAGAATTTAAAATGTCATTAACCATAATAGATTTGTGCACCAGTAATATAACACTGGTTTGGGGGTTATATTTTATATTACAAAGATTTTGGACACAGGTCAATTGGAGTTTTATTATTTTTATATATATGTACAAGTGCTTCTAATTTATAAGATTGAAAGTGTCATTTCATAAATGAAAATTGTGTAAATATGCCAATTGACATGTCAATGTTACAAACTTGATTGCAATACCTTGTGAATACTTAGGTCAGAAAAGTTATAACTGTGCTATCATTTCTGCTTATAAGCGTTAGTAATAGCTATTTAATGAATTTAAAAAAAAAGTTTAATTGCATTTTAATAGAACTCTATTCTAATTAGTTCTTATTAGATAAGTTTTTTCTGAAAATATATTGATATAATATTTTGGATTGATAAAGAGGACTGGAGATCTGGACTTAGCGGAATTCAAAGTGTACTTCAATTATTCCATATTGCCTTTTGTGTTAATTAGTAAATACCCGAAAGGAAGCAAGATATCACAAAAGCTCCGTGATTGAAATAGTTCAATACAACCCAAAATATGCAGAATAAGCAGGGTCACTTTTAGATATATTAACATCTTTTCTTTATAATTAATATATAACCACAATTCCTCAATAGGGCAAGGGAGAAGAACTTTTCAATATGGTTCCCCACGGCCTCCTCCTGGAGAAACTGATGCGTTATGGCTTAGACAAGTGGTCTGTGCAGTGGGTTAGGAATTGGCTGGTGGGCCGCACCCAGAAGGTGGTGGTAAATAGCTCTTTTTCAAACTGGCAACCTGTCACAAGTGGGGTCCCCCAGGGATCGATATTGGGCCCAATGTTATTCAATATCTTCATAAATGATCTGGATAATGGGATCAAGTGTAGCCTGATGAAGTTTGCAGGTGACACCAGACTGAGTGGGGAAGTAGACACTCTGGAAGGGAGAGCCACCCTGCAGGAAGACCTGGATAGTCTGGAAGAGTGGGCTGACAAGGACCCTATGAAGTTTAACAAAGACAAGCGTAAGGTCTTGCACTTGGGAAAACATAATCCAGCAGTGCAGCACAGACTGGGATCCACCTGGCTGGAGAGCAGCTCTGTGGAAAGGGACCTGGAGGTCCTGGTGGACAGGAAACTCAATATGAGTGAACAGTGTGCTGCTGCGGCCAAGAAGGCCAATAGGATGCTGGGTTGCATCAAAAAGGGCATCACCAGCAGAGATAAAGAAGTCATTATCCCTCTCTACTCAGCGCTTGTCAAGCCACACCTGGAATGCTGTGTACAGTTCTGGTCCCCGTTATACAAAAAAGATGTGGACAGGCTGGAGGGGGTCCAGAGAAGGGCCACCAAGATGATCAGAGGTCTGGGAAGCCTGCCGCATGAGGATAGGCTGAGAGAGCTGGGTTTGTTCAGCCTTGAGAAAAGGAGGCTTAGAGGTGATCTCATCACCATGTACCAGTACTTAAAGGGGAGGTACAAAGAAGACGAAGACTCCCTTTTTACAGGGAGTCACATGGATAAGATGAGGGTTAATGGGTACAAGTTACTCTTAGGGAGATTCTAGCTGGACATGAGAGGAAAATTTTTCACAATAAGAACTGTCAACCATTGGCCTAATCTCTCCAGGGAAGCAGTTGACTCTGCTACACTGGACACGTTTAAGACTCAGCTGGACATGGTGCTGGGCCATCTTGTCTAGACACTGGTCTTGCCTAAAAAGGTTGGACCAGATGATCCTTGAGGTCCCTTTCAACCTGGTATTCTATGATTCTATGATTCTATGATTGTTATTTTTCCCCATGCAATTAATTTATTTCTTCCACTACTAAATATTATATAAAACTGCAGAAGTTTGGGTTTTGGAGTTTCATTTATTTATTTATTTACCCTTATATTCTGTATTTTAATTTTTCTTCAGAATGAAAAGCATTTAATCAGTCAGTCAGAAGTAACACTGACAAAGATTGAGCGTAGCATTTATGCACACTAGAGAGTGGGGAATTACAGGATATCCAATGTACCCATCGAGTAGTTAAAGGACCTCTTTCACACAGGATAAGAAAGGAATGACATCATGACCCTCACTTTTATGGTCACATGACCCCGTGGGCCTAGAAGTCCCTCCCCTTTTCCAGTCACATGACAGGCTTACCCTGTCTCCCTTTGCTCCCAGTGGCTGCCATTTTTGACACTGCCATACACCACTTGATCCCAGAGTGCCCAGTGATTGGATGGCAGTTGAAGCCACACCTTCTAGTTTACCACTGAAGTAAGCCCCTCCTATAGCCCAAGAGGGTGAGCCATTTTGTCACAGCTGCTGTTTTGTCACATCTATACTCTGTGTGATGTAAGAATGCCCGGTGATTCCTTGGCCACTTCTATAGGCACAGGAAGCCCTCACCCATCTATCTATCCATCTGTATGTTTATCTATAGCTACTTGTAAACATTTCTATATATAAAAATGGCTGTGCAATTATGCATAACTGTATTTATACATATACAGATAAATTACACATATATACATTTATTAAGAGCTATGGTATGTAGAAAATATTTTTTTTAATAATGAAATTAATTAAGTCATAAAATCATTGCCTACTATAATGGAAAGCCACAATAAAACGGACATGTCACAGGATCAGGTGTATATAGTGACAATGTGGAAAAGTCCCAAAAAGCTTCTTGAAAAAGCAGAAGATTTAAGAGAGACACATATGTCATACCCCTAGAGGGAAAGCCAACCTGAACCCCTTAGAAGAGAAGGTTCAGATAGCATCAAGCAGCAGTGTCATGAGGACAAGAAGAAAAGGACCAACAAACTTTGTTGGATAGTGCAAAATGGGGGCCGGTCCTGTTCAATATCGTCATTGATGATCTGGATGAGGGGATCGAGTGCACCCTCAGTAAGTTTGCAGGCAACACCAAGTTGGGTGGAACTGTCAATCTGTTGGAGGGTAGGAAGGCACTGCAGAGGGACCTGGACAGGCTGGATCGTTGGGCTGGGGCCAACTATATGAGGTTCAACAAGGCTAAGTGCCGAGTCCTGCACTTCGGTCCCAACAACCCCATGCAATGCTACAGGCTGGGGGAGGAGTGGCTGGAGAGCTGCCTGGCAGAAAACGACCTGGGGGTGTTGGTTGACAGCCGCCTGAACATGAGCCAGCAGTGTGCTCAGGTGGCCAAGAGGGTCAATGGCATCCTGGCTTGTATGAGGACTACTGTGGCCAGTAGGACCAGGGAGGTGATAGTGCCCCTGTACTCAGCATTGGTGAGGCCGCACCTCGAGTACTGTGTTGAGTTTTGGGCCCCTCACTACAAGGACATGGAGGTGCTGGAGCGTGTCCAAAGAAGGGCAACAAAGCTGGTGAAGGGTCTGGAGGACAAGTCTTATGAGAAGCGGCCGAGAGAGCTGGGGTTGTTTACCCTGGAGAAGAGGAGTCTGAGGGGAGACCTTCTTGCTCTGTACAACTACCTGAAAGGAGGTTGTAGTGAGGTAGGGGTCGGTCTCTTCTCCCTAGTAACGAGTGATAGGATGAGAGGAAACAGCCTCAAGCTGCGCCAGGGGAGGTTTAGGTTGGATATTAGGAAAAACTTCTTCACCAAAAGGGTGGTCAAGCATTGGAACAGGCTGCCCGGGGAAGTGGTTGAGTCTCCATCCCTGGGGGTATTTAAAGAACAGATAGACGTGGTGCTCGAGGACATGGTATAGATGGACTTGGCAGTGTTAGGTTAACGGTTGGACTCTATGATCTTAAGGGTCTTTTCCAACCTTGATGATTCTATGATTCTATGATTCTATGAAAATAAACGGCAAATGCAGAGAAAGATGCCCTCTTCTGCTACTAGAAAAGGAGATGCATTTTAACAAGGATGGATTTCATTCCAAATTGGAAGAATGTACTAAATTCAAACTGGATTTGTTTGGAGTTAACCTGATACAGACCAGCATCTAGCAAAGCCTTGAGGTGATCCTATTTTCAGTTGTCACAGAGTCTGCACTCCTGAACATGTTCTTAGTTGGGAATGGGAAGGATTATACAGGAGTAACACTCTGCTACACTGGGAAGCTGACTTATAAGCCAAAGCAACAATTCTTACTCATAATGTGCATTAATCAAGTTGCTTTTCAGTTGCAGCCAAGACACAATGTCCACATGCTCTTGCATGGCCTTGTTTTATAAAGACAGAGCCAGGCATCAGGAATTGATCATGCTAGATGGCATCTTTAATGGGATTTAAGCAACGGGCAGCTCTGAAGGCCCAGAGTAGAAGGCTTGAACATTATTCTGTTTTTCCAATAAAAGGTTTTGTTGATTAGCGTGGATGCAAAATTTAAGCTGATACTCAGCAAAGACAGTTTTTGTTTTATGAGCTTCCCAGCAGCAAGGGTGTATAAACTGGTTATCAACTTTCCCTCCCTGTTTGTGAAAAAAATTGCAGGTAGCACCTGATTTTCAGAACAGCTGCTGTATGAGGGAATACATGCAGCTCTTACAGATCATTGGCAGCCATATGAAAGATCATTTCCTGATGGGAAGCATTTGCCTGTGGGCTGTACTCTGCCTTTGACCAGTCTCTAGACCAAGAATGTGCTGATCATTGTTTCCTGACTAAAACAGAGAACCTGAGAGAAGAAATAGATTTTTCAGGGGCTTTAATTGCCACTGTTCACAGAATCAGGTCATGAGCATGGTTGCCTCACAAACAAGGACATAGACAAAGCAGAGATGTTTAATGCTTTCTTTGCCTCAGTCTTCAAGACTGATGATGGGCTCTGGGACCCCCAGAGCCCTGGGCTAGAGAACCATGACTGTGAGAATGACAAACTCCCAACCAACCCTGAACTCGTGCAGGATTTGCTGCTCCAGACGGATCCCTATAAGTCAATGGGGCCCAATGGGATTTATCCAAGGGTACTTAAAGAGCTGGCTGATGTCATAGCAAGACCTCTCTCAATGATTTTTCAAAGCTCTTGGGAATCTGGGAAGGTCCCCGTTGACTGGAATCTTGCAAACGTTGTCCCAGTCTTCAGGAAGGGCAACAGGGATGACCATGGTAACTACAGGCCTGTCAGTCTCACCTCCGTGCCTGGCAAAATCATGGAGAAGATTATTCTGGGAGTTATTGAAAAACACCTGAAAGACAACGCAGTCATTGCTCCCAACCAGCACAGGTTCACGAGGGGAAAGTCCTGCTTAACAAACCTAATTTCTTTCTATGACAAGGCTACCCACCTAGTTGACCAAGGGAAGCCAGTCGATGTCATCTTTTTGGATTTCAGTAGAGATTTTGACACTGTCTCTCACAGTATGCTCCTGGACAAAATGTCCAGCTGGATAAACACATAATGCAATGGGTGAGCAATTGGCTGATGGGTCAGGCTCAAAGGGTTATAGTAAATGGGGTTACATCGGGCTTGTGACCAGTCACTTGCAGGGTTCTGCAGGGATCCATTTTAGGGCCAGTGCTCTTTAATGTCTTCATAAATGACTTGAATGCAGGACTTGAAGGATTACTATCTAAGTTCGCTGATGACAGAAAATTGGGAGGAGCTGTTGATGCTCTCGAGGGCAGAGAGGCCCTGCAGAGAGATCTAGACAAATGAGAGAGCTGAGCAATCACCAACCATATGAAGTTTAAGAAGGGCAAGTGCCAGATTTTGCACCTGGGACATGGCAACCCTGGATGTACATACAGACTGGGGAACGAGAGGCTGGAGAGCAGCCCTGCAGAGAGGGATCTGGGGGTTCTGGTTGGCTGCAAGTTGAACATGAGCCAACAGTGTGCCCTGGCAGCCAAGAGGGCCAACTGTGTCCTGGGGTGCATTAAGCACTGTATTGCTAGCCGGTCGAGGGAGGTGATTGTCCCGCTCTGCTCTGCACTGGTGTGGCCTCATCTTGAGTACTGGGTGGAGTTTTGGGTGCCACAGTACAAAAGGATACAAAGCTACTGGAGATTGTCCAGAGGAGAGCCACGAAGATGGTGAAGGGCTTAGAGGGGAAGCCATATGAGGAGCAGCTGAAGTCACTTGGTCTGTTCAGCCTGGAGAAGAGGAGACTGAGGGGAGACCTCATCGCAGTCTACAGCTTACTCATGAGGGAAGGAGGAGGGGCAGGCGCTGATCGCTTCTCCCTGGTGACCAATGATAGAACTGGAGGGAATGGCAGGAAGATATGCCAGGGGAGGTTTAGGTTGGACATTAGGAAAAGGTTCTTCACCCAGAGGGTGGTGGAGCACTGGAACAGGCTCCCCCTGGAGGTATTTATGGCACCAAGCCTGACAATATTCAAGAAGCATTTGGACAATACCCTCAGACATATGGTGTGAATTTTGGGGTTGTCCTATGCAGGGACAGGAGTTGGACTCGATGATCCTTGTGGTCCCTTCCAACTCAGGACATTCTATGATTCTATAATTCTATGAATCAGGCATGGTCAGCCACCTCTTCATATTTCTGAGTGATTTTTTTTTCTCCCCCCCAATATGTAAATGGTTGGCTTTTGTGTTAGAAAAAAAGGCCAGTTCTTTGCCTAAAAGCCTTTACATGCCTAGAAGAATTTTCGCAGACAGATATCCATATGGAAGCTTAGTAGCATCTTCAAATGCTTCTTATAAGAACCCAGTCCTGCCAAGATTTCTTGTGTCCAGTTAGGGACAGAAGCTGGTTCTTAAATAACTCCAAGCATTTTGGATTTAATTGAAGGTGTGGCTCTTTTTATCCCTGAAAGATGTACAGGATACTAAGCTTCCTGTGATTCTCATGCTTAGTAAAAGGTTTTTCAATTTCACCACCCTTATACACACAGTTTATCAAATCTGATCACAACCATGTTTATTTTATTAAGGGTAAATAAGTTATTTACCACTAAAACTCTCAAGTAATTCCTTCCCAGATCTGATAAAAAGATATTTATAGAGGCGATACAGCAGTTGCCAGCAACACTTATAACACCACATAGCCTTGTCAGGCTAAACAAAAAACAAAGAGATTAGTGTTCTCCAGTCATGTCTCAAACCATGGACAATGCATGCCCATTATCAAAAGCTGTAGGGGAGGCTAATAACATTTCCATTCAACATAAGGTCCTTCAACACATCAAAACTGATCTTTTCTCTATTCTTTTTGTTTACAGAGATTCATTTAACTTCTACATAACAGTTCTTCCTGGACTTCTGGTTAGCAGTAGGGTTTGGGACCTGATGACACAAATCCAGTAATGTTCTCATCCAATGGCAACTAGCTTATCAGCTTGCCTAAATGATTGCTGAACAGAGTTCTTGACAACTCATGAATATCACATCATGATAAAGGCAACAACCTTGAAGGGCATCTATGAAATCAGAAAGCTCTAGGAATGCACACGCAATGGTGAAGCATGCTATAAAAATGCATACCAGGGTCATGTGTCCTTTGCCATGCTTCCACAAGGCAGTGGCCACATTCTCATCAACAAATTCACAGGGGGTTGCATCATAAACCAAATAAAAGAGGCAACCATACCGATTGTCTGTTTTTATTATGATGGTGCTCTTGGGAAGATTGCATGTCTGAAAAAAATCCCACAGAGAATTTTAACACACTTTGAGAATTTTGTGTTTTGTGGGGTTTTTCTTTATACATTCAGACTGCAAAGAAAAGCCTTCTTTCTGCTTGTGACCATTGATGTATTAGGCTTTTTTGTCAGCTTCTGTGTACTAGGCTGGGTAACTTGAAGCTTTCTGTTTCTGGTGGAGGTACAGGTTTATATAATCTAAAAAAAAATCAAAAAAACAAAACCCAAAAACCAAACTATTTTTACTCTATTCATAATGCAAAACTTCATAGATTTCACAAACCCTATATGCCTCCTCCAGAGCCTTGTTTTGTTCAACAGTATTACACCTATCCATGTATAATGTCTGTAGATACAGTATCTCTGAAGGGTTTCAGCACAGGTGCAGTACAAGAAGAATAGCTTGCCATTTACCCTGATGGAAACCATGGGGAAAAGCCCTAAAGTGCATACACTTTTACTTATAGTGCACCAAAATAGTCTGTTGACATGTCAAATTGTCAGGAATAACTTCAGAGTGCCCAGGAGGGTATTGCTTTGTTTTGCTGCTGAAGGACTAGAGGCTAGTAAAATTCTAGGAATGATCTTTTCATCAGGGGATGTTTTTTAACGTAAGTAGACTACTTTTGTTTTGCCAGTAAAATGAGCATCTATGAGATTCAGCAACGTAGGCATTTTGTTTCTAAAAACTCTTCAAGCTCCCCATCTGATTTTGTTATAGTGGTCCATTCACACTCCTGCAAAGATGTAATGTTAAAGCTCACGCTTTTTACATACTCTGATGTAGTCCAGGGTAATATTTGGTACAGCTGTGACAAAAACACCTTTCAAGCTATTGAAAACTCTTGACACCTGTCTACATCCTCTCTGCTGAGAAGCGCAGGGGGATGGAGAACAGGGGGATGCAGTCAGTTTATAGCGGTTTGTCTCTGCTGCTCCTTCCTCCTCACACTTTTCCCCTGCTCCAGCATGGGGTCCCTCCCACGGGAGACAGTCCTTCAGGAAGTGCTCCACCGTGGTCTCTCCACACACTGCAGGGGAATCTGTGCTCATGCGCCTGACGCTCCCCCTCCACCTTCTTCTTCACTGTTTCTCACATTTTTTTCCTTACCTCCTCTCTCTCAGCCACAATTTAGCCCTTCTTAAGTATGTTTTCCCCTAGTGTTTCTCACTTTCTTTCTCCTCTCCCTCTGCCTGTGTGGCATTTTTTGCCTTTTCTTAAATTCACTTTCCTCAAGGTGCCACCATCTCAGCTCAGCTGTGGCTCAGCTGTGGCTCAGCTGTGCCCTGCAGTGGGTCCACTGGAGTTGGCTGGAACTGGCTGTGTCTGGCACAGGGCAGCCCCTGGCCTCTTCTCACAGAGGCCATCCCTGCAGCCCTCTCACTACCAACACCTCGGCACCTGCACCCAGTACAGCTATTGAGCAGAGGAGAGCAAACATCTTTTTACCCTCCTCAGTGATAGCCATCTGGAGGGGCAGGAGTGCTACAGTGTTTACAGAACATAAAATGGTACATGACCATACAAGCAGAGACCAGCATAAGATACTAAAAGGGAACTATAGACTGATCTAGCTACATGTTTTCCTCACCTTCTTTCTCATAGAATATATTACAAATCAGCATCATAATCTCATTTCTGTATAGTCTACAGGTCTCCTTCAAAGTTGTCATTTCCTGTTGAGAGCAGTAACTTGGTTCTTTTTCCCGGTCAAAAACCTTCTGCTTATTGGATGTGGGCTATGCCAAAAATTTCTTTCCCTCCCCAAGCATAAAGCTGTCCACTCAACAATATTCTGGTTGTTGATGAGGGCCTGCATAATTTCGATTTCCAACAGTGTTGAAAAACTTGGGGAAATAACCTTTTCAGACCTCAAATCCCAGTGCTTGGGAAAAGCTGCTTAGTTTCATAGATAAAAAATTTAGAGCCTATGAAACATACACTCAGGGGCAGGGACGTCCACACACATGAATTAATCATTTTGCATCCTCAGTTGCATATCCATTTTTTTCTTTCAAAAGCCAGCTAACCAAAAAACAGTCAGCATAGACTTTGGTGTTACATGCTTATGAAACTGTAACCTCAAAATTTTGTGTCCATAAACAGCCCAATAAAGTCCACAAGACATGTGTTCCCTTCAAACTCTCGACCTCCTTCAGCTTTCCTTTTCATTCCTCCTTTTTCATCCCATCTTGGTTCTGGTGCTAAGTCCAGAGCAAAAATGTAATTCAGAACATGTGCCCCAGCTTGTGCATATGTTCCATGTCACAGAAAGTGTGGCCTTTCTCTGCTTCTGTATTTTTGATGATGGGCATGAACCACATGGGCTAGTTTATATTTAAGACCTGTTCATAGCACATACCACTTTGGCAGGCTTTATGTTCATGAAGCTTTTCTGTGTAGGCTTTGCAAGTCTCACCAAAAGTCTTAGACAATCTATTCGTTTTTTAATTGCCAGGGTCTTCTCCTACTGTAAACATTCCCCAGACCTGCATGGCAGACTGTAGCCTGCACAGTCTGGCAACAGGCAGGCACAGCAGTAGTACTTCTATTTGTGAAATTAATTGTACAATGTCTGACAGAGCTTATGAAAATTTCTTGCCCCAAATAGCCTCAACATGGAAAATGCTGTCATTTAGCTAAAACATCCCCCAGTCTTTTTTTAAGCTCAGCTAAGATGACAGCACATCTATTAAAATAAAGCAGATCCTCAAACAATGGAATCATATTGTGCACTGACCACCCTAGTTTATCATGCAGCTCTTTTGGGGATTTTCCTGTACAAGCTCATGTGTTGTCTTTTTGTTCTGGCTTTCCGTAATAATAGACGATGCCTGTATCCTGTGGCACGGTATAAAGCCCAAAGGTTGTCTCAGTAATGCTCTATGGTGACCCTAGAGGTTTGGGACTGGGTGACATGGGCCTCTTGATCAGACTTCCAGGACTGGTCTCCACTTTGTATAGCACAGGGGTTCAGTGGTTGTTTCTTGGTTGGCCTCACAGGAGTGACCCACAGACATGTCCAGCTTTGTTCAGGTCACTCCACCCTCTTCAGGGCATGCTGCCCCTCTTAAGCTTTACAGCCCCCCACCCCAATGTGTTAGGAGTTATTCCAGCCTTCTGAAGTAGTAAGCCCAAGCTGTCTTTTCATTTTACTTCCCTTTCATTCACATTTAAACTTATTTAATTCTTTCAAATGAAATATTCTTTTTATATCTAATGTATATATATACTTGAGTAAATATGTATATTAATGTATATTATTATTTTGTATCAATAATTTATCTTTATATATATTTACATTTTATATCTTTATAGGAATAGTTATTAAGTTTATATTTATAAATAAATGTATGGATACATACACAGTGTACACCCTTTTTCTGTACACAGTTATATACATTTATGGATTTACGTTTCTATATAACCAATATAAATGATTCTATGTAATTAAACAAATATATAGCCTGCATCTGTTTTTCTATATGTGTATATATGGATATGTATACATATATATATATTTATGGGGGCTTCCCAGGCCTTCTGAAGCAACCGAGCAATCACAGTATGTTCATAGATCACATGGGGTATACATGTGACAAAATGGGAGCACACTGCCAGGCTATGGGAGTGGCTGCCTAGCCTTGATGTACTTCTGTGGTAATCAAGAACATGTGGCTTCAGTTACCATCCAATCATTGGGCATTCAGGGATCACATGGGGCAAAGAGAGGCAGGTAAGCCTGTCAGGTGATGGCAAAGGGGTGTGACTTCCAGGCCTAGTGTGTCAGGTGACTGGAAATGAAGGATGGGGCTTCCACTGGACATGAGAAATACGGCACATAGATCTTACTGTTTATCTCGCATGATAGTTGCCCTCCAACAGCTTCTTTTGGGTAAACAGATTTTAAAATGTATTATGTTGCTCCTGCAAATATATATACAGCTGTATATATCTCTGTTACACATTGTGATTTCTGCATCTGGTATCAAGTTGTGTAATATTTCAGAGTAATATTTTAGAGAACTAACAATGAATGGAAATGGACAGTTTCAGAAGTTCTTTTTTAATGAAAAGAACATTAAAAAGTTCATTTTCAATAATTGTTTAATCGCAATTTTCTGTATCAAATGTTTCTGCTGGTTTCTCAAAATTTTCTTCCTATCATTTGCCCTAGTTAGAAGATTAATTTTCTAACCATTAGTTTGTCCTGCTGTGATTGAACTATAACTCTATATCCTAAAAATCTTTCTAACAGTGCTGATTTCTGAAAGAAAATTTAATAGGAACATATAAAATAAGGGGATTTGCATGTTTTAATGTATTTCTTAAGGTAATTAGACATAATATATATTATGAAATCATATGCAAAATCTACTACACTAAAGACTTTTTTATAACATTTATAGCTACTTTGGGCTGTGATGAGAGGTTTGCAAACAGTAATGAACTGGGCCAATGAACAAGCTTTCAGTTCCCTGAGCTGTATAGATAATGATAAGATTTAATTTATGTGTCTGAAAATGTTAACTTTTTTAGGTTTTGACTTTTAAGTGTAACCAACCCCCTACAGTGTAACCTGAAAGCTTGTGTGAGATGCATAAACCCTTTTTACAATTCATGATCAGTTATATGCCTCTGAATTCAATCTGGAACTGAGTGAGAAACCGCCTATAGGCAGCAAATAGGTGCTACACAGAGGCACAGTCTTACCTTCCTATGTTTTAATAGAAGAATCAGAAAGGCATTTTCAGGCTGACATACAGTTACACAACCAGTTCTCCCTCTTATGAACTGAATGAAAAGGTGCCGTTTTTAGTTCCCAGATAGCTCCAATTTTGGCTGTGTCCTCACCTCCCTAGTGACATTCTTCTCTGTTGTCCAGCTCAACAAAGATTTTGTGTGGTACTTTTTCCTTTTCACCAAAAATAAAATATTTCTTGTTCTATGCATTTGAGACAGTGTGAGAAATAAACTAAAGATTCAGCTTCACACAAGTTTATAATGAAAAAATGAAAATGAAACAAGTACCCTGTTAATATTTCCTCATGGTCTGGACACATGCTCAGCAACATCTTGTTAGTCAGATTCTTTCTATTGACACTCTGTGCACCAGAATCAACCTTTGCAATTCTGTATTTGATTTCTGAATTCTGACCTAGTTGCTTCATAGTAAATAGACCAGAAGTAGCATTTAGCACAGAGTTCTGATCAGAAGAACTAAATATTTAATTGTTCAGAAATCTGGAAGAAAATACAGGGTCCAGAGATCAGACTGAATGCTATCTGGAATAGCTGTTTATGTCATACAAAGAGTGACCAATCCTGAAATAATAAGAGAAATGTTTTCGTTGTCTGAGAGACAATGCACTGATGCCAGATGAGCTCTGATGACAGTTCCTGATGCCAGGTGCCTGTCATATATAGTGGAATGGGAATTTTTGGAGGCTGGTTAGGTAGTGTTCTGGTGAGCTGAGAAGATGGAGGAAATGTTCTAGAGAACATTACCACTATGACACAAATGCCATGTATTATAATTCAAAACCAGCAGCTGTGTCTGCAGTAACGTCTCACATTGCTTGCATACTGAAAGTATATACTGTCATTCTGAAATATCTGCTATTGCTGATCTTCCTACACAGAAAGGTAAAAACAGCAAGATGCAGCAGTTACCTGCATATGCCAGGAACTGATAATCCTTTAAAACATGTGATCGTACTTGGCCTAACAAAGTGATATTTGCATCTCAGACAAGTAAAGCAAAAGTAACTAACTAGTAAAAATACAGAGACTGGTGGTATCACCTGTCTATAATTAAGCATCTTCTAAAGCCATTTGAGCTGCACTGGCACATCCTGCCTGTCTTCTAACTGCTACTACCAGAGAAAATGTTCTCACATATGTTTTGTGTCATAACTGCCAGCCCCATATGGATAGCTCAGATACTTGCCTAAATAGTCACTAGGTGACTGTGTTTAGACAACTAAATCTGACTCACTATCCCTTAAGAAAAAAAAGAAATAGCTTTCAGACATTAAATGTTTTTACATCTCCTGAACAAATTCAGAAACTGTTAATGATCACAGCTGACATAATACACAAATAAGGGGTTATTTTTAATAAATGCAACCTCAAGTATATTTTATACAGGAAGTGTGCCAGGCAGATGGGTCACAGGAAAAATCTGTAACAATTCAGCTGGAGAAAGAGTAAGAAACCTTCCTGATTAAATCTTAATGCAAATTGATTGAATTTTAATGGACATAGATTAAAGTATGTTTTCTTTTTTGTTACTTCACATATGTCTAATAACCATTGTAACTGTGTAGTCTACTCTGGATTTTGTTCATTTTACCTTATCTAGACATGAATGACTTAAAAGTAGCTGGAGAACAGCAACTCTTTTCTAATCTAGTGGTATTGCTTGCATAAAATGGACCCCAACAATATATAATAAAACATTACCTCTCCCAATTTTCTATATAACCTATAATAAAATATCTTGATATCATCTATATTATTATTATTAATAGATATTCTATATCTATAATAAAATATCTTGGGTGATGAACATCTGCCATAACATGCACCAAGAGTGAAAAAGGTGTTTTCCAGTACTGATGAAGTTCAAATTATCTATCTACTATACAGCAAGACATGGGGAATACACTTTGATCCCAAATTTTACCAGTTTGCTTGTCATAGCTTCATCCTCAACAATAACATTTTACCAGCAGCAGAAATAGTAGTGTGGCATATATAATTTATGGAGGGACACTCAAATACAAATCATAGAATCACAGAGTCATAGAATCATAGAATGGTTTAGGTTGGAAGGCACCTTTAAAGATCATCTAGTCCAATCCCTCTGCCATGGTGTCCTGGTTTCAGCTGGGATAGAGTTAATTTTCTTTCTAGTAGCAGGTATAGTGCTGTGTTTTGCATTTAGGATGAGAATAATGTTGATAACACACTGATGTTTTAGTTGTTGCTAAGTAGTGTTTATGCTAGTCAAGGACTTTTCAGCTTCCCATGGTCTGCCAGGCACACAAGAAGCTGGGAGGGAGTACAGCCAGGACAGCTGACCCCAATTGACCAACGGGCTATTCCATACCATATGATGTCATGCTCAGCATATAAAGCTAAGGGAAGAAGAAGGAAGGGGGGGACGTTCAGAGTGATGGCATTTTGTCTTCCCAAGGAACCGTTACGCATGATGGAGCCCTGCTTTCCTGGGGATGGCTGAACACCTGCCTGCCGATGGGAAGTAGTGAATGAATTCCTTGCTTTGCTTTGCTTGTGTGTGTGGCTTTTGCATTACCTATTAAACTGTATTTATCTCAACCCACAAATTTTCTCGCTTTTACTTTCCTGATTCTCTCCCCCATCCCACCAGGGCAGGGAGCAAGTGGCTGTGTGGTGCTTAGTTGCTGGCTGGGGTTAAACCATGACACATGGGCAAGTACGTCTTTCACTAGATCAGGTTGCTCAAAGCCCCATCCTACCTGACCTTGAAAACTCCCAATGATGGGGCATCCACAACTTCTCTAGGCAACCTGTTCCAGTGTCTCACCACCCTCACTGTAAAAAATTTCTTCCTTATGTCAAATGTAAATCTACCCTCTTTCAGTTTAAAATGTCTGCTCCTTGTCCTGTCACTACAGGCCTTGGTAAAAAGTCTTTCTCTGTCTTTTTTATAAGACCCCTTTATATATTGAAAGGCTGCAATAAGGTCTCCCTGGAGCCTTCTCTTCTCCAGGCTGAACAACCCCAAATTTCTCATAAATAACATGAGATAGACTGGTAATGGAGTAAGAAATGAAGGTATGGCTAAGGTGCAAAGATAGGAAAACTGTTGGATTCTTCCAAAGGACTGTGCATAAGTCAGCTTGAGTCAAGAGTTACTATTTGTAATACTTGCTGTAAGGACAGTACCTGAGTACGTATCTTTGTGTCCCCTTTTCCCTCCAGCCCATAGTTTGTCTGCCAGAGAAGCAAGCAACTCCAGAGCTGAGTTAGACAATAAACCAACAGATAGTTGATGTAGATAGCACGAACGGCTTGCATTTGAGTCTGAAGAGAAGTCAGAGCTGCCATGTTAATTGAGACAAGTACTAAGAAATGTTGGACACACAGATAATGTCTGAACTCTTACTTTCTTCAAATCAAAGCTACCCAATAATGTAAGGATTCATCTTACATATTTCAGATGTATACCTTATATTTTGAATTGTCTTCAGCAGCTATACATGAAGCCTAGGATGAAAAACATGAAGCCTAGGATGAAAAACTCTGATGTAGGCATCTTTCCTACATTTGCATCTGGTCAGGTGAATCCCATCTGATGCTATATATATGTAGCATCAGATATACATATGCCTGTGTTTTATACACAAGGTACTTCCTGAGCCTTTTCTTTTCCAGGCAAACCAATGCCAGTTCTCTCAGCCTCTCTTTATATATCAGATGCTCCATTCCCTTAATCATCTTAATAGCTCTTTGCTGTATTTGCTCCAGTATGTCTATGTCCTTCTTGTAATGAAGAAACCAGAACTGGACCCAGTACTCTAGTTGTGGTCTTGCCAGTGCTGATTAGAGAGGGAAGATCACCTCCTTCAGCCTGCTGGAGATGATTTTCATAATGCAGCCCAAGAGGCTCTCAGTCGTCTTTGGTGCACAGTCACCCTGTGGTTCATGCTCAGCTTGTTGTCCACTAGGACCCTCAGGTCTTGTTCTGCCAGCCTGCTTTCCAGCCAGTTATTCTTCCCTGGACAAAGGATTTTGTATTTCTCCTTGTTGAAATTAATGAGTTTCCTCTCTGCCCATTTCTCCAGCCTGTTAAGATTCCTCTGAATGTTACCTCAACTATCTGGTGTATGAACTGCTCCTCCTAATTTATATCATCCACAAACTTGCTGAGGATGCACTCTGTCTCATCATGCAGATTGTTAATGGGGGTGTTGAACAGCTTTGACCCCACTATCTTTTCAATCTATCTTACAGTCAACTTATCTAGTTTGTACTTCATCAGTTTGTCAATAAGGATGTTATGGGAAATAGTGTCAAAAACCTTAATAAGTTGAGATAAACAAGAATCACTGCCCTACACCAACCCACCAAGTCAATCATCTCATTGCAGAAAGCTATCAGGTGGGCTAAGCGTGACTTCCCTTTCATAAATCCATGTAGACTACTGCCAAGTTCTTCATGTGTCTTAAAATAGTATCCAGTACTAGTTGCCTCATTATGTTTGCAGGAATTAAGGTGATGATGACCAGCCTGTAATTCCCTGGATCTTCCTTCTTGCCTTTCTTGAAGACAGGATTTTCTTCCAGACCTGAGGAACCTCCCCAGTCACCACAACCTTTCAAAGATAATTGAGAGTGGGCTTGCAATGACATCAGCCAGCTCCCTCAGCACTCATAGATGCATCCTGTCTGGCCTCATGGACTTGTTTATGTCCAGTTTCTTTAAATGTACTTTGCCCTTTTCCATGTCTTTCACCACCAGGGCCCCTGCTCCATTCAGCAATGGATCCACGTTTTTTCCAGCCCTCCTTTTGCTGTATGTGTACTTATAGAAGCCCTTCTTTTTGCCCTTCACATCCCTCACCAGATTCAACTCCAGATGGGTTTTGGCTTTTCTAATCCATTCATGAATGCACAGATAGTGCCTCTATTTTCCTCCCAGGTCACCTGTGCCTGCTTTGACCTCCTTTATGCTTCCTTTTAATGCTTTTGTTTAATCAGGAGCTCCATGTTCATCCATGCAGGCCCATTGTGATGGGCCTGATTTTTGCCCTGTTCTGTCCTCCTAGGGTCCTGAACTCCACCACTCCACCTCTTAGGGTCCTGAACTCCACCATCCCTCCCCTTAAGGGATAGGGGCCAATGGAGACAAGTTCCTGCCTGGTGCAGCAGGGCTGTCTCCTCTATGACTGCCCCGCCTTCCCAGGTGGGAAGGCAAAACAGGTATGAGGCTCTGCAAGTGAAACCAAACAATAATGAGGATGATGGTACATCCAGTTCAGAGGTGTCACTGAGCTTAATTTGGCCTACAACCTGCATCAAAACAGCTTCCGCAAAGTAAAAAAGATGGGTCATTGTCATAGGAAACTCTCTCCTGAGGGGAACAGAAGGCCCAGTACGCAGATCGGACCAACTTCTTAGGGAATTCTGCTGCTACCCTGGGGCCCAGGTTAAAGATGTGAAGAGAAAGCTTCCTACCCTGGTATGGCCCTCAGATTACTATCCATTATTGTTTTTTCAGGTAGACAGTGAGGAAGTTGCAACTAGAAGTCCAACGGCAACCAAGAGAGACTTCAGGGCCTTGGGACAACTGGTTAAGGGATCAGGAGCACAAGTAGTATTCTCCTCTATCCTTGCAGCTGCAGAGAATGATGAAGGAAGACACAGGAAGAGTCAGCGGATCAATACCTGGCTTCGAGCCTGGTGTCACCGGCAAGATTTCAGGTTTTTTGATCACGGGTCGGTTTACATGACACCAGGAATGCGAGCGACAGACAGGGTACACCTGTCTCAAAGGGGGAAAAGAATCCTTGGACAGGAGTTTTCAGGGCTCATTGAAAGAGCTTTAAACTAGATTTGAAGGGGGAAAGGAGTAAAACTAGGCTCGCTAGAGATAAGCCTGAGGGTGGCATGCCAATGTTTGAGGGATAGTATGCTAGCGAGGTCCTTCGGTCTGCAGTCTCAGTGGAGATACGGGATGGAGAGCCATGCGGCAGCAAAGACGCAAGGGCTATGGGTATGTTAGAAAACACGGAAGCATCTGAGAATGTTCACATAGGAACTAGTGCTTCTCCCCCCAAAAAGGTTGTAGGATCAATAGCCCAACTGAAGTGCATCTACGCCACTGGACACAGCATAGGCAACAATCAGAAGGAGCTGGAAGCCATTGTGCTGTAGGAAAACTGTGACATAGTTGCCATCACAGAAACATGGTGGGATGACTCGCACAACTGGAGTGCTGCAATGAATGGTTATAAACTCTTTAGAAGGGATAGACAAGGAAGGAGAGGTGGTGGGGTAGCCTTGTACGTTAGGGAATGTTTTGATTGTCTACAGCTTAACGATGGTGATGGTAGGGTTGAGTGTTTATGGGTAAGAATCAGGGGGAAAGCCAACGAGGCAGATATCATGGTGGGAGTCTGTTGTAGACCACCCAACCACGATGAAGAAACAGATGAAGCATTGTATAAGCAGCTGGGAGAAGTGTCATGATCGCTAGCCCTTGTTCTTGTGGGGGACTTCAACTTACCAGATTGCTGGAAAAAAGAACTTAGCAAATGTGATGCCCATCTACAAGAAGGGCTGGAAGGAGGATCTGGGGAACTACAGGCCTGGCAGCCTGACCTCAGTGCTAGGGAAGGTTATGGAGCAGATCATCCTGAGTGCCATCACGCAGCACGTACAGGACAACCAGGGGATCAGGCCCAGTCAGCATGGGTTCATGAAAGGCAGGTCCTGCTTGACTAACCTGATCTCCTTCTATGACAAGGTGACCCACTGAGCAGATGAGGGAAAGGCTGTGGATGTTGTCTATCTGGACTTTAGTAAGGCCTTTGACATGGTTTCTCACAGCATTCTCCTGGAGAAACTGGCTGCTCATGCCTTGGATGGGTGTACTCTTCATTGGGTAAAAAACTGGCTGGATGGCTGGGCCCAAACAGTTGTGGTGAATGGAGTCAAATCCAGTTGGTGGCTGGTCACAAGTGGTGTTTCCCAGGGCTCAGTACTGGGGCCAGTTTTTTTAATATCTTTATCAACAGCCTGGATGAGGGGATGGAGTGCACCCTCAATAAATTTGCAGACGACACTAAGTTGGGTGGGAGTGTTGAATTGCTGGAGGCTAGAAAGGCTCTACAGAGGGATCTGGACGGGCTGGATCAATGGGCTGAGGCCAACTGTATGAGGTTCAAGAAGGCGAAGTGCCGGGTCCTGCACTTGTGTCACAACAACCCCATGCAATGCTACAAGCTTGGGGAACAGTGACTGGAGAGCTGTCTGGCAGAAAAGGACCTGGGGGTGTTGGTTGACAGCTGCCTGAACATGAGCCAGCAGTGTGCCCAGGCGGCCAAGAAGGCCAATGGCATCCTGGCTTGTATCAGAAATAGTGTGGCCAGCAGGACCAGGGAGGTGATAGTGCCCCTGTACTCGGCACTGGTGAGGCCGCACCTCGAGTACTGTGTTCAGTTTTGGGCCCCTCGCTACAAGAAGGACATCGAGGTGCTGGAGCTTGTCCAAAGAAGGGCAACGATGCTGGTGAAGGGTTTAGTGCACAAGTCTTACGAGGAGTGACTGAGGGAACTGGGTTTGTTTAGTCTGGGGAAAAGGAAGCTCAAGGGAGACCTTCTTGCTCTCTACAACTACCTGAAAGGAGGTTGTAGTGAGGTGGGGCTCGGTCTCTTCTCCCAAGTAACAAGCAACAGGACTAGAGGAAATGGCCTCAAGTTGTGCCAGGGCAGGTTTAGATTGGATGTTAGGAAAAACTTCTTCACTGAACGGGTGGTCAAGCATTGGAACAGGCTGCCCAGGGAAGTGGTTGAGTCCCCATCCTTAGAGGTATTTAAAAGATGTGTAGAAGTAATGCTTAGAGACATGGTTTAGTGGTGGACTTGGCATTGCTAGGTTAACGGTTGGAGTTGATGATCTTAAAGGTCTTGTCCAAATGTTTCTATGATTCTATGAACATGGTTTAAGGTACACTCTTTTGATATCAACATAATTCATTCTTTAAAGTATGATTAATGAAATACTTCCATTAAATAAAATGTGTTTTACCTAGAGTAGTCAAAAATTCAGAATTTCAGTCAATAAGTGTACTTGTCTACTGCATTTTTAGATGGAGGAAGTAAAAAAAAAAAAATCCTCTTTTCAAAAAAGGTTTAATTTATTTTTCACTAATGACAACGACAATATACCCAGACAATTCTAGTTTTATCTGACAGTAAGTTCTTCACACAAATAAAGTATCCTGCCTTTACATTTTAATTTTTCTGCCAAAAAAGTGTATTGGCTTGTACAAGTTTCATTATCTAAAAAAGAAAAAAACTTCTTCTGACTATGATTACTAACTTATGTATTCTCTTGTAGAACCGTGAGGTTCTTTCTTGGTGCGAGATTCTGAAAATCTTTGAAATCATGAATTTACAGATCATGTTGATAGAGAACAGAAAACCCCTTTTTGACGTTTTTTTAATATATATTTAAAAAATCGTGAGTTTTTACTCAGTCTTATATCTTCATAATGTATACAAAAATAGGGAAAGCAACAATATTTTGACAGATTTTATTAGCAATAGACGTTTTAAAACTACGTATTTCACCATGTTCAAAACATGAGATCACATGCTCAATTCATGCTGAATTCCTATGTTAGTTTCTGTTGATCCAGGACCAGTCTAAGGCAGCTGTGGTAAGGATAATTTATATGCTGTGAGCAATGGCTTCAACGTTTTTGAAAAATCTTCTTATGTACTGAAGCTAATCATCTCCCACAGCTTGTGGTAGTAAGGTTAGTCTGCTATGAATAAATACTCTTCTTGCTGTCAAACTATCTTCCTTTATACAATATACACCTGGAGTAAACTAGTGGTGGTGAATGTAGTTTCAAAATGTCATTGGATCAATCTACCATTACGTTGTTCCATACATGAGTAGATTTCTCTTTATGAGCTCCATGATTCATAAGTTTGAATCATTGGGTAAAATATGCAAAAAATATTCAAGAAAAGACACTTTTATTGATGTCTATAGCATCTAGGCTACAGGCATCATGTGAGGAAGTGGCTCATAACTTAGTTTTATAAGCTGTGATATTATTTACTGTGATGTGCCTAACAGTAGGAGGAAGAAGGACTGTCACACTAATATACTCCAGTGATTCTTCTCCATTAGTCTTGCTAGGACAGAGCTGTTGTCAGGCAGAATAGAAGATACACAGCTGAACATTATGTAGATTACATTGTTTTCCATGTCAGTTATGAACTGTAATTAGACATTAAGCAAAGTTTGCAGTGACAAGAATAATGAAGGCTGTGGATACTGCTTAGAGAAGTTACAATTATCCATACAGGAGAACTTTGCAAACAGAATGCATAAATATCTACTAGTAATTACTCAAGTGAGATTATTTGCAGGGATAAGCAATTTCTGCCATTCAGCTGCAAAAATAGACAAGCCTTCAAACTGACGATGCTTCTTTAGGTCTGAAATAGAAAAAATTTCAAACTCTGTAAAATTAGAACAATTTATGAATAGTGTTGTTGCTACTGCTTTGGAGTCAGGGAATATTCTAAATGGTCTCTTGAGGCCTCAGTTTTCTATTTTGCAAGTACTTTTAATTTTTCCTGAGCTAATTATGGTTACATTAACTTGCAAAGGATCTTCTGTACTTATGGCCTACTGGATTCTTGACAGGATATGGCTACATAGCTTCACAAGATTTTGGATGTTTACTCATTTGACTGATGGAAGAATAACCAGATTCAGTCAGGAGTCCAGATCACCAGAGAAGTATGAAGTGATGAGGAAGATCTGAGGTCAAACTGGGAAAATGAGTTGGCAGATCAGGGTGAAGATCAATGAGGTGCGGGGTCAGGCACAGAAGTACTTGCAATGTAGCTCAGGCAGGGACAAAGGCTAACATCTAGAGCTTAGATGCAGCTCCTGAGTGCATGGGAATAGGCTCTTGATAAGGCTTCTCTCACTTCTTTTCACACTGCTCGTTCCTAGCAGTCAGATTGAAGGTTGCAAAGCTGCACTGTATCAGTGGGTGCAGGCAGCCAAACTCCTCTGGGGGTTTGCCCTGTGGGGGTAAGAGGTTGCATTCATGAACTCTTCTTCCCAAACAGTTGGAAAGAGGCCCTTAATGCCATAAACTATGTATGCAATATAATCAGATACCAAAAAGAGCTATTAAATTTTCCATACGCATTTATTAAAAAAAAAAAAAAATATTGGAGAAATCTCCTTCCAGAGTAATTTTATTCTCTAGTTTAGTAAAACTCTTGTCTAAATGTTGAGATATCCATAAGAAATTTGTATACCCTTTCTGAATCTCCTTCCCTGTATAGTACTCGGTTGCTCAGAAAAAAATTCTTGGGTCAGAGATATACATGGAGCTCAAAGGAATTATCTGCAAACATTTTGGCTAGCCGTTATAGCTTAGACATTTGTTGTGCTCTGTTGTGAATCTGCTGTAATGTTTGGGGTACTTTACAAATACTTACCTACACCTGACTTAATATTTGTCTAGTGTGAAGTGCTGGGATCTCTGGCAAAAAAACTCTTAGCAGGTATGTTGAACTAACTGCTGCTGATCCATTATTTGCAGGACTTTTTAAAGTTGTTTTGTAGCTGTTCAGCAGAACTGCATCACTTTATTTTGTTTTTTAATAAAAGGGTGTATAATTTACAAAGTGTTATAATTTGTAAAGTGTTCTGTGAGAAACTTTATCTATCATTCTTGAAATTCAAATAATTTAAGGCTGCTGTTCTTAGCCCTCAGGTTGTTTAGTTCACCCCCTGTAGATGACCCCTCGCGTTAGGGAGAGCACCCAGCCCAGCACTTCCCTGACTGCATGGGGCACCCAGGTATAAATTTTGGTGGAGAAAAAAACCGAAAATAGGTTTATTTTCTAGCTCCAGTCTGACGTGATCAGGTGCAGAGCTGCTCCACAGGTATCCTGAACAGCCCCAATAATTGATTTACTTCACCTTGTATTTCCCTTTTCCCTTCTCAAGTTCTTCTCCTTTACTATGCCCATTCCCTTTCAAATAAACAGCTCACTTCTGTTTACTGTTTTCCTACTGGTCATGGTTTAGCAGACTTTATAACCTTATTTGGTATTTATGATTTGATTGTCCTGGCAATTTCTACCTTGTTCAGCAATTCTGCTAAGCTACTACCTTCTTTTGTTACCTACAGTTTCCTGATGTGTCCTATGTTGCTGCCTTGTTAATGGTGCTTTGTGTCCGAGTTAGCCATCTGTGTATACATTACTCCTACCTCATTATCTGTAGCAGCCTGTTATTTCTCATATTGCTATTTTTTAGAGGTGCCACATGTCAGGATTCACCATAACACCCTATCTCATAGTTTGTATGTCTATATACTTCTGTGACACTTTCATTATCTGGTTATACAGATGTGCAACAGTGGGAAAATAGTAAACAAACAAAAGTTTTTTTCCATCAATTTTCACAATTGCCATTTTGGAAGTAGTGATCAGCAAAGGTGTTGAGTAACAGGATTGCAAACATTGTCTGACACATTATGTGGCACCCTGTCCACTTAAATATTTTCTTTGTGCAGCTCTTTCACTGGGAGGATAAAAACTAAGTGCATCTTAGGTAATGAAATTGGACAGGCTGGATTCTATCCAGAGAGCTTAAAAAGGAATAATGAAATGCAGCAATAAATTTCTGGAGCCAATGATTTAAATCGTTAAGGTTATTCTATTTCTAGTTATCTCATGATGTGAAGAGATCCATTTCATTGTATTTTGTCAAAGATAATTTTGTGCTGATGTATAACAACTGATTAAGCATGAATAGTTGAACTACAAGTCTTTCAATAGAAAAACTGTTGTACATTTTATTATTTAATTAATTTGAAGTTCATTTTGTAAAATAAGCACAATGACTCATAAAGGAAGAAGTTGTGGCCAGCTAAAAGTTATGGATCAGATATATGACAAAACTATAATGAACACCAAGTGAAAAAGGCTCAGTTAACAGACTGCTGATAAATCAAAGATGTCTCATTTTTTTTCTTAGCATTTAGGGCATTTGTGTAGTGAGCTTTAAAAAGGAAAAGTGTTTTCTGCAGGAGCTAATTCAGTACTTGAGATGTAGCACATAACAGAACTAAAATTCACAAAGTATGGCTGAAATCCATCTATTACTCTTCCTTCTGTAATAAAACCTGTTTTACAACCTCGAGCAGAAAATGTTTGATAATTCAATAATCCTCGAACAGCTTGTGCTCATCCATTGTGTCCTGCAAGGAAAAGTCTTCAACAGTAACCAGAAGACCACTGCCAACTAATGTTTTGTTGAAAGGGAAATGAAAGAAATGATACAGTTGTTTCAGGCAGTTACCTTCAGGGAAGTCATATTTGTATATATTTTTCAAGTGCTTCACCATAGTTATGGAAAACCGGATAAAATATTTCTTAAATTGTCACAGTGACTAGATCAAATCTAAAGTTGATATAGGACTTGATCCTACAGGTCTTTCTTACCTGAATTGTAAAGATGATTTGACAACTAAATCTTGTCCCATCAGTTCTTACTAATTTCTTCCTAAGGAAAAGCTTCTTTTGGCTTCACTTGGCTTCACTGACATTTAGTGAATGGTAAATACCAATTCTGGGCATTGGGCTCTTGTTTTCCAGAATTTCTGAGCCCTGAAACGTGTTGGAGTACAGCAGCATTCAGGCTGAATTATACTGGTGGTCTATGATTGTAATCAAAAGTGCAAATGTAAGCAGTTATTCATATAAATTGTCTTACCTAACTAAGTCTGTATAGCAAAATAAGAGAGCATAGGAATCAAATGAAGCACTGAACCCCTGAATGTCTTCACTGTTTAATGGTTAATTCATTCCATGGTTTTATTTGAGTCTGTCTCAGTTAGTTCGCTTGTGTGGCCTTAGCTAAGTAAGTACAAATGATATCACCCTACCAATATAAAACTGTCTGCACAGATTAGACAAACAGCATAGAAAGGAACTTAAGGCTGAATCACTAGTCTTACTAAAACATTCCTTTTCAATGTTAAGAGCATTAACAGTGAACCCATTGTCATCTTGTTCAATGGGAATATCCTACATAAACCTTGAAACTGCACTTCACATCTTCGCAGTTATTTTTTGTTCTACTGTCTTGTTAAAACTCACTTGTAAATTCCAGCAGCACTAGAACTGTCTAGCACCAACTAAAAAACATTGCTTCCTTTATGTATTCTAGTTAGCACCTTTTTCAGTTGCATTTTTCATATGTAAGAGAAAGCTAATTTGAAAAATAATCTGTGAGAAAGTATTATATATTTGGTGTCTCAGATTTTTATTTCCCCTAACTCCAGCTTTATATGTTTGCCAAAAATGTCAAATGCTTTTTCAGCTTTCAGCTGTTCTTTTTTGTTTCGTTTTTCAATAAAGGGGATTATATTACTTATTTTCCACTACTAAAAAGGGCAAGAAGTTTTAAAGACTCTATTTATTTCTAACAGTTGTGTACACTTATCTTTCAAACATTATACTCATTTTCAGGTAAATTAAGTTGCTATTTTTTAATTTGTCTCAAATACCTATGGAAGCAGTCAGATGTTAAGTCAGATGTTCCAGCACCCAGAATTAAATGTCTATTCCTAGCAAAGCAATTGCCTGTCAACTGCCTCTATCCAGTAACTGTGAAGGTTAATTCTTTTTAAAAAATAACAATCTGAGTTAGAAGCACTTATCTTCTATAGAATAGCTTGGAGAATGCTGGAAACAATCTTCTAGCAATCTGTACTTTCTCAGGATGCTTTATGCAGAAGGCCTTATGCATTTTAATGACAACATTTAAAAAAATAGGAAAATTGAAGCCAAACTCTCTTTTCCTACTGACATTCCAGTGCACCTTGTCTCATTCTCAGGCCACATACTTGTGTTCACAATACCCTCCCACAGAGTGTATATTATGCTCCTCCTAGACTACCAAGCACAGATAGAAAGTTTTTCATTGCTGATGTGTATCCTTCCACAATAGCTCTTATTTATAACTAATTTCTTTATTGCTACATTGGTAGCAAAAGGAAGCTTAAAGGCAATGTGGGCCCATTACTCAATGAGGCAAGGGGATACTGACAGGGAACATGGATGAGGTAATCAATGTCTTTTTTTGCCTTAGTTTTTCCTGGAAAGACTTGCCATCAGGCCAGTCAGGTCTGCTTGTCAGAGTTTGTGGGAGTGAGCAGTACCCGCAGCAGAGGAAGAAAAGAGTTAGGGATCACTTAGCCCACTTGAACGTGCAGAAGTCCGTGGGACCTGATGGAATGCATCCACAGGTACAGGGAAGGAGCTGGATAATGCCATTGCAAGGTTACTGTTTATCATCTTTGCCAGGTCATGGCAATAAAGGCAGGTTCCTGTTAACTGGAAAAAGAAAGGCAAACATCACACCCATCTGCAAGAAGAGGAAGGAAGATCCAAATAACTATGGCAAGTCAGCTCAGTCCCTGGGAATGTTATGCAGTAAATCCTCCTGGAAGACATTTTGAAACACATGAAGGACAAAAAAGTGATTGGAAGCAGCCAAGGGTAAATCATGCCTGACCAACTTCATTGCTTTTTATGATAAGATGACTAGTGCTGTGCAAGGGACTGCAATTCAGAAGGACATCAACAGTCCAGAGAAATGGTCTGACAGGAGACTCATGAAGTTCAACAAAGGAAAATGCAAAGTCTTGCACAGGGAGAGGAGCAACGCCATGCCACTTTATAGGCTGAAGGTGACTGTCGGGACAGCAGCTTTGCAGGAAAGAACCTGTTTGTCCTGGTGGACAGCAAAAGGAACAGGAGCCAACAGTGTGGTCTGGTTGTAAAGATGCCCAACAAAGTCCTGAGCTGTATCAGTAGGATTTTGGTCAAAAGATCCAGCAAAGTGGTCCTTCCTCCTTACATGGCACTTGAAAGACTAAATATTGAGTACTGCGTCCAGTACCTTCAGTACAAGAGAGACTGACATACTAGAGTGAGCCCAGGGGAGGCCAACAAGATATTTTTGGGGCTGGTGCACAGAACCTATGAGGGAAGTCTGAGAGAGCTCAGTTTATTCATCCCAGAGAGGACACAGCTCAAGGAAGATTTTGCTGTCTACAACTACCTGATTCGACGATACAGAAAGGACGGAAGCAGAGTGTTCTTAGAGATGCACTGTAAGAGGATGAGAGGCAACAGACACAAGGTGCACTACTGAAAATTTCCACTAGATATTAGGAAAAAAAATTACAAGGGCGGTCAAACACTGGAAAAGATTGTCTTGTGGAGCTGAAGAATCTCCATACTTGAGGTGTTCAAGACACAACTTTTGAGCAGGGTTTTGGACTAGAAGATCCCTTCAGAGATCCCTTCAACCTAAATTATTCTATGATTCTAAGTATCTATGAAAAATCAATAGAAAAATGTGAAAATATATGTATTCATAATTTTAGTTCTCCCAGTATCAGTTATTCCATATTTAGGATGCATATAGGTTTGTTATTTTTTTAGAGAAAAGAGCAAGTTATCTGCTCTCTCTGCTCTACTTACACTTTTAATAAACAATTCAGAAATCCAAGCAAAGTTACTCATTACAGTTATGTTAGTTTATTTGTGCCTCAATCACCTAACCACAAAATGATCAGTTTAAACATCTATGTTGATTTTTTCTTCTCTGACACGCAGTTCTTTTCCTTTTCATTGCCTTCCATACCAAGGGATAAAAATCCAATTAAAGTCTTATTAAAAAAAACAAATAAACAATAAAAACCCCACCCAAAATGAAAGGACTTCCTGACCTGCAGGCACACTGCTGCATTCTACTGCTGTGTTATTTTATCTCAAGGAAGTCTAACTGTAACTATAATGACACAAGTATATATTTCTCAGTAGCCCAGGAAGCAAAAAGTTACTCATCCTCTCTGCAGTTGTCAAAATATGCCATCTCTCTTCCCCATTAGAATATTAGAGGCAGGAGAGAAGAAGTCACAACTGCAACATCCAGCTGCTTCACATTTTTTTTTTCCTGGCTGCTGTCATCAATTAACAGATTTGCTTGCTCAGCCTCAGGTGCCAGGAAAGGCATCTTGCCCAGATGCCTTAATTCACACAGATACAAAGCCGATACAGCTGTCATAGTTATTGTCTCCTTCAGTGGTTACAATAGTAGATGCATGGAAGAACACCTGGAAGAAATCTAAGTTGCAAATGAGAATTTGTGCAGGGTGAAACAGTCACTTGATTTAATAATCAGAGACTTCGCACAGTGGAGAATGCAACTCATGACACATACCCAGAGGCTGAAGCTTTGAACTTTCAAACAAGCAAATGCTATACCAAATCAAAATTTTCTTCCGGACTGAAGGGTATTGTCCTATACATTTGCAATGATTGTGATTCCTAAGATCAGTTTGGCAGACCACGGTAGGGCCCAATCTATAACGTACTCAAGCAAAGCTAATCACAGTTCCTGTAATAAAGACAATGCAATCATCAACAATACAGTAAAGACCACCATGAAACATTCCAGAGGAAAGATTTGTCTGTGCATGACACAGAAGTCCTAGAGATATTTATCTTGATGTTTAGTGTTCCAAAAGTGTATGCTTGTGCACTCACTCTACTCTCAAGAGAAGAGCAGCCAGTCTTTCCACCCAGGAAATAAGAGAGGCATTACTAAATAAAGGCTACTTTTACATTAGTCACTTGTTTTCAGTCTGCTTTTCATTCAGCCTATCATAAACTTCCATGGCATCACAACATTTTTGTACCCTTCCTTATTAAAACTTTTCTAAAGAAAAGTTATTCACTTAAATCATTAATATTTTTTATGACAGACTTCAGAAAAGTTTCCACATATTTATAGTGTGCATGCAATAAGTTACTAAAAATTTGTGTTCCATATAAAATCAGAAACTGTCACATTCTTGTTTATTTAAGCTTCTGTTAGTATTAATCTTATGAATCTATTGAAGTAATTATTAAGTAAATGTTTTTAAAGATATACTATTTACAGAATATTATCACTGGGTCTTTAGAAACTCATAATAAAAGAAGCAAAGCAGTCATGCTAATTAATAAATGTTGAAGTTAAAGAAAATAACTTCATAACTTCTTGATTATGTGATATCTCTGTAAATACAGTACAAGGGTATTTTAAGGGGGCTTAGACAGAAAGCAAGGGAGTTCAGAGGCTGTCTTCAGAACTCTTAACTTTATTCTTTCCAAAGGAGAATGACAGGCAAACTTTTTTAAATGGTAAAATGACAGGTGGTGCAGTTCTGACAACACTCTACAATATGCCAGTGGAGAAGCATAAGGAAGCTAACCTAAGCAGGTAGAGAAGACAATGGTTAATCTAATATATAATTAATTTTCCATTTAAGTAGTTACATTTATGTGACTTTTAAAATATTTCAAATCATTTTAGACATCCAATATATTTATTATTAAAAAAAAAAAAAAAAAGGTTATCCTTTCATTGTTATCCAGTACTAAATCTGACTGAAAAATGTAATAAATACTAAATATTCTATCCTCACAATGTGGCAAATGTGATTAGGGTATTCTCATAATCCTTGTAAATGATAGATGCCTTTCACGGATTTGTATCTCCAAAAATGAACAGGGAACTTTTCTAATAAATTATAAAGCTGTGATGTTTTGACTTTTGGGGAAGTTCTCTCAGCAAATATTACTCTCAAAAGCTTTGGCTTACAAGAGACAATACTTTTAGAACTGAGAAGTTACCATACTTGTCATACTCATAGTGGCGATTTTTGCTTTTGTCTTCTTCTCAAGGATTCCCTCCCTGTGATGGGTACATAAAACAAACCAACCAACCAACACAGAAAAGCACCCTCATTCATTTCTGCTTGAAATAGTATGCTTTTGTGTAATGAAACCCTGAGTTGGCCTCAACATTCTGATGGAATCTGATTTTCAAAATGAACTACAGATAAGAATGGTAGAAGACATTCAAGTGTTCTTAGTCCCCAAATCAAAGATTTGTTAATTATAATAATAAGCCTAAAGAAGACAAATCAAACACGAAAAGTAAATCCCCCAAATCCCAGGTCTATCGAGTGAGATGTACTAATGAAAAGGTGGTTTGAAAATAAATTTCCCCATTGTTGATGATGTTCTTAATAGGTGGAATCTTATTACAATGAGACTAAATATATATTTTTCTTATTTGGGCCTATAATATACAGTGCTAGAGGCTACAACCTTCTCTCACTCATGGATTCTGTGACCCATTGACAATATACTTTATTGGAATGGAAAAATGCAGTAGAAACCTGGCCTTTTACACCTAGCACTACCCCACTTCAAGAAGCTCAAAACTACCACAACTTATCTTTAGTGGGCTCCAGGAAATGAGTAAGCCTGCTGAACAGTGCAATTGGATAGAAAAGCAGAACCCTGTATTTCAGTCCTTGCACAGATTTAATTTCTCAGTTTAATCAACAACCATTTATATTAGATGAATGGATTCCCATCACAGTATTCTAGCCTGTAGGAGGTAAGATTAAGCTTTTTCTTGCTTGCTTGTTTTCTCTGATTATAATGGTGCGAATATTGATATGAGATGAGAGTGGAGAGTATCTTCTTCTTGAGGTTGGTACCTAGGATATATATGCAAACCATTCCAGTTTGAATCCCTCAGGCTGAGCAGCCTTAATTTAGATACTCCACTTCCTCAATGACAGCTCCAATCACACAGTCTTTCTATTTGAGGTACATGCTCTAAACATAACAGCAAGTCACATCTTGATAAATTCATGAAACAATTCTGGACATTTGCCTTGAGGAGTGGACTCTGTACAGAAAGAGGCACCTGCCTGTAGCATCAAATTCATCACAGATAGCTGGGGAAGGGTGGAGCTGAAGACAAAGCCCTGTTAAGAGCCCTGGGCTAGCTGCCTGTTGGCTACTACAAGTCCCACTAAGCATACCTTTTAACCCACTGTTTTTTGACATCCATTTCTGAAGTGTCTCACTGCCCCATTCTCTTCATAATAACCTAGTTTCACAGAATCATAGAATCGTTTAGGTTGGACAAGACCTTTAAGATCATCAACTCCAACCGTTAACCTAGCAATGCCAAGTCCACCACTAAACCATGTCTCTAAGCATTACTTCTACACATCTTTTAAATACCTGGCACAACTTGAGGCCATTTCCTCTAGTCCTGTTGCTTGTTACTTGGGAGAAGAGACCGAGCCCCACCTCACTACAACCTCCTTTCAGGTAGTTGTAGAGAGCAAGAAGGTCTCCCTTGAGCTTCCTTTTCCCCAGACTAAACAAACCCAGTTCCCTCAGTCACTCCTCGTAAGACTTGTGCACTAAACCCTTCACCAGCATCGTTGCCCTTCTTTGGACAAGCTCCAGCACCTCGATGTCCTTCTTGTAGCGAGGGGCCCAAAACTGAACACAGTACTCGAGGTGCGGCCTCACCAGTGCCGAGTACAGGGGCACTATCACCTCCCTGGTCCTGCTGGCCACACTATTTCTGATACAAGCCAGGATGCCATTGGCCTTCTTGGCCGCCTGGGCACATTGCTGGCTCGTATTCAGCTGGCTGTCAACCAACACCCCCAGGTCCTTTTCCGCCAGACAGCTCTCCAGTCACTGTTCCCCAAGCTTGTAGCATTGCATGGGGTTGTTGTGACACAAGTGCAGGACCCGGCACTTCGCCTTCTTGAACCTCATACAGTTGGCCTCAGCCCATTGATCCAGCCCGTCCAGATCCCTCTGTAGAGCCTTTCTAGCCTCCAGCAATTCAACACTCCTACCCAACTTAGTGTCGTCTGCAAATTTATTGAGGGTGCACTCCATTCCCTCATCCAGGCTGTTGATAAAGATATTAAAAAAACTGGCCCCAGTACTGAGCCCTGGGAAACACCACTTGTGACCAGCCACCAACTGGATTTGACTCCATTCACCACAACTGTTTGGGCCCAGCCATCCAGCCAGTTTTTTACCCAATGAAGAGTACACCCATCCAAGGCATGAGCAGCCAGTTTCTCCAGGAGAATGCTGTGAGAAACCATGTCAAAGGCCTTACTAAAGTCCAGATAGACAACATCCACAGCCTTTCCCTCATCTGCTCAGTGGGTCACCTTGTCATAGAAGGAGATCAGGTTAGTCAAGCAGGACCTGCCTTTCATGAACCCATGCTGACTGGGCCTGATCCCCTGGTTGTCCTGTACGTGCTGCGTGATGGCACTCAGGGTGATCTGCTCCATAACCTTCCCTAGCACTGAGGTCAGGCTGCCAGGCCTGTAGTTCCCCAGATCCTCCTTCCGACCCTTCTTGTAGATGGGCATCACATTTGCTAAACTCCAGTCAACTGGGACCACCCCAGTTAGCTAGGACTGCTGATAGATGATGGAAAGTGGCTTGGTGAGCACTTCCGCTAGCTCCCTCAGTACCCTTGGGAGGATCCCACCTGTCCCCATAGACTTGTTTGTGTCTGTGTGGTGTAGGAGGCCATCAACCATTTCCCCTTGGATTATGGGGGCTTGATTCTGCTCCCTGTCCCTGTCTTCCAGTTCAGGGGGATGGATACCCCGAGAGCAACTGGTCTGGCTATGAAAGACCAAGGCAAAGAAGACATTAAATAGCTCAGCCTTTTCCTTGTCCTCTGTCACTGTGTTTCCCCCACATCCAATAAATGATGGAGATTCTCCTTAGCCTTTCTTTTGTTGCTAATGCATTTGTAGAAACACTTTTGGTTGTCTTTTACAGCAGTAGCCAGTTTAAGTTCCAGGTAGGCTTTGGCCCTTCTCATCCTCTCCCTGCATAAACTCACAACATCCTTGTAGTCCTCCTGAGTTGCCTGCCCCTTCTTCCAAAGGTCGTAAACTCTCCTTGTATTTCTGAGTTCCAGCCAAAGCTCCCTGTTCAGCCAGGTATCTCCCCCTGCGGCTTGTAATCTTATTTATCTCATTTATCTTATACAAAGATAAATATTCTTATTCCATTTTATAACTATGGAAACTGAGATTTAACAAGTGATTAGTTGCATGGATTTGCCCACAGCATTTTCTGTTTCTTTCTTTAGCTCATTCTCTCCTAAACTCTCCCAGCTGTCCCTCTGCATGGAGAATTGACCAGAGATCAACATGTGGGTCCTTTGCAGAGGGTGCAGTCCTTCAGGAAGGGACTACTCCAGCATGGGTCCCCCACAGGGTCCCAGGTCCAGCCATAACACATGCTCCAGCGTGAGCTCCTCTCCATGGGTTCACAACCTTCTTTGGGCTCATCCACCTGCTCTGGTGTGAGGTCCTCCATGGGCTGCAGGTGGATATCTGCTCCACTGTGGACCTTCATGGGCTGCATGGGGACAGCCTGCCTCACCATGGTCTTTACCGTGGGCTGCAGGGGAATCTCTCGTTCGGCGCCTGGAGCACGTCCCGCCCCTCATTCTTCACTGACCTTGGCGTCTGCACAGTTGTTGCTCTCCCATATTCTCACTCCTCTCTCCCAGCTGCTGTTGTGCAGCAGTTTTTTCCCCTTCTTAAATATGTTATCACAGAGGCGCTGCCACCATCACTGATTGGCTCGGCCTTGGCCAGTGGTCCGTCTTGGAGGCAGCTGACATTGGCTCTGTCAGACATGGGGAAAGTTTCTGGCATCTTCTCACAGAAGCCACCCTTGCAGTCCCCCACTACTAAAATCTTGCCACCCAAACCCAATACAAGACTGCACTGTTATTTCTTGTTAGATAAGTGGTTCAACTGTCTTACGTATTATGTGTGCATAAAAGATTCTTAACCTTTGTTTCTCTAATAGGTGGTAGAAAAATGTTAATTTTGTTAAATACATGTAAAGTTGTTAGAACCCTGGTTTTGTTGTGCTCAGGGACAACTTAGGCAATAGTGCAGGAGTCCAGCCTTGACTAAAGTTCTTTGAGAAAGCTCTGCTAAGAAGACTCAGTGTGGTGATCTCCTCTCTTCCCTCACTTTCACTCTGGAGCCATTTTTAAGCTGAGTCCCTTGCCCTTTGTCTGGGCTTTAGCTACACTGCAGTTGCATCACAGCCCTGTCTTTGCCTGGTATGGATCCTGTGTGATCCAGACCCCAACCCACAGGCTGACATCCTGACCTGACCTTGGTCCTTTTGCATCACTGTGGACCTGCCTGGTGATCACAGGTCTGTGCCTGGTCCTTGTTACCCTCAACAGTCCTACACTGCTCTTCTTGTTCAAATACCACTAGACTGGACCCGTGTTGGTGAGTTGCTACCTTACCAGCCTTGCTGTCACTCTTGGCTACCAGCTCCCCTTTCCTTGTGGGGCAGCCCATCCTCTCTGCTCCCTGTCATATGGAATAAGTGGACTGTGGATAATGTCTATTACAATATTGCTACTTGTCACTGATGATTGAAATATAATCAGGAGTTAATTCTGGGTGTTTGTATGTGACTCTCAAAAAACAAGAGGTTCTTAAGACTTAACATTGACATACTACAAATGTTTCATAACTCATCCAGAAATGCAGTTCTGCAGGGATAAGCTTAGTGTGTTTTGGGGTGGACTTTCTCTCTGGATTCAGATACCTCAGGCTTAGTTCATTTGGTTGCAGGTAGACATCTAGTATCATTTATATGATCTTGCATGTCCCTTCTGACATTCTGTTGGTAAGTTGAGAAGGAAATGGATCTCTTATAGGTACTGTATCATCTGACACATGTGGTTATCGCAGATACCCAAGGACATCTCAGGTGGAATACTGGTGTTTAAGCATCTGAATAAAGCCAATGACTTTAGAGGTAGACTTAATTTTAGATTAAGATGTCTAAGTTCAGATATCTGTATGCATTGATGAGAATAGGAAATGAGATATCTAACTTTTTTTTAAGATACCTTTATTATAGGCGACATTTTGGTGTCTGATTTAGGAGCTGAATTTCAAGCCCCAAATCTCAAATCACCTTATGGAGGATATACTTACAAATGAGTACTTTAAAAATTCAAAATTATTTTCTGCATGTCAAAAACTTTAATGCAGTAAGCATTGTTATACCCTATTATAAGACTAAAACTTGTACATAACTGTTTAAATTGTAATGATAGGATATAATGTTTAAAAGACAGATATGAAGTTGCTCCAACATATATGACAACTTACAAAATAGATGGGAAATCCAGAAATCCTAAAAAGGTCAAAAGAATGAGGAAAATAAGAAAAAATTGAATGTGAACAATGTTTAGTCTATGTGCTGTATAGAGACTGCTCACCTTAGCCTGACAGAATATTTATTCTAATGTTTTTTATTATGTAAAAAGAAATGAAACTATCATGACAGATTTGTACATCTGCCAAAATATGTGGACTTTCATTTGCACTGTAGATACAGCTAAAGAGTGTGTGCTACACTTCGAGTACTGCAGAACAGCAGATTAGAGAATAGCATATTATCATGTCTGTTACTATCTCTCCTGAGGTAGTAACAGAGAAGTCATCAGCACTGGTTCTTTTCCAAGCAAAAAGTTACTTCTTTAAGTATTTGCAATATCAGTAGTCGTCTGTCTGAAGGAACCTGATTATTCTGTTTCATGTTCCTGCGAGACAGAACCTTCCAATTAACCTTTGTACCAGAGCTGTGCTGCTCACAGTTGTTCACACAACAGAGAAACAGAAGCGCAGTTAAAATGGAAAGTCTCACTTGGAGAACAAATAAGAGATGCATAAAACTCACAGAGTTGTACATAAATTAAGAGTGTAGATTTTTGTTAATTTACTTAAAGAGTGTTGCTTGCTATAAGTGTAACAAAGTATTTTGTCTGAAAACTCTGTAAAAGCCCATGTGCCCTACTTTGCCTGATATGTAGTTCTAGCATATAGCTATAAATCAATATGCTAGTGCTCAAGTAGCACTCTGAGGAAGAATGCAAAGGTGCAAAAACAAAGCTTGGAAGTGCCACATCTGATTTCAAAAAATAGCACTGTTAAGAAGGTGAGAAACACATCCCCCAAAGATGAAAAGTTTAAAAGAAAAAAAAAAAAAAAAGAGCACGTGCTTCCAAGAGCTGATAAAAAGAACCATATGGTTAGAGATCCTAATCATTTCATTCTGATGCTATCAAAGATCCCAACTATGTCTGCTGTTCACACTTTCTGAAGAGAAACACTTAACACCTTGCAAATATTTTTTTCCAAATATGGAAAAATAAATAATAAAAAAATTGAAGGAGATCAGCTGAAAAGCAAAATGATCTGGCTTAGGTATGATAAAGAAGTGTGTGTGAAATTCAGAAAACTTCCAATTTTTTAAAGACTTTCATTCTACTGAAGATATTAATTGGGAAGTACATGCTCTTGAGTAAAAAAAACAAAAACCAAAACAAAACCAAACCAAACCACTCCCCCCAACAGAAAAACGCAACCCAATCCCAACAAAACCACAAAACTCTTTGTAAATAATAGAGTACTAAGAAAGGCTAAAAGGAAGGAAAATGAATTCTTCATATTGACCATAAATAGAATCTTCCCCATTTTGATGTGCTGCCATATGTATGGAGGAGATAGCAAGACACGGAAGGAAATCTCAGATAGGTTATACATAACATCCTACCCAGAAACAATAGGGGCACTCCATGCACAGTTGTACTGGGGAGACGCTGTAGAGAATTCTTCCAGGAAGTGCATTCTAAGGACTGAACTGAAGAAGGTTGTTTCCAGAGGTAGATTTTTGTACTGGTTTAGAAAATGAAAATGTAAAGGATAGTTAAGAAGTTACAGGGATGTAAAGACTCTGCACAGAAAGCTTATTGAATACTGATATTTAAAGGCAAACAGATTTAAAAGAATGAATTTTCCCATTTGGGCACCACGCTGTCAAGAATGCATAACTTTCAAAAGAGCAATATGGCTGATAAAACTTCATTTTAAAGTTTTGCCAGGGTTTCTCCTCAGCCCGCTGATAGGACATAGGCTCTGTTTTGACTTTACTTTTTCTTTGGTAACTAGAATCTTACAGAGCTTCACTTGCCACTCATATATATTATGTGTACACTATTATGTATCTAGCCTTCTAAAAGAACCAAGCACATAAAAACGAGTGTTGTAATGTCTCTTCCAACAACCCAGTCTTTAAGCATTCACTTGATTGCTTTTTCATCTGCTTCAAAACTTTTTATTATTCAGCTATGCAGTTTTACGCTGCTGAGTGGTGCTCAAAAATCTTTTTTTCCATTGCAATTGCATTGGTTAGTATAGATGGTCAAAAAAATAAAAATACTGCTTTAATTTTAAAGAACAATGTGTCACCCAGATATTTTCTTGCAAGTCAATGCTTGAAAAACATTTATTAAAAAAATGTAAAGGTTCTTTCATGTGTTTCAGACAAAAATAAAGTGTTTCAGTCACTGTGAATTCACTAAGAAGGATTTTTTTTTATTTTCCAGAGAGGACACAATTACTCTTGCTACATGTGTTGCTGTTGTATTCTAGCATTTTTCTAGTCACATACACTCTTTTTGTCTTGTCTATAAATGAGGATATTTAAAGAGACTAACCTACCTGGTAACCTATATATTGACTGTAAAGAAAACTATGCTTTATATTTTTCTGATGCACTGAAATTTTTTGCCTTAATTTATAGAATATTTATTTGGATTTTGTATTTTACCATTTAAAAAATTATATTACTAGCTAATCTATGATTAATATAAACTTTCCTAATTCTGGTGTTTACTCTGAGGGCAACATCTATGTTAATAAGTAAAATAGACCAGGGCATGCTCTTTGACTCTAAAGTCAAGTGGCTCAGCTTGACATAAGTATCTATTGTAATAATACAGTATATGCAAAACAGTGGCTTTGTCCCAAGTGAATGTTAGCTGACATTCACCCTATCATGAATCACATCCTTCAGTGCTTCTCAAGCACATCGCACTTGCCATGCTCTCACTTCACCTGCCTCACTCATGGCCGTTCCACAGGCACAAAGACACCCTCTGTACATCATACACTGAGTCAAGCTCAGAACGTGGTTTATGTCACCACCCTTCCATTGATATCTCATACCCATGCCTGCTGTCACCACTACAGCTTTTGGCTGTTTCTGCCTCCTGTGCTGCCAGCACAACCTTGTTTTCTGTACGCTTCCCATTACTAGCTAAGCACCTAAATGTCCTCCATTCTCTGTGCCAACAACTTTGGTATTTACAGAAGTATAGCTCTTAAATTTTATTATAAAATAAACTGTTGTTATGTTGATGAAAACTCACAAGGCAGATCAGCTAAACAAATAAAAAAATGCAAACAAGACCCTAATAAATAATTAAATAAACAAATAAATTGGTCTGGGAATTATTGAAGGACTGATCTCTGAGCTTCAAAGGGTCTCTGACCATCACTCAGATGAGGTTTTGCTGGTGTGGTACTAGGAGGGAAGTGCTGGCGCTCAAGTAGGAGAGGCAGGACTGGTTCCTCCTTCTTGTGCTGCTGGGTGTGAAGTGGTTTCTCTTCCTCTTCTCCTGGTCCAGCCTGCAGTGAGACTGATCAAAAATCTGCAATCGCTACATGCTCTCTATACAAACATGGCCAACCACCAGCAGGGTAAGAAAGACAGATGGGATAGCTGAACCTTTATAAGCATCATATACACACAAAGAATGCTCACATACACATGAACAACATAAATGGCCTGATCCTGTTCTAACCACCTATTCAGTCTTAAAGCTTGCTAGCAGATCAAACTCACATGTACACATGCACACACACACACATGCACACAAGTCTCTCTCTCATAGCTGATTCATCTTATGGTCTCCCCAGTAGCTGACCTTCCCTTTATGCTATTTGCTGGTAAATTCAGCTTAAAGTTCACTACCATCTCACACAGAGAGCACACACACATAACAGTAGTTAGGAAGATAGTTTAAGGAGAAGATAGAACAGACTGTGGTGATCAGGTACAGGTCTCAGCCAGACATGTGTACTTGCCAACTCCTTGCTTAAATGCCACTGGCCCATTTTATCCACCCTTCTCTCCAATGTACCATGGTTATTCCTATGTGATCTACATTGATCCCTCTTTTGACCCTTCCTCTAGACATCTCATAATAATATTTGTATCTCTCCACAATCATCTTAAAACATCTAAGAAGAAGTTTTATGCAGTCTCTCAAGCCCCCTCAAATGTCTCATGAAGAGTTTTTTTCTTTCTATGAGACTAATGATAATCTTACCAGTTGCAAAGTTCTACCTGAACATCTCCAAGATTATACTTGAGTGATTCCTTTAGTGGCCATTCAGTCAGCAACCTGAGAGCTACGGTCCTTGTTATTGTCTTTGTTTTTTCCTGTTCATGAGGGTTTGTGTGTTTGGTTTATTGTTTTTCTTATCCTTAAGGAAATATCCTGATAAATCAGATGTTTTTACATTCCATGTATCCTTATGTTGTGTGTTTGTACAAAAGTGAGATGGTGTTGGACCTGATCAGAGACTGTCACAAAGAGCAGTTTTGAGAGATTGATAGTTAGCTCAGGCAAAAGCATGCAGAAGACCAAATCTGACAAAGAAAGAGTACAGATGACAAGGGTCAAGTGCCTAGACACATGACTGGAAGTGTTTGTTATACCAGTATATATGTAGCCAAAGACTCAAGAGTGACCATCCAGTTCAGAAAGAGTCAAACGCTTTGGTTCAGTCCTGACCATCTTCTCCTCTCCAACCTCAAGAATGATAGACTGTAAAGGTATTTGGAAGCTGAGAACATCCAGTTTTAACATCCCCTAACACAGAACAGTCTTCAAAAGTGTTTCGGGTAACATCAGAAGGAAAGACATCTTCAGTCAGCCCTCATGTCTGAATATAAATAAGTTCATACAACAATCTTCGTACTCTCAGTCTTGAGAGTATTATTGTTTAGCCACCATATGGATTTTAGAGGAGGGTAAATCTTCCTGGCACGTGGCAATGTAGGTCTGGAATGTGATTGCATGAGACTTTATATTTCAATTCATATTCTTTCAGGTTGTATCACATATGCTGACACCACATTTTTTTGTTTGATGATGAACATAAAGACACTCTAGACTATTTTTTCAGTCTCTAGCTAATCTATATTTTTTGCTACAATATGTTCCAAAACCAATGGGTCTTCACATACTTTCTAACTTTTACATATTCAAAATTGTTATCAGTTAATCTCTAGTTTTTCTAATAATTTATCTATCATAGCTTATAAACAGTAGTCATAATGCTTGTGACAAGGTTTATCTTTCCTAATTTTAGACATTCTTATCTATATTTCAGCTGGTCACATTATCAAGAAAACTTAGGGTGAGTTGTAGGTGTAGGTGTCTATAACATAGTTACAAACTTTCAGATAAATCACATCCTTTTTATTTCTGTGACATGGATCAGTCACTGATCCATATTTAACATGTGGTCTACTATAACATCCTACATCGTGATCTCTATCCAGCTGCTATTTTATACAACGACATTAAGTTTGTCCCCTTAGAGCATAGTTGTCTTCATACTGAAATTTATTGATCTCATATATTTCTCTTTGCATTTTGAGTATTTTGAAGTCTAAGTCTGTCCCCCAGTGGTATTCATTATGTAACACAAATAGATTCAGGATATTAAGACAGACAAGGCATCAAAACAAGTTTGACTTTACTATCCCAAAATGTTTCCAACTCACCTAATCTGGTGTACTCTGCATATATTACAAACGTATTCTCTGTTTTATTATACAGAAAATTAATAAAGCAATTGAACAGTACTCAATGCAAGAGAAAGCCTTGTTGTACTCTTGCTGGACTACTTGTGTCTTCCCAAACTGTGTCAGTGTGCTCCCCCTGTACCCTCCTGCCCCGCTCCCACACCTGACCTTTTCCCATAACCCTGCTCAAATGATAATCACCAGTGGCAGTTCTGATGGATGCATCCAGCTCAAAGTGGATTCGGGGGAGACAGATAACAACACAACAGCCAAGGGCTAATTTATGGCAATGTGTCTACCTAACCACAGTGCTGGTCAGTGTCCAACTCAAGCTGGATTTGGAAGAAACTAACATACAGAGTTGGTATGTAAATATGACTACGAGTCAATCATCTTACCCCCATAAATAGTGAGCAGCCCAAGAGCCCTTTGAGCTCTTCTGCACGGCGGCGGCCTGCACGCCAGGATCTCCCCTTGAGTAGGGATGCCTCTCAAGGTTACTCCTCAAGGCTGAGAGATTCCTTGCCGCAACACATCCTCAGTAAGTGACTAATAGCATGCTAAACTTTGAAATTTTAGCTAAGTGATATAAAGGATTGATTGTGCACATATATAATCCTTTAGACATAAACCATTGACCAAGTCTGGGACTAGGATTGGATCCAGCTGCACCTAGACTCCTCTCTGAGAAGGAGTTTAGAAAGCAAGGGTGTCCTTTCTGAACCTCATGACTCAACAGGAGGGTCTCCCTGACAGTCTTGTTTGACCCTGTCCTCTATGCAGTAAATAATCAAGTGTATGTTGCTGTTGAACCTCATTAAACCACTGTCTCATTTATTATAAAACTTTGTTATCAATAAACATATTGCTTTTACAAGTGCACTCTCACTCCATCCGTGACACAAGCTGTCAACAAATAATTTGATAAATACTCTTTGAGTATTTCTTTGCATATTTCTGTTCCTTTTGTTTAGTTTTGTGATTCCAGACTACTTTCCTAACTTCCTATTTCTAAATGCTTATGCAAATGTCTTGTGAAATTATCTCAAAACTCTGTACCACTCATCTTAAATAAAACTGATTTCATCAGTCATTGGGGTGCTTTGGAAATATCCTTATTGTATATTCCAAAATCTGTTGTCTTTCCTTTTACATTTTGTTACTGACGATCCCATACTTGTTCTTAAATACAGGTTTTATAATATGTTGTAATCAGAGATTAGTTAATAGTGTTGGGCGAACTAGAGGGCTTCTCAGTATAATGAAAATTATTTGTCATTAATTATTTTTTTATTCATTGTGTGGCACAAATTGTTTGCTAGGTGTTTTTTGAACGCAAGTGTGAAGAAAAACTGGAACTGAAAGCAGTCTGAAAATGCCATACAATTTTTAATTTATAATGACCACATTTTGATTAGCATTTTAATACTTTAATATTATTTCCAAGCAGCCAGTGTTTAATGAAGTAACTTGCAAACCCTTCATAATATCTGAAAAAAAGTATATATATTGCTCTTTTTCTTATTTCTTCCTGACCCCTCTTTTCAAGGACATTGAAAGGAAAACACTTGAATAGATAAAATAGAGTTTTCAAAACTTATTTCAACAACAAAGGCTGACAATTTTGTCCTGCATAAGGGAGATATGGCCTGGGAAGGTGCCTCAAGATTCTGTTCTCACCTCAGGCAAAGATTCCTGTCAAGTTACAGGTAAAAACTGATCCATTTTCCCCCTTATTTTGTCTCTTATTACCAACAAAATACACCGGTTTATGCTCATATCAGCCTGACTGAATGACAGAAATATTGTATAATGCTGTTAATGGTACCTAGTTAATGGAGGGTAATGGAGCAGAAAATATGTTCATTACTGAAAAGGTGGAGAAGAGACACTTTTATATTGTTAGCTTAGAAAATCCCAAATGACTAAAAGTATTTGTCTGTAGAGTGCAGGAGAAATTATTAGGATGTTGGCACTACACAATGACTCACTTAAAAATGCCCTTTCCCCTTTTACTTCTCTCTCTACCTGGCTTAAAGTTTTAGAATTGCTACTTTTTATCCTTCCCTTAGTGAAGATGTTTACCATTCCACTCTAGGGCAAGACTTAAAACTCTTGTTTACAATGAAAATCTGTATACAAACATTATTAGTCCTGTTTTAGACTATTGTAGTGTACCATGTTTAACACTGGCATTTATTATAATTATGATCAAATTAAAAAAGCTAATACTAAATTTAATTTTTATTCAATACCAGCCTCTGGAAAAAGTAGAACATTTCCCATTTTTTTTTTTTTTTATGTTATATAACATTTTCGTTCTTATGCAACATTTTCTACCTGTATCATTTATGATAAAAATTAATTTACTTCCTAAATCTAGCAAACATAAAAGATTGGTTTCCTTTATGTGTGTGTAAAGGGAGCAAAATATTTTTATTGGGTTAACTGTTAAAAATGGGGGAAAAAATCCTCATCTTTATGGAAGTGTACTTAAGCATGTGATATAATCTTGTTATATTGTACATGAAAAAACAATATAATTTGGCAAGTCTCTGAAGCCTGATTTCTGCTCTCATTAACTTAATTTTGAATAGGAACATACCCTATAAATTTTTGATGGATAGTTCAACCATTTTATGCAAGTAATACTAAAAGTCAAAGGCAGAATTTTTTTATACAATCCTGTCTTAATCATTTTATATTAATCTTCTTTAAATGACTGTGGCAAGATTCTTGCCAATATCTCCAACCAAGATACATTAGCTAAAGGGTCATGGAAAGTGAAACTGCAAGTAAATGATGCTGTTAACTGTGCTACTCCTCATAACATTGTGGTGCTCACAGTAGTCATTGGGTGTTTCACATTCACCGTCTTGTAGATAACATTAAAAATAAAGACTAGATATAGGAAATACATTCTCTTTAAAATAGTCTCTTTAAACTAGATTCGAAGGGGGAAGAGGATAAAACCAGGCTTGCTAGGGATGAGCCTAGGGGTGGCATGCCTGTGTTGGAGAAGAGATCAGTAGCCCAACTGAAGTGCACTTACACCAATGCATGCAGCATGGGCAATAAACAGGAGGAGCTGGAAGCCATTGCGCGGCAGGAAAACTATGATGTGGTCGCCATCACGGAAACATGGTGGGATGACTCACACAACTGGAGTGCTACAGTGGATGGCTACAAGCTCTTTAGAAGGGATAGGCAAGGAAAGAGAGGTGGTGGGGTAGCCTTGTACGTTAGAGAGTGTTTTGATTGTCTAGAACTCAACGAAGGTAATGATAAGGTTGAGTGCTTATGGGTTGTCGTGGTTTAACCCCAGCCAGCAACTAAGCACCACACAGCCGCTTGCTCACTCCCTCCCAGTGGGATGGGGGAGAGAATCGGAAGAGTAAAAGTGAGAAAACTCATGGGTTGAGATAAAGACAGGTTAATGGGTAAAGCAAAAGCCGCGTGCGCAAGCAAAGCAAAGCAAGGAATTCATTCACTACTTCCCATCAGCAGGCAGGTGTTCAGCCATCCTCAGGAAAGCAGGGCTCCATCACGCGTAACGGTTACTTGGGAAGACAAAGGCCATAACTCCGAACGTCCCCTGCTTCCTCCTTCTTCCCCCAGCTTATATACTGAGCATGATGTCATATGGTATGGAATAGCCCTTGGACCAGTCTGGGTCAGCTGTCCTAGCTATGCTCCCTCCCAGCTTCTTATGCACCTGGCAGAGCACAAGAAGCTGAAAAGTCCTTGACTAGTGTAAACTCTGCTTAGGAAGAACCAAACCATCAGTGTGTTATCAACATGATTCTCATCCTAAATCCAAAACACAGCACTCTACCAGCTACTAAGAAGAAAACTAACTCTATCCCAGCTGAAACCAGGACATGGGTAAAGATCAAAGGGAAGGCTAATAAGGCAGGTATCCTGGTGGGAATCTGTTAGACCACCCAAACAGTATGAGGAAACAGATGCAGTATTCTACAAGCAGTTGACTGAAGTGTCACACTTTCTAACCCTTGTTCTTGTGGCAGACTTCAATTTACCAGATATCTGCTGGAAATACAACACAGCAGAGAGAAAGCAGTCTCGGAGGTTCCTGGAGTGTGAGGAACATAACTTCCTGACGCAGCTGGTAAGTGAGCCAACCAGGGAAGGTGCCCCACTGCACCTGCTGTTTACGAATAGAGAAGGTCTGGTGGGCGATGTGTTGGTTGGAGGCTGTCTTGAAATGAGAGTGACCATGAAATGATAGAGTTTTCAGTTCTTGAAGAAGTGGGGAAGGGGGTCAGCAAAAATGCTACCCTGAAATGTAGAGGGGCAGATTTTTGGGTTGTTTAGGAGTCTGGTTAACAGAGTCCCTTGGGAGGCAGTCCTGAAGGGCAAAGGAGTCCAGGAAGGATGGACAGTATTCAAGAAGGAAGTCTTAAAGGCACAGGAGCAGGCCGTCCCCATGTGCCGTAAGTTGAGCAGGCGGGGGAGAAGACCAGCCTGGCTGAACAGAGAGCTTTGGCTGGAACTCAGGAAAAAAAGGAGAGCATACCACCTTTGGAAGAAGGGGCAGGTGACTCAGGAGGACCACAGGGATGTTGTAAGGCTATGCAGTGAGAAGATTAGAAAGGCGAAGGCCGAGCTAGAACTTAAACTGTCCACTGCTGTTAAAGGTAACAAAAACTGTTTTTACAAATATATCAGAGACAAAAGGAGGGCCAGGGAGAATCTCCCTCCTTTGTTGGATGCGAAGGGAAACATTGCCAGAAAGGATGAGGAGAAGGCTGAGGTACTTAATGCCTTCTTTGCCTCAGTCTTTAACAGTCAGACTGGTCATCCTCGGGGTTTTCAGGCCCCTGAGCTGGGAGATGGAGATAGGATGCAGAATGAAGCCCCAGTTGTCAAAGAGGTGGCAGTCACTGACCTGCTTCTCCACCTGAATGCTCACAAGTCTGTGGGGCCAGACAGGATCCACAAGAGGATACCGAGGGAGCTGGCAGAGAAGCTTGCCAAGCCACTCTCCATCATTTATCAGCAGTCCTGGTCGACCGGGGAGGTGCCAGATGACTGAAAGTTAGCAAATGTGACGCCCCTCTACAAGAAGGGTCGGAAGGAGGATCTGGGGAACTACAGGCCTGTCAGCCTGACCTCGGTGCCGGGAAAGGTCATGGAGCAGGTCATCTTGAGTGCCATTATGCGGCATGTGTGGGACAACCGGGGGATCAGGCTCAGCCAGCATGGATTTATGAAAGGGAGGCCCTGCTTCACTAACCTGGTCTCCTTCTATGACAAGGTGACCCGCTTAGTGGATAAGGGGAAGGCTGTGGATGTTGTCTACTTGGACTTTAGTAAGGCCTTTGACACAGTTTCCCCCAGCATTCTCCTGGAGAAGCTGGCTGCTCACGGTTTGGATAAGTGCACTCTATGCTGGGTTAAAAACTGGCTGGATGGCTGAGCCCAGAGAGTGGTGGTGAATGGAGTCAAATCCAGTTGGCGGCCGGTCACAAGTGGTGTTCCCCAGGGCTCAGTATTGGGGCCAGTTCTGTTTAATATCTTTATCAATGATCTGGATGAGGGGATGGAGTGCACCCTCAGTAAGTTTGCAGATGACACCAAGTTTGGTGGAAGTGTCGATCTGCTGGAGTGTAGGAAGGCTAGGGTAGGGGAGACGTGGCTGGAGAGCTGCCTGGCAGAAAAGGACCTGGGGGTGTTGGTTGACAGCTGCCTGAACATGAGCCAGCAGTGTGCCCAGGTGGCCAAGAGGGCCAATGGCATCCTGGCTTGTATCAGAAATAGTGTGGCCAGCAGGACCAGGGAGGTGATAGTGCCCCTGTACTCGGCACTGGTGAGGCCGCACCTCGAGTACTGTGTTCAGTTTTGGGCCCCTCGCTACAAGAAGGACATCGAGGTGCTGGAGCTTGTCCAAAGAAGGGCAACGATGCTGGTGAAGGGTTTAGCACACAAGTCTTACGAGGAGTGACTGAGGCACTGGGTGTGTTTAGTCTGGGGAAAAGGAAGCTCAAGGGAGACCTTCTTGCTCTCTACAACTACCTGAAAGGAGGTTGTAGCAAGGTGGGGGTTGGTCTCTCCTCCCTAGTAACAAACGATAGGACGAGAGGAAATGGCCTCAAGCTGCGCCAGGGGAGGTTTAGGTTGGATATTAGGAAAAACTTCTTCACCGAAAGGGTAGTCAGGCATTGTATCAGGCTGCCCAGGGAAGTGGTTGAGTCTCCATCCCTGGAGGTATTTAAAAGACGGATAGATGCGGTACTTGAGGACGTGGTTTAGTGGTGGACTTGGCAGTGCTAGGTTAACAGTTGGACTCGATGATCTTATGGTTCTTTTCGAACCTTAACGATTCTATGATTCTATGATAAATTTCTGGTTTTGTTCATAACCTACTGATATTAGAATGAAAATGTGAAGTATTTGGCAACTGCTAAGGCAATGGAAAAAAAGAACTTAACTGAATTTGTCCACTTGGAAATAGTTCCCAGATATTTTATTTAATTTCTGCTTGAAACATGTAATTTAGAAAACAATTATTAATCTGTAAGATATTAATTCTTGTACACTCCCACAGACTCCATGGAAAAATCTGTATTCGTATGTTTACATGGGGAAAAAGTAGAGTATTATAGAATAGAATAGAATAGAATAGAATAGAATAGAATAGACCATGTCAGTTGGAAGGGACCTACAGCAATCACTTAGTCCAACTGCCTGACCAACTCAGGGCTGACCAAAAGTTAAAGCATGTTATTAAGGGCATTGTCTAAATGCCTCTTAATCACTGACAGGCTTGGTGCATTGACCATCTCCCTAGGAAGCTTGTTCCAGTGCTTGACCACCCTCTCGGTAAAGAAATGCTTCCTAATGTCCAGTCTAAACCTCCCCTGGTGCAACTTTGAACCATTCCCATGCATCCTGTCACTGGACAGGGGGGGGAGAAGAGCTCAGCACCTCACTCTCCACTTCCCCTCCTCAGAAGGTGTAGAGAGCAATGAGATCGCCCCTCAGTGTCCTTTTCTCCAAACTAGGCAAGCCCAAAGTCCTTAGCTGCTCCTCACAGGACATTCCTTCCACCTTAAAAAGGTGAGTAAGTGTATAAATAGAATATATGGGTGTATTTAGAATAATACTAGTAATTGTAACTTTTTTTTTTCAGCTCTTTGTTTATGGCTACATTGCACCCATCCTTGGACCTTAACTGATGGCTGAGTTTGGAGCCCTTTTTGCCCTAGATCCCCTTTTAAGTCAGTGAAGTAATTTTCTGTATCTCTCTCTGTACTGTTAAGAAAGATAAGGTTTAGGTGGTCTGACAAGTAACTTCAGAGTTTTCTGTGTTCGATAGACATAAACACGGTCTTTAATAAGTAAGCTAACACGTTAGGCTTCTATAATAAGTTCCTAAGGTAATTAGTGTAAATTCATCTGTCACTGCAGAAGAGCTAATACATTGTAAATTGTAAACCTAGTTTTCTACAGACTAACTTCCTTTTGTATAAAAATCTTTAGTTTTCTGATCAGTTTGTACTTGGACCTTATAGATGTTATTACAATCAGAAATTTTAAAATTATGTGTATTTTTCAAGGCTTCAGAGGAGTCCGGGGCTTTCCTCTTTTGGTATCCATGTTTTCTTTTCTTATAGAATTTCATCCACTTTGTTTTCCGCTGTAGTGTATTAGTCATCTTCCATATTTTGTTAGAAAGACTTTTGTATGGCATAAAAATAAGGACTGAAAAATGGACCAGCTCTTTGCTGAAGCACTGGGGCTTTGAAACATTAACAGCAGCATATTTTGAGACTTTTCTTGAGATAAAATTGATATTTGCAAAACAATAAAGCCAGGAGAGGTTTAAACAATTTAGGGAAAAACATAACATTTTCCAGTCCATAACATTTTCCAGGCAACTGATGCTTTATTTTCTAGTGTTAAATTACCACATAAGAAGTAAAATATTTTCAGGTTATTGTTGTAGAGCAATGGAGTACAAATACATGTTTGGGGGTTTTGTCTGTTTGTTGGTTTTCAGTCTATGTTATATAAATTTCTAAAATTTCCCATGGTTTTTGTTATGTCTATTTTGTAATGTTATGCCTGACACTGAGAAAGAAAAACCTAATTTTCTACAGCAATTGGTCTAAACTGAACCAACAGGTAAAATAGCTTGTATTTGAATTGTATAGTACTGTATTCTTGAAGAGCTCAAAGAACCCTAGGATCCAAGATACCTTTACAAATTCAGTAATTTCATAATGCATAATATTCAAAATTAATAATATTTAAATTCTGAGTCTTTTATTTATTTTAGACTTTTCCCCTCTAAAATCTCCTAACTCTTCTTTTTTTTAAAAAAAAAAAAAAATAAAAGACAAAAGTGAAGTACAAAAAAATGCACAGAAAAATATTTTAAGTGTATGATCTTGAGGTCCAAGGCCTACTGAACATTCCCTGGAGTTATTACTGTTTTTTGCTATAAATCCTTGCTCTTCAGCACCAAAATGAAGTACGGTGTTTCAAGGAATTCTCAGGCTTTTTACCTTCCCAAAATTCATTCACATAATTAAACAGAAACTTTTAAAAAAATTGGTCACTTATCCAATAGTTTTTCCAAGATAAATTCAGTTGGAAATTCTGTCTGAAAAAATAGTACAGGCACTCTACTTTTAGCAGGTAAAAGACAGGTATGATGTCCGAGTCATTTCCTATTTGTCCATGTTTTCTGGTCCAGCAAATAGAAAAAAAAACACATCTTGAAAATGAAAACAATGAATGGGTACTTCAATTGTTGTAAAGATCTCTGAATTGCAGAGGTATTGTAAATAAAGCTAGGTAAAAACCTCTCAGTATTCCAGAAAAGACTTTAGGAATTTACTTTCTTCCCAGAAGGGAAAGACCTAGCACTTAACAAGACCAACTTTGAGCTAAAAGGAGCTAACCACAACTGGATACAAGGAGGACCATTCTCAGAATTTTATAGCTAAGCATCTGATTTTACTCAAGCTGTGTAATAATAACTTCATTTTGCTAAGCCCTATTAATGTGCCTGTGTGTGAGAGAGAAAGAGACATCCATGCATCTGACTGCTTCAATGCCATGATATCAGCAGTCAGGGTTCAGTTTCTTTTATTCAATGAGAGGAAATCTGTCTCTTCTTTGTATGACTGTCAATTAATTTGCATGAATTTCCAGCCGTGATGGAACTTATTACTTATCACTTCAGTGTTCAAGTTGGTTTTCTCTTTTCATATTAGAATATTCAGTTAATCCCTTTTTCGCTGGCTGTCAATCATACTTTATCTATAGATGAGTAAAGTCAGACTTTCATGTAACATGCAAAGGTTTTGGTTTCTTTTTTTTTTTTTTTCTTTTCTTCTGGATTCAGGGAAGTACAAATAATGTATTTGACAAGAATATTTCCTGCCATTAATGGTAACTAGTATCTCATGCTATTCATTAAAATTTATAAAGTATCTTATACTTGAAAAAAACAAATTATTCTTTTTGTCACCACAGAAGGAGATGAACAAACACCAGAAAATTTCAGTCATAAGCAGTTACAATTAAACATAAGCAACCACTTCCTCTAGGAATCTCTTGTTACACATTATATCTTCACTGGAGTAAGGATGGTAACTGAAATCTCTTTCTGAGAGTTCTAGGAGTAATGCATGAAGTCATGCAAGTATCATGCTTTGAAGTACACACAGTTCACAAATCACTCCATAACAGAAGTGAGAACACATTAAAAAAACAAGCAAAAAGTTTAATTTATTTTTAACTTCTGTTGTTGTACTGGTAACTTTTACTATTGATTATTTTACTGCTAAGTAAACATTACATGTATATTTGAACAAACCTTAATTAAAAGAGTTAAGATTGACTCAATTCCTAATCCTGCTCCTATTCCTTAACTGCTCAGTGCCCTTATAAAGAGCTGTTATCTTTATATAGTTTAGGTTTCAGTGCTTACTGAAATAATTTTGAGAACCTGTGTTTTAGGAATTTATAAAATCAGATTAATTTAATGAATTTACTTTTTCATTAACCGTATCAGTATGTATAAATCACTACTAAGCTGATATGTAAAGTTGTACAGATTATTATTAATTGTTTTCATATTTATTTCAATTGTTTCTATATTTATACACATTGATGAGATCCCCCAAGTCTTCTTTTCTCCACTCTGAACAGTCCCAGCTCTCTTTGCCTCTCCTCATATGAAAGGTGCTTCAGTCCCTTAATCATCTTTGTGGCCCAGCGCTAGATTTGCCCCAATAAGTTCATATCTTTGTTGTTCTGGGCAGTCCAGAACTTGACACAGTACTTCAGGTGTGGGCTCACCAGTGCTGAGTAGAGGGGAAGGATCACTTCCCTTGACCTGCTGGCAACAGTCTTCCTAATGCAGCCCAGGAGCCTATTGACCTTTTTTTCTGCAAGGATGCATTGCTGGCTCATATTTACCTCGGTGTCTATCAGGTCACCAAGGTCGTTCCTGGCAAAGCTACTTTCCAGCCAGTCAGCCCCCAGTGTGTACTGATGCCTGAGGTTATTCCTCCCCAGATTCTGGACTTTGCATTTCTCCTTGTTCAAACCCATGAGTTTCCTCCCTGCCCATTTATCCAGCCTGTCAAGATTCCTTTGAGAGGCTGGGGGTGCCTCTGAGTCATTTCAACCAAACCAATAACCATTTTAACCTCCAATGTCTGATCTTCAGACCAAAGACTATATTAGACCATTAAGAAATGTTGTATCTGAAGATGAATGTGGAGAATAGTAAGCAGGAAGTAGGAAGTGAAAAAAAAAAGTCTAGGAAATATCTAGGAGGCAATGGAAAAGAGACAAAAATCAGTATGTCTTTTCCTAAAATGTCAGTAAGTGTTGAAGGGAATAGATAAAACACAAAAGAAAGGGAATTTTCGTTTTCTGATTTTCATTTGTTTCTTTGCCTTCTATGCACTTTTTGGTTGTCAATTAAATGAAGTTGTATTTTGAAAAGAGTCAGCTTTATAGAGAGTGGTAATGTATTTTCAGAGTAAATAGTATGGTTACAGCGAAATGACCCACTGTCTGAAGTAAAGAATGATCAGATTCAATCTAAGTGAAGGTTGGGAGGAACTGCCCTGTTTTAATGAGTTAACTGATTAATTAATTGTTAATTCAGGTGTCCTCTTTTCAGGTTATTTTAAGCAGTTAATGTCAGATGGTTTGACTGTGATGTAGTACAGGTTTTGGGAGCTGCATTATAAAGGATACTGAAATGATGTAAAGAACACCTTGCCTGGTTCTGCCATGACATCAAGTGTTTTTATTGCAGTTGTTGGTTACGGTTGGCCACTAAAACCTCTGACTGTCTGGTTTAGTTTGGGAGGGATTTATTTTGAAAATATCTGTTGTTTACATACAGAATTTATTTATTTATTTGAAGAGTTGGAAGGAAAAAGGAGCTCCTGGAACAGTCGATGGCATCTCATTTCAGTTGATAAAGGTATATTATTGGGTCTCTGTGACCTATTTACAGCAAGTATTCAAATCAGCAGCTCTGGTGTTGCAGATGGAGCTCAGAACTCTCTGCTCTAGCAGTTTGGGCATAATATGTATATTCTTCTCTCTTGTATTTAATTAATTAAAATTTCAAGTTGATGAGTGGAATTCATTCACCCTTCTTTTACTGCTTCAAATTTATGTGTCTAAATCTGTCTTTTCACTTTAGGTTCCTCTTTAGTCACAAGGTCATAATAGGCTTCTGAGAGGTACTTATTCTTTTCTAATACCTATAAGGGAACCTGTCATAGTTTAGGTGAAGACAATAAAATATGACATAAATTAAATGAGATTAGTAAACTATGGCTTAACAGACCTCTACACAGTGTATCTGTTTAAAATGGACCTGACTCTGCTAACCTTCTTTGTTACATTTTAAGAGTCCAGTTTCATTCTCGTGTGTGTGATAAAAAATTACAAAATTTGCAGATGCTTCCCAAAACAGAATTTTACTTTTACAGATCATCTTAATAGTGACTGAACCACTGTGCTGTACAGAGTTTTATTTCTTAATTAATATGTTTATATTACTTTATTAAATTATTAGCTTCTTGATTTTGTTATATTTTAACATTTATCAATACTACCAATCTGTTATTTTATAGTGATGACTACCATTATCTAATAATTGTACAATCAGTATAACATTATACAGAACTAATAATTTGCTTTAATTTGAATATTAAACAAAAGCAGATGTTAATCCCTTTACAAGGATGCAGTATGTGTTATTTCAGTCACATAAGCCGTTTTCTATAGAAAGATGCGTTTAATGCTGATTTCAAAATTGTCTGCCATGGGAGAAATGGAAATTCACTTCAAATCAGCAAGGACGGGACGCGGTTTTTAGCTTCTGTAATCTCAATTGAACAGATAATTTTATAAATTTGCATAAAGGTCCATTTCATACCTCTTCTGTGAAGAGTATAGGACATTTTGGCTATCCTCATCCTCTTGAGATATAGTCAGATTTGACTGCAGTAATGTCTCAGCTTCAACAGAAGAGAGAGATCATAGGATATAAAATTGCTGATTTGTCAGGATGCTTACCAAAGAAAGACACAAGTTCAGCTCTTAAAAGGTAGTAGAATCTAAAATGTAGACTTCTATTTCTTGGTTTAATTTCCATTTTTGATTGAGAACAGAGGGGTTGCAGCACTGTCACAATGATAATTCAGGATGAATATAATAATCAAATCCAAATTTTCTGACTTCTTAGGTGACTTAAGTGCATTAGCCTCAATCTCCAGAGAATTTCATACAATCATCAGTTTTCTAGAACAGTTCTGCTATCCAGGCAGAAGAAGCTGAATGACCAGGAAATTCTCAGTCTACAATGAATGATTCCCACAGTTAAATTCTGTACAGCAACCAACCCAGCAGATGGATTTTAAGGGAAATTTTCTCCTTCAGTGAGATTTAGGTGGACTGTAACTAACCTTTTTTGCAGTACATTTGCATTATAGACAGAAAACAGATAAATGTAAAAAAAAAAAAAAAAAAACCAAACCTAATATAACAGAGAAAAGGGAAGGAAAGAGACAAGAGCAAATTTTAGTCATAGGCTTTCCATTTGAAAGACATATAGTTCACAGGACATGGATCGGATAGGTAAAGTTCCTGGCATGGCCTATACTTGCCAGAAGCTCAGAGATGAGGATTCAACTTCGTTTAATGACTCAACAAATAGAATTAATATCTTGCAAATAATTCTAGTTTTAATAGAAAGCCACTATAAATCTTCGAAGAGAGTACTCATAGGCTGTCTCTTAACACTGAAGGCTAAAAGATGAGCTGGGGAGTTTTGAATGTGCTGTAATCTGGGGATAACTGTACCCAGCAGACTGTAATAGAGACAATTACAATAATCTGTTCTTGCAGCTAATAAGATGTGAAATACATAAATAAAATGAACAACAACAAAAAAGAAATAAAATAATAAAAGGTATAGTAGCCTTCATAAAATATGCAATAGAAAGACTCAAGATCAAAGGCATTTATTGCAGATAATCAGTTTCATATACTGCTTTATTCTGTGTTATCTACTGAAAAATTTGGCATCAGGCCTGAGTGAATTTTTTAAGGTCTTTTTTGCAATATCTGCAAGATCTACTCTGACAGTAATGTATGAAACTAGTATTCTATCTATATATTACCCCAGGGAAAATCAGGGCTTGGTCCTATGTTGATTAGATGGTATTTAATAATGGATTTATATTTGTTTGGTTCTGAAACAACTCACTGAGTTACAAGAAAAATGAAACAACTCTGTCGTACAGGAACAATCTGCATACTAATTAACTATGTCAGACCACATCTCACCTTTCCAAAACTTTGAGAGGTGCTGAATTCTTTCTTTCATCCTTTCTAAACTAAAATTGCTTATGTGTTATTTTCTGCTATGGTGGACTTTTTTCCTTTTACATCTTTTGGAGCTCATGTTCTAGGATGGCCAATGTGTCAAATTTCTGGAATGATATATATTTTACCAGAAACTTAGAGAAATAGGTTAATTTGAGTTCAACTTTATTTTTTACAAAATTTCTAGTGTTGGCATTTTTTAAAGCTTCTTAGACTTTCTTTTCCTTGGACAAACATAACTGAGGAGGGTGAGGAGTACTGGGATTTCATCCCCTGTTGATGTAATTGCTATTTGCTTGATGATGTCTGCTATCATAAATAATATAAAACAGAAAGTGGATTCTAAAAGGCCCTTGCTGAAAAAAGAACAAGAAGGTGATAGACTTTTTTTTTTCTTTTTTTTTTCTTTTGTTGTTGTCCTAAGACAGTCTTACTTCTCTTTACTAAGCATTTGCTGACTCTGCCATGGAACTCTTGCTAGAGTCCCTCACCTCCCACCAAGCTGTAAGTAATTAGGAGACAGAAAAGAATCACTTCTCTCTCTCTTGTCAGCCCTGCAGGCCTAACCAGACAGGGAAAGTGATTATTACTAGATGTGGAAGAAGTAGACAAAGAATACACTGGCAAGACAGTCTTGCCCATCAAAGAATAGTAACTGTACTTTTCTGCCTCTGCAAAGTCCCAAGACCAAGTTATTTTCTCACTACCATTAGACTTTCAACTTGCCACCACAAAAAAAAGAAAAAGTCACAGCTGATCCTTTTCCCCTGAATAAATCTGCTGTCCTTAGGAATATGGACAACCCTGCCTCCGAGAATCCTGAGGATATACCAGAGTTTGTGCACATGATAGTGAGTCCTCTTCTAATCTGGGCATGTCCCAGGTTAAGAAGGCCATTCCTGGGGATAAATTTGAAGGTTTTCTGGAAAACCTCTTCAATAAATGGTTCCAAAGTTCCCAAATCATTTGAGAGGAGCAGAAGATAGAATGCACAAAGGGTTTCTCGGGGCTTTTTATTAGTGTTAGTGTTTATAAACATGTTGAGATATGGCATAGATAATGTTCTTAGGCCAGGATCAGTCACGCATTTCATGGTCCTAGATCACTAAGTGGCCTGCATTCAAGTCTGTTTCAGCTTTCCACTCAATCACCCTTTGCTTCTGCTGCTTCCCTTTCGTGACAGATTCCTCTCCTGCTTTTTTGAAGGCAGAGGGATACACTCTTCACTGAGCTCAGTCCTGCCAACAATGGTCATGTAATGATGCAGGAACAAACCTAGAGTGGTCTTGTCTAAATAGCGTAAACTACTTCCCTGTGAAGAGTGGCAGCTGTGCCATGATTTTCCAGAATCAAACCGGAACTAAACCAGCTCTAACTTCAGCTCCTTCATGAACTGCTCAGCTCCAATTCTGAATCACTCAGAATTTCTCATACTGTCAGCAGTTCACCAGCTATGTTTCTCAGATTATAGTGTACTAGTAGAGATATTATCTATTTTTATTTATTTTAATTAATTTAATTTGAAACTGGAATAGTGTCTTTTTTAATGGCTACTGAATCTATACTGTACTGAAATACAGACACCTGCTTTGAGTTCCCTTAGCTCTCTAAACTCAAAAATTCAAAGCTCCAATTATTCTGGTTATTTCATAGCAATATGATTACTTCTACTCAGGTAAAGCAAGATGCCTGGTCTCCAAACACCAAAACTGAAAACATATAGAAGCAAATATATATTTCTTTTTCATTGCTAGTGTATACAGCTTTATAGAATATTATTATTATATAGATGAAAAGATTTTTATTTAATTGTGATTTATCCTCATGTTATAAAGTACAAGAAAATATCTGATAAATTTTGAATTACTGGAGAAATTCTTAAATAGATATCTAAGAGTCTTGATAAATTGCCCTCTGGAGATGTCCGTTTCTCTTAATGAACTACAAAGAAAGAAGTCCAGGGTAATTCTGATTTAGAAGTCTGACTCACTGATGTATAAAGTAGAAGAGCTGAATCCCACCTCTCACCATCCTTTTGTGTTACACACATACATGTTACAGGCTTGCATACATGTACTAAAAGAAGAAATTAAATATATTAAAAGGGTATCTTCAAGAACTAATTTACAGCTTCTTCAAAATATTTCTGTCTTGGATCCTTGAGGATTTTTTTCTTGCAGCTTCTGTTTCTAAGCATATATTAACATGCTCCATCCTGCATGTGCTCAGAGCACCTTTACACACCTTTACTCTTGTTCCAAATCAGCCAAAAACTTATGCAACCCCATTAGTGTGTCATTGAGCCTAAGCTAATATGCTTTATTTCTTAGCACGTAAATGTTGCTTTTTTTCCTTTGGATACCACCTTCAGAACAAATGTTGGGAACTGACATCCCTGAAGGTCTGAGATGAAATCCTGAGGTCTTTTGAATCTCTGTTGACTTTATTATGGGTCTAGATTTCTCTATAGCACTTTAAAAACTATTTAGAAATATATATACTCGAGATAAATACTGAAATTATTGCTGAAATGGAGAAGAGCGTGTTGAAATGAAGGAAAATGTAACATTCATAATTTTGGTTGCTTCTAAAACATGTCGTATTCAACGTTAAACATATCATTATACAAATCCAAGGCCAACCTTTTTTCCTGACATACTGTTAGAATTTGAATACCATATGCAAAAGAGAAATATCAAAGAAAATCAGGAATTAAACGGTTAAAACATTACACACTCAAATAAAAAATAAAAGAGAAAAAGCAAAACAGAATCATAAATAGAAAAGAAGGTTCAAAGGTTTTTATTACTAAATTCTATGCTAAACATGAACTGAACAGATTTTTCCATTCTGAATGTAAAGCAATCATAAAATAAGACTTGAATAGCAAACTTTCTGCTAGATGAAGTTATATGCATCCTATGTAATTACAGTATGCAAAGAACTCCACATGATTACAATCTGAGACCATTAAGGAAATCATTTATGTTTGTCAAATTTATGAAAAAAAACCCTCTATAATATGACTATTGTTTTTTTCTTTGACCTTTTCAGAATGACACAGTGCATATAGATGCTAAAATATAAGTAGTAATAAAGTCTTGGTACAGAAAGAGATATTATAAATTCAACACTTTATTCTAGTTATTGGAATTCAGCATGAATAACAAACATAAAAGTCAAATAAGACATGTTAGTTTTGGTTAATACAGGATACAGAATAAGGGCTTCACTTTTGTTTTATTTTATTTTATTATGACTGAATAAATATAGCATTTCAAGTACAGTAATTTAATAATAGACAGGTGCCATGAATCACTAACCCAGCTTGCATTCTAGCACCAGTGTCTGACAAGTAATTGAAATCAAAATCCCACAGAGGTGCTCTAATATCCATGGTTTGGAATTATTCTGGCCTTTTGGAGTCACTTAGGTCTAGTTTTAGGGGAAAATGCACATGCATGTGGATTCTGGTGCCCATTTGGGTAGACAGCTTTGGGAATGGCAGGGAAATGCACATACAAAATTGGAAGGGAAGGGAAAGGGAGGGGAGGGGAGAAGGGGAAGGGGAACTGAAAGAAATGGGGATTATTCAAGAAAAAGTTAACATAGACAAATTGTTTGTTATTTCAATTTCATTTTAGCAAATTTTAGCAAAGTTTTTTATACTGTCTCTCAAAGTATCCTTCTGGACAAAATGTCCAGCACACAGCTAGACAAGCCCATAATACGTTGAGTGAGCAATTGGCTGATGGGTTGGGCTCAAAGAGTTATAGTAAATGGGGTTACATCAGGCTGGTGGCCAGTCACCAGTGGGGTTCCCCAGGGCTCAATTTTAGGGCCAGTGCTCTTTAATGCTTTAGAATGTTGTGGGCTCCCTCGAGGGTAGAGAGGCCTTACAGAGAGATCTGGATAGAGAGCTGGGCAATCACCAACCATACAAAATTTAACAAGAGCAAGTGCTGGATTCTCCACCTGGGATGGGGTAATCCTGCTTATACATACAAATTGGGGCACAAGAGTCTGGAAAGCAGCCCCACGGAAAGAGATCTGGAGTTTTGGGTTGATGGCAGGTTGAATATGAGTCAACCGTGTGCCCTGGCAGCCAAAAGGGCCAACCGTGTCCTGAAGTGCATCAAGCACAGCATAGCTAGCTGGTTGAGGAGGTGATTGTCCCACTCTACACTGCACTGGTGCAGCCCCACCTCAAGTACTGTGTGCAGTTTTGGGCGCCTCAATATAAGAAGGACATCAAACTGTTAGTGTGTGTCCAGCGGAGGGCAACCAAGATGGTGAAAGGTCTTGAAGGGAAGACTTACAAGAAGCAGCTGAGGTCACTTGGTTTATTCAGCTTAGAGAAGAGAAGGCTGACAACATTGCAGTCTACAACTTCCTCAAGGTAGGCAGCAGAGGAGGAGGTGCTGATTTCCTCTCTCTGGTGACCAGCGATAGGACACGAGGAAATGGTATGAAGCTGTGTGAGGGCAAGTTCAGATTGAACATTAGGAAAAGGTTCTCCACTGAGAGGGTGGTCAGTCACTGGAACAGGCTCCCCAGGGAAGTGGTCATGGCACCAAGCCTGTCAGAGTTCAAGGAGTGTCAGGACAATACTCTTAGTCATATGGTTTAGTTTTAGATAGTCCTGCAAGGAGCAGGAAGTTGGACTCAGTGATCCTTATGGGTCACTTCCACCTTGAAATATTCATGATTGTATGATTCATAGGTGATTAGGTTTAGTGTGATATAAAGAGTTTGAAAATACGACATGAGAAGAGTATATTGAGTTGTGTTTATGAAATTTTGTCCTAAATCCCAAGCTTCTGAAGTTTCCTTGAGAATCTTAGGAAGATTATTAGCTCATATGCAATTATCTTACTCTTAAACTGCAATGTGCAGTGTGAAACCCTTCAGACTACATAACCAGCAGAGAAATAAAAAAGTAAAGGTAGTGGATCTTCTTTGTTTACAATATCCTGATTTTGGGGAAGAGGGAGGGGAGGGGGAGCTTTGAGTTCTCAGTGATGGGCTCTATAGTCTTAGCATATGAAATTGAATTCTGAGCATTCTATATATATGTGTGTATGTGTGTTTATCTTTCCTAATAATTCTGCTTGCCTGTTGAAATTATTGTTAATGAAGAAGTGAGAAGAGAACTTTATCTTTCATGAATGGATAGAGGCAATAAAATGGTACTTGAGTGACTGTGATAAAGAAACCAAGAACCATCATTATCTCTGCTGAAAATTAGTGATGAGAGAATTAGGTCTCCGAACTTCTGGGAATTTCATATTGTTTGTAATAAAAACTACAGAAGGCTAAAGAAATACTGAAAGAGCTGGAAAGGAAATAAGGACAAAATGACAAATAGAGAAAAAAAGAGGAAAGGGAAGAATTTAGTGGACATCAGTGGGTATCTTTGCACATTGATTGTGAAACAATCTGTGTTTTCTCTGTTAGAAATGTTGCAAACATGGCATTTGAATTTAACATGATAGTTGAATCTTATTAAAAATTTCTATTTAAAACCATTTCTGGGAAGTGAAGTGAGAGGCTTCCTTTGTGTACCTGTTTATGTTTATGTGTCTACAGCTCCATTGGGTGCTGGAATATCTGTTAAAAAGTGGAAGGTAAACATTAGTCTATTTAAGTAAAAGTGGAGGTGGATGTTAGACATTGTTTGACATTCAATATATTCAGTAAAAAAGAATGTTCTCAGCTTTGGGTTTTGGTTTGTTTTTCCCCCTTTGTTGAAAAATAAATGAGTACCAAAATAACCTGTTGGGAGAGTGAGAAAATGTTGGGATTTTTTTTTCTTTGAAAATTTCATTTCATGGTGAAGTAGTCCTTGCAAACTTCTCTGCATTATTTGTGGGAAAATATCAAGACCACCCCTAAATCACAGAATAATTTTTTTTTCATTTCAGAAATATTGAAAAAATATGGAAGTCGAATTGATATTTCTTTAAACTTACCATAACATAATAACTGAGTTTCCAGTACTGCAAAATATTTGTGTTTTTTTTCTTTAGACAATGGAGTACAGAGTGGACTGCAGTGACTTTCATGGTGACAAGAATAGATGTAGTTTCATTCTGCTCAAACACTATGAGGACAACAGATAGACAGGAAAGACTTGACTGCTAGTATTTGTAAAATATTTCAGATCACTGTTTATCTCACGCACCATGGCAATCTGGATTCTCAAACAATTTTTTTCTCATGCCTGTCAGATTGCTACCAATACCATTTGTCTGGCTGAGGCTGTGAATTAGATGATCTGTAATGATTTTCAAGTACTCAGTGGTAACTCTCACAGAACTCAATATTTAAATTATTAGAATAGGTCTAATTTCAGTTCTGAGGATGGTCCATAGTGTTTACTTTGAAATAACTGCTCCACTGAACAAGTGTAATGATTATCACTATTTTCTTGCCGTTTCACAGACCAATGGAGCATAAAAGGGTCCTGTTTCATATTCAAAGGGAGATGATGTTTCATATTCAAAGGTGGAGAGAAAAAGGCTGTGGAAAGTTATGACAAAGAGCAAAAAAAAAAATGCATGGAGGCCAAGAACTGGGATTAAGAAAGTGAAGGTGGGGAAAAGTGAATGGGAGCACAGAAATGGTCTCAGAAGAAATCTGGAGTGAAAATATGCTGTACGTAAAACAAAGCCCAAAGGAGGAAAGAACAATGATAAAAGCAAAGCCGAGAAGAGCAGCATGTATTTAGGCAGGATTTAGGGAAGAGAGAACTTAAATGGCATCAACTGACAGTACAAGAATCCAGCATTTCTGCAAATCAGACCACAAGATCAATTTCAAGTCGATTCTCCAGAATATGTAGCATACTTTTTTTCTTTTTTTAATGTATGATATTTTTCTTGCAGCAGGGATGAAGCAAAAGTAGCATTAACATTCTTTAGGGAGGCTTTAAATAGGGTAACTCAGGAGACATTTCTGTCAGCTCCTACAGGTCCCTGCCTCAGGCAATAAAAGCCTTTAACATTCTCCCTTTTCTTAAAAGAGAGTTTGTCCTTATTATAATAACATTGTTCAGTATACTGATTTAATGTATTTCAAGATTTATGTCATAATGAGATGGACTTTAATAAAGAAAACGTGGCTGTGTAATTAGCTGTTGTCTGCACTTTAGGATACTGAAGAAATAGAAAAGTATTTACAGAACAGCTATTGGTATCATGAAAACATTTGGAAACACCCTAAAGACTCAGGAAGTTCAGTTTCTGTAGTTTTCAGAATAATGTTTACAGAATTTGGTGATCATGTATAAATACTTACTAAAGGAACCAAAATTTTAGGAGATTCTACACTCTAACAGCAAGATATAGCGAGATTCAATGGCTAGAAGATGAAGCAGAAAAAATTAAACTATTAAAAAAATCACAAACTTACAGTGAGAGTAAATAATTGAAGCAATAAAGATTGTAGTAAGCTTTTGTTAAGTGTAACCTAGCATTTGCAAGATCCCAGGGAGATGGGGGATGATGTTGTTCCATGCCTTACAAACACATCTTAGATTCATCAGACTGATTTTTCAGAGATTTCTGATACGTCAATAATATCATAAAAATGGATCAAATTACAAGCATTAAAATAAAGCACAATCCTATTGTTTTACTAATCAGTGGATCCGCTGCTACTTCACACTTTGAAATACATTTTTCACATTGCTTTTTTGCTGAGGATAGTACCAACACAGCCACATATAACAATAGCCGTGCCATGCAGGAAGAGTTTATTTCTCATTCTAATTTAGGAATTACCAAGTGGTATTGGATGAAAATTGTATAAAGTTTATAAATAATAACGCATATGAGTCACTTCAATATTGGAAGTAGAAAAATTTGTAGGCTTGAATTGGTTTTTTAGCATAAAAGCTCACCACTATTTCAAACAACTTCTCTTGGCAAGTAAGTCAAACAAGCAGTACAGAGGTATTTAAAATCCACAAAAGGAAAAAAAAAAACCCACAACCAAAAAAGCAACAACAAAACAACTAAATACTTACTTTTCCACAATGTTTTCTAGCCTACTGATGGCACTCTGCTGAGGCCTGTGTTGTTACAGGATAATATAGTACAACACTGCCATCCTTCCATCCTTGGTCAGTGCCTGGTAGTCAGAGAAAAGCTGGAAGAGCTTGGTGCCATTTATTGTTGAAATACAAGGATACTGACAGCTTTGTAACATGAATAAATGTCTTGAATTGTACCATTTCTATCTGGCTATCTGTGAAATCTCTCTGCCCATATTTTCTTAGAAGAGGCATTATTGTATTAAAAATGTATTTCTCTTCTTACCATAACATACTCCTGTGACTTGAGTTGTTTGCTAATCTTACTTCTTGTCTGCTCTGTACCTTTGTTCTTTTATGATTGTCTATTAGCTTCCCTGAAATACACTCCAATGTCTGTCCAGCTTTTCAGTCATTGCCAAGAGTAATACTGTCTCAAATATTTGATTACCAAAACTTTTAAAAATATATTTATTTGACTTCACAAAGGCATTTTCTCATTTGCTACCAGATATGCTGTATTACTTGAAACTGGTATTGTCCTACTTCACCTCACATTAAGGACAATATACTGGCCTTGGTTGTTTTTAATTTTATGAAGAACTTTGCATTTGGGCTATTTCTTGGTCTCCTTTTCAACTTTAGTAACATTTGCAAAGAATCATCTACATGACAGTGTTGCCAACTCTGATAGGCTAAATTCATGAATACAAAGCAGTGAGAATTGCATCTTTCATTAAAGATAGATGTAAATGTTATATTATCATAATAGTAGGGAAAATGAGTTGAGTGCACTCTACAGGTTAAAAAAGCAATAAAAATTAAAAAGAATTCTACATTTCTTTCTTATTATTTCTATACCTATGACAATTTCTTATGTCAATACATGTTTTTGGTGGCCTGATTTAGAATATGAAAAGCAGATGTTGGCATTGTTCAATGCTTATAAATAGCATATTAGATACCGGGATTGTATAAATATTTATACTTATTAAGGTCATTTTCAGAAAACACCAACTTTGTAGGTAATTTTTTCCAGATTATACTTCAATGACAACCAACTAAAATATCATAAAATAATTTGCTTTATTGAAGACATTTGTTTTGCCTATACATCAATATTCTCCTAAAGGTGTATTGCTGAAAGTTTGTACTGTTCAGAGGTAAAATTGAGTTGATCAAAACTAGCCAAGTTTCAAGTCCTATGTTAGATATGATTATAATTAATTAAAGAAAAAAGAGTATTTTTTCTCGAGAATAATTCCCATTAATAAAAATACTTTCGTTTTATAACCTTATATCTTTTGAGAAAGGGCAAACAGAATGATTCTCTTTGGTTTAGGGAATGAGACAGAAAGGTTAAGTCATAGATCTATTTCCCTTGCTTTCTTGCTTCTGAAACTGGTCAGAAAGACTGGATAAGGAATTATAGCATGTAAAAGGAAGTGCCAGTGCTTCTCTGATTAGTATGAATAAATTACTTACCTTACCTTTTATTTTTTCTGTGTAATTTCAATTTTAACAACTTTTACCTTTCAATTTTACTAACAGTGCAAAAATTACAAAATAATACATAGAAGTATGTATTACGGGTATATACTAGAGTCCTGAAGCATCAGATTGAACTTTCTGGCAGGCAATCAATTCCTACACCTCCAAAATAAACAAATTGAAATCTACTCTGAGTCAAAACTTTTCACTGCTAATTCTAGGTTTCATACTGTTCCCAGCTACCTGTCTCTGAGGGGCAAAAACAATAAAGTTTATGGAATCGGACAGGTAATAAATTGTTCATAACATAATTTTGACTTTCAAATGTAGATATGATTGAGCCTTTATCCTGAGCTTTCAATTTAATGCAGAACAAATGCAAAGAAAATCATAAGTTAGCCATAAGATGAAGGTTCAAATTTTTTCTTATCAATGAAATGATAAAGCTCACTGATGTGACTGAGAGGAAGAATTACCTGTAAACCAAAAAGAAAAAAAGACTGCTATGTAATAAAAATAAACTACTTCTAGAGTTTGCTTTTTTGTTATTGTTTGTTTGTTTAGTTCCAAAATAAGAGGAAAGAAGATGTCACAATACCAAAATTCATACATTTTAGAGTAGTTGTGCTCTGGACACTAACCATCCATACTTCTTATATTCACAGTACTAACTAATAATTATTGAAATGGTGTATTTAATAAATAAATATTTTATTATTAATCGCATGCAAAGGAGGCAGGAGCAGACCAATTAAAAAATTGATTTCATATTTTTATTAACTTTCAGGGAAAAAAAGGAAAAAACACAAGAACAATTCTTACTGCTTTTTTTGAGAAAAAAAAACAAAACAAAAACAAAACCAAAAAACCCCCACAAAATTAACAAAATAAACCCCCCTTAGAAACTAAGTAAGCCTAGCATATCCCTCAAAATATCAAGATATTACCTAAGACCTATTGTATTTTGATCAGCTCTAACTTTTTCTTTTGAATAGCAGCTTGAAAATTTAGGAGGTGATTTAGTGCAGAAGGAATGTAGCTTATATTCCCTCTTTACCTTGTTTAACCAAATAGCTTTCTTATTGTTTATTTGGGAGGATAAATTTTTTATTGTTTCTTTAAGGGGAGAAACTGAAAGAGGTAGGTTATTTACAAACAAACAAAATCCTTACAGTGTAACAGTTTTTTAATTTTTGCCACTTCTAGTCACTTTTCCTCTTACCACAGCCTTTTTATACCTATTCAAATTATCTCAGCTCTGTTCAGAAAGTTTTTTCTGTCTTCTTACTTTTTCCATAGCACTCCATTGTCACCAAATTTACACAGCAGCATGGGGACTTCAGAGCTGAAGCCATGTTAAATGTTACTTGCTGCAGGAAAAAAAAAAAAGGAGATATGTGCTGATATGTGGCCTGAGGGGTCATGAAAGTCTGTGGTATTACAGGATACTTTTGGAGAATGACAAGTGACTTGGGATGCCATATGTAAGGTGCAAGCTACCCCATATTGCCTGTAAGAGTGTGGCCTACCTACGCACTGGTATTCAGGGTTTCTTTGCAATATGACCAGGTGGACAGAGTCCAGTAAACAAAATCAAGATTAAATTAGAAAAACTCCTGCAGCTTATCACAGACTTTCTGTCTTAGGACCTTTTCCCTGTAGACAAATTTGGTTAAATCCATCTGGCAGCTTCCAAAGGTATAATAGCAGTGTGAAGTACAGATATACACTGAAGAGTGAATAAAGACATTAGTCTAGTTGGCTAAAAGTTGGTCATAAGTAATTATATTCTGTAGAATATTGACTAAAACACATTACTAACACACTAATTTCCTTTGGTGGACTTATTTTGTAGCCAGAAAACTAAACTATTTCATTTTAGACCGTATTTGACAAGAAAAGGATCTTTCATGTTTCTGTTGCCAAAATATAATACAATAGTTTGACAATTACAAATTTCTGGCCATTGTTATTCTGTAATGTGATGACATGGAATAAAACATATAAACATTTCAGTTGCTATTCAAGTCAGCAATACTTTTTCTCAGTTTCTAATTAAATGTAACTGCAAAATATAATCTATTCAAATATTTTAAGAGTCTGACTTGTTTAAAAGAAAATCTGGATTAAATGGCCCTAAATTGCAGAATGGCATTATATACATTAAAATGCTAAGCCTGTTTAAGTGGAACTGACTCATTAAGTCATAACCATACATTTAGAATCCTGTTTTAATTGTCCTGAGTGTGTGCACCCTCTTTTTTTTCTTATTAATAATCCATGGCTCTGCTTCCCTCTGCAGTGCTTGTTTAAAAATCCAAAGGTTTTTCCTGTTCAAACTAAAGATCAGTAGTCCTTTCCAGTTTTATAGTATTCAAACAGATAAGGACAACGAGATCCCCAAAGAACCTCCTGACAGATTGTGCTTTCCTTTGGGAAGCAATTATTTTGTCCTTAGAGTTTTTAGTATACTATCTGATTCTTCCCCTACTATATTATTTGTAGTTCAATGTTTCTGTAAATGTCATAAAACAATACTGACCAATTGTCACAATCTTAAAAATTCAGGTAGACCAAAATATATTTCTAGTTTAAAAGTTTGTAGACAGCTATAATATATATATGATGGTCATATTTTCAATTATTTATGAATATTCATGAGCACATTTAGGAGCATTCAAAGCCCTGAAAATTAAGCTACTAATATTAATCATATTTAAACAGTGTTTGGAAGCACTCCAGAGTTTCAGGGGTGGAGTAGCTCTCAGCTCCGTATTAAGTGAGACCTCACAGTCCCAGTTCCCTCCCAGATTTTAACTTCCACAGGATAATTACACACAAAATAAACCCAGATGCATTGAAGAACACAATAGCTATAAAGTATAACACAAATGTGTGTGACTAAACATTACCTGAAATACCTAAACTAGGGAGTAGGAAGTAGAGAATGGGAGCTAAGCTATGAATGTCATCTTTAATAAGAGATGGGTAGTATAGAGCTGAAGTAATGCTTAACAGTTCTGAATCACTGTCTAGAGGTGTCTGTCTTTCCATTAACACTGTAAGATGTTTAAGCTAATGTATACCCTTAAAGGACCTGATCAAAGCCAAGCTTATGAATCATAAACGTACCGTGGTATGGTAGCTTTCTGAAACATATAAAAATTTGGGCAAATATCCACAAATAAAATAGTGAGAGCATAATCAATATGGACTGAGACTGGCTCCTTATCTCTTCACTATTTTTAGGAAAGATTAGAATAATAGAGAATAAAATGTGATTTTCACATATGTAATTACTTCTGTATTCACTTTTTAAATGGTATTAGCATGTTACATTTTCTATAGTAAACCTCATGAAGAGGTGAATATTCAAATCTCATTTATTCATTTTATAACTGCAAAGGAACACAATATGAGAGCATTTCTGTTACTTTAAAATACATAGTGAGAATGTGATATTTAATTCATAACTCTATTTTTTTTCTAAATTGGAGGATTTCACATGGATTTGCTTTTTCACATTAATTAGATATAGCACCTCATTGTGATGCATTTCCAAAGAATAGACCTCACAAAACCATAAAACAAAAAAGAGAGGGAAAAGAATGTGAAATGAAAAAATACAGTATGCATATTAAATTATTTGAAACTTTATGGTCAATAAAGAATATGGTAGTGAAATTGATAGTAATAAGTCATAAACATTTGAATTGTAATTAAATTTCAGAGAAAGTGTATTATATTATATAGTTAAAGGCAGTTTATCATTAATGACATCATAAACAGAAGCTTACATTCAACTTAAGACTAAAGTTTTCAAACTCTATACGTAGTGAATATATACAAATGAATGACCGAAATAGGACAATGTACACAAGTTAAGGTTTGCAAAACCAGGTGGCAGGGAAAAATCCAATGCCTTATGGACATTGGATGAATACACTGATTTCAAGGAAACTCCCAAGCCCACTTAAGATTTGTTGTAGTCAGCTATTGTGTTTTTTTTCCTAATTTTCATTCTAATGATTCCTTCTACAAAACAATTAAGTTTTATATTGTTACTTATATTCCTATAGAATGCAGAGATTATGTTCAAGATGAGAGTTTTTATGTTATTTTATACAGCAAAAAATATTTCCTGCCTCCTTGACATTACAGTCAAATAGGCAAGGGGCATGGGAGGAACTGAACAGAAAATAATGAAATAATTTAGAATCATTCAACAGACCAGTGTCAGAGAGTAAACATAATCAGGTTTTCTGATACCACATCCAGTGCCCTGTCTACCAGGATAGGTGTTATATGCATACACATAGCATGTATCTGTAATACTCTTTAACATATGTTCACATATAATGTGGTATGGTATGGTATGGTATGGTATGGTATGGTATGTCATGTCATGTCATGTCATGTCATGTTATAGGATCGGATATGTTCAGACTTAGCATAATATATGTTTTTAGTTCAGATGAGCAATTCAATTTTATTATTTAAAAGAAAAGCATGTGAAGATTGAACTATGTAACAATAGACAGCCAAATCATCAGGCAGTGTTGGTTTTGTGCTCTAGAAAAGCAAGTTATTGTACAGTTTACAGCAAACATTTGTCTAATGCAGTCAATGTTTATAATGTGAGAAATCTGTAACTCTCTACTGATGTAGATATGGATGCTCAACCGATACATTCGGTACAAAAAATTGAAAGAAGGATGGCAACCCTTACCTTTTGTGACATAAGCACCCTTTAACTTTTCTTCGTTGAAGCTGGTTATTCATTATGCCAAAGAATTTGTTTCATGATACCAAAGAGTGTGGATGGGCAAAACCTCAAATTGTTTAAATTTCAGAGGCCAACAGACTGCAGTAGATGAATGGATGGTAATGTATCCTAGACAATATTCTGTCTCCAAATGTCTCTATTAGATTTGTGAGACTTGTTGATAGCTGTTGTCACCATCTACCATCTGTCTCATGGTATTTTGCACAGGGAGAGTTCAGAGATATACTACTCAATTGCTTTACAGTTTCTCTTGGCAAGATCACAAAGGAAGATTGTGAGTAGATAATATCCTCCCAGCATCAATTTGGAGTACTACAGAATCAGTCCTCTCATTGATATCATATGATATTCAATGTATAAATATGATTACTGACATAAGCTCAATATAAATCTTCAGCTCTTTTTGCTTGCCTAGCAAATGCAACTCTTATGCTGCCCAGAGGGTATAAACATCTGTATGGAAAGCAACAGCTGAAAGTTCAGCACCAGATGAGACAAACGTTTGATGGACTGAGATGCATGGAATGAGATATCAGATAATTTCTAACAAAAAGAACTATATTTATAGGTAATTAAAAAAACACAGGTCATTTTTTTCTCTGTTTCATGTTGTGTGGCAGGAGCCCATACTTTTAGAGAATTCAAGAAATTTTTTCTGTTCAGATACTTTTTTGCCTTGAAGTCTTCTTATGTCCGAAACATTCTGTCTAGGGGTGAAGAGGAAGCTACTAGGAATTTTTAACTACAAGTTAGAATTCCTCTTCCTCTTTGTTTCTAGTCCTCTCACCCTGTCCTGTATTGTGATGAAACCTAGATCTGTATCTTTGACAACTACAACTCATCTTTCCCTTTCTGTGCTGTCTTTCCCCATGAGTATTAATTACTGACACTTTCACCTTGGTAGTTGGTTTAAAAGCCTATTTCATTCACCCAGGTCTGAGCTAGTTCATGTATTTTCCATAAGATGGTCTGTTTATGAACTTAAACAGGATATTTTAAAATAATGTATAATATTAACTTTACTTGCTCCCCCCTCTCTTGCTTTCACTCACCCTTTTTGCCAGTGGGATTGCCTGCCATACAGAGGCAGCTCTAACAGCTCTAACAGCTTATGCTGGAGGCCAGCTCCAGGCTGTTCAGCTGGATTTACATCTCTCTTCACATTACCTGAGGGCACAGTATCACAAACACAACACACATTTTTCAACATTCGGTGATGCCATCAGCATCTTTTTGCAATGCTTTAGAAAAAGCGTATCTTAGAGTTACAATGAGTATTGTGCTCTGGCTTGGTGAGTTTGTAAATGCGATTATCTTTTAAGCTGAAGCTCTTGTCTCCAGAGGCCATCTACCATCCATCAATGTGATGAAATGTTCCCTACAGCTATAACATAGTAGGACCATTGCAGAATTTGTCTTGTTTATGTTATCTCCAGTTCTTCTGTCCTGCTGAAAAGATGATGGTGTTTTGTTCTGGTAAACAGGCTGAAAATTTGATCCAAGCCAATCTCCTTCAATGGGATAAGATCAAAATTATAAACACCAGAGAAATGTTCAGGATTCCCTGCTAGTTCAAAACCTGTACCATTTTTGGAGCTAAATTGCTATGTTCACGTATTTTGATCCTGTGTACAAATTTTGTTACAAAACATTAGTCTTTAAAAGCTAATCTCATGTTTTCTTATCTCTCAGTGAGGGTTGTTCAGAGTTTTACTTTAATTTAACTGAAAAGAAAGAATGAAAGAAGTTTTACTCATTGTTACTGTATTCACAAGACATTTAGGAAGAATTTGTTGATCAACACCATGTTTTCAAACGTTTTTCTCCCTTTTATATTCTTAACCGATCTCAGTGCACAAACATGAATCAGGGAATACAAAAACTGCAATCAAGGTTGAAAAGGCATTATTTACAGTGTTTGTGAGATGTTAGCATCTCTCAAGAGCCTAATGATCTCTAATGAGATCCAAAACTCATAAAGAGATAATACTGTAGCAAATTCACAACAGGAGGAATTCACTTACTTAAAGGGAAAGCATGGACATTTAGACTCCCCAGGAAAAAAAGAACAATACATAACAAAACACCAAAAATAATCACCAGCTAAACTTACAATGAATCACTTAATAGCATTCACTGGTGATCTGCATGTCAGCTCAGAGAGAAATAATTTGTAAATTTTATACATGAGAAAATGTAATATTATTATCCAATAAGGTTTTAAAGCTTTTTCTCATGTTCACTAGCAATTGGCAAACTATAGGCAAATTTGTTAAATGAATAAAATAATTGTCTCTTCTTTTAAGAGAGAAAAGTCACACAAGTTATGTCAGCTTTTTAAATTTTTATTACTTTTATTATAATATTTATATTTATAATGCAAATAACACAATTATAGTTATGAAAACATAGTGGATTTGCAAAACATTACCATATAGTTATACCCTAGATGTCTAAGCCTGAGCTAGCCTTCTTAAGATGACTTCATAGACATACATACTTTGATAGGGCAGTTCTGCTTCTCTGTTTTATATAACTCTCTTAACAGGAGATGCATTATACATAAGTGATGCCTCTTTCATTTAGAAACTAAAGGATCTCAGACTTAGTAGCTCAAATCTAGAATTTAGGATGGGATTTGATTCCCAAAATGTAAGTACCTAGTGATTTTTATTGGTTCTTATGGCATCTGTGACACCCACAGAACACTGACAGGTAAGATGCAGGACCCATGAGACACCTGCACTCATTTAGAGAGGTAGGTTAAAACCAAGCTGATTATCCTGTGGTTTCTGAGAAGGCATCATATGCTTTGTTAGAGCCCTTTTTTGGGTCAGTTTGTTGGGGCATCTTTAGCCAAGCGCAAAGAGATATAAATAAGTAGGATATGCACAACTTGCAAGTACAAAGCAATTATTCATTGGTTATTGCACACAAAAGATATCAAGGATTTAGTGAGCCGTCAGGCTGAGCACTAGTATGCTTACCACCTCAGTGAGGTTCCCCAAGACCCTATCTAGTAATGAATGAATATAATTGCAAAATACACTTACCTAGTTCCGATTTAGACCACATTATCTTATTTAAAGTGAGATTGTTTTCAGTATATCAAGGATAAAATATATGTGTTGTTTTTTCTTGCAGTCTGGAGGCAACATATATTTGATGTGCTCTACATGGTAAAATTAGTTTCACGTAATTTAAACACTTAGAGTGCCATTATGTACATCATACCTAGTTCCCTCAGCTTCTTGCAGAGTCAATGGAAAGTAATAAACCTAAAAACCTAAACAGACTCTAGGGTCATTTCAGACAGCATTGAGTATCCAAGGTATCTGGAAAGGGCTAGTAGATATGAAAGTGGTCCTCTGAGACGCACAATCTGGAGTGCAGCTGGAAACTGTATGGGATATCTCACGGTTCCTAAAATGACCATATCCAGGCTGCTGAATCCCACATACAGTGAACTGTGCCCTAAAAAAGTCTTATTTCTTTGCATTGTCTATAAATGCCACTTAACACAACAGGTTTTATTGTTCTCATACAAATTTAGCAGAACAAAACCCTCTCAGAGTTTCCAAGTACAGAGTGATGCACATATATCAGGTTACCAAATATGAAGACCGGAACATAATTTTGTTATGAGTTTAAAAAAGCAGGTAGTCTGAGAATGGTTATATTAATTTAAAATATATTGAACCTCTCTAGAAGGAGCCTAAACTTTCTACTCTTTAAAAATAATGATTAAATGTAACATAGCTCTCATAGATGTTGAATTTCTTATTTTCATAATTTAAAAAAATGCATGAAAGAAGGTGAATTACTGCAAAATAACATTTACTCAGTGTGCTAATGAAATAGCACCTAAAGGAAAAGTGTCTGAAGAAAAATGTTGTATCTTATTACTATTTGTTCTTGTTCTAAGGTCTTAAGGCTAGATCCACAGCAGAGGATCACTGACTTTGTGCCTTGTACAGCCATTTAGAAGTTAAGTAACCATGTACTGTTCTGTACCTGCCACTAGGAACTTAATTCAAAACATAACTGTGGAAAACTGTGTTCACCTGCTGCCTAACTCTGGAGATAAGATGCTTAGATTTCTTCCAGTAAAATTCCCCAAAGCCTACATATTTGTTCCTGTGCTCACTGAAAACTGCCAGGGTCCAAGAGGCATGTATCTGTCATGTCCAAAATTCTACACAATGAATACGAGTCCAGAACAATAACTTCATATCCGTCTCCACTAATGAAAGGTCTAAGCAGCTTTATGACTGATAAACTAATACTTGTAAAACAGAAATGAAACACAGAAAATCAGCCCAACTGGTTCTGAAGCCACATCTTACTTTTTTCCTGAGTCAATGTTCCTCATCCTTAGTATGTCAAATAGGAGGACTCCTTGGGAAGGATTCCAATGAAAAGATTGCTCTGCACAAAACAACTAAGTTGAACCTAAGAAATATTATTGAAATGGTTATGAAACAGTTAAGATCTTTGGCTATAAGAGAGAAATCTCAGCACTAAAACTTGTGTCTCACCTTTTTGAAAGAATTTCCTTTCCATTTGGCTATATAATTGTACTTATGACATTTTGTGCTCTCTTTCTGAATTCATAATTATTTTTTGTTTTAGAGAGTGAATTGCAGAGTTCCTCATTAGAATATTTTTCTGTCTGATAGTAGGAGGTTTTGAATGGAAGGATTTAAGTCAATCTATTTGGTGGAAATATGGGGTTTAGATTTCCATAGTCAGAAGCACACCTGTATCTGGGTTTTTCACTGCCTGAGGGAGTGCTCTAGCTGGGCTGTTATGCAGTGTTGGTTTTCCAGGCTAATTTTGTCAATAGTTCACAAAAGAGAACTAAAATTCAGCTAAAATTCAAGTAAAGGGACAGAGGATGGTACCTTTCTAGAGGTCAGAATCAGGCATACGAATAATGAAAGATATATGACTTACATCCCAACTTAATCGTGCTAACCATTGAGTAGCATTGGTGGCTCCTCTCTAACACACTGCATGCTGTGAATCTTGTTTTGAAATGTCATACTTCCCTGCTCATTTAAAACTAAATTAGCTAATTCTAGACTGTGGTGTTGCCCTGAATACTCATAACTCCAACATGTAAGTTTTTGTGAGGATTAAGCTGTTAAATGTAAAATATTGCCAAAAAAAAAAAAAAAGTCATTTAGTGGCATGCATGAATATATAACATAGTTCATAGACTTGTTAATTATATACTTTGCTGTTATACTCCAAACCACGTTACAAAAATACAGTGGAACAGGAAAGTGAATAAATATCTTTTTTAAAAATGAAATTAGCTCAAGAATGAAGATGTCAATACTCCGTCATGCAAGAGTCTGCTCAGTATAACTTAAGTAGAGCTTTGTGATGCCTATAAATTATAAGGGCAGTAATCAGAATGTAATCAGTATGAGCTTGACTTAAACCAAGCATAGGTGAGCTACAATAATGTCACAAACAAAAATATTTAAGTATCTTACCACACTGTGATTATATAGCCAAACACAATGAATAAGCATTATATGCAAGTTTGTGAGTAGTGTGACCACTATGAAGACTGCAGTTTCATTTAGGAGGCATTGGAAAACATGTAAGCATTGACCTAGGTAACAGAAATTGCAAGACAAAGGACAAAGAATAAGACAAACAAAAGTGACTGCAAATAGGCAGGAAATCCTACCAAATACACTGAGAATTATAACTGGCAACACTTGCAAATAAAGAATAGCAAAGGAAAGTCCTATCTCTGTATGAGCCTGTGCAGAGAAGCACTCATAGCTACAGATCACAGAAGTTTCCATTTCATCTTTTCTAGGATTCATCTTTGGATATTTCATGCATTTAATAACTTATCTTTAAAAGCACTGACTGAAAACAACTCAGGTGAAACAACTCTTCAAGTTAACTGGAAATTCATCCTAATATAATTTTCACAAAATTGTAAGAAGGGAAAAAACGAGCAGAAAGCCTGTTAGGGGAAAGCAAGCATAAGGTATCAGTAGCAAGAGAGTTCCTGGGGAAAGCAATTGTTGTAGACTATAACAGGAGCATAAATGACTGGCTTAGATGATTACGCGACGAAAATTGTCTCGGTTTAGCTGTGACCAATGCATTCCAATTGATCTTGTATAAATATTAGCTCTCAGCTTAGAGTGTTCTCTTCTCTTCCTAATGTATTCACATTGCCTCCAGATATGTTTATAAAGCATAATAGTATTCCCTCTCCCAATCTTTGTTTTGCAAGGATAAATCAGTAAAGCTCTTTAATCTACCTTCAACAAAATACACTGTCTCTTCCTCTAGCTTTACCGCTAGCCACTCTTGGCACTTGTCTGGCTTCAAATTCCTCTTTTTTTTTTTTTTTTTTTTTTAGTTATTATTTTTTAATGTAGACCAGAAATAGACAGGGTCTTCTCAGGGTTACTTATTTCTGCGTCTGTGATAATCTATGTCTCTTCAACATTGGCAGTTCTCCAAACTCTTACGTCATCTTCAAATTCCATAGAGAAATATTTCCTTACGCTTCAAGCCCACTACGTTAAAATACTTAACAGGATTATAACAGTCTCTAAATCCTGATAACCTCTCTTTCAATAAAAATCATTATACTCATATTGCCACCCTACCCTTGGCTAGTCTTTTCTTCTAAATCTACTAATACAGAGTATTGACTTTAACTACTGAGATATTTGGCCAGCTCTTTTTCTCTTTTCCTGAATACAATTTTCACTGTTCTTTATTCATCATTGTCACCCCAAGTGACAATTTATTTAACGTCTCCTAACAGACTTGAAATTTAATATGCTTGTTCTTTCAGTATTCTAGATGGAGATTATCTGAAGGTCCCAGTTTCCCTGTGTATTGAGTTTGCACAGCAAGGTTTCGGTAACTGGGGGGCTGCAGGGGTGGCTTCTGTGAGAAGATGCCAGAAGCTTCCCCCAAGTCCAACAGAGACTGTGTCAGCCACCTCCAAGATGGAACCACTGCTGGCCAAGGCTGAGCTAATCAGCAGCAGTGGTAGTGCCTCTGTGATAACATATTTAACACAGGGCAAAAACTGCTGCACAACAGCAGTCAGAAGAGGGTGTGAGAATAAATGAGAGGAACAACTCCGCACACACCAAGGTCAGTGAAGAAGGAGGAGGAGGAGGTGGTCCACATTCCAGAGCAGAGATTTCTCTGCAGCCCATGGTGAAGACCATGGTGAAGCAGGTTGTCCGCTGCAGCCCATGGAGAACCCCACGCCAGAGCAGGTGGATGTGCCCCAAAGGAGGCTGTGACCCCATGGAGAGCCGACACTGGAGCAGGCTCCTGGCAGGACCTGTGGACTCATGAAGAGAGAAGCCCATGCTGGACAGGCCTTCTTGCAGGACCTGTGGCCTTGTACGAGACCCACACTAGAGCAGTCCATTCCTGAAGGACTGCACCCCATAGAATGCACCCATGCTGGAGCAATTAGTGAAGAACTGCAGCCTGTGGGAAGGACACACTGGAGAAGTTCATGGAGGACTGTCTCTCATAGGAGGGACCCCACGCTGGAGCAGGGGAAGAGAGTGAGGAGGAAGGACCAGCAGAGACAACGTGTGATGAGACTGCAACCCCCATTTCCTCTCCCCCTGTGCCACAAGAATTTGGGAGGGAAGTTGAACCCAGGAAGAAAGGGGGGGGGGGAGGGAGATGTTTTAAGATTTGTTTTTATTTCTCATTACCCTAACCTGATGTGATTCGCAATGAATTAAACTAATTTCCCCAAGCTGAGTCTGTTTTGCCCATGATGGTAATTGATGAGAGATCTCCCTGTTCTTGTCTCGACCCACAAGCTTTTCATTTAATTTCTTTCCCTTGTCCAGTTGAGGAAGGGGAGTGATAGAGCAGCTTGGTGGGCACCTGGTGTCCAGCCAAGGTCAACGCACCACAGTCTGCAATAAGAGGTTTACATTTTTTGTTCACATCATATATGACAGCTTTTATTGCTTAAACTGTACTTCCTTCAGAAAATCTATCAGTGCATTTATAATATGTATTTATAATCTAGACTAGTGCATTTTAATCTAAACTTAAAATTTTGAATACTCATTAGTTTGGAAGGCAATATTAACATTATCCTTAATTTTTATCTCATTTTTCATGTAGAGTAACTCATTACTTCTGCCCTTTATTTTCTTTACAAAGTCTTTAAAAGAGTTGTTATTTACCTTTTCTTTGCTAAATCAGTCTTCACCAGACTCTTGGCCATTGCACTTGCTTCCTGAACTTTTTAACTTTCATAACACAACTTCCTTGCTAAAGAATATCTCTCACTCCTTCTCTCCTTCTTTTTCTCTCTCTTCCCTAGCTGTACATTCTTCCCTTGTTAAAATGCATAGATCCACACCTAAGTCTGATGCCTATTATTCCATCTGTGTTTTTGTCTTCCACCTAAGTCTGTAGTCCTTCCTTACCTCTTTCCTTACCTAGGTAGTATTGTTTTCATGTTTGAAGTAAAACAATTCCTGTTTTGTCCATATTTAAATGTTAAAACATTTCAGGTAAATCAGTCTGTCTAACCAGTCCTTCCTAAAGTTTGCCCTTCTGATATCACTAGGTTTTTTCTATCCTGAAACTTAAGCCTTTGAGTGACTTAGTTTCCACAGACAAATCAGAAACAATAGTAAAGATTATCCTCAACAGGCTTTTCTACAATTTGAGAAAAGAATACTTGGCTGTATGTCTCTGGAGGCATGTATTGTCAAAATAGTGACTGTCAGAATGACAGTATCTGAGTATTCAGCATCCCCACACATCCCAGTTTCCTTCAAGACTCCTAGCTACGCAAGCAGGGAGGAACCATGGTTTGCTTCAGTATATTTCCTGGTCTTGTTTGCCTGGAGAACAGAGCTGCAGAGCACCGTGCAGAACATTTCTGCCATGTGATGTGGGTGCAGCCAGTCTCCCCAGGGTGGAGGTCAGGAACCCTGGAAGTACAAATCAGGCATCTTAAAACTCAGTCTAATTTTCTGTTCACTGGAGCATTGTCTTATATTAATCAGGAAAAAGTCAGTTATTGTGATTGTACTGCTAGTTGGGAAAAAATAAAAGGAAATATAAAAGTAAAAATTCAAAGGAAGTATTAAAAATGCCAAAGATCTTAAATTCCATTATATTAATTTCTTTTTTTTTTCAATTCAAAGCATGAAACAATATTGTATTGATATGATACATAAATGTGATAATATTATACATATGTATAAGTATGTGTACACATATAAAATATGTATAAAATATGCATTCTGTGTTTACACAAGGATGATTTGTGCTATCATCTTTACACAGGTATAATAGATAAACTATTTCTGTGCAGTGTGGCATGAGCAAAAAATTTCTAACTAAATACTGAGGGGTATTTTTTTAGAAATACACCCCATATGCAAGACACACCACTGTATGAATGGTAGCATATACCATTTTCCCTGCAACAGAGAAAATGTGTAGATCATCAGCAAGCACTGTCAATTGTGTTATGTCAATTTAAGGTATCTGAACAAGTTACTTCATAAAAGGTTGGTACTAAAACTGGTTTCCCTTATCATCTGGAGCAGGGAAATACAAAACCTAATAATTCTGACTGAAAAACTCTACTGAAAATATCAACTATTAATATTCTTATTCCCAGTCCATCCATAAAATACACTTAATTAAAAATCTCAAAATGGCCTTTATTTCTTTTTTTTTTTTATGCAAAAGCTCCATCACTTGTTCCAGTCCCACATGCACAACATTCAAGGTACATATAGCCAGAACAAGAATTTGTAGAGTTTCTGAGAATAAAAAGTTGGACTAGCCTAACGTGGAAAAAAATGAAAAAAAAACTCATAGAAAATGGAAGACACTGTCAATTTCTTTAAATATTCTGTCAATATTCTTTAAAAAATAAAAAGCCACAAGCACTTATACATATGTAACACTACATAACACACAGTCTATAGAATCAAAAGTGACAAAAGCATTAATGCGGTTTACTCTTGAGTTCTGATCTGGCTTGCCTGACAACGCTCAAAACATTAAATGCATAATGTTTATTAAGACTATAATGTCTTCTAGAAACTTTCCATGTAGACAGAATATGGGTTGAAATAACTCGATATTAAATATAGCCAGCATTTTGCAGGAGGAGACTTACAGTAAAAATCCACAAGCTTCAAAACTGTTTGCAAATTCTCTGTGTGTGAAAAGTGTTGGAATGTTTTGGCATTTTTATATTTCATTTTTAATTACACTGAAAATTTATCAGTTAATGAATTCATTTGGCTAAAGTTCTATATGAGCTTTACCAAAGTTCTTTTTTATTTATTGAAAAATAGCTATTAAAATTTACTGATCTGGATTTGACAAGCATCCTCCCAGACTCGGTCTGTATCTCACGGACAGAAGATCTGGAGACACTGTGCCAGTGACTGTGTCACTTTTTTCCTCATTCATCTCTCTTCCACATTGTTTCGGTACTTTTTTTTGTTTATTGACATTAAAAGTATAGTCTTACAAATTCAATCATATTATGGGTATCAACAGTTTCAATGGGCTATTTTTTTCTTACTGACTCAGCTCAATCTTGGAAATGCTGAGGAAGTGGATAAAAGACATCTGTTCCTAAAGTGTTCATGAAGTCTGTGTGCATGTACACCTTACAAACTAACTTTATTTTATGAAATTTACATTTTTCAAATGCATATTTCAGATCTAATTATATCTGATTATAAAGCTCCTCAGGAGAGACTTTATATTTGCACATACATAGTGTTCATCATGAGAATGAATTCTCATGGAATTCTGGAATTTAATCTTCATTTGAGGATTTAAAATTAATTAATCAAATATGAATGCAAGGTTTATTAAACATAATACAAAAATCTTTTTAGGGGCCATATTTTCTTCCATTGTGAAGTGTCACCATCCCTCCTGTCTTAGGCATAAATGTATTTTTGTCTCTATAATATGGGATAATAGCAATTATTTAGGTGGAATATATCTAATGGACCAATTTCCTTTTACACTGACTTGTTAAATTGCCCTGGCAGCATGAAAGAGCCTTTAAGTTTACATAAATATAACAGTAATAGAATTGCCAACTGCACCCACTTCCTGCCCCCTCAGTATTGCCAAAGCAGGTTAATAGGTAATTGGTGTAAATGGGAATTAACCCCTTTTTATTTCCATTTTTATTTTAGTAGAATTTTAGTGTTTGGAAGGAAGAACAGCTAGCACATATATAAACAAACACACACAAGCTGGAGAATGCTGAATGAATGAATTTTTCTTTTCATCTTACCTGTGTGAGGGATACTTATTTATTACATAAGGTATGCTTTGAAATTTATTTTTTTTTAGTTAGGAGATGATCACTATAACCATGTATTATTAGTGCAGTCATGACCATTCAAAATCCTGAATACAGCTGTGAACACAGATTGAACTCGGAACCCTCTAGAGGATGATTTTTTTTCTTCCCAGCAAAAAACAACAAAAAAATTGTATCTGCTTTTATTTTCGAGATCCTCAATATATCTCTTGTCACACTCTCTTGTTACACTCACTGTAATTTTTTATGCTTAGATGAGCAAAAGCTACTACTCATTTAGAACTGAGAAAAATATCTTCTGAGGAACACATCTGAGAAACACAAATTACTACCAGTTCCTTATGTCTCCTTGGTGCTCTGTTTTGTTCATTGACTGTCCCAGGAAGTGATGACTTAGGACACATTTGCAGGCAATAGAATTGTTTATATTCTTCCTTCGTGCTCATTATTTTCTACAACCACCATGTCCTTTTGGGACTGTTGACCATAAGACAAATTGTTCCATTTCTGCAGGAGACAAATTATCTGCAACAGAGCAAGTACAAGGCTTGCTCACAAGGCAGCATAAGAGAGAAAAAAAAAAAAAAAAGAAAGAAAAAAGAAACAAAAAATAATAAAAAAACCCCATTTATATCAGTGGGTGTCCCAAGGAAGGAAGACTAAGATGAGGATTGATACAGGGACGACAAATCTAAAATTCAGAAAATGAAGAAACAGGTGGAGTAGATATCAGAAATTTGGCAGCTCTTGATGTCTTTCTCCATGTCCTTTTTTCCCAGCGTTACCCGCTGTCCCAGACACTCTCACCATTGTTGCTGTTCGTAACAGCAAACCAAGTTTTTCAAAGCTCTGCTATAGTTGGAATAGATTTGGCTATCAGTCCCCATCTGATGGGTTTCCTTAGGCAGCTGCCTATTTTGGCTATGGCTAGAGCTGCTCATTTTACTTCCCTTTTTAATGAGCCACGACATAAATAAATGAATATCACCAGAATTTAACTTTGTAAAGTTTTTTCATGGATTTGATTTAAGAAAATGAAAATCTGAATTTGGAGGACAGTAACAATAGTTTGCAAACAAACTAGGCTTATACAATATTTGCATATATCCCTATGGTATTGTTTTCTAACAATAATGAAATATTTCTCCAGCAATATAAAAGCTTGTCCTTTCTTTTAAAATTCTGCGTTTTGTTGTGGCAGGCAAACAAATAATCAAAATTTACAAATAAAATTTCATTTTTCAATAAATAATATTTTATTACAAATATAAAAATAAATAAATATATAAAATATAACATAAATATATAATATAGAATAGAATATAAATATTAATATTCTATATTAATAAAATTAATTAAGAGAAATATAATATAATATAATATAATATAATATAATATAATATAATATAATATAATATAATATAATATAATATAATATAATATAATATAATATAAATTATATAATAAATATATATTATATAAATAAATGATATTTGATTATAACAAATACATTTTCATTTTTCTTTTACAAATAAATTTCATTTTATTTGTTAGTTAAAGAAAATATTTAGAAAAAATCCAGTATTTGAATACATTGAGCTAATTTACTGTGACATTCATATACAGAGTTTTATATTAATACCTAGAGTAGACCTGTTCTATTTTCTTTCTCACTAAGTAAAAAAATTTAAATAAAATGACCAGAATTCATCATCAAGGATATCCTGTGTAGCTAGAGCAGCTGCTTTAATTCTCCCTATTTGAGTATAAAATAAGGCTAAATCTCATTTCAAAAGTGGAAGAGTGACTTCATCTTTTGATAGCTGGAAGGCTCATTAAGCTTTTCTAGTGTAAACTTAAACTGAAGTGTGTATTGCTTACAAAGACCTGCACTAGTAAAAATTTCTACTTGCCAAAGAATTATGACCTTCCTCCATATTTCTATTGATTAAAAAAGCTTCTTCATTTTTATTTTTTTTTCCCTAGAATGGTAGCAGCTGGCTAATGTTGACACTGTTGGGTTTATTTGTTTAGATTACTTTTTAACTATTGTTACAGCTTTTCTACAATTCCTTTGCAAAGGAAAACAACCAACAGGTTTTTAAATGTGATGAGAGCCTTAATAATTTTTTGTCTTTTTTTTAGTTGCCTCTCCAGCACTATGTAACTGTTCTCTATAAAGGATTATATAGTAACTAGAGATTTTTACAATTCTATGTGGGTTTGTCTTTAAAAGATTGTCTGTTACAGCTAATATCATACCTAATTTATATAAATCATTTAAGCAAAGACAATGAAGTGGTAAATTTAGATCTAGGAAAAGGATGGTTGTTCCTTCTGACCATGTCTTCCCTAAAAAATTTACTATCATACTCCCCAAAACAACAGAAGAAAGGGAAGATACAGAAGAAAAGCAAGATCTCTAATGTGCTAACCCCACGTATCCAAAAGATTTCAGAAACACTTATCTCCATTCCACTCTGAGAAATGAAACTTGAGATCCTGTAAATTGAAGCAAGGCAGGAAAGCTTAAAAGCAGTGCACCTTGGAATAATGAAAGGTCGAGACCAGTGATCATCTGTCTCCATAATTTCAGTCACGATTGGCAAACACAATTCAGAAGCTGCCAGGAAGTGAAATTGATCTCACTCCCTGAGAAAGCAGTATCCATCTCTTACAATTTCTTTGCCCCACTACAATGACAAAGAAATTCAGCCACATTTGTGGCTAACCTTATGAAGTCCCTGCAACTTGCATGTCAACACACTTTTAAGTGATTTTCATCTACTCCAAACCAAAGTTTAAAAAGTATGAAACCTAGCTAAAAGAAACACCATAAAAAGTACATGCAGTTACCTTTGAGGCTAGAGTTGTTAAAAACTTATATCAATACAACACAGTTTTGATGACATTGAATGCTGACTTCTAGTAATATTTAATTATTTTTAAAATTGAATGAAATTTTTTGCTACCAGTGTGATAAAACTGAACCAGGGACAGGAAGTGTGCATTCTATTGGAAAATGAGCAGCTTTTGAAAAACACTTATTTGTTTTCAAATAAATTAATTGACAGAAAACTGTCAACAGATTGTTTCATTTTCCTGCTAAAAAGTAAGGAGGTTTGCATTAATGTGCTTGAAATGAAAGAGGAAAAATATAAAAATATAGAGTCCTATGTATATACTACTGAAAAAGATGACCTTTTAAACTTTAAGATTCTCCCACACTTCTTATTACTGCACCTTGTTTTCAGCTGTTTAGCATTATAAACTGTTTAGCTACACAAGCTACAATTTTCAGTGTCTTATGTCTGCCTAAAGCTCAGATTGTGGCAGAAAATTATAGCTGGTATTTTCAAGCCAGCATGAAAGTTCTTTTATAAATGAAAAAAAATGGAAAAGGTAAGGGTAGCATCAACACTGAGAACATGGTTAGGAGTTGGGTTGGTGAAGTACTTTCCAGGGTCAAAGCCAAGACAATGCTTTCTCCATGCCACAGCATTCCCATGTAACATAGAGGGCTGGGAAGGCTGACAGAGATCTCAGACAGAGGTATAACAGATGTGTTTGGCCAGCTCTCAAAACCTGTGAGATCGTGAACAGCAAGGACTTGCAGCCTATGAAACATGAGGTCAAAGGCACTCTCTACATTAAATAGAAGCTAACTACATGTGCTGGGTTAACCTTGACTGGACACCGGGTGCCCACCATGCTGCTCTATCATTCCCCTCCTTAGCAAGTGTCCTGGTTTCAGCTGGGATAGAGTTAATTTTCTTCTTAGTAGCTGGTAGAGTGCTGTGTTTTGGATTTAGGATGAGAATCATGTTGATAACACACTGATGGTTTGGTTCTTCCTAAGCAGAGTTTACACTAGTCAAGGACTTTTCAGCTTCTTGTGCTCTGCCAGGTGCATAAGAAGCTGGGAGGGAGCATAGCTAGGACAGCTGACCCAGACTGGTCCAAGGGCTATTCCATACCATATGACATCATGCCCAGTATATAAGCTGGGGGAAGAAGAAGGAAGGGGGGGACGTTCAGAGTGATGGCATTTGTCTTCCCAAATTACTGTTACGCGTGATGGAGCCCTGCTTTCCTGAGGATGGCTGAACTCCTGCCTGCTGATGGGAAGTAGTGAATGAATTCCTTGCTTTGCTTTGCTTGCGCGCGCGGCTTTTGCTTTACCCATTAAACTGTCTTTATCTCAACCCATGAGTTTTCTCACTTTTACTCTTCTGATTCTCTCCCCCATCCCACCGGTGGGGGGAGTGAGCAAGCGGCTGTGTGGTGCTTAGTTGCCAGCTGAGGTTAAACCACGACAGCAAGACAGGGTGAGAAAATAAGATGAAAAAAATTCATGGGTCGAGATAAAGGCAGTTTAATAAAGAAAAGTAAAGGCTCTGTATGGAAACAAAGGAAACAAACAAACAAACAAAAATTATCCTTTATCTCCCATCAGCAGGTGATGTCCTGGGAAATAGGACCTCAGTACATGTAGTGGTTGATTCATAAGACAAACACCTTAATAACAAATGCCCCCTCTCCCTCCTCCTTTCTCTTATGTTTATTGCTGAGCAAGACATCATATGGTATGGAATATCCCTTTGTTCAGTCAGCATCAGCTGTCCTGTTTCTGTCTTCTCACAACTTCTTGCCCACCCCCAGCCTATTGGCCTTTGGCAGGGGATTTGGAGAGACAGCCTTCATGCTGTGCAAGCACTGCTTAGCCGTAGCCAGAACAATGGTGTGTTATCAACACCATTATAGCTACAAATACAAAGCACTGTACTATAAGGGCTGCTATGGGGAACGATCACTCCATTCCAGTCAGACCCAATACACTACATCTAAAGAGTCAAAAGTTAGATCTCTAATTCTGAGCTATTGTATTGGGTTTGTGTGGCAAGGCTTTGGTAGCAGGGGGGCTACAGGAGTGGCTTCTGTGAGAAGGTGCTAGAAGCTTCCCCTGTGTGAGACAGAACCAATGCCAGGGAGCTCCAACATGGACCCACCACTGACCAAAGCTGAGCCAATCAGCAGCAGTGGTAGTGCCTCTGTGATAACATATTTAAGAAAGGGGAAAAAAAAAAAAACCCTGCCGCAGCAGCAGTCAGAAGAGGGGAGTGAGAATATGTGAGAGGAACAACTCTGCAGACACCAAGGCCAGTGAAGAAGGAGGGGGAGGAGGTGGTCCAGGTGTCAGAGCAGAGATTCCTCTGCAGCCCATGGTGATGACCATGGTGAGGCAGTTTGTCCCCTTGCAGCCCATGGAGGTCCATGGTAGAGCAGATTTCCACCTGCAGCCCATGGAAGACCCCATGCTGGAGCACATGGATGTACCCCAAAGGAGGCTGTGACCCCTTGGGGAGCCCACTTTGGAGCAGGCTCCTGGCAGGACCTGTGACTCAATGAAGAGAGAAGTCCATACTGGAGCAGGTTTGCTGGCAGGACTTGTGACCCCCTGGGGAACCCACGCTGGAGCAGTCTGTTCCTGAAGGACTGCAGCCCACAGAAAGGACACATGGAAAGGACCCATGTTGGAGAAGTTTGTGGAGGACTGTCTCCCATGGGAGGGACCCCACGCTGGAGTAGAGGAAGGGTGTGAGGAGGAAGGAGTGGCAGAGACAACATGTGATGAACTGACTACAACCCTCATTCTCCATCCCCCTGTGTCGCTCTGGGGGAGGAGGTGGAGAAATCAGGAGTGAAGCTGAGCCAAGGAAGAAGGGAGGGGTGGGGGAAAGCTGTTTTAAGATTTTGGTTTTACTTCTCATTACCCTACTCTGATGTGACTGGTAATAAACTAATTTCCCCAAGTCAAGCCTGTTTTGCCTGTGATGGTAATTGGTGAGTGATCTCTCCCTGTCCTTATCTCAACCCATAAGCCTTTTGTTTAATTTCTTTCCCCTGTCCAGTCCAGGAAGGGGAGTGATAAAGCAGCTTGGTGGGCACCTGGTGTCCAGCCAGGGTCAACCCATCACAGCTTTTCCCACCAGGGTTTTTGGTAGCAAAGGTAGGGGAATAGGCAAGTCCAAAGCATAACTCATCCAGCCTGTCTCAGGATGAGTTGATTCATTCTGCAGATGACCTTTCAGAAGTTCAGGTTGTGGGAAATGGATTTCAGCTATGTGCTTGTGAACAGTTAGAGCAGATATAATAACTGTACTGTAAATTATACTTTAGCTTACTAAAGCTAACATTCATGTTGAATCATATTTTGACATTTTTATATTTTCTGTCTCATTGCTTTTGTTGATTACTTTATTACTGTGTTCTTGTTTATGCTGCTATTTCTGATGGCAGAAGTTTAGGCTGTGGATCCAAATTTTCCTTGAGATTCAAACTAGATGTTAATTTAATTATAGTAAAAGTACAATAAAGTATGCATGTCTGTCCCTCTGCCACTATTTTTATCCCTTAATAGAAAATGACATTACAATTGAAAGAAAGTGAAGTGGAGGTTACCAATGCAACACTCAAAAGTTAGAGAAAACTTTGGAAAGCTATCTTGTGTAAAATCATGGTTGACAAATGTCTTGGTTTCCCTTGGCATGGATTTTTCCATCCCTGAATTTGAAACTGTTGATGTGCTAAAGAACAACTTGGCCAATTTTCTGTGATTTCACGGGTACACATATCCTTATGTTATTGCACTGACCAAGTTTTCTGACACTGATGGCCAGAGTTCATGTGCAGATGCAGTCTAACTTGTCCCAGTGAACCAAATGTCATTTGTTACAAATACTAGTTTGCACATGTGTAAAAAAGTTCATCATATCAAACTCAGCAATAAAATGCAAATATATTGGATTCAGTAAACACCCATAGTATTTCTGACATATGAAGTGAGATCTAGTTTTACATGCCTCAGTTTGGGAGTGGAGTATGATCATTCAGCCTTAGGAACTTACTTTGATTTGAGATGTCTTTTTGTTATAATGGAAGACACTGTATTACAAGGATGAGGAAAACAGCAGGAGACAGAAAAGATACTATAACACTTTAATAAATTATATTAACCTATATATGTATACACACAGAGAGATACACATTTGTTCTATTGACATTACACAGATATAATAAGCATAGTAAGGTTTACCTGGTCTGATAGCTTGCATTGATGTGTACCATACCTGTTCTTTAAATCAGCTAAAACAGATTAGCAAGGTGCACCCTTCTTTGGCAGCAGACACAAGGTCTCAATTGTTCTTACATTCTCTTTTCCTTTTACTCAGTTTTCCAACAAATCATTCTGATAGTTATATATTTGTATAGTATAATATGCTATAAATATCTGAATACTGGTTTTCCGTAACAGTTTTGTGTGTTTACTTTTTCATATCCACTAGGTGTAAGCTTCATGATTTGGAGGTGGACATTAATCACTGACATAAACATTATTTCAGATATATATGATAAAGAGTTTAAATGTGGTACCCCTATGTTTGACACGTTAGGAAATACTAAGATAGGCATCTGAAGAAAGGAAAACATCTGTTTCTTCCTCTTCAAATATTATACATAAATATATGCATGTACTCATATATGAATAAAGAGTAATTGCTGGTTGCTTTGTCTGGTTGCTTTTCTGCTTTATGCATGCATGGTCAACATATTTCTTACGACTACCAGTATTGCTCAGATCAGTGGCCCTAGGTCTTAGCATTAACTGGAGATATGAAACACCTACGCTGAATTTCACCTACTGTGGAACAACTCTGACTCCCTCCAACCATCTCAGCCTTACTCTGTAAACAGTAACACTGCATGCAGTATGTATGCAGGAACCATTACATGTCCAGATACTACTGTAAATGTACTGTACAGGGCATGCTTATTACTCTGAAATTTTCATGTTTGTACTTAAATAGTTCTACCTATTTAAGCGGGATCTCAGTCTCCTTCCATCACCATGGTAGATGGTATACTAGGTGCCGATGACAAATGTATCGGGAATGTAATTTGTAGGACCCATGTTTTTTTACCAGGATCTGAGAAGTATCTAGTGAATGGAAGAAAAGGAAGAAAAAACAAGGAAGGTTTTCTGAACGAAAAAATTCTATATTATGATATTTTATTTTCTCTCCAAAACATTTCCAATGTGACATTAAAAACAAAAAAACTAACAAACAAAGAAACAAAAAAAAGCAAGATAGCACTTTTACAGCTGCCTTCTAGCTGCAAGTTGACCAAACATGAAGACATTTCACTGTCCTTGGGGTGGGGGGAAGGAGCTGGAGCTGAACAGCTCTGTAGACTCCCTTTCCTGTACTGAATAGGAGCTCAGTTAAATTGTGTTAGCATAAATGTTTTTAATATTGATTGAGATGACATAAGTTATTCCACATAGACTCCAGTTACCAACCCAGGTCATGGAGCTGTTGTATGTCCTGTGTCATACATGTTTACCCTTTACGGATATCTCAGGTGTCTCATATGTCTGTGTGTGGATACTTATATCAAAGAGTAACTTTCCCTTGGTTATGTCTAGACACTTAACATACATAGCTTTGAGCATCTAAATTTGAGTGTCAAAGTCTGGAGCTGAAATCTGTCCTTGGGTCTTAATTTAGGTGCCTGAATATAAGTGTCTAAAGATAATTTATGAAGCATTTTGATACTTTGAACTATAGGGAAAACATAAGAAAATTAATATTTTATATATTTTTAATTCAGTGCTAGCTTTGAGCATTGTGCAATATATAAAATATAGACAGTATATGTGGTTGCTCCAGCATAAAATTGTGTGTTGAATAACCCTCAATTTGCTGACAGAGGTATGGCCTGGAAAAGAAAAAAACATGTTTACTAAAAATAACTCTATTTTTGAAATTAAGGTTATGTTGTTAGACTTTTTAACAGACAATTCTGCATCGGGTTTATTTATTTATCTATTTATTTATTTTACACAAGATCTATCTTGTATATTTCCTTCATGTTATCTCATTTGGTTAGCTTCAACACTGTGGAATTTTAATTCATTGAAGAACAGAATCAATGAACAGTTGAGTTTGGAAGACAACTTTAGAGATAATCTGGTCCATCCCCTCTGCTCAGAGGATGGTCAGCTAAAGCAGGTTTCCCAGGACCATGTCCAGTCAGGTTTTCGATATTTCCAAGGATAGATTCTTCACAACCACAGTTGTCAACTTGTTCCAGTGATAAATCACTCTCACATAAAAATAAAAGAAAATAGAAAAAGAATTTAAAAATTCTTATGTTTAAATGCTATTTCCTGTATTTTAATTTGTGTCATTGCCTCTTGGATTCTCATTGGTCACCACTGGGAAGAATCTGGCTCTGTCTTCTGCACTGCCCCCCACCATCAGGTATCAATATATATATTGATATGATGTCCCTGAGCCTTCTTTCCTCCAGGCTGAACAAGTCCAGCTCTCTCAGCCTTTCCTCATAGGAGAGATGCTCCAATCACTTCATCGTCTTCATGGCCCTTTGTTGGACTCCCTCCATTATGTCTATGTCTCTTTTGTACTGAGGAGCCCAGAACTGGACACAATACTCCAGGTGTGGCCTCACCAGTGCTGAGTAGAGGGGAAGCAACATCTCCCTCAACCTACTGGCAACACTGCTGCTATTGCAGTCCAGGATATCATTAGCCTTCTTTGCCACAAGGGCACATTGCTGGCTCATGTTCAACTTGGTGTCCATCAGGACCATGTCCATATGGATTTTGAATATCTCCAAGGATGGAAACTCCACAACCTCTCTGGGCAACCTGTGCCAGTGCTCAGTCACCCTCACAGTGAAAAAGTGTTTCCTGATGACCAGAGGGAACCTCCTGTGTTCAGCTTGTGCCCGTTGCCTCTTCTCCTGTCACTGGGCACCACTGAAAAAAGCCTGGCTCCATCTTCTTTGCACTGTCCCTTCAGGTATCTATATACATTGATAAGATCCATCCCCCACAAGCTTTCTTTTCTCCAGGCTGAACATTCCCAGTTCTCTCAGCCTTTCCTAATCCCTTAATCATCTTTGTGGTCTTCTCTCCAGTATGTTCATTTCTTTCTTGCGCTGGGGAACCCAGAACTGGGCCCAGTACTCCAGATGTCATCTCACTAGTGCTGAGTAGACAGGAAGGACCACCTCCATCAGCCTGATGGCAGCGCCCTTCCTAATGCAGCCCAGGGTGCTGTTGGCCTTCTTTCCTGCATCGTAGGCTCATTTTCAATGTGTTGTCCACCAGGACCTCCAAGTCCTTTCCTGACTGACTGCTTTCCACCTTGTGGGCCTCCAGCCTGTTCTCATACATGGAGTTTTTCTTCTCCAAGGGCAGGCTTTTGCATTTCCCCTTGTTAAACTTCATGAGATTCCTGTTGAACCATTTCTCTAGTCTATCTTGGTGCCTCTGAATGGCAGCACATCTATTTAGTATATCAAATACTCCTCCCAGTTTTATATTGTCTGTAAACTTGCTGAGGGTGCACTCCACAAGTCTCATGGGTTTTTTGTGCCCTGATTTGTTGCCCTTCCAGGAGATACTGGAGTGATTCAAGTCCCCCATGAAGATGAGGACCTGTGAATGTGAGGTTTCTTCCAGTTACTTAATGGGGGTTCCACCTACTTCTTCCTGATGAGGCAGTCTAAGCAGACCCCCACTACAATGTCACCTATGTTGGTCTTCCTGCTAATCCTGAACCATAAACTCTCAATTGGCTCCTTGTCTGTCCTCAGGCAGAGCTCCACTGCTGTCTCCATAAAGGGCAACTCCTCCTCTTTGCCATCCTGCCAGTTCTTCCTAAGGAGCCTGTATCCATTCATCACAGCACTGCATTCATATGAGCTATCCCACCACATCATCTTGATCCACTGTTTCAATATTGCTTATGTTTCTCCTGTGAGTATGGCTTTTGACTAGGCAAGGAATATAAGCCTGTTCTCTCCGTCTGCAGGTTGGTAATTTCTATCATGCCAGCTTTCTTCCTTGTACTAGTATATTTTCTAATCAGAAGACTAAAAGCACTGATTATAATAATAATAATGATAATAAATGTGAAGCTTTTTTTCATGTCAGTAATTTTATCTTTCAACATATATTTTAAATGACTATAAATATTATTTTATAGAGAATAATAAAAATGTTTTATATCTTTTGGTATATATTTATGTATGTATTTGATTTTTCAGTCTTCATCATTTGTTCTTTTGGTAAACTACCCTAATATTGTTACTGGCAACAATTACTCAACATTTATTTTATTTAAATTAAAAATTCCCCTCTCATTTGTTCCTTTGCCAAAATGTTTACTAGCAAGGAACTGCCTTTATCTTTCAATTTCCTCTGCAAAATTAAGCCTTTAATGACTGAACTAAGTCAAGGGAAACTGTAGACTAGATGTGCACAGCAACATCAACCATAATCTTCTCCAGTCTCCCCTGTCAATTAACTAAAGGCAGGGACTTGACATTAGATATTAAGAGTTTGATATGTTTCTATCAATAGGTGCTTGATGAGTGTCGTGGTTTAACCCCAGCCAGCAACTAAGCACCACGCAGCCGCTCACTCACTCCCCACCAGTGGGATGGGGGAAGAGAATCAGAAGGGTAAAAGGGAGAAAACTCGTGGGCTGAGATAAGAACAGTTTAATAATTGAAGTAAAATAAATTAGAACAGTTAAATAGGCAAAGCAAAAACCGTGCATGCAAACAAAGCAAAACAAGGAATTCATTCACCACTTCCCGTCGGCAGGCAGGTGTTCAGCCATCCCCAGGAAAGCAGGGCTCCATCACGTGTAACGGTTACTTGGGAAGACAAACTCCATCACGCCCAATGTCCCCCCCTTCCTTCTTCTTCCCCCAGCTTATATACTGAGCATGATGTCATATGGTATGGAATAGCCCTTGGGCCAGTCTGGGTAAGCTGTCCTGGCTGTGCTCCCTCCCAGCTTCTTGTGCACCCGGCAAAGCAGGGGAAGCTGAAAAGTCCTTGACCAGTGTGAGCGCCACTTAGCACCTATTTAGCAACAGCTTAGCACTACTTAGCAAGAACCAAAGCATCAGTGTATCATCGACATTGTTCTCATCCTAAACCCAAAACACAGCCCCATACCGGCTACCAAGACGAAAATTAACTCTATCCCAACTGAAACCAGGACAATGAGTGATTCCTAGAAGGCTGCAGTTGCTTGTCTTTTCCAGGAAAGCCATTAATGGATGGATCAGTAATGCAACAATACAAGCAAAGAACACAAGTCCAGAATATAGGTTCAGTAATGCTACAGATACAAATCCTTAGGTGACCCTGAAGAAAAGGTGTGATTTAATTTTAATAACTTACCATAATAATTAGGGGGAGGTGTTAAAAAAAAAAAAAAAGATAAGAAAAAGATATGTAATGTATGAGTGCTTAGAGACGCCATTATTTTCTCTTAAATGACTCTTGCTAAAAGATGGCATATTGGGAAGACAGCAATATTTTGGTGACCTACAATCCCCCAGATTCTTTTGTACAACAAGAGTATAGATCCTAGCAAACTCTATCAAAAAATGTCATACATAGAGCCATACATGTCACAGAGAGATCGATCTTTCTATGGTTTCTTCTCTTTCCCTTTTTGTAGTCTTACCTGCACTGTAGATAGAGATTATCAACATTTGCTAGTCATACACGTATCAATAATAAGTCTGCCTGCTTCCTCCAGTAGCTTTCCTTCAGGACCAGTAAACTAATAACATATTGAAAAGAAATTTATAGCATTATAAGGAGTTCCTGTTTGTGGGAGTTCCCAATTTCAACACGTCATAACATGCAATAACCAAGTAGAAGAACAATCAAACAAAAAAACCCACAGACTATTAAAGATCTCAGTTTTTACCCCTTTTCCCCAGTAAATGATACACCAGTCACTGTGTCTTTCATTATTGGTTCTTGACTCACAACTTCAGTGTCACAGAACTCTTACCTCGCTCCACCTCCAAAATGTGTCCTTGTCTGATGTTTGCTGTCTTTCTCTTAAAAATGCTTTCCTAAGTACAGAAATATTTTCTGTAGCAACAACTATGAATACTAATACTTAAATAAAATAAAATAATGGGTTTACTTTTCAAGTATGCATTTCTTATAAAACAGACAAAATAATTTCTTAGATGCTTAATTGTTTAAATAACACTTTCTGCTGTTCCTTGATGTTTGTATTTTGACTTATTCAGCAACTCTTACAGTACCCCTGTCCTGATGTCACATAGCAAAACAAGAAGAAAACAGTGCTTCCAGTTTTGGTTTTCTTTTTTTTTTTCATTTACCCTTGGATCATCTGATGACTCTCAGTTTGGAATCTGGATACTAAATAGTAGTAGGCTGATATTTGGGTCAATTAATATACAATGGATGTCAGCATACAAGGAAAAATGAATAAAATAACTGGAAAAAAAAAGTCTTTGATAGCAGTTAATGAATATATCTGGACACTTTTAACATCTGAATAAATAGAAGTAAGATGAAAAGACACTAAATGTAAACCAGAAGGAAAAGAACAATGAAGGCAGTAACGTTTCATCTGTTATAATCAAGTCAAATAAAAGAAATTAGTCAGCATGGGCCAGTAATCATGGAAGTGTTGTCATAACAAAAGAGCAGTAGAGATGATGCTGTCAGAAGAAAAATGAAAGTAAAACCAACTATAACAAATATTTATGGAGAATTAACCAAATGTTATGGGTTGATATTGAGAAATAAAGTGCAACAGTTTTATTAGTCTAAGATTCACTAAATCAAGGAAAGTCAAGTGCTATATATTTGCATAAGTGCTAGGGAGTATTAATTTAAAGAAGTGTAAAGGTATGCAGATGTTAAGATAATTACCAAAGAGAACAACCCCTCAAAAATTTGCTCAGGAAGCTCTTTGTTAATGTAGAGTTTTTACGGATTAAGATTATGTAATATAGTTACTGTTCATTCAACCTCATTTTAGAAGCTATTAAGGAACTGATCTTTCCCTGATTAGTTTTAACTATATAGAAAATACAAAATAGAGAAAGCAAAATGTGATTTTAATTAACAGAAGGCCTAGTCACAAGAGAGGCCAGACTGAAGAATACAACAGGGCACTGAAACTTTTTTTTTCATGATATTTGCATTACAGATAATGAAACACACCCTGATTTGATGGCTGTTGTTTAACTACATTGATGCAAGTTCACATTTTCTTGCCATCAGGTATTTTCCTCAACAACATTGATGAATTTAGCATTACCTTATTTACAACAATAACCCAAGTTAATTTCCTCAGTCAATTACTCAATTAGTATCTTCATTTAATTCATTAGTCTATGTCACTTCATTAAAAGGAAAGCTATGACTTATTTCAGTGTTGTGCAAAATTTAATATGCTAAGAGTACCTACATTTCAGAAGAGTTAAATATCTTAAATTAACAGTAGATTTCATCTCTGCTGCTGTTACCAAAATTAATTATAATTACTAATCTGTACTGTGTGTGACTTGAAATTTTATTTACTAAATATGAGATGATTTCAAATATTTGCCATAAGAATATTTTCTTGTGACAACCATTTCTACCTCCATCATCTTCCTTTTCTTTTAGGTACTTATGTTATTCTGTGGTATAATTTAGCACCATAAAATGCTAACTAATCAGCTGATGTCTCTCTTCAAAAAACTAAAGCTTTCAAAACTGTTTGTTTGACTGCCAACCGACCATGTTGTGATTCCCTTGACATACCTATTCCTGTATAGAAATGCTATACATGTAGTTAACAGTTGCCCATATATTGAGAAATAGTCTTTTCAGTTATGGAAATAATATTGAATTCAGATGTCTAAACCAATAATGGAAGCAGTCTTCTAATTGCAAAGCACAACCCTCAAGTTCCTGGAACCAAGACATCTTCAGCTTACTTATGCTAAAGAGAAAAGCATATATTTTACAAGAGAAAGAAATATTTTAACATCCTGAAACGTTCTTACTGTGATTGTTCATTCAGAAACAGCAAGAGAAAAGAGAGATTTAAGGGGAAAAAACAGAAAGGAAAAAAAAAAGAAAATCTAAATGCAGGAGGGCCTGTAATTCATTCACTTGTCAACTGCTTACTCATACCGTTAACAGCATGATCTTGCTGCCTTTATCTAATAAACCCTCAATGCCTCTCTTGTATAACAGGAACTGAAGCCCTTCAGCTACAAGTGCTTGAGAGCTAAGTTCCCCTGCTGTGACTATTTTTCCCGTCTCCTAGTATATCTGAAGGTATCTAGCTTAGGGTCAAGTAGAATCTTAATTAATATTTTGACAATCTAGTTCTTTTCGTATGTGTATGAATGAAAAAGTGAACCAACAGTTTCTGTAGCCAGAATAATTCTACATCACCATTATAGTTTATTAAACTAAATAATAAAATCAAGTCACATAACTTTTTTCTAGAAAAATAAAACTTCCCCCAAAAGCAAACACACTGTCTGAATTTTGAGAATTTTACAAATACATAATACTATTCTTAAACAAACAAACAAAAAGCACTTCACTAACATTGTGATACCCCTTGTGGTAATAAGGGCTTTCTTATTCAAGGAATTATTTTAGCAGTCTTTATCAAAAAGGTAAAAGGAGGGGTTTGTATTTTGTAAATTAGTGTTTAAAAAACAAATATGTCCTACTTTTTGGATACTCTTTCTTAAACTGTGTTATAAATTAATGGGATTTAGTAACTAACCTAACCTAACTAAACTAACTAAAACCACAAAAAGCAACAAAAGCCACAAAAAGAAACAATGTTACTATATGATTAGCATATTTTGCCAGAGTGCTCTGGAATGGTAGTTTCTCTGGAGTTGCACTCTGTGGTATTCTTCTGGAGGTATTCACTGATGGAAGCCACAGAAGGAAAAATCCTGTAGGTAAGTCCCTAAGAGCAAGGTCTTAGAAGGGGCAGCCCATTGAACAGTCAGGGTCAAAGCCTAAAATCCTGTTTGTCAAATAAATGGCAGAAAGCCAACTGGAGGAAGGAGAAAGATACCTTCTGATGTATCATACTATATGTACGTATTGAGGATTATGAACTTATGCCATTATTTGCATTTTAACTTCAACTGTCTTGCATTAAACGAAATTTAACACAACTGATAACAACCAGGAATCCCTTACCTATGGGATTCTTGAGCAGCTTGAAAAGTGCCTTAATCTTTCAGTGTTTCCACCCAGATATCTAAAGGATAACAAAAGGGGTCCCTATTGCAGCTATGCAGTGCATAGAAGGATAAAATAAGAGGTTAAATCACCCCCAGTGTAGATGGATGGAACTGAAGTCCCCCTCTGCAAAGTGCTCTTTCTAGAGCAGCTGTGGTGCTTCACAGAACAGAGGCAGATGACATTTGTAGGCAGCTTGAATACAAAGACAATATGAATACATGAAGGTGGACCCTTATACTAGATTTTGCTTTGCTTTTTGGTCTGATCAATACAGGTATATCACATAGCCAAAATGTAATGTGTCACAGGTATAATTCATGTAGAAGCATTGGAGCACATAATGTAACTCTATAACAAACCATTCATGGGTATACTGGAGTGAGTCTAGCAAAGTGCCATAAAGGTGATGAAGGCACCAGAGTGTCTCTCATATAAGAAAAGGCTGAGAGATCTGGGACTGTTTAACCGAGAGAAAAGAACGTTCAGGGGTATTCTCATAAATATGCATAAAGACGTGATGGGGGGAGCAAAAAAGATGTAGCCACACTCTGCTCAGTGGTATCTAGGGATAAGACAAGAGGCAATGGGCTCAAACTGACACAGAGGAAATCATGTTAAAACAAAATAAATAACTTTTTTACCATGAGGGTGACCAACGATTGAAACAGGTTGCCCAGAGGTGTTCTGGAGTCTCCACCTATGGAGTCATTCAAAACCCAACCGCATATGGCCCTGGGCAACCTGCTTTGGCTGACCCTGCTCGGGTTGGAGTAGATGAGCTAAAAAGGTCCCTTCCAAACTCAGTTGTTCTGTAATTCCATGTTTATGTGAAAAATACTAAAGAGAACCAAATATATGTTGAGTAAAACAAAACAAAATGTCAGATCAGCATCTTGTTCAGAATTAGAAAATAAAGCTATAAATCCAGAATAATTCCAGGGTCCCTATGGGGGAAGTTTTCCACTTTCATAACCAAAATAACTATACTTTACTTTTAATTTAAATTTTCCATGAATTTCACATTCTTTCTGTGTCCTCATTTTTAACTCTGTAAGGACAAGGAAATAGAACAAACTTAAAAGTATTTTAATTCACTAAATAAAAATGCTGGTCTAAATATCTTCTAATTTTTCAGTATTTGTAGTAAAACAGAATACTTTTAATGACAATTTTTTGCAATACTTATTCACAGGTACATTGATATAAACAAATTAACTTATATGACTATTCATTAGCTCGCCAGCTCTTATAAATTATCAAAATGTAAGGAAATGTCAACCTGGCTAGCTTTTCTCATATGCCACATATGCCATAACAACTCCCTTCCTGCGTTCAAAAAAACCTATTTTGATCTCTATTATGAACATCCTTTTCTTCCTTCCCTTATTGCTGCTGGAAGCTGCTCAATACTGTTCCTACTTAAAGTTTTCATCTCTCTTGTCCTTACACACTCTATCTTTTATTTCTGGTCGTCTTGATTAAGTGTCTTTGGTGACACACAATATTTGCCAGCCTGGTGCATAGTACCTCTGAACACACATTGAAAGTAGAATTAAATGAGAACTGAATTGTTAAAATAGTTTGAAATATTTCATAATGCATTACTTTATTTTGATCTTGTATGTATTAAATATACAGTAAGTCTGTCTTTGCTGAAATTAGACCAGTAATGTAATGAGGATAAGATTCTGAAGCATAGCAATTAATGAAATACAAATTTGCAAGAAAAGAAAGATCAGTTTAAGGTTTTGTAGTCAGTTTGCAGTCCACCCACCCACCCACACTAATGTAGTGGTAGGGGAGACAGACAAAAGAGAGGGAGTTACAAGCCTGTCATTTCTAGCAACAACCTTACTGGGTGGAAAGCAGAGGACTTTTTAATGACTGCTTATGTGACTGGAATTGAAAACTTCACAGGAAAAGAATGTGTTCCTTTACATAATTTTATGGAACACCTAAATATTCTGTCTATGCAACATCAAATTTTATTTGCCACCAAAAACTCATTCCAATCTCCTTTCTTTTCCTGTGATCAAATAATAATGTCACTACATATGCAAAAATTAATCTTCAGAACAGTTACCTACATAAACATTACCTCTTCTTCACCTTCAAGTATGTGAAATGGTGGAGATCAAAAGATCATTTTTATAAAGAAGGTTTACTGAAAACCCGTACTAAAGAGAAGCAAAACGAAACAGTCCCTGGCTTCTCATTTCCCACACAAACTCACAGGCTGCCATACAGGTTAGTCTGCAAAAGCATTACTCTTTTTTCTTTTTGTTGTGTTTTTGTTGTTGTTGTTGTTGTATCCTGGGTACTATGGCAAAGCCTAAAGGCAATTGTTCTCATTGAGAAAAATATTTTGGAAGCGGGAAGTTTTCTGCAGATGTTTGAAATAGGAAAGAAGTAAACAGACAAAACAATGGGAACAATGTTTAATGTGAGATGGCTATGGATATCACCGTAAGCTCATATTGTTGACAGCTGTGCACTAACCTAGCCCATCCTGAAAGTTTCCAGCCAGGGAGTCAATAATGACCCTAAAGTCTCAGCTCAGGAACAGCCTTCAGTGTGCTTGCTCTCACCTCAAAGCTTAGGTGGGGAGAGTGAACTGCTCTTTGCACATGATTGCATTGGTATATTCTGATGTGGTTTGACTAACCATAAACATCTACTAACTGACTACAAACATCAAGTGCAATTCGAAATTAATTGTAGAATACATAAACCCTGAAAATGGATTATCTGCAAACTATCAAAATATAATCCATGGATGCAGAAGTATAAAACACGGCAATTTGAGCTCTGTTTTCTATTGTTGGAAAACATAGAAAACTTCCCGATCCAAACCAAAAGGCTAACAGATGAAAACTGAGAAATATCAGGGAGATACTTTTGAATGCGTAATGTCCAGATTCTTTGGCATGGTTCAGCTCCTGTTCTATATTGCCCAAATACATACTCTATCTTCTTAGATTGTCATTCCTTGTTACACAGCCCACAGCTTCATTTTTCCTTTTTCTACAGGGCTCTGCTTAATCTGTTTCATCCAAAACAGTTCAGCATAGGTCCCCAATGGTGGGTAATATTTGTATTAACAATTCACTTTCTTCTCCACTTCTGTCTCTTGAGTAAATGCCTAAGAATTTGTCATGGTAATCTTGTAAAAAAAAAGGAGAGGAGAGCTAGAATACATAATAGTACATCAAAATTCAAAACCCTTAAAAAAATGTTGACATGGATTCAATTGTTACATGGTTGTACTGTTTATAAGCATGTTTGCCAATGCCCATGTGTATCATGCACTCCCTAAAGAATGGAGAAAATACTGGAAAAAGCACCATCTGAACACACTTTGTGAGAAATGGGACAAAGCAGATGTTACTTGTCTGACATTCATGTCTATATAATATGATCAGAGACAGCCCTATGTACAGCTTAATCCTGAATAATACAGAAAGTGGCAGGAGTCTTGTTTTGAGTGCTAGCTCAGCATGTCCTAAGGGCACTGGATTCTGTATAGAGAATTTCACATATGCAGGACACTTCTGAATGAAAGTAAGCAGTCACATACACATTGGCTGTACAATTTTTTGTATGAATCCTTTTCCTTCCTTACTTCTTTTAGAGATATGAAACAGTTAACAGTGCTGATACTTAAAGCACTGTTATCTTCTGTGGTGGTCCAATACCTTTTGAAGGAGGTTCAGCAAAATCTATCCATTGCACCACGCTGAATTTTCAAGATTACTTTAACACTACTGAGGCCTACAGAAAAAAAAAAAAAGGCTTTTTGAAGAAAAAACAGATTCTGGGATGCAAAATACATGATAAATATGACATCCATAGGGCACAGCATGATGAAACAGTCCAGCCTAGCCTATTAAAGTGCATAATAGTATTGCACTGTTAAAAATTAGACTGCCCTGATTTTCAAAAACAAATGAGGTTCATATATATCCCCATTTCCTTTCTTCATGAAATAATTACACAATGAATTTGAAGTTGTTTAAATATGCTCCATGTGTACTTTTTTTCCTTTGTCATGTTTGGATTTCATTTAAGTGTGTGGTTTGCTTATGGAATAATGGCCATTTTATATAAATTATTGACAGTTACACTTTATCTGAATTCTACTGCAATATTGTGCATGGGTATGGGTCTGGGGGGTGATTAAGGGATTAGTGTTCTGTATATGTAAATTCCTTAAATGACTATTAGGAAAGAAATAAAATCCTTAAACCAATTTTCTCATATAATCATAGAATCATAGAATAGTTTGGGTGAGAAGGGACCTTTAAAGGTCATCAAGTCCAACCCCCCTGCGACATCTACAACTACATCAGGTTGCTCAGAGCCCCATCTAACCTGATCTTGAACGTTTCCAGGAATGGGGCATCTACCACCATTCTGGGCAACCTGTGCCAGTGTTTCACTACCCTCATTGCAAAAAATTTCTTCCTTACATCTACTCTAAATCTACCCTCTTTTACTTTAAAAACATTACCCCTTGTCCTATCACAACAGGCCCTACTAAAAAATCTGACCCCATCTTTCTTGTAAGCCCCCTTTAAGTATTGAAAGGCTGCAATAAGGTCTCCCTGGAGCCTTCTCTTCTCCAGGCTGAACAACCTCAACTCTCTCAGCCTTTCTTAAGAGGAGAGGTGTTCCAGCCCTTCAGCCTTTTTCATGGCCTTCCTCTGGACTCGCTCCAACAGGTCCATGTGTTTCCTGTGCTGAGGACTCCAGAGCTGCATGCAGGACTCCAGGTGGGGTCTCACCAGAGCAGAGTAGAGGGTCAGAATCACTTCCCTCGACCTGCTGACCACGTTTCTTTTGATGCAGCCCAGGATATAGTTGGCCTTCTGGGCTGCGAGAGCACATTGCCGGCTCATGTCCAGCTTTTCATCCACTAGTACCCTGAATAATATTAGGATCTGTTGTCTTGGACGTAAATCTTTATGCTGACTTTCATAGCAGATTTATGGATCTCACTGGCTTTATTGCTTTTCTCTTTTTAGAATACAAACATTTAAATATACAGTCATGCACACACACACACACACAAAACATTTATCTTTGCTATTGTGGTGCTGCATATTTCTCTATTCCTCTCTCTCTAGAACTGAATTAATTGCATTTCATTAGAACTTAAGGAAGTTAAATATTATGATCCAGAAGTCTGGCACAGACCAGATCAGACAAAACAAGTCAGTTTTAGAACTGCATTGAAAAAGAGGATAACTATGATGTGATGGGGGGAAACAGGAAGGAGGTATGGGAATTTCCAGAAGAGCAAGCATTAAAAAAAAAAAAAAAGGAAAGAAATAAAAAGAAGAATAAGAGATATAAATGATGTGAGCAAACACGAAATGTGAATACACTTTTTTTATTTCCCAAAGTACTTAGGCTAAACATGCAAACATATTACCAGAAATGTTGTACAAAGTTTAATCTTTTCATAGAAAAGATTACCAAACCTTAAGGGTCCATTAGACACAACAGCAAAAATAATGACAAGCTACTTAACACTAAAAAGATTAAATAAACATCATAGCTTAAACTAACCAGTTGCGAGTTAACAATAACCTTAGAGAGTAAAATATTTTTTTTATAATTCAGTTGGCATGTTTCTGCCTTTTGAAATTCTAGTTACTGGAGAAAAATCCATAATACAATTGTAAGTCATTTACATAAGGATTCCCAGGGGCTAGCTGGTCTTACAACAAAGTTCAATAAACTTTTAAAACAGAGTTAATTTCTCTTCTGACATGCAAAATATCACAAAATTTTATTATAATGAGAAAATCTGGATGTCAATTACACCTGTGTATATGCAGAGTAATTCCATCAAAATCAGTACTCTTTAGCAGAATTTACTTGAGAGAGTATTCCAAGGACTAATATGTCCTTAGTAGATTCTTGGACAAACAACTCAACATTAAGTATAACAGATGTAACTTTCAGGGCATTCTAAATGTAAATGCAAGAGACTGTGGTAATTTATGTGGTTCAAATTGTCAAATTTATGTTTATATATACATATATATGCATACACATACATACAGGTAGTTTTGTGTGTGTGTGTATATATCTATATACAGTTCATAAAAGAATTACTAGTTCAACATGCATCCACGATCTAGCTGTACTAACCTCTTTTTGTAGTCAGTGTTAGACAATGAAATCTTAGGATGAGAATAATGTTGATGTTTTCATTGCTGCTCAGTAGTGCTTACACTAGTCAAGGACTTTTCAGCTTCCCATGCTGTGCCAGGTGCACAAGAAGCTGGAAGAGGGCACAGCCAGGACAGCTGACCCAGACTGGCCCAAGGGCTATTCCATACCATATGATGTCATGCTCAGTATATAAACTGGGGGAGTTGGCCAGGGGGCAGCGATCGCTGCTCAGGGACGTGCTGGGCGTCAGTTGGCGAGCGGTGAGCAATTGTATCGTTATCACTTGCTTTGTATATTATTATTGTATTCTTATATTATTCTTATATTATTGTTATTACTACTACTATTAGTACTATTCTATTTTATTTTACTTCAATTATTAAACTGTTCTTATCTCAACCCACGAGTTTTCTCACTTTCACCCTTCCGATTCTCTCCCCCATCCCACTGGGTGGGGAGAATGAGCAAGCGGCTGTGTGGTGCTTAGTTGCTGGCTGGGGTTAAACCACGACATTTTTTTTTTGGTGCCCAACATGGGGCACGAAGTGTTTGAGATAATAACAGATTAACCTGAGTGTATTAAGGAATATGTATCTGTTAACAGGTGCCGGTCATAAAATTGTTTCATCGGTTCTCGGTATTAGTCTACCTGATCTGCACCATACTCTTGTTTTTGCAGTACATGTTAAAGATTGGCATTGGGTTTTGCATTTTGCTGTGCTCTGCAGTGATTAGTGATGTTTTGCCTGGGAGATTTGTTATTGAAACACTGGCCTTGAGCTTTATCTGGTATTTGGGTTCTGTAGTGAAGCCATTACTGTATTTGGGTGCCACTTCATGGAGAGACTTAGCAATTATACCTCTGAGAGGTTTTCTATGGAGGAAATAAAGAATGGAACTTCCATTGCTTTCTTTTATGATGTTTCCTCCTTCATTACAACAACTTTTCAGAATCTTGAACATCTTTGGGTAGTTAAGTTAATATATCTATTGGTAGTTCTTAGGGACATTGTTTCAGTTTTGTCTAAGGTCAATAAGCAGTTTAAGAATATCACCCAGAGATCTGCTCCAAGGCTGGATAGTTATGAGTGGCAGGGTATGTGGGATAGTAGGGCAAGTACCTAGGACAGTGGGCACCTCCAGTGTTTTGGAACTTCACCCCTGAACAAGTGCAGAATCCTGAAAAACTAGTAAAGTATTTGGAAAAAGTATGCTGTCACCCTGGCAATTCTAGGGAGACACAAATCACTGCAATGTGCTGGGGCCTGGCCCATGCCTACCGAGCCCTATTCAACACTATTCAGTACCCTCAAGGGGAAGAGAAGGTCTCTGGATCTGATGACAAAACAACAGGCGCTGTGGCTACACCAGCCCCAGTGACAGCCACTGCGGCTCTGCCAGCCCCAGCAACAGGTGCTGTGGCTGCGCCAGCCCCTGTGACAGGCACTGTGGCTACACCGGAGAACCAACCCATGCTAGTATCAGTTGCCTCTATACAGAAGAAAAAATACACAAGAAAATCAGCTCATTTAGTAAGGGCTGATGATGAGTCAGGGCCATCATGAGAACAGGAGCAGGAAGAGGCAGAACCCATAAATGAGACGGTAACCACCCAATCCCTGTCCCTGAGTGAGCTGCGAGATATGCGAAAAGATTTTAGTTGTCGTCCAAGCGAGCACATTGTCACCTGGCTTCTCTGATGCTGGGATAATGGGGCCAGTAGCCTCGAATTAGAGGATAGGGAAGCTAAGCAGCTGGGATCCCTTTCTAGGGAAGGGGGCATTGACAAAGCAATTGGAAAAGGTGCAAAAGCCCTCAGCCTCTGGAGGCGACTCCTGTCAGGCATGAAGGAAAGGTATTCCTTCAAGGAAGATGTTATATGTCATCCAGGCAAGAGGACCACCATGGAGAGAGGTGTCCAATACCTGAAGGAATTAGCTGTGCTGGAGCTGATTTATAGTGATCTGGACAACAAGCAGTTATCCAAAGATTCAGATGAATTCCAGTGCGCGCGACCCATGTGGAGGAAGATTGTACAGAGCACACCATCATCACACGCAAACTCATTGGCAATAATGACCTGGAAAGATGAAGAGGGACCAACAGTGGATGAAATGGCCGGCCAACTCTGACAATATGAAGAAAGTCTCTTTTCCTCCTTATGGGCCTGCATCTCGGCTGTAGAGAAACTGTCCCAGAAGGTCCAGCAACTCGAAGAGAATATGTCCTACTCCCCACCTGTACGGACCAGTATCTCAGCCATTAAGAGTAAGTGTCCCTCTGCTCAAGAGAGAGGATATACTGGATACACACCATGGACCGCCCTGTGGTTTTATCTGTGTGACCACGTGAGGATGTGGGATGGAAAATTTACCTCAGCCCTAGAGGCACGGGTATGTGAGTTGCAAGGAAAAGCAATTACAAAAGGTGGCTCTTCCAGGAAAATTGCTGCTCCAGTTTCCAGTGGGCAGTTCCCCAGACAGAGTAGAAGGGTGATCTTACTCCTGATTTTAATGAAGGAACTCTTGACTCCTATTTACAAGAAGTGTGTAACAAATACTATGACCAGGACTAGAGGGGCCCTACCTCCAGCCAGGTGGAGGAAAGGGACAACCGGGTTTACTGGACTGTGTGGATTCGACAGCCTGGCATATCAGATCCACAGGAGCATAAGGCTGTAGTGGACACCAGTGCACCATGTACCCTAATGCCATCAAGCTATAAAGGGGCAGAACCCATCTGTATTTCTGGAGTGACAGGGGGATCCCAACAACTAACTGTATTGGAGGCTGAAGTGAGCCTAACCAGTAATGAGTGGCAAAAGCACCCCATTGTGACTGGCCCAGAGGCTGCGTGCATCCTTGGCATAGACTACCTCAGGAGAGGGTATTTCAAGGACCCAAAAGGGTACCGATGGGCTTTTGGTATAGCTGCCTTGGAGGTGGAGGAAATTAAAAGGCTGTCTACTCTGCCCGGTCTCTCAAAGGACCTTTCTATTGTGGGGTTGCTGGGGATCAAGGAACATCAGGTACCAATCGCTACCACAACGGTGCACTGGCGGCAATATCACACCAGCCAAGACTCCCTGATTCCCATCCATACGCTGATTCATCAACTGGAGAGCCAAGGAGTGAACAGCAAGGCTCGCTCACCCTTCAACAGTCCCATATGACCAGTGTGAAAGGCTAATGGAGAGTGGAGACTAACAGTAGGCTATCAGGGCATGAACAAAGTCATGCCACTGCTGAGCACTGCTGTGCTGGACATGCTAGCGCTTCAATACAAATTGGAGTCAAAGGTAGCCAAGTGGTATGCCACAACTGATATCGCTAATGCATTTTTCTCAATCCCTTTGGCAGCAGAGTGCAAGCCACAGTTTGCTTCCACTTGGAGGGGCATCCAGTACACCTGAAATTGACTGTCCCGGGGGTGGAAACACAGCCCTACCATTTGCCATGGACTGATCCAGACTGCACTGGAACAGGGTGGGGCTCTGGAACACCTGCAACACATTGATGACATCATTGTATGGGGCAATACAGCAGAAGAGGTTTTTGAGAAAGGGAAGAAAATAGTCCAAATCCTTCTGTAGGCTGGCTTTGCCATAAAAAAAGTAAGGTCAAGGGACCTGCACAGGAGATCCAGTTTTTAGGAGTAAAATGGTAAGATGGACATCGTCAGATCCCAATGGATGTAATTAACAAAATAACAACCATGTTTCCACCAACCAGCAGAAAGGAAACACAAGCTTTCTTTTGTGTTGTGGGTTTTTGGAGAATGCATAATCCAAATTACAGTCTGATTGTAAGCCCTCTCTATCAAGTGACCCGGAAGAAGGACGATTTCAAACGGGGCCCTGAGCAATGACAAGCCTTTGAACAAATTAAAGAGGAGATGATAGTTCATGCAGTAGCCCTTGGGCCAGTCAGGGCAGGGCAAGATGTAAAAAATGTGCTTTACACCGCAGCTGGGGAGAATGTCCCTACCTGGAGCCTCTGGCAGAAAGCACCAGGGGATACTCGAGGTCGGCCCCTAGGGTTTTGGAGTCAGGTATACAGAGGATCTGAGGCTGGCTATACTCCAACTGAAAAAGAGATATTGGCAGCATATGAAGGGGTTCGAGCTGCTTCGGAAGTGGTTGGTACCGAAGCACAGCTCCTCCTGGCACCCTGACTGCTGGTGCTGGGCTGGATGTTCAAAGGGAGGATCCCGTGTATACATCATACAACTAATGCTATATGGAGTAAGTGGGTCACATTAATCACACAACGGGCTCGAATAGGAAACCCCAGTTGCCCAGGAATCCTGGAAGTGATCATGGACTGGCCAGAAGGCAAAGATTTCAGAATATTGCCAGAGGAGGAGGTGACACATGCTGAGGAGGCCCCGCCGTATAATAAACTACCAGAAAATAAGAAGCAATATGCCCTGTTCCCTGATGGGTCCTATCATCCTGTGGCGAAGCATCAGAGGTAGAAAGCTGCTGTATGGAATCCTGTATGACAAGTTGCAGAAGCTGCTGAAGGAGAAGGTGAATCGAGTCAGTTTGCAGAGGTGAAAGCCATCCAGCTGGCTTTTTAGATATTGCTGAACAAGAAAAGTGGCCAATACTCTATCCCTATACTGACTCATGGATGGTGGCAAATGCCCTGTGGGGTGGTTACAGCAATGGAAGCAGAGCAACTGGCAGCGCAGAGAAAAACCCATCTGGGTTGCCACATTGTGGCAAGATATTGCTGCCTTGGTAGAGAAGCTGGTTGTAAAAGTACATCATGTAGATGCTCACATGCCCAAGAGTCAGGCCACTGAAGAACATCAAAACAATCATCAGGTGGATCACGTTGCTAAGATTGAAGTGGCTCAGGTGGATCTGAACTGGCAACATAAGGATGAATTATTTATAGCTCAATGGGCCCATGACATCTCAGGCCATCAAGGAAGGGATGCAACATATTGATGGGCTTGTGATTGAGGGGTGGACTTGACCATGGACACTATTGCACAGGTTATCCATGAATGTGAAATGTGCTGCAATCAAGCAAGACAAGTGGTTCAAGCCTCTGTGGTATGGAGGATGATGGCTAAAATATAAATATGGGGAGGCCTGGCAGATGGATTATATCACACTCCCACAATCACTTTGGATTTTGCTCATTTTATTCATATTTGGGGTTTTTTTGCAAGCAAACAGTCCCATCCCAAACAGATCTGCCTTTATGTTGCTTGGCAGTTAAGATCAGTTTCAGGGTTATACTGATAGAGTCAAAACCTTAGGTTTAGAAATCTTCCCTTCCGACTAGGGGTTCATTCCATTCAGAGGCATTGTCTGTGAACATTTAAAGAGAGACAGAGAACTCTGTCTCTGAACAGACATTTTGTATTTCCCCTTGGTGATAGCTATGTTTGAAATCACTTATTGATGCATTTTAAAAGAGCAACATAGTCATTAGTAAGCGATAACTTCCAGAAAGTTTGATGAGGTAGACCTCAAATACACTGTATAGCAAGTTATATCAATCAGAAGGGGTAAATATTCCAGATTCCTACGAGTTAACTTTCTTACACGGTATTTCACAAAAAGTGTTGTACTGTGCTTTAGGTATCTCGGTTCTTTAGCCTTAGTAATGTTAAGGGCCTACTATCTGCAGCTCTATAACCTTTCCTTGAAGCCATTGGGGCAGTTTTCTTTGTTATTCTCATATGGTTGTTCTCATAATCTCACACCTGCAACCCCTGATAGTGTTGGTATGGCAGTTTGTCGTGGGAAACATCTACCACTGGTGTGAGACCTCTGTCTCCTCCTCCTCCCCCTCTTTACCTCTTATTTTGTAGATTTTATTTTATTTTAAAGGAAACCAAATGCAATATACAACAAAGAAGGTAATATTTAAATATTTGTTAAATATTATCCAATATGGTATACACATAGACGCTTAAAGACCAATGAATGTGCAACACTTGCATCTGATTGGTGTACTCCAGTCAGAACTAATAGAATCACACCTAAGACCAGCCACCAGAATTTGTACAGGCTTCAGTGAAAATTGTGCAATATTAAGGGAAAAGCGTGGCAAAAAAAAGGAGCAACCTCTTCATTTTCTTCCTCACCTCTGCTGCGCTGGAGGGAGCCTTGAGAGAAGGATGTTCATCTACAACACATCTCTGCTCTTCCTGGCTGGTCACTGGAAAGAGTTTTCCCTTTCCTTCTTTCCCTTTCCCTTTTTCCCTTTCCCTTTTTCCCTTTCCCTTTCCCTTTCCTTTTTTTCTTCCTCCCTCTCTCCCCCCATCTCCTTCTCCCTCCTTCTTTTTTTGTTTTTCATTTTCTCCCAAGAGTAACTTTAATCATTTAATCACTAGAATCATATGTATGCCACCAGCTATGCACTCCACTAATAACTCTTTGTGCATGTGAAACTGTCTCAAGATCCTCTGTGCAGCAACATGTATTACCTACAAGAAGATATTAATTTTCAAACCTCGTCATCCTGTATATATAAAGAAATAGTGTTTTTACATTCTAAAATTCACCAAAAGAAGCTTAAGGGCCTTTAAGGATCTTAGCAGTATAAATATCATCTTGGTATAAGATACTAACTTGTTATGATGCTAAATGACATCTAAACATGGGGAATGATATGAATATACCTTTTCTCATAATGAGATGGAAAAACTTGTTTTTCAGCATCCTTCCAAAGAGGGAGTAGTCATATTAATTTTTCACACATGATAATTCCATTAATAGCAGCAATAATTACAACATCAGCCCTCAGTATTCACTGAGAGAGAAGAGAAGAAACAGTCATGGTATTGCAGCTGCCTGTCTCTATCAGCCCTGAGGAGGCCGTGTATAAAGGAAAATTAAACTTACCAGCTCATTTGTTCTTAATTTAATAACTTAGGTCATTGTAATTCTTCTGATTATATTCTTTCTTTGAAACTCCTTCATTTAGTACCATCAAACTTCACTTTCTCACAATGATTTGTTGTCAAATTCATTCATGCTTATTTTCTCCCCTTATATCATCCAGACATTCAGAAGACTTACTGTGCTTCTTAAACACTTAATATTTATTTACATAATAGTTCCTCTAACATTTACAACTGTCTCTGCTTCATATTTCCTCCCTGTTATTTGCCCTCTCTTTTTGTCAACATGATTGTTATTATTGATATTATCTTATCTAGAGGAGAAAATTAATTCTAAAATTTCTCAGCTCTATTGTTTTTACACAATAATTCAAGAGACAGAGTATTTCTGAGATGTCAAATGAAGTTATTTGAAAGTAGCAAGTTTTAACCTGAATCAATCTATCCATGCATTCATCTTGCTTTTCATTGCTTGGTTGGCTGAAGTTTATTATTTTTCCCAAGGTCACACCCCTTTCTGTTCAAAGAAAAAAACTTACAGTTTGAACAATACGGGCTTTGTGTGTCTGTTTGGTAGGACAGAGATTTTCAAACATTTTGTTATTGCCTTTACTTAATCGTCTCAATGTCAAGCCTTTTCCTGCTAGACAAAGCAAAATTATTTTTATACAGTATTTTTCTATTTAAGATCAAATTGCAGATATTCTATTGCCTGTGAAAGCATCCAGCATTTTCATGCATATCGCCTATGAATGTTTTAGAAAAATTCCCATACTTTAAATTTCAATGGAGCTAAACACAGTAATTTCCTCTCTTTTCTTAAAAGCTCTGCCTTTCACCTTGACACAGAATTTGATAAAAATTACAATAAGGACAGTCAGGCTCCATTGTTTTCACATTCCACATAGGTATTTTTGGTTCTACATCTGGATTAATGAATCTTAGTTTAAATGTTTGCAGTGTTGACATCTGTATCTGAGCTACTTATCTCAGGCTTCCTTTATAAATAATAATGAGAAGATAAGCAGCTTTAGTACACAACTGATCTGATCAACTTAAGGAATTTACTCTATGATGACATAAATTGTACCCCAAATGGGTGTCTCTCTTTCTGACTAGAAAGAAGCTTAGCCTTCCTGGACTTGGATGTAAAGGTATAAGATTTGCTTAATTTTCCCACATAGATTAAATCTGAGATGTCATAAAGCATCTAAGAGGTCCAGGTGGGGGTGATATATAGGATGCAGGACTTAAAAGACATATAAGACCTGCCAAAGTGGCAGCTAGAATTCAGGTGGGATATCTTACAGTATCACAATGATACTAGACTCTTAGGAGTGGGCAATTGAACTAAGCATATACATTTAGTCAGACAAATCCAGTCCCTAATGTGGAAGGTTGTGCAGAATTAAGTACTGGGTGCTGCCTGAGGTGCTCTAGCATTTCCTCTGTGTCCTCCAGAAGCTGTCGCAGGAGGGATCAGGTTTCTTACAGGTTTGGTCTCATACCTGCAAACGTCATGCAGATGTCTGCAATGCCATATGGCTCCTCAAATAGCATTAGACATTTATGAATGGGCGAGTGAGTTATGTTCTGGCAAGTACAGTCACTGAAGCTTAAGGAGCAATCCAGCTGTTTAAATTACGTATTTATTTTAGGATGCACTAAACAGCTGTTTAAACCTCAGTGACTGCATTGACAAGATCTTACTTGGCTTTAAAGGGAGCCTAGACATCTAGTTTTGTTACTGACACCTACATTTCAAGTCTGAATCTGGAGCTGAATCCTACTTTTACACTTTTCAACCACAGAGACACATACAAGAATTGTCACAACTTTTCTTTATTTCTTAATGTTTATACAATCCTTCATAACTAGCCATTAATTTGTTCTCACTTCAAAACAAAAATTTGTCTACCCTATCTCCTTGTTTTCAATTTAATTTAAGATTCTTCTGTGTTTTATTTTGTGTTTTTGCCATATTCTTCTCACCCCATTCTGTTATGGTAGCATGTCTCTCTGCTTATTTTTCAATGACTATAAAACCCAGACCTATGGGACAAAATGCAGTGAATTAATATCAACATAGGTGTAGCAACAAAAAAAAAAATCTTTTTGTTCATAATATTATACCTTCTTGACAATGCTTCTATTCAAGATTAATTTTCCAGAGCCCCAAGAGAGAATTTTTTTTTCCCCACTAAAACTACAATAGACATGATCAAATAACTGGCAGCTTTATGTATCTCTCTGTGGAGATATGAGTAGGATGGACCACAGTTTTTTGAAGAGAGCACGTAACTCTTGTGTGCATTATTTCCTAATGCAGTGGAAAAAAATTTATGGTTTTGACTTTATTCCCCTGTGAGGGAATTTTTAAGGTGTTATAGAAATAGCTGAGACATCACCAGATATCCGTTTTTCCTGTTTTAAAAAAAAACTTTTTTACCAATACAGGAGCTTCTTATTAGCATTTTCTTACTTAAAGTCTCATATATTCTTATTGTTTTTTTCTCTCTTCTTTGTTGTTGACCTTCTTGCACCTATACTGAGGGCAGAAGGATTATCATTTGAAATAATTTGAAGTGACCATAGGCTTTTAGACAGGCAACTTTGGAATATAAGTTGGGAAGATAATGTTGCCATATCAAGGTAGGCTATATTGTTCAGTCTACTGTGACACATTGAATAAATTGTTTTGCAATGAAGCTACAAATTGTGCTATAAAATTATATCAGAATTTTCCCCCTTTTATTCTCCTTTTAGTTAAAGCAAAAAGAGAACTTTTATATAAATATATATATGCACACATTTTTTAATATATAAAATACATGGGTTTTTAAAACTAGGTTTTGATCTTTCCATTTTTATCAGGGATGAAATCCATTATATTCTGATATTCATTATATAAATCTGTTTTGCTATGTGGTATTATACTTAAAATAAGTATAAAAATGATGTTCATAGACAAAAACATCAAACCAGCACTAAGATTTTTTTAGACAAATATTATAAGTGTCTCAGTTTTTATGTGTCCAAACTAAAATGTTGTCAGTTTTGTGAAAGCACTGGTCATCCAATAGTATAAAACCTCTTGGAGTGGAAATAAAATATGTTTGGGTGGAGCGATATTGGTCTTTTAAAATTGGATATCTTAGATTTAGTCTCCATCTTTTGGCTTTCTGATAGATTGGGAAAGAGAAATGTCTGTCTTTGACAAAGATTTTAAGCGCAGGAGCTGGCTGGACAGATCAACATCTCCAGATGCATGTTCACCTCTTGAATGACCTCAGGACTAGGTGATGTCCAAGTTTCTAAACTCAGTTGTATTAACAGTCAACTTCAAAGAGGTTGAAATTGAAGCTAAGTTATCAACAAGCTGATATTCATATCACCATGCTCTATTTTTCCATAATACAATAACTCTCATTAAATTTAATTCTAATTTAGATTATTTTGTTTTAGAGTTTCTGATGAATTGATGGTGGAATGCTACAAGTAAGATACAGTTTTCCTTGTAACTCAAAACATTTTTGTAATGTGAGAGTATGAAGAAAGTCATTACCATGTTTTATGTATTTATTTTAATAAAGATAGATATGAAAATAGAATGTTTATACAAGCAAATGCCAACAGGAAAATATTGAAAAATATAGTAAGAAATGCACTAAAAAATTAAAATATTTAGAAGAAGTTTTAAAAAAAGGCATTTTAATTAGTAATATAATGTGGCATTGCACAGCACTAAGTTTTAGGTAGTACTAATATGTAGTAAACCAATTTAAAAAGAAAAAGTAACACCTTTAACTGTGAATTGTATTGTAGTGTTTTACCTACTAGATCTTCTTTCTTTCATCATGAACTGATGATAAGCTTTTGAAAGTTATTTATATGAAACTCTTAAAAAAAATTCCTGGATGTTTTGCTTATATAAAAAATGCAGAAATTCTGAAGCCAGTCACTATTTTTCATGTATATGAAAAAAATAGCACACATCATTGTTAATTTTCCATCATGTCTTAAAAAAGTCATCACTTACTTAAGTGTTCTGAAACGGTACCTTTTTTAAAAATCTGTAGAAAATTTCTGTTTCTTTTGGATTTGGAAATATAACTCATAACCTGTTAAGAAATGTCAACAGAGTCTCTGTGCATTGAAGGCTTATATGATGTTTCTGAATAGCTCTGACTTAGTAAATGACTTTTTATGCATAACATCAGTTCTGAAATGGGTTATGATGGTAATTTAAAAATGTAACAAACATGATGAGATATCAGCATTTTTAAATTGGGAAAGGCTGGAAAACAAATTGCTGAAATTGCCATATGGCCATCCTGGCAAAATCCAATGAAATTTATGAGGTTTAGAATTTATAGAAAAACATATGCTAACTACTTTTTTTCAGTGTGTACACTTTTACTGTAGAAACCACTTGGAAAAAGGTAGGGATCTATTCCCTCTACATTTTCCATAATTTTCTGTAAAAGGAGGAACAACATTTCTTTAGGCATCCCACAGTTAATGGGGAGTGAGGAAGAATTCTGCATAATGATTCAATCCACCAAAGGTTTGATATGCTCTCCTTTGTCTACTAAAGGAAACTTTACTTGGTAACCTCTTGTAAGTATCAAATTATATGACTTGAATCAGGGCATCAGTGAACATATTTAATTTACAACTTTCTTTTTTGAGAAAACAAATTTTTAATAAATCATTTCAGATAGTTATCAAATTGGAAAAGTATCTATCAGACAGTTTTGTACCTGAAACTGTGTTTTAAATATTTCATGAATTTTAGGTAAGGGACAGTTTTCTGACTTTTCTTATTAAGCTTCTACTAGAAAATAACAAACCCACCCATATACCATATTCACTTATTCTCACCACAGTAATGAAATCTGAGAAGTTCACGTGGGCAGCCAATTTCAGCAACCCTCAGAGCGTTCATCATTGAGAAATAGCATATGACTGCACTTTTGTCTATAGAAGTACTACAAAAATTCACCTGAAATCTCTAACATTATTATTTACTCACTTAAATCTGACCCATCTAAAGGCCTTCTCCAAGGTATTGTGCCTTTGAAAGACCCCTGACTATTTCAGTTAAAGAAACTGATGATATCTGCAAAACAAATCACGTCTTGTCGTTGCTGGCTGCCCCTGACAGCTGGCCTTGTTATGATTTCTAACTTGGCTTTTATCTTCCAGTTGTGCTGTTTTCTTTGTTCAGCTAAACATTTAAAGCTGCTTAAAAGTAAGCTAAAACTTTTATAATTTAAGTATGTCTCCATCAGAACTGCTCTGGAAGGGAAATTGAATATTAATTGGCCATAGAAATCCACCTGCAATTTTCCCAAGTAAATTTAGACACTTTAACAAAGCTGTTTATAACATGGGGTCTAACCATCCTACACTCATTGTGCAGCCAGTGGCTCCTCCACAAGTCTGCCAGTCACCTAAGAGCTGAAACACTCCCTCTGAAGTGATCCACAAAGTACTGGTAACTAAATGACTCATTGATACACTACCTACACAGAAGTAAATTTAGGTAGGATACACCTGCAAGACAAGGCATCACTGGAATATAATTTGCAATGCAACTACTTCTAGAAATATTGACTGTGTCTACACCAATATGACTTCAAATGAATCAGCTTACATTCCAAAGTCCTGGGATGATCATCACACCTTTGTGTCCAAACTCGGTATCACAAGTCCATGAATTTGTTCAGGCAGTGTAAAATATTCTAGTATGTGCCATCCACATTATCCCCATAGAAAATTGTTGCTGCATTCCTAATTATCTTCTAAAAGTAAAGCGGATCAAATACATGTTATTTTAAACAAAAATCACAGCAAACAGAACTAAAAAAGAATCTGCAATGTAACTGCAGAGTAGCTATTCCACTGATACGAAACTGTATTATCTGAAATACTTTTATTCTGAATTGCTGTAAACTAGGCTGGCATGCTCCTAGTTAAATCTCAAACCCTGATTACTCATTGCAATTACCTCTGTAGCCTTAGGACTTTGGTCTTGACTGCTACTCCCATATTTCCAGAAAACTGGAGTTCAAACACTCAATTGAAATTTTTAGTGAATTAGTGACTAATGTGTGCTTTCAAAACATTTAGACTTACTTGTTTGGCTTTTGAGAATAGGCTAAACCACATATGTAGACATAGCTTTTGTTTCTTTATCTCCAAGAACTATAATGTTAAACTGAAACCTTGAGAGAAAATGAATGCTAAACAAAGGAAGAAAGGAACAAAGCCTCTTAGGCCTGAGAGTCGGGAGGCTGTGGTTATGTAAGAATACAGTAACTGCAAAAATCTACTGAATGACCTGCTAAACTTCGTTTACTCTTTATATGCAAGTTTCTCCTTCATAAAAATCATAATACTTACCTTCTTGCAGAGTTGTGAACATCATTCACTCCTAGTTAAAAACAATCAAAACCAAATACATAAAGAACTTCTTAGAGATCAAAGGCTATTAGGCCCTAAACTTTTGAGATCCTTAGGAAAAAGATTTATTTGAACTTTTTAGATCTTTTACTTTTGAAAATCAAGCTGTAAGTCTTATAATAATATGTCTTCTAATTATTATTGGTTGTAAGAAAGTGCTACAGTGACTGAAGTTAAAAATACTGATATACAAGAGAAAACATAACTAAATACAAAAGAACACTCAGACTTCTCTCAATCAAAGGTAATTCAATATTTTTGAGATAAGGTTTTGCAGGAAGTTTTGCTTAGATACTCCTCCCATAAATCCTTCAGATAGCTTTAAAGCTATTGAGTGAACAGAATTAAAACATCAGCATATATTATGTTGTTGTATCTGACACCTGCATACTAATGTGGCAACTCCTAATATATAACATAAAGTTACAATGAAATAAAATTAATCGTGGCATATTTCAAGTATAACATGCACAAGAGCATAGAACTGTAGCTGTATTAAAATGTTAGTCACCCATGCTGCCTACATCAACAGATAGCTCAGTGCAGGAGGAGTCAAAGTGGAGTGTAAAGCAGTCCAGTGCAGAGGAAATGACATTGGCAGCATGCACATTTCAGGGAGGCTGGCTTCAGATTTTGGGAGGATTAGTAAATAATGGAAATGTCAGAGAAGATGGATATAGACTCATGTATGGTCCTGGTAGCCTGTAGGCCTGGTCAACTTTACACCCATCTTGAGGAGCAAAATTGAAGTTTATTTTTTTCTAAAGAAGTATAAAATTACTGTTGTAATTCAGACTCAGTAGGGAGCTTATTCTGCCTGATGACAAAATATTGGTGTTCTGCTTACAGAGAAAGTAGGTATGAACGATTTAGCTCAGAACTTATTGTGTATTCTCAGTACAGCATTCATTCCAATTAAATGTAGTGTGACAGTGTGAAAATGTCAGTACCAGAGCCCTAGAACTGCTGGAGGTTTGGGTTTTTTTCAAACTCTGTAGTAACAGCAACTAAAGGTCGAATTACTGATCCAATATCAGATGCCTCAGCTGTCTCCCACATGGCCAACACGTTTAATTATAGGTGATGAGTAGCAAGAGACTGATTTCACCTACAGAAATGTTCTGTATAAATAAGTGTTAAAATAAAACATGCAGAGAAATAAAAATAATTGTGGGAACTGAGTCTTTCTAGAACAAAACTACTATTATTCATGAGGTTCCAGGTTTCTGATACAATCAGATGGTAGTTCTAGTAACATATCAAATATTTGACAATAACAGATAACTATCATGTATTTGGTTTTCTTTTTGCAAAGAAACGTTACTTTTAGACAAGATTCTATAGTTGGCCAATATATTTTTTTTTTTTTAACTTTTTTTTAATTATTATATTTCTTTCAAGAGGTTACAGTTTACCTTTTCTACCTTTCTTCACAGTGTACTGTTTCAGACAAATGACTTTTGGTCTAGTTTATAACTCTGCCAAGACAGAAGACACATTGAAGTCCCTTGAAGTAAGTTAATATACTAAAGATCTCTTTCAAAAAGTCTATAGAATGCTTAGATGTCATTATACTTCTTGGGGCATGAAATCTTTTTCTAAATTACCTTCTAATAAACTGATGACTTACATTAAAAAAAACAAACACCTCCCCCCAAAAAAAACCCACCCAAAAAACAATCCAACAAAAAACCCCTAATAGTATGTCCCAGCAATAAATTATGAAACATCAAAGGCATTGGCAGTATTACTGGTCTTGAAATTGCATGGAAACACAAATATTTTCGTGGAGATGGATTGTATTGACATTTTGAATTAAAAAAAAAAAACAACAACCTAAAACCTAACAGTCCCCATCAATCTGCCCAGAGGTCAAAAATCTTTCCCGACCCCAAATCTGACAGATTAACTTTGAGCATGTCAAGAAGTTTTAACAACCAGACAACTATTGTTCAAGACACACAAATCTGTCAGGCATGTGCTGTGAGTTTCTTACTCTCTGCTGTTATTTATCCATGTCTTTTGGTACACATGGTACAAGTAAATGCAATTAGTCATATAGTTCCCACAATAATTTTCTTCAGAGTTGTCTGTGGTGTGGATGAATCGTATCAAAGGTTTTCATTTGGGTTTTGGGGGTTTTGGTTTTGGGTTGGGTTTTGGGGTTTTTTGCTCAATATGGAGTTGCTCAGTTTTATTGTTATATTTCTTTCTTTTTTCACTTTGAATCTTCTTTAAATTATTATTTAAAAGTATAATTGAATTTCCTTGGAAAAAAAAAATAAAATTTCTAAATAACTAAAATATGAATCCCTTTGATATGGAGGTCCCAAAATATTTAATCTTCAATCCAGTCTGTGGAATATCTGTGAACAAGTAGAAGAACAGAGAATAAGTAGAAAAGAAAGTTATAATGGGATGTGGGAAATAACAGGATAATTGTATTCTTCACAGTAGCTCCTGCAGTGCTGATCTGCCATAGTTATTCCCCTTTAGCCCAGTAGTTCTCCAGTCTCTGATTACTCCAGCTTCTACATCAGATTATCTGGTTAATTTAAATAAATTATAAGTACCAAAACTTTTGGAGTGACCTAGTTATCTGAGATAAGGGATGTTTTTTGGGAGCATGATATACAGCTCCTCAGCTACCCAAGGACTGGCTTATTGCCTCGAGGAATATGAAGCCTGCACTTCTGTGGCATACGGAGCTTTTAGATTTGAAAGATCTCTCTCATGCCACCAAAATGAATGTTGCCATTTTGGCTTTGTAGATTTCATTTTTATCTTCTTCTTAACAGTGTTCCATAGATGTACATATGTCTACCTAGACATACCTGCATTTTACATATTAATGTAACAAAATGCCTACCATTTGGTTATAGGTTTCATCACATAATAAGAGAACTATATGCTTTTATTTGAATAATTTTCTGAACACTATGACCTTCCCTTCTCCTTTCTCTTACATTAAAACTAAATGGTCAAAAGATTAATAGGATAGAAAGAAAAACCTAATCTTGCTTTTGGTAAAGATAATGGATATTTTACTTTAATTTTGCTTTAAGTCTTTAATTTCATTTAGAATTCATACTGTAGCAATTCATAATGATCAATTGCTAAAAGACAGCTTCCTGAAGGTCCGTTAGAATTGCACAAATGAAAATGCCTACTTAAACAAAAATTAAGAATTAAATAAAATTACAAACATAAACAAATTTGTTCCTGATACACTGAAAAGCACTTAGACATTGCAGGTATTTAGCCATTTTGCAACAGAAAGTCAGTTGGACAAAAACTTCATGAAATATAAATGTAAAGTTTTGACCTTAAATATAGATTGTGGTTTTAGTCAATTTCACTGAAGAATCTTTCCCACATGGTGCAACAAGATTCAAATTTCCTTTTACCCTTTCTTGCAACTCTTTCCACTTTGCTTATTTCCTTATTCCATGAGCAGCCCATACAGTAGAGCTCCTCATATATAAATTTCACCAATCTTGTCTGTTGCTATTTTCCTGCTAGCTACATAGCTTAAGAGTTATTGGGCCATGTGGGATGGGTGTAACTATGAAGGACAATATCATTATAAGCAAGGAATATGTTAGACCTTCATAGACTCATCAGTTTCTCTCCCTGTTTTATTTAGTGAGCCAATTTATGAGATATAGCAAACAATCTCGGGTTTTTTTGTCATTTAATTCTGCAGAAAATAAAAAAGCCTAACATAATTTATTCTAACATCAAGTATTACATGTTTTTTTGTGGTACTCTCTTGTACCTTGTTTTTTGTGGTACTCTTTTGTATCTCTTGTTTCCTATGAAAAAGCTACAATAGTTTCTGGAAATAAATGCTTAAATTCACACTCCCTGGACAAGCAAAAATCTCACCTTATTGGCCATTTACTGAATAAAGCACTATGATTAAGCCTTTGTTATAATAAATCCATATTTCAACCTAAATAGAAAGCAGCATTTATTAGGGAATTGGTTTGGTTTAGGGAATTGCATTGGAATCTGATTTGATGGGAAAAATCTTTATGCACTTTCTTTGCAGGGTCTTCACTGTTAAGACTTGCCTTCAGGAATCCCAGGCCCTTGCAGTCAGAGGGAGAGTCTGGAGCAAGGAAGGCTTACCCTCAGTGGAGGAGGACCATGATAGAGACTAGTTAAACAAACTAGACGCACACTAGTACTAGGGATCTGATAGGATGCAGCCATCAGTGCTGAGGAAGCTGCCTGATGTCACGGTGATATCACTTTCAATAATCTTTGAAAGGTCATGAAAACTGGGGAAGCTCTCTAAGGACTGGAAGAAAGGAAATGTCACTCCTCTCTTCCAGAAGGTCAACAGGTAGGATCTGGGCAACTACAAGCTGGACATCTGACACGAAGGTGATGGAAAAAATCTTCCTGGAAGGCATTTCCAAACATGTAAAGGAAGGACTTACAAAGGGCAAATTATGACTGACAAACCCAACAGCCTTCTACAGGCTAGCAAGGTGGATGAGGGAAGAGTAGTGGATGTTACTTATCTTGAGTTTAGCCAGGTATTCAACATTGTCTCCCATAAAATCCTCATAGACAAACTGATGATATATGGGCTAGGTAAGTTGACAGTGTTGTGGATTGGAAACTGGCTAAACTGTTGGGCTCAAACTGTCATTCAGCTGCAGGCCACTCACTAGTGGTGTACCTTGGGGGAGTCAATACTGGGACCACCAATGACTTGAATAATAGGACAGAGTGCACCCCCAGCAAGTTGGCAAATGATACAAAACTGTGAGGAATGGTTGATACATTAGATGATTGTGCCATTAAGAAAGACCTCAAAAGGCTCAAGAAACAGACTGAAAGGAATCTTATGAAGTTCAACAAATGTAAATTCCAAGTCTTGCACTTGTGGAGGGTAACCCCACACACATGTTGGGGGCTAACTGGCTGGAAAGCAGCTTTGCAGAAAAGGATCTGGAGGTCCTGGTGGACAAGAAGTGGAACATGGGCCTGCAACATGGCAAAAGCCAACAGACAAACGGCCTCCTGGGCTGCATTAAGGGGAATGTTGACAGGAGGTACGGGGAGGTGATCCTTCCCCTCTATTCAGCACTAGTGAGGCCACACTTGGAGTGCTGTGTCCAGTTCTGGGCTCCTCAGAACAAAAGAGACATCGACATACTTGAGAGAGTCCAACACAGGGCCACAAAGATGATGAAGGGACTGGAGCATTTGACATACAAGGAGAGACTGAGGGACCTGGGAACATGTAAAATAAAAGTCTGAGGGGAGTGTTTTTAATAAATCAATCAATAAATACCTGATGGAAAGGTGTTAAGAAAATGGAGACTCTTGTCAGTGGTTCCCAGTGACAGGAAAAGAGACAATGGGCACAAACTGAAACACAGGAAGTTCTACTTGAATGTAAGAAAGCTCTTTTACATTGTGAAGGTAGTTCAACACTGGAATAGGCTGCTCAGAGATGTTCTGGAGTCACTGTCCTTGGAGATATTCAGATTCAAACTGGATATAACCCTAAACAACTTGCTCTAGCTGACTGTGCTCTGAGCAGGGTGGTTAGAACAGCCAATCTCCAGAGGTCCCTTCCAACCTCACTGATTCTTTGATTCTGTGAAATGCAATACTAAGTGAAAACATCTGCCTTTACACTCCCAAGTTCCAGAAAAGTAGTATAATTTTATGCCTCTCAGACAGGGAAGTTGTAAGAATTTGGAGCCTTACATAGTCTGTAATACAGAGCTGGAAGATAAGAAGTCAAAGGAAAATAAGGTTTGGAAAAGTTCAAGGAACATTACAGCAGAAGAAAGAGAGAAGCAGCTCCTCCACAGTATGTCCTCTCTTCTTGAACGTAAAGTTCTATGGAAGTGTTTCTGCAACAAATTAATTTAATATTTTTCCACAAATATTGGCAGTAGTGAAGGAAGTTATGACCAGAGATAAATTACTAAGATACTCATCTTGTTTCCCCTCTCTAACGTAATCATCCAAGGGGCAACAGAGCTTCTGGAAATCTTCAGAGGAACATTTTGAATTCTTCAAGTGGGGATGAATAGTAAAGCTAATCAATAGCAAGGTCCTCAGAAAAATTCATGGTTTCTTTGAAAGTCATGTTTCTACAGAGAATATGGAGAGGAGGTGATGTGGAGGGAGAGAATAGGACACTGAATATTATGTAGAAGTTGTGTGTGTAAATAGAGTTCTTTGGTTCTTTGAGTCCTACACCCATAGTTACTTTCCCTTTAGTGAAGTAACCGTGAAAACACCTTCAGCCCAGACCCTGTCAAATTTTCTGGCCTTTATGTTTCATCCATTTTGATTTTTGCAACTGAATATATACACATCGGTTAGGAAGTTAGAGATTACTTTGATGGGAGTGTTTAAAAGACATGTAAGGTACACTTAGCAAAAGGGCTGTGGCCTGTTAACTAATTTACTGAGCTGCTGAATATAAAATGCTCATGTAGTTATATGAGTATGATTATCTTTGGATTCAAAACAATCAAATATCAAACCTCATTGGCATGCTTCTACTTTTATAGGTGCAACAGGCCTTTCTTTTCACCTATAAGTTTTTAAAATTATGGAAAATAAAATGGACAGAAGTCAGTTGACCTAAAAATATGTGCCATATGGTATATCAAGCGCTACATTTAGAAATAATGAAATATGCAGATAAAGAATGAGGAACAACACATTAGCCAGCTTCTCTGTAGAAAAGGATCTCTGTGTTACAGTTAGCACATATATGCATGAGTCAATACTAACATACTCTTGAAAAAGTCAGTAGCAATACACTGATAGTTATTGGCTCTTTCTGCAACATTTCTGTGATTCATGGGAGCATCAATCAGAGATCCAAAACTCAGTTTGTTACTAAAGCTTTTACATAGGTTTTCTTTAACTCAGGCAGTTTGGCAAGCATCATAGTTGTTGCCTATTTCTTGTCAAACCACCAGCAGAGATCAACTGTTGTTCTTAGGCCATGAATTTGGACTTCTGTTTTACATAATAGTAATTCCTTTTCATTTTATTACGCATTTCAGAATTAGCTGCATCTTATTCTCATGTTTAAAACATTTAATTTTACTTCTGACACCTGTACCAAAAAACTAGTTTCATCACTGTTTGGAAATCTTCAAGACTAGTTAGATCTGCTGAATTACAAGCATTCTGCTTTTTCTGGTCTTCACCTCTAGGTATTTAAGCCAGTTTCAATTTCAGCACAGAGCTATACATCAGGAAAATGTAATCAGCTTAAGAAACTTCCCTTTTCTATTCTGATAATTCTTACCAAGTGGCATACAGAATCTTTAACAATTAATAAGTCTAAAATGTACAACATGAAGGCACACACAACAGTGCTTTCTCTTTACATTCTATTATCAAGACTGCAATGGGAGTGGTACTCAGACTGGCACTACCTGTCAAGGAGATGGTTAGAATCTAGAGAAGTACAATGAAAATGAATGAAAAATATGTTGTGATAGCTTTATTTGTTTAATCTATAAAACAAAGAGCTCATAGTAGAAATAAAACCAGTTGTATATGTCACAAAGATGTCAATGAAAGCAATGAAGCCTACCTAGAAAGGGACAGGAATCAATTATCTTAAATGGCAACATTAAATGTTGGTTAACCAGTAGGGAAAGGAAGAACAAACCACAGTTTTTCTTACTTTGAAACCAGTGGTTCACCAAAAAGAATGAGCTAAGAATGTTGTGGTTCCCAACACAGGGTATTTTCAAGGAAATATTGGATAAATAACTTTCTAGAATGATGTGCACATGCCTGGTCTAAAGTTGGGGGAAGAAGACTGTTTTAGATGGCCTAGATGTCACTGCTAGCATGTTTTCTATGTTCAGGTGTCATCTTCCGGAATCAGGGTAAATTTGTTAGGTTCACAAATTTCACAGAATGGTAGCTATGCAAAGCTACTCTAGAATTATCTCAATTACATTTTTTTATGTGCAAAGCAAAACATAGAGATAAATCTGTGTGTATGTATGTGTAGTACACATACACATGTGTTGGTGTAACTGGGTAAGTTCCATAACAATTATGATAAGTCAGTACAGATGTCATCTGCTAGTTTTATGGTGCATTGTGTTGCAAATATGACATTCTTAAATAAAGGGTTTACTAGAAAATACGTACATGCAGAGTGCAATATTTATGAGTGCCCTTGGTATAATGTCCTGGTTTCAGCTGGGATAGAGATAATTTTCTTCCTAGTAGCTGGTATAGTGCTGTGTTTTGGATTTAGGATGAGAATAATGTTGGTAACACACTGATGTTTTAGTTGTTGCTCAGTAGTGCTTACACTAGTCAAGGACTTTTCAGCTTCCCATGCTCTGCCAGGTGCACAAGAAGCTGGAAGAGGGCACAGCCAGGACAGCTGACCCAGACTGGCCCAAGGGCTATTCCATACCATATGATGTCATGCTCAGTATATAAACTGGGGGAGTTGGCCAGGGGGCAGCGATCGCTGCTCAGGGACGTGCTGGGCGTCAGTTGGCGAGCGGTGAGCAATTGTATCGTTATCACTTGCTTTGTATATTATTATTATATTCTTATATTATTCTTATATTATTGTTATTACTACTACTATTAGTACTATTCTATTTTATTTTACTTCAATTATTAAACTGTTCTTATCTCAACCCACGAGTTTTCTCACTTTCACCCTTCCGATTCTCTCCCCCATCCCACTGGGTGGGGAGAATGAGCAAGCGGCTGTGTGGTGCTTAGTTGCTGGCTGGGGTTAAACCACGACATATAATCACCGTAGTAATTTAGAGATGAACTGTATTTTGTTAAGTAACTTACGTGAAGGCAGGGCAAAACCTAGCCAATGAAAGCAGAACCAAATTCTCAGAGGTTACCAGAATATCATTTAATGTATTTTCTTTGAAAGTTCTGTTGACCACCTTCAAAATATGTCTATACACATAGCTGTCTATATGAATAGACATCCGTCTTCCAAATATGTCTGTAGTATCTATGCAAAGTACACAGTGCAAATCAATCAAGGAGGATATGCATCTTCAATGTGGAATTTTCTAATGCTCCTTGCTTGCCATCTGTCATGCAAAATGGTGGTAAAGGAAAAAAAAAAGTCCCCAAACTTCAGTTTGCTAAGGGAAGCTTTTATTTTGAGTCTTTAAAACATAATTATTTAGGAAATGCTGATGAATACTCTTAAAGTAATTTGCAGAAAGGATTTTTCTGAAATGCTTTAACATGTTAATGTTGTTATAGCTGAAATTCTCCACAAGCTCCAGGGCTCTAGTATTGTTAGCTCAACACTGAAAACACAAACCGTTCTTATTCCAGACTGCTTGCAAGTGAAGTTTGAGAAGTGAGACAACTGTTTGATCAAGAGAAACACAGAACATACAGAAGAGACCTGCAGAACTCTCCTAACAACACAGAGGAAGAAATCAGAGAATTTTAAAGAAAAAGGAAACCAAGCTAATCCAAACAATCAAGAGGGAGAATGTCATTGGTTGTCCCACAAGTGACTAAAAGATTACAGAGAATGAAGATAATATCATTTTCTGAGCTATAGCTAAGATATTGTGAAAGATTTCAGTGAGGTCTACATTCAACCGATACTCCTATTTCTCAAGCATACAAGATACTTCTTAATTTTAGCATTTTGAATAACTAGAATGAAGAAAAATATATGTATTTGCTGAACTGAGACTCAAACAGACAAATTATCTTTAATGATGCTGTTTTGCTGAAGAAGATGCATTTCATTAGGGACTGATTAAAATTTGATGTCTACATGCCATTTCAGGATGATCAGAGAGAAAAAAAAATTAGAACTGTCCTCCTCAAGAAAATATTTTCCATAGTTTCTGTCTGCTGCATGTAGCAAAAGCTTTGAAAAATCAGTCAGAAGAATTTTGTCAATGTTCCTCTTTTGGGGAGGGTTTAAACTAAAAATGTTGTATAATTTCAGAAAACAAAAAAAAAATACCTTTCAAAACGGTTTCCTTGTAATTTGCAAAGCTTCCTGTAAATAATATCAATATTTCTGTAGGAAAAGTTGATGTGCATACACATGCACACTACAAAAATTGAGCATTAATCTCAGGGGAAGACAGATATTCTTTAAAGAACCCAATTGTTTTTTCCATAATGAAAAACTTCCTTTTATGCAGAAAAATAAACCAATATATCCAAAAACTTTTATCAAATTTTATTTATATATCAACACAGTTTGCAACTGTAGTAACTAGGCAATATCTGCTCTATTAAAAATTGAAAAAATTATGAAGGTTTCTTCTTGAATTTAGTCATACCATATTTGCAAATATTATTCTGAAATATATATATTTTTAAAACTATATGCATTATTTAACTTTAAATAGGTTATATAAAAAACAAATAACCCTGTGAAGTTTGAAAAGGACTATTGTATTATAAATCAAGTAATCATATGAAGCTTTCTTAGCTAAGCATAAGTATGTTTTCAAGCCCTATTAAGCTTAGTAACACAAGTTAATAATCAGCCACGATTATGGTAGATGTTTTCTGTATTACAATAGCACCTGAGGGCTAAAACTATAACCATTGAGTTAATTCAGACTTTTAGTAATGACATCAATGGATCATGATTTACTTTTTAATGTTGTATGAATATAGCTTAAAGAACCAGTAAAATCTCAAGGAATGAACACAGAATCAAGCAGCTCTCATTCATAAGCATAGCTGGCATGCTCTGTTGTTTTGTTAATTGACGTACTCTTTGTTACAGTGACCTCCATCTTTTTGTATGTCTAAATGTGATACCATAATTCAAAAACATAATTTGTTTATATTCTGTGCAATTTATGTACACAAGATATTAGCATAAACTCTAATTATTAATATGGGCACAATCCTTGCAATAAAAATTTCAAATCTCAGTGCTATAACATAAAGCAAAAATGCTTTTCACTTAAACAAATCTCCTAGAAAGTCAAACTCCTTTGCAGTTGCTCTGAAGAGCTGCTATAAGAAGGAGGGAATCTAACCCTACCCCAGCATTACCTAGAGCTTTCTGATTAAGGTCTTTTTCTGGAAAATGAGAGTTTGAATGCAACTCCCCTCCAAGCTGAAGAGGGCTTAGAGACAAGTCTCTGCTGCCTGAAGGAGTACAATAAATAAGAGATACTATTTAAAGAATGGCCATTGTCACTGCCCTCAGGAGACTGCTCATTGTTCTGAATTCAGGGAGACAGAGGTACCTGCTCTCCAGATTCATCCTCCCACTGCATGTGCTTGTGGTTTTCCGTCTCCTGCTCTGCATGTCTCCACATTACTCCTTCAGGAACAGTGAACTGGGTGCCTAGGACTTCTAGATAGCCTTTTCAGGCACCCACCATCACCAATTGGTACTACCCAGACACTCCAGCTTAAGCTTTCTGATTCAAGTTGTTCAATCAAAGAACCTATTATTAAGACATTTTAAACATAAACTATCCAGACAAAGAAAGTGTGCTTGCCACTTTTTTTTTTCATTTCCAGGCCAGTTTTCAGATCATTGTAGGCCAGAAATTAAAATTCTGTATTAGGAGAATTTTTTTTTTTCCCAGTGATCCTAGAAAACTTCTGACCTGAGTAGTCAATATCAATATGTATAAAAGAATCGGGAGCTCTTTTTGTGAAACACTTCAGCAAATGTATTAGTAGTATGCCATGTAGTAGACATAAACACACACGAGGACCTACAGGTTTACATTACTTGTATCAACATAAATGCAGTAGTTCAATATTAACACAATGAAACTGAGTAGTCAGAAATAGACAATAAAGGTTCTGGATTTTCTGCAACATTAAGTAGATATAATTTAACATGCTTCATTTTGCTCTCTCATTTTCCATATTAAAAACAAACCAGCATGAAAAATTATTTAATAAATCCCAGTTCAGCAAAGTCCCATTTACATAAAAGCTTAAAAACATGCTTATTCCACAAAATATTTAAGCAGATAGGAATACATCCCTATAATAGGGTAAGTGTCAATGTTATTTATTCTATGCATTTACTGTATAGGGCAATATATTAATTATTATGCTATATATAATGAATATCTATTACAATTTCATAGTAACTTACATTATATGTTACATGCAGCAACTTTTAGCTGTATGTAGAAACTGTGTCTGGAAAAGTTACTGAGTGCATTCTCCTGATACATATGACTTTATTTGTTTACTCGCTCTGTTAAATGTTTTGTATGCTGTAGAATGACTCTTTATCTTTTTTGTTATGGGCATTTACAATATACACATTAAATCTTTAGAAAATTACGTTTATACATTTATAGATAAACTTAACACATTTGCATTTATAGCACACGTATTAATCAAATTTGTAAGGCATGAATACTTTAGACAATTTTTGTCCAAGTACACATGAAGGTGGTTCTGCTACTGCATTTCTTTTAAGCAGAACTAGGCTCTTCTACTTCTAGTGTTTGTCTATTTTTTCCTTAAAAAAATAATTAAAGTATACCCAGTTCATTTGTGAGCTGAAAATCCCTATAACTCCTTAGCTACTAAATTAATTGTAGCATTCCTCTTAACCTTCTTATATTAAAACCTGGTAAACATACTCTGTTATACCAGGCTTCTTGATATGAATTTATTGTTGTGTTAACTATTGAGAAAACACTAGGATGAATACTTCAAGAATGAGTGTTGCTTATGACTGCATGCTCCCATGGAGAAGTGAGTAAGGGGAAAGTCAAGCTGCTATTTTTGCTTTAAACCAGCTTCCTGACAGAGGTCATGATACTGGCATGAAGACAAACTACTAAATCACTCCTTGGCTTTCCCTTTGCTCACTTCTTCAAGACAACATGTACTTACAGCTAGACATTCATCTTGGGATTCGTGTCAGAGTAGTTTTACAGAAGGAGGGAGACTTAGGTGAGAAGCTAAGGACGGCAAGATTACTTTTCCTGTGGGTATCTCACTGTCACATTTCAGTTTTACTTGACTCTAGACAGGCTATTATCAGAATTATTACTGCTCCTGACTCACAGTGGAATGCTGCTGAATGGGTAGCTGTAAAAAATGAAGCATTGCCTTTTCCCTTATATTTGACACAATATTCAGATCTGGGCTTTAAAAAAAAACAATCAACCAACCAAAGGGAAAACGTAAATTACAAAAAAACCCCACACCCCACAAAAACCACACAACTCAAAAAAGAATATGAAACAAACACTGAGTTTATTTTTGGAGAGACGGAGAATAAAGGGATAATTTACAAATTATTTACAAATTACAAATTATTTATAAGTCAATTTATAATTTACAATTTATAATTTAAAATTTATAATTTACAAAAGAAAGTGGAAATAATGGTAAAAACCCAAAGGTCAACAGAACTTTAATATGAAATCAAACAATGAAATGTTAGGAAGTTTCACAATTCATACTCCTTCTACCCTGTGAATATGTAGTAAGCTCATCTGTTATTACTTCTTTGATAATACACTTCTCTACAGAATATCAGTTTAGTTTTCTGATGGCAAGAAACAGCAAATTTTGGTCAGGACTCTACGTGGGTCAGCAGCTCCCCGGGGCTGGAGGCTGGAAGCAGCGTGGGGTCCCTACAGGGCCATAATGGCAGGGCCGTGTAGCTAGGACCTGTCCCATTGCCCCAGCCCTCTCAGGGGACAGGCCAAGGATGGGATGGAACATTGGCCCACGGGTTGCCACCGGGGTTCATGTCCAGACCAACAGAGTCCATGGCCAGTCATAAGCATTGCTGACACTGCAGCTCAGGTGGGCACCAAAGGTAAGATCTCCAGATAAAAGCAGTTCCCCAAAGAAGGGGCAGCAGTTGCTCAGGCATCTTCTAAGTTTCTTCATAAAAGCTTTTCTCACCAAAGGATCTGAGTTTGGACTCAGCCAACAAACTCGCAGAAGCTGGGAGTGGGCTCAAGGTTCTGACAAATTTTGATCTTGACTTATTTTCTGTGGAAACCTGTTTAAAAATCTTAATTTCCTCCAACACTTTATTTTTATAAATATACAAAGATACTTTCAGAAAAGTTAGAAGACAACAATAACCACAGAAAACCAGGAAAGAAGTAAAATGTAAAGTAAATTCAAAATACTCTAAAAGCCTCAGTCCTAAAAACTAATTCATGGTTCCATTGTGAATAATTTACTTATATTGGGAACAAAAGAACTCTGATATGAATCAAATTTATTTGTAGAAGTCAAATGCCCACATTTAACTGAATGTAAATGGACAGACAAGTTGATATGCACTTATACTACTTATCCATATTAGCAGCATTTTTCAGTGCTGCAGACAGCTGATTTCTCTTGCTTACATGCATGTTTTAGTATGGTTGGAGTATCTTTTGCTCTTCCATTAGAAGACTATGTCCAACCAGTTTGTTCTTTTATTGTGCTCCCCTTTCAAAATGTATGCATATTTCTATTATTCCTTGTTCTCTACAAGTTTTCTGTGTTCAGTCTAACAAAACAGAGTGGCCAAGACTGTTGTCCATAAATACATTAAGAAGGTAAACACCTGTAGTGTCCTGCATCTGCCTTTCAATTGTGTTAGCTGGGACAAGAAATAGCCAGCCACAAAGGACTGCGGTGGCTTGACCTTGGACTTCAGCCAGATGCCCACTTAACTGCGCTCTCACTCTCACTCCCCAACAGGACAGAGGGAGAAAATAAGGTGGAAAAGCTTGTGGATAGAGATAAAGACAGGGAGATCACTTATTGATTATCATCATGGTATAAGCAGACTTAATGTGGGACACCTGGGTGCCTGGATCCCCATAGGTAGTGGGAGTGCTGTGGGTCTCCCAGATTCCAGGGTCCTTGGGTCACCTGGGTCCTCACGTGTAATGGGGGTGGCAGAGGTAGGCCCAGATGTCTGAGTGTCCCTATAGGTGCTGTTGTCTGACATGGGCAGCCCTAGCCTCTTCTCACAGAGGCCACCCCTGCAGCCCCTTGCTGCCAACATCTGGACACCTACACGCAATACAATTTCAGATGTAGATTAAGATTCTGAGGTCTAATACTCAGCAAAGTGCAGTCCTGCTTCAGCCCTTCAGTTGTGTAACTGGGGCCCAAAACAGCCAGTTTTAGACAGGGTTGATTAGTTTATATAGAGAATTGAGCAATAATACTGCCTGTGGCTGAGGCACCTGTACTGTATTAAAAAGGATGTCTATAATTTTTTTTAAAAAGCTCCAGTTGGCAAGAGCATTAACACATAAATGCCATGTTACTCCACAGGGCAGACACTGGAACACAGACAAAAAGGTAGATCAGATTAAAAAACAGGGGATACTTGCAATTCTAAATTATTATGTTTAGTTCCTTCCTTTGTGCAGTCATAAATACCCAAATATTAAGTACAAGATACTGCATTTCACTTTCTGTATATGAATGAACATATTTGTTAGTAAGAATGATATTTTAAGTGTGATTTACTTTGATGCAAAAAAAAAGACAATGTTCATAACAACCTTTACTATATAAAAATGTATACTGAACAATATAAAGTGTTCTTCCTACAATATACTTCTCTATAGAGTTGTCTGAAAATCAGGGTTTATGCTGTGTGAAAATTTCTAGTTGGTTTATGTATATATTTATGATCTGAATCAAACCAAGAAATATATTCCAAGAAATGCAAGATGCTTACACCTCAGGGGAACTTTCTTTCTTATCAGCCTTGTCTCTTGCTAGATGCACTTGTGGAATTCTAAACTATGTGGACTATTTAGATGAGAAAACAAAAAATTACCACAAGGAAGTCAAACACTGGAAAAAGTTACCCAAAAAGCCTGTGAGATCTCCATACTTAGAGGTGTTCAGGACTCAACTAAACAAGTTCCTGAGCAACTTGATCTAATTGGACTTTCTTTGAGGAGGTAGGACTAATTGGCTTCTAGAGATCCATTGCCAAAGGAATATTGACTAAGGAATTTTTTTTTTAGTGACCAGAAAAACATCACACAAGGACTATCCATTAGGTATTTGGGACATGTTGCAATGTAAAAACTGAAATTAAGAATATTATTGTGACTGCTTGTCATTTATTATACCATCTTGATGGAAGAATGAAGTTAAAAATGAAGCTCAACTACCTATAAAATGTTTCTGTAGGTCTACAGTCACCACTTCTATGACTTTCTTAGACACAATAAAAGGTTTCCAAGAAACACCTAGGTGCTTTTCTGTGCTGAATGGAGAAAGATAGCTGTTCTCTCTAATCATCTTTTGTATCTCTTATCTCTTTGCTTAAATACTGTCAAAAGTTGTGTTGCAACACTTCACTGTCTAAAAATCTCATCTATGACAATAGGTCATTTTGTAATTTGTTCATTCAGTGCTCTTGATTCCTATACTTTGCACTATATTGTTCTAATCTGTGAGTTGTGCCATGATTGCTTTTTCCTTTCAACAGAAAAACACAATTAACATTAACTTTTCAAATGCACACATACTTAAATTGCAAGCAAGCTCTCATCGCAACTTTTTCATCTAAAAACAGTATAAAACATTTTCTTTCAGAGCTTCAGATTTTTGCACTTCATTTCATATGAAAGGGAAAAGGTTGATTTTTTTTTTCAGTAAAAGTTGATTTAAGAAAAAGACATTCACATTATTATGGACTATAATTGAAACATAGGCTTTCTTCCTAGAGTTCCCAGACCCTTACCTTTTTATCCTAATAAGATATTAATCTATAATGGTTGTCACAGAAAAAAGATCGATTACCACACAATGATGCCTATTTTATCCTAGAGAGCTATTTGCTAACTGAAAGATTGCTCTTTCAGGGAGCCATGGGACCTAACTGTCAATCAAATTTTATTATTGGTAATACATAATTATTGGTTTATGAAAATTGCAACACTATTAACCCCCCCACCTTTTAATTGAGATTAAATTTTAGACTAAGTAGAACATTACTAGTTCTTTTTCCAAAATTTGTAGCTCAGACCCTGACTGATGGTCTTATTCAAGATGTAGCAAAATACGCACTTAATTTTGAAGTTGGTGACAAATATATCTTTAAAGATATGTAATTGTTTAAATGCAATTCTTAATTTGATCAGGAATGTTTTAGATTAAGTAAAAACAAAGCAAAGCAAGGAGAAACAGAACACTGTAAGATTCAGCATTGTTATTTACAGAGAATGCAGTATGTGCTAAATTACCCTATTATTCGTTAACCTTGGTAAATCTATAAGTGTACTTTAAGTTCAACATCTGCTCACATATTTTTGAAGTTTGAGGCTAACTACAGAAAATACAGATATGCTGATTTAGCAGTTAAATCTCTAAGTTAATATGACATTTAGAGTATACTTTTTGATTTTCAGAGGCAAATCCCTTACAAATGTCTGAATACTGCAAAATGCATTTGAATAAATACATTCTTCAGCACACGGTGCATGAACAAAAGTATAATTTTTGTAATCTCTCCCCTCTAAAAAAATTATGCTTAAGTACAATTAATTATGTCGTTTGTATTTCTCATAAATTGTGTTAGTGTACAGACGGTTCCAGTACTTCAATTCAGAATTGCACCTTAAAAATACATTAGTAGCAACTCAAAAATACACTAATATCTTCCTATGATTAATAATAAGGTAAAGAAAGAACAGATTTTCCAGATGATTAGTTATTAGCACAGTCAGAAGATGAAACCTTTGAAATCCTTAACAGATATTTAGATACATTTATTCAGTGTATTTCCTATAACAGCACAATTCTTCTTGAGGCACATAAAGTATTACATCAGAAAGTCAAAGTATTACATCAGGAAGTCTTCCTCCCCATCTGTTTTCTCCCTCCCTATATTTTAAAATCCATTTTGTGTATTTCTGCCTATCAGTTTAAAAAAAAAAGAAAAAGACATTTTTAACTCTGTTCATTTCCATAATGTAAAGAGATATTAATGACTGTTTTCATTTAAAACCAAAGACATCTTCAATCTCTTGAAATTTCATTTCCTATTCTGTTCTGGTGATGCACATCTTAATGATGCCACATAACTCTTACAGCTTTCAATTTACCTGAATTTAAGAAATCAAAAGAAATGCTATATACATATAGCTTTTACTGTCTGAAGGTAGAAACGAGGGAACACAATTTCCTGTATCTGCTGAAAGGGAAAACAAGAAAAAAAAAACTTCCTTTCTTAGTCCTCTATGGCTAATATCTACCCCTAGTGAATGCTGCATAAGCTTTTCCATTGATTTCACTTCTTCACTACCCTATAGTCTTCCCTAAAGCCATTCAGTGCTCCCTGGAATAAGGCAGAAGTCTCACATTGAAATTAACTGAGATCTTTCCATGTGAATGAAGGAAGCATTTGGACCGAATCCAACTACTGTCTTGTTTCTGTGCCTGGTGAAACCAGTTTTGACCAACTAAAGGATCTAAAGTGCAGAAAGGGGCACTTTCTGCAAGATGTCTCATTGAGAACTCTTATACAGTCCTAGTAATCAATAATGACTGGAGAAACATCTGATGGAAAACTGCACCATATCGGGAGACATGTAGGAAACATTTGCTTAAAGATATTGTACTTTTTATTATTTCAAGCCTCCAAAAGGACAGAACAATACCTATGAATGCCACCTTTTTATCTGCAAACAAATTCAACAACAAATTTGATATTACTTTTCTTACTTTAAAAATTCTTCAAAGGATCAAAGTAGAAGAAACAGCATTTCTATTTCAAAGTCTTTAGGGAATACAGATTAGACAGTTCCAGAAAACTAAACAGTCCTACAAGCAAGCACCAGGCAGCACAGGAAAAACAAGCAAGTTATGGGATCAGCCAAGAGGAATAGTCTGTCATTCAAAAGGTCTGTCTTTCACACATTTAATTGTGTATTATGGCTATCTGACCTCTGATGTTATGATATAAACATCATATAGTAACTACTAAACCATTCTCATATGGAAATTACAGAACATATGTACTACTCTGTTTCTCTCTATTGATTGTAAAGGATTTTGAGGTGACTAGTTCAGCTGTAAACTGTCACTGGTCTGAAGTTAGGAGACATGAGTCCCAAGCTCAGTGAATAACTAAAAACAAAAACATCCAAAGGAAAAAAACACAAACAACCCACATTATAATGTGGCATTATGCTCACCAAGCAACATAGATAGCTACATATTGTATTTGGGATCCTGTGACATTAATGGCAGTGGGCATGAGATTCAGAAGTGTGTATTCACAAACACTTTAATGACTGGAGTTGGATAAATTATGATTCTGAGTCACAGATCCGTGTTCTGAGTAGGTCCCAGAAATATGAAGTGCAATATGATGCATTTTTAAAATTATTACTTATTTTGCATATCTCTGAAAACATGACTGCTGTCCTCGAAACACAAACTGACAATGTTACGAAGTCTCATATTCTACATCTCCCTAGTGTGTTTTCTTTTCCTATTTTAATTTTAAAATTATACAGAATGATGTGTGTATGAACTGCCTATTACCTGATGGAATATATGGGTTCACTTCTCCATTCTCCTTTATTATACCAAATGACTGAATCATAATCATTAATTAGTATCACATAGAGTTTTAAACATCTGCAGAAAATAATGTATCTTTATGAAGTTTTCTGTATACAATACATCACACCTGGCTATGTCAGTACACATTGTTATATTGAATTATTGGATTGGTGTGCTTCATTAAATTGAATTGTTTTTAAAGTCCTCACAATTTTTTAGTCCATGCTCTTTTTTTAATCTCTGTCCTGGAATGCCTCTAAAAATTCTTATTCTTTCAAGCAATTCTGAAATGTTAGCATACTTTGCTTCCAAGTTATTTTAGCACTTTTCTGTAAGCAACTTTTGCCTTAAATAGATTTAGACATTTTTCCATGAATTTGCCTTTCTGTTTTGTTAGCCTAACAACTCTCATAACATTATTGTCAGCAAAATAGAAAAACAGAAGAATTTTTAGCATAAATATCTCTAGGCATGTTGTTTCACTTCTAAGTTAGGAGCATATGCTCTCAATTTAATCTCTGCAGAGAAATAGATGCTACTTGAGCATGACTTGGCATCAAAGCTCTGGAACAGAGTCTGATCTGATCACCCAGAGTAAAGGACTGCTGGAGAGCATAACAATTGCCTCCATATCATGCACCTGGCCTTCTTTTCCAAAGAAAACCGAATGCAGAGAAGGAGGAGTTCTGCATTCAGATGCCATTATACACACAACTGGAGTGTGTATCTAGATGTGCAATATGGGGATAAATCCCATATTCCATACATCAGAAGTAACTTTAAAAAACCTAAGATAGATTCCTAAACTAGATGGCATAAATATACTTTTATCTAGTATGTTCTTCCAGGCACTCAGAGACACATAAATATTTTATCTGTTTCTGCTGTGATTCTGAGAGAGTTTAAAGACCAATCACACTCACTTTCAATCTGTACAAGACATATGCAAACCTGTACAAAATAATGAGAGACTGTACATGTGTACCTTTTATCACACTCGACATTTTCTTATGGGCAAAAAGGGAAAACATCTTTTATGCAGACAAAAGAATTTATTGATAAGTAATATCTAAGTAATGTTTTAACAGTCTAATCAAAATACAACCAGCAGCTATCATTAATATAATTACAATGATATTAACACTTTTCATTCAAATTGTTAAATTATTCCTGATTCCCGTTAATAATTCAGTTAAAGGTATTTTGCATACAGACTTTCCAGTATCTTCCCCTGTTCTCCATAGCTATACTCACTTTACTAAGCATTTGCAGTCAAAGGTCAAGGGCCATTTTCTTACCATGGGATGCTCTGGTGGGTTGGCAGTATCAAGAGTTCTTTGTTAAGAAGACTATGGTGGCAGTAGTGGCAGTAGTTCACTTTCTTTCCTCTTCAGTCTTGCATGTAGTGTCCTTTTTGATGTTTCCAAACAGTCTGTTGCTAGCACTTCATTTTGCCTGATGCATAAATTTAGTTTCAATGATTATTAAGTTTTATTAAACCTCTACCATATGTGGTACAATTCCTTGGTACAGTTGCAGAAAACTAAGCTGAAGCTACAAGCAAATTAGAAGACAGTCGTAAGGTTTCTGGGCCATCTGGTGTTGCAGCTAAAACTAAGCTGAAACAAAGTCAAGACCAGGCAGGTCCATAAAGGCCTGAAAAGCCATTAGCCCTTTTATTGCTAAGCTAGTAGAAGAACTGTGGTGGGCTAACAACTGCAAAACCACTACATTTACTGTGTTGGAGTTCTATACTTGTGATTGTTCTTATGTGTCCTCTGAAGTCTTACAGAATTTAAGATCTCATCACTTGTGCATGGCTTTTGTAACAAATTACCATCTTCTGTTTCATTACTTTGCTTCTTCATTTGATGTTTTCCTACCTACAGTGAACCTTTTTCTGAAGGTAGCCTTTTGTTTCCCTTCTACTCACAAATCCTTAATCTGCTTACCCTGCTGAATTCTCTCTGAATATCTAAGATTCTATGTGTAATTTATCTTCTCTAACCTAGGCTTTAACATTTAGTTTTCTGAGGCTGAGCTACTCATCCAAAGATTTTCTTGTAAGCCAGAGATAAACAAGCACCCTTACACTTACTTCTAAGGGCACACCCATCTAGCACTGGGTTGTAGTTATGTACCTTTGTATCAAAAATACAAATATTTCTATATGTGTTAGTTTCTGTTGTTTCTCTGTGCAACTTGTCTAAAATAATGTGAGGATTGTTTTGCAGTTCAGAACAGTGTTTTTACAGAATGAAAGCAAGGATATGTCTTGCATGTGCTGGGGATAGCCTTACGGCACGTGGGAATGCGTGAACAGGAAAAAAACCAAAACAGAAGCCAACACATACATATACACACAAAATGAATCTATAATATTTAGTGTTCCCAGGTTATTGTATTAGATTCTCCACAGTCTAATTCAACTGAGAGTTACAATATTTATACAAAATACATACCTTATAAGTAGAGCTGATAAAACATTCATTTCCTTTCAGATCTTTTGTAAAAAAAAAAACACCAAAACCCCAACTCCATACCCTGAGTTTCTCTTAATGTGGATCACAATCTGAAAACTTCTTTTTTTAAATATGAAGTTTTAAAAGAGAAATCTGTACGTGTTTCCACAGACTCCTAAATGCATTTATTCTTCATATATATTTGGAAACAATGTTGAAGTATTCAAGTCTACATATTCTTTTGCATTAGAGCATTCTTATCAGTAGTGGTTTCATTGGTTTATGCTTTACAACAGGAAAAAGAGAATCAAATCTGCCACGTAAATACCTCTCTTTTTCAGAAGTTCTTCATAATTTATATACTTCTTCATATTTCATGATTTTGTGACAAAAGTGAACTCAATTTTTTAGTAGTTTCACACTCCTTTGTGTAACCCAGCTTGTATCTTTAGACTAAATTTGCAATTGTGAATTATTATTGATTTATCATAATATAGAGGAGGTTTCAGTACAGCTGCCGGTACTGGTCAGTATGTATCCCATTCGCTTCAGTGTAAGTACAATTGTAACAGGGCTGGCTGTGGTTTTGAAAACAGCACCTGTAAAGTTTTATTGCCTTTTTAAAAAAACTTAGAGTGAAGTAAGTGGTCTCTACAAACGTTGTTAAGGAAAAAAAGAAATAATCTGAAAATAGAAAAAATAATTTTAATAAAATCCAATATAATGTTTGAGATTCAAATGACAAAAGGAAACTTTTACAGAAAAACAGAGAAAAATACTTGTGTAGGAACTGTGGTTTCCTTTTGGCCTTTTTGTATTGGGTTGTTTTTTTTTTTCTTTTCTCTGCCTGCTGCAATTTTTTTTATAGCACAGACTGTCACTGTAATATAAAGCCTCTGTTTTGACAGCAATAATTCAGTGATACTTCACACTTTCCTTTGGGGACAGATTCATTGAATAGTTACTGAAGGCATTCAGACACCCGCAGTAAAAGTCACATTACTAACAGCGATATATAGCTTAATAACACCCTATTTTTCACTTAGAAAATTACCATACTTTACAACAAAAATTTCACCATAGAGAATTTTATTAGCACTGGTGAATACAAATACCACCAGCAACATCCTGAGAGCACCTGAGTAATGAAAAAGGCCACAAGACACTATCTATGATATTGGACTTCATGTCATATTATGCTAGAAGCTCTATTCGTACCGAATATGTGCATTGTGACTTTGGGTTAACCAGAGATACACTTAAGAGTGTAATGGAACTTCCATTATAACTCAAAGGTTTTGTTTTTTTTTAATTCTACTATCAGAATTACTTCTAAAATAGACTTGAAATATTTTTATTCCTCAACTACTCTTTGGGATATCAAAAAAAAAAAAAAAAGCAGTGGGGTGGGGGAGAGAATTGGAAGAGTAAAAGTGAGAAAACTCGTGGGTTGAGATAAAGACAGTTTAACAGGTAAAGCAAAAGCTGCACACTCAAGCAAAGCAAAATAAGGAATTCACTCTCTTCTTCCCATCTGCAGGCAGATGTTTAGCCATTTTCAGGAAAACAGGGCTCCCTCACATGTAACACTTACACTGGAAGACAAATGCCATAACTCCGAATGCCTGCCCCCCCCCCCTTCCTTCTTCTGCCCCCAGCTTTTATTGCTGAGCACAATGTCATATGGTATGGGATATCCCTTTGGTCAGTTGGGGTCAGCTGTCCCAGCTGTGTCCCCTCCCAACTTCTTGTGCGCCCCAAGCCTACTAGGCCATGAGTAAGCATGAGAAGTAGAAAAGGCCTTGATGCTGTGTAAACGCTGTTCAGCAATGGCTAAAACATGGGTGTATTATCAACGCTGTTTTCATCACAAATCCAAAACATAGCACTGTACAAGCTACTGTGAAGAAAATTAACTCAATCCCAGCTAAAACCTGTACAATGTCCACCTCTTATTCCATATCATTTACATCACACTCTGGTCCCACACTATCCAATACATCCTCATTAGCCACTTCCCCCCTTCCCATCCTTTGATACATACACAGACATCATTCCATTAATCTGTGGACCATCCCTGTAAAATGTCCATGAAATGTCCACAAAATGTCCATTGACTTAATTTAGTCCATGCCTTTGGGGTCTATCTGTTATGGTGGTCAATAAGGACAGGAGAGTTAGTGTGCTGTGTTGGATTGTTGCACACCAAAGCCAGCTCAGGTTGCGTCACCACTGCAGTTGCACTTCCTTACAAGACTAATTCTTCATTGGTTTGGGTGACTCCTGCTGTAATTCCTTTGACATACAACAGCCTCGGCAGTGGTGTCATACAGCATCATATAACACTGACATCATACAGCAATGGTATCATACAACTGAAATCACGGGTTATTTTCACGTAAGATTAAATCTCCTTAGGGTACGCATTGGACTTCCCCTTCCTTACACATTACCCGCCAAGTACACCCAGGTCCTTCAGCAGTCTGACAAATGGGTTTCCCTTTTTGCATGGAAAGAATAACCTGTCCCCAGACAGTTCCTTATGTGCACTACAGGGACTTTATCTCCTTCCATAGCACGCAGGGGTTTCAACTGGGCAGGGCCTAGTGAATTGGCAGATATCCAAGGGGCTTCTGCTCTGGAATTTAAAGACTGGTTTGCTCTGAGAGATAGGCAGTTGAATCAATAACAATCAATAAAAATACTGAACAAAAAATGAACAATACATTATACTATCCTTCATTACGTAACAATAATAATTGGACTATTGTATTAACCTTATTACTAAAACTGCAATTATACACACACAAAATGTAACCTAACACTTGCAATGGCAGCACACATGGTCATACAGACACCAAGGATGCTGGCATTTTTGCACTTCGACATATTAACTACAATGCTGTCACCTTTCTAGACACCAAAGACCCAGTGTGGCAGCATGAGGGATGTCAGGGTCGCTCCGGGAGGTTACTCATGCTGATGGTAGTGGGTACCTGCCACGCATTGGGGTCTGTTCCCTTTCTAGTGTTGACCATGGTGTAGACGCACAGCTTCTTTGCTGTGGGTGCACAGCAAAGGCAGGGTCATCTTCTTCTCTCTGGCCTGTGGTCTGGCCCAGGGATGGGTCTCCTCTGGGGTGTCTGGAGGAATGTGTCGAAACCCAGCCTGCCGCAGCTTGTGCTGACCCTTGCGACCTCATGTGGCTTTTCTTACCAGGATTTAATCCAGTTATTATCTGTTTCTGGCAGTCTATGCAATAGTGGTTTTAGTTTCAATGCGCACAGCTCAATAGTTGCTTTCCTTTCTGTATCCACCTTCTTAAAGCTACAGTTTACATATTTATTTCTGTCAGATTTCCTCACCAATGGAAAGCCATGCAGCCTCCTCCACAACCAGTATGCATGTAAAAGATACATTCCTGTGTTCTGAATTTAACTATTTCTATATAGCTATAACATAACAAAGGGACATATAACCCTGCAAATAGTTTATGCAAACTATTTAAAAACACATTTTGTGCATGGAAAGTAAAATTTTGAGACTTTTTTTTCCCTGTACCCACAATTGAAATTAATAGAAGTTTTCCTAGTGTAAAATGGAGACATTACATTAATTTCAGTACAGCTCTTGGGGGTGTTGGCTGATGAAAACCTCAACATTACCCAGCAATGTGTGCTTGAAGCCCAGAAAGCAAATGTCATCCTGGGCTGCATCAAAAGAAGCATGACCAGCAGGTCAAGGGAGGTGATTCTCCCCCCCTACTCTGCTCTCGTGAGACCCCACCTGGAGTACTGCATTCAGCTCTGGGGCCCCCAACATAAGAAGGATATCGACTAGTTGGAGCGAAGTCCAGAGGAGGGCCACGAAGACGATCAGAGGGCTGTAGCGCCTCTCCTATGAAGACAGGATGAAAGAACTGAGGTTGTTCAGCCTGGAGAAGACAAGACTCTAGGGAGATCTTATAGGAGCCTTCCAGTACCTGAAGGGGGCCTACAAGAAAGCTGGAGACAGACTTTTTACAAGGACACATAGTGATAGGACAAGGGGTAATGTCTTTAAACTGAAAGAGGGTAGATTTAGATTAGATATAAGGAAGAAACTCTTCACTACAAGGGTGGTGAGGCACTGGAACAAGTTGCCCAGAGAAGTTGTGGATGCCCCATCCCTGGAAGTGTTCAAGGCCAGGTTGGATGGGGCTTTGAGCAACCTGGTCTAGTGGAAGGTGTCCCTGCCCATAGCAGCGGGGTTGGAACCAAATGATCTTTAAGGTCCCTTCCAACTCAAACCATTCTATGATTCTATGATTTTATGATTCTATGAAAGATACACAACAAAATGCTATAAAGAAGATGTATTTGAAAAAGAAGCCCTTTGAAAAAGTTGACTCATTAAATCTATGTTTTATCTGAACTTGTGGTTATAATTTACTTTATGTGGTGGTTTAGCCTTTGTAAACAATCTGACTCCCACACAGTGGCTCACTCCCTCCCCCTCCTCAGTGGGAACAGGGAGAAAACAGGAAAAAAACAGGAACAAGGAAGTTCATGGCTTGAGATAAAGTCAGGGAGATCACTTACCAGTCACCATCATGGGGAAAACAGACTCAACATGGGGAAAATTAATTTATTGCCAATTGAGCAAGACTTGGGTAGCAAGAATCAAAAAGATAAACATTAAAACAGCGCCTTTCCTCCCCCTATTCACTGGCTCAACTTCACACCTTCAACCTCAACTCCTCTACCTCCTCCCCTCCAGAGCGATGTAGGGGAGGATGGGAAATGGAGATTGTGGTCAGTTCATAACAACTCCGCTCTGTTGCTCCTTCCTCATACTTTTCTCCAAGGTTGGCTGGGCTCTCCACAGGCAGCAGGGAATATCTGCTCCACCATGGAGCTCCTCCTCCTCCTGCTCCTCCCCCTCCTCTTCAGACCTTGGTCTTCCATCTGCTCTTTCTCACTCTTTTTGTCCCACCCTCATCTCTCTCTCTGGTATTTTTACCCTTTCTTAAACATGTTTTCCCTGAGGTGCCACCATCTTGGCTGAGGGGCTGAGCTATGTTCTCTGGTAGGTCCATCAGAGCTGGCTGGAACTGGCTGTGTCCAGCATGGGGCAGCCTCAGCCTCTCCTCATAGAGGCCACCCTTGCAACCCCCTTTTGCCAAAACTTTGGCACCTACACCCAATACACTTTAATTCAGCAAGTCTTTGCTGATTTCATAAAGGGCAAGGCAACCTTCTCCTCTAGTATTGGTTCTTGCAGTATCCTTTGATGTTCACTATTTTTTGTTCAGTCATGTAGTGAATGGAAACTGGAAATTTATGTGCTAAAAGACTATCCTCTCCACCCCCACACAGCAGGAGAGAAGAGAGGAGGCCAGAGATGAGGACCACTGCATTGAATGGCAGCATAGACTTACTTCAAATTAAAATAATGCAATGTTAAATTTTAATGTGGCAGCTCTTCAGCATCAGTGAATAAAGACAGATAAGAATTATTCTTTCCTCATGACTGAGTAGATCATTCTGATATCATTCATCATTCACCTTGTTTATTCTTTCCTAATTACTCTGTAGGATGATCATCTTATAAGGACTCTCAATTCACACATCATGTATCATCTAGCTTGTGGCTCCTTTTCTCTTCCCTTACTAGGTAATGAAAGTTTGCATGCATTTATCAAACACACAGCTTCTAAATGCCATGGAAATATTTCAGATCCAGTAAAAGAACTTAATGCTATTTATATTTTCCATTGGAAAAAACAGTAATGAGATATGCACACTGTGCCTATGATTAATACGTAGCAGACGGAATACCCTGCATCACAGTTTTAAACACAGGAAAGAAATACTGAAAGTTCTAAACAAAGAATTGAAGACAGAGACTCAGAGGCTGATGAATAGAAGATATTTCTAAGATAAATCACCATTTTAAAGAAAAAAGTAGATAATAAAATTATATGATTTTTCATTATAAAATTATCAAAATAAAGCTTTCTATCTTCACTAAGCTGATAGTGCTATTAGAACTCAAACCAGGATAAAATGAAGTCACCAGTTTTCTATATGGTAGAGCTAGTCCATCTGTCCATAAACCTGCTTGTTGAGTTTGTTATTCATTTTTTTTTCTTTCATGTGCCACCTCTTCAAAAGCCAAGCCAAAGAAAAATCCTCCCTCTGGATCCTCACAGTATTTGGTGTCATGCAGACGGAGAACAAAAAGACCTGAAAACAGTCTGCAACTAACATAAACCAAGAGACAACAACTGAATGTATTAAAAAAAAAGAAGAATGCAAGCAAACCCTGAAACAGTAATTAATTCATAGCCTATACAGCAATCGCAAGATACTAATTGTCTAACTGTTAGCAACTGTTTTGAAGAGATTGCAACAATAGAGGAGTCTCTTGAGGAACATGAAAGAAAATTGCATGCTACATACCAGCTGATAGTCTTGATTGGCAAGAGTGCTGTTTAAGGGGCTGAAAAGCTGTTCACGTTGACATTCTTGGTCAGCATTTCTCAAAAAGAAAACTTTACCTGATACATAATGCATCTTGCAAGACATGTGGCAGTACACAGGCCTAAAGAGCTTCTGTATTAATATTAAGGTTTCGTAACACTAAGTAGTTGGTAAGGGATTTACAATAACAGCAATATCAATATAGTTTCTAGTAGGCTAGTAATACAAATTAGGTACATTTTGTTGTAGTGTTATATAAAGCTTTATTCATGCAAGTTGAACATGGTCACATAGCTCACTCTTGACAAAGCCATAGATTACTTATGCAGTTCATCTCATATTAAGCATATAAAATATCTCTCACGTCACACATCAAGCACGAAGTATGAGATACAACAATTTCAGGATATTTTAGAAACAGTCTCTGTGCATATGAGATTAATTTTCCTTAACATCATGAGTCTCCAACAAAATCTAGTAACTGAAGTGTTTTAAAAAAATGACCTTGTAATGCCCAGCTTTAGCTGACTGCTCCCCAGACAGAATGTAAAACCTACAGTTGCAAATATATAATTCATATATGATCCAGATGTAAAATTAAACATCTCAGAATGGGATCCAACACAATCTGAATTATATACGGAGCCACTCAGAGCTAGCTAACAGAGCTGTCTCTCTCCTGTGATTTTTTTATAATTCTCAAGCTTCTCTGACAACTAATTCAACAGTGAGTGAGAAAGGCTGATCCACCCTGTGGAATGACTTACCTTCAGAGAGAATCTTATCTCTGCATTGACCACAAAGAAATACAAACAACAACCAAGGTTAGCTATGAGATGCTGAAGTTGAGTGAGATGAATTCCACTTCCTATAGTAATGATGAACAGAAATAGAAAGAAAGACAATGTCTATCAAGACACTAACTTAACTCCTAAGGTTTCTTACAGACTCTGTATAGTCACACTACTAAACCAATATAGATCTAACAGATTTTAAGGTTGAAATACTTGATTCTCACTAAACTTGACATTGTCTCTTCTGTTCATGACAGAATCTGGAACTCAATAGTCCATATTCTTCTGTTTCCTTTGATAATGCTGATTCTCCAGATCTCGATGATTATCTCATTTTATAACTGAGGAATTAAAACAGCAAGGGTGGAATTCATCTGCCCTAACCTAAGTGCCTAGAAGATTTATGCTTGAGACTAACATTGCCTATGCTCACTGTCTGTATTTGGAATGAAGAGATACAGGTATTTTTCAGAGAGGATTTCAACTCATCTCTCACAGATATTATTAAATACAGAGAGAACCTAGGATAACTAAGTTAGACTTACACATTTAACTTTTTGTGATCTAAAAATTAGGTGACATTAATCCTACAAGTCAAAATGATACAGCCTTTCCTCTCACCGTTGACTGATTTCTCCCAGTTTGAAAATGTTAATATTGCTGATGCATGTCTCATCTGCCCAGATGGTAAACAGAGACACCTAATGACTAGTTCCCTAAATCTTTTAATTTGTTAATGCATTGTAATGCCTAAGACTTTTTTCTCCTCTGTTCTAAGCGATGTTCATGATTAAGCTTTTTCTTTATGCTTATGTAAGTTGATGATACTTTTAAAACATGTTTATTGGATTAATGCATGCAACACATTATTTATTACCTTTGGAGATTAGAGAAGTGGCACCCAGTCACTCTAAAATAATAGCACATCTGAAGAGCCACCTGCTCTTCCATTTATTAGCTTTGCCTTTGAGAAATACGGTAATATGCTGGCCAAATGTACAAATAAACCCAACTTTCTGAACTTGGGTTTATTTTATTTCCTGTTTATCTCAGAAATTATATTTGGATTAAATTTAAAACAATTTGGGTCACAAAATAAAGAGATGAAATATCTTACCTACTAGATGAAATAAGTATCATGCTGCATCTCTTCTTATTCCATAAAAACAAATTGGCTTTCAAAAAGACAAGTTAATTGAGAGTGAATATTTAATCTTGAATGATCCAGTGAGTGGCTACAAACCTTCAGGAATGATCATAGTAATTTTATGCAATTAAAAAGTTGGAAATAAGCTTTACAATTTCCTTATGCACACCTCAGGAAGGAGCTGTCTGCTGAGGGAATTATCTGCAAAAGCTGCAAAACAGCTTTTGTTTCTGTGATGTCATGATTCTCTACATTAGTCCCCAAGTAATAGAAGGGCTTAAAATTAAATATTTGGCAACTGCAGGACATCTATCATTACTTATTTTGCCTAGAAATATAATCTGTAGAATGGAAAAACATAGAACTCCTTTTTTAGCTGAGGTGAATATGTTTTCTAACTAATAACAGGGAGAGGGATAGACATAATGGCCCAGTAGAGCATGAGGGATATTGCATGAGGGAAATTTTTTAAAAAATCTTTTTTTCATCATAGCAACTGTCCTATAATATGAGAAATAAAAAAATATTAACACATGACCCTGACTTCCATCTACAACTTTCAGTTCAAATATGTTTTTGCATATTAATACTAACTGTCAATATCAGAACAGAAAGACAACTGGCACAGCTGGCATGGGAATTATTAATGCACTACTAAAAAAAAGATAACTCTTGTCTGAGAAACTCTAAGTACTGTGAGGACAAGGAAATATCTGGCATAGAAGTTTAATCTTAAAACTTAAAAGCCTGATTAGCAAATAAAACATCAAAGTAAGGTAACAACTATGCTATCAGCAGATCAGAATAAAGACTAGCAGAAGAACCAAAGTGAAAGAGCTTCTTTCCAAAGAAGCAGGGTTTTCAGTGGAAGTGACACAGCTTCTCAACATGTGTACAGAACTTAGTGCATCACATGTATTCTAAATCACATTTCCATTCAAATGCAAAATAAAAGATAACAATCAACATTAATTAACTCCTGTATATAGACAGAATGAAACCAAAGTGTGCATGAATTTAAGCTCACCTCAGAAATATGCAGTGAACTAAGGTGGAAAAAATAATAATCAAGTACCTTTCAAGAGATCCTGTTCTCCTTTAAGCTGAACCCCTCTGACCTTGTCAAACCCAGTACTTTCATTTACCCATCACTGCTACTACCTAATCATTAATTTTCTTCTCTTGCCACTAATGATTAGTAAACTCGGCAACCCAAATGTTTATTTGAACTTTATGTTGTGTCTCCTGGGTTTAAAATCAAATCTTGTGTGAACATTTTTTCTCTATCTTTCCAACTGAGCATCAGAATATTATTTCATGCAGGACTTTAGCACTTGAATCTGTCACATGAATCTGGTATTGAAAATACGTATGAAAAATGGAAAAGGAAAAATAAGAATTGTCACAGTTTCTTGAACATACTGAATTTTCCTGCAGTTTCAATCAACATAAACTTGTGTGATGCTTTTTCTCATAAGTTTTACATTGCTGACTACTGTTGACTTCAGAACTGAAACAGTCCTATGCAAATTGTCAGCAGGCCTCCAAAAACACACCATAAGACATTTTCTTGTTCAACAGGCATGATATGTGTGTACAACTAGAAGCTACAATCCTTGACCAGCTTGCAAATCTTTTCTTCCTCTTGGATTTAGTCATTTTCATCCTCCATACACAAAACCTCTGCCACCTATTGAAAGCACAGCAGATTCTGGACTGAGGTATAAAATACAGCCAACTTCCTCAACCTGATGTTTGTTGACTTCTAAGCAGGCTGGCCAAGTTGTTCTCCAGTGAATCAAGAATATTCTATGTTAATCCTTTATGTTTCATGTTAAACCAACTGGTAAATTTCAAACTTTAGCAGGATTTGATTTTATTAGTCATATCTATTAGGTTTCTGTCAGCAAAATTAGTGTATTTAAAAGAAAATGGTTGACACTAGTTTAATAGGATGAAGGAAATAAATTATGAGCTTGATCATAGTCTCATTACGTTATAAGATTAAAAAAAACTAATTATTTTTTATTAGGAAACTGAGAGAAGGAGGTGCTTGTGAAAACTTTCTAAAATGTGATTTAAACAGTATGTGTGTTTGGAGCTGGTTTCTAGCAAGAAGGAGAGGATGGATTTGAAAGCAAGACTGTTATGTCCTTATATAGCCATCCTCAGCTTTTATGCTGGTACAGCTGTTGTCCAGTTATGCAATGTTTTGTATCTTCTGTTGCTAGTAACTCTTCAGCCTGGGAAAAGAAGATCAGTGATGAATGCTGATCATGGTTGAGATGTTGTGCTATTAAACAGGGCATTCATGTTAGGGACCTTAACCAAAAAGAAAACCTTTTTTTAAACTGCAACCGTAATAACTATGGTAATTTTTCCCCCCCATTATTCTTTCAGTCATCACAGACCTGTGCTCATTTGTTTCAAGGTACACCATAATTGTCACTGATGTGTGAAAATGCATTGTGCAGTTGGAAACACCTCTTTAAGTCCTAAGTATGTACAAAATTGACAAGATTGTGTAAATCATGTACCAAAAATCATTTTCTGATAGAATATAAGCCATCTAAAAGTTAGAGGAAAGCAAAACTTATCTTTTAATTTGCAGAGTGCCTTTGTTAATTGAGCAAAGAGTGAATCTTGAGCCAGCCTGGAACAGTTCAGCTAGGCACTATATAATACTATTTCAGTATGAACAAACTTGCACTATAGATCATTTTCTACAAGCGACTTTGTTAACAAAGATAAGAATACAGAGTAAGATAAAGTATAGTTCTGCTTTCAAACTTCATTTGATGATAATTGCTATCAGAAATAGCTCTTTTTCATCTGTTATGCACCTTAAAACTCTTGACATGGTGTCTGCCACTTAGGATGACCAGGAACTCTTCCTGATCCATACCTCCAAATGCTTCCAAAAAAGCAGAGACATGTGGGTTTGAATATGCTTTCTGAAGTATTGCATTCTATTAAAGTATTCTTTCTTTAATTATAATGATTTTTAATGACTGAACATTCATGAGAAAAAAAGTTCATGAATTACGCAATAAAACTTGGTTAATGTTAAATGTGCAATATTTTTAATCTTTTCCGTAGGGAGTATACATTTTTAAAAACTTTGTTCTGTTAAGCATCATCCTAGGTAATGAACCAATTACCAGTCATATTTCATCTCAGGGATATTTGTTTTCATAAAAAAAACATATTTAAAGAAATTAATATGCAATGACAAGTGCAGCTCTGCATTTTAATGTGGAGGACTATAAGGGAAAAGTTATTTATTTGAAATCAAGTTTGTTTGTGTGATTTAATAATTAATAGAAGAGGAGGATATCAACTTTAATCTTCAAAATCCTCCAGGGGAGAATATTAATGTAAATCATCATTATGAGGCACCAAAGTGCTTGCAATATTGTTGAAATGAAATTCATGATAATCCCTTTGTGTAAGGACAAATTTCCCAATAAATCTGCATACGTCACTAAAGAAAAGAATTATGCAAACATATAAAAAATAGATAGATATTTGTGTTAAACATTTAGTTCTTAGTGAGATTTCAATCTACCTTTCTTCAGGCTGTTTGCATCTTCCTCTTGGATTCATCTCTTATACACTTTTGATATTTATTTTCCATTTTTTGCAGTGTAATTTTTATTTCCTTACATTTTCAGTTTAAATGAAATTTCAGAAATTTGTAGCAAGAACAGATTTAGGAGGTAGGAATCAGTTTTGGTTCTGTTATATTCAACATTCATTAATGATAAAGAAAGTCAAATGGCCAAATCTAAACAGAAACTATGACCAATAATCCAGATGTTTTGGGGTCATGGGGGTCCAATTTTGATTTAAAAACAAACAAAAAAAAACCCCAAAACCCACTTACCTGAAGTTAATGGAAGTTTAGATGATTCATAAAAGAAAAACAAAAAATACAAAACAAAACAGATATTCAGATATCATCCTTCTTATACTGTGGGATTTTTTATATTAGATTACTTCTGTTCTCTTCCATATCTTTTGTATTGAACTGTTTTCAGTATTAGGCATGCATGATTATAATTTTCTTCAGATAGAAATGTTGGTATTTATCATTTTTTTATAAATATATATGCTTTATAATAGAGGTTAAAAATGTTTCAGTAGCAAACATCTGTTTTTCCTTCTGATTGTTAATCATAATCTGACAAAAGAGTTTTTGTTTTAAAATAACTAAATTTTAAAAAAAGCAAAAGAATTCTTAGAAATACTGTTATTAACTGTAGAGCAGCTTTCTTTGAGGCCTTTGTGGGAGTGGCAACAGTTAGGTTTACATGGATATACAAAGTTGTATGTCTAAAAACCACAGAAGTTATGGGTTACTTCTATTTAAGAAGAAACTAAAACATAATTAAGGGAAAACAATAATATTAACTTCACTTCTCTATCCACAGAATGAAAAATGACTGAGTCAAAAGATCATTGATTTGGCTTAGTTCTGTACCTAAAGAATGTAAAGGATAATGTATTGTAAATAAACAAATGAAAACAATCAAAGAATTCAGAAACAACCTACAACAAATAGTTTATCTATCTGAATCACATCCAAGACGTCAGACGAGGTCTATAACAGTCTTTTTAAACAATGAAATGTTATAATGCTTCTGGGTGCCTAGATTAAAATATAAAATCTGGCTTATAGTTGAAAGTAAGTTTGATGTTACTATTAAAACCAAAAAAGAAAAAAAAATAAAAGAGAAAAAAAGGTTTAAAACCTCTATTTCAAAAGTTCTTCCATAGGAATGAATTTCTAGATTATTTTTTTACTGATTAAAGAGCTTCATGTAGTTTGGAGTGTGTATGGTTTGTTGTTCAAAGAACATTTTTGATCTCATATTTTTCTATTCAGTTTGTCAAATTCCCACAAACATTTGACTTTCTCTGACAAATCATTAAAAAAAAATACATGTTCACTCCACAATGGTAGATTAAAAAAAAAGTCTTTTCAGAAGAGCTTGCCCAGAACATTATTCAGAAGTGAGGTGGATCACAAAATTTCTGAAAAACTCCAAGAGATATGTTTATGACAGAAATCTGACCAGCAAAGTTAATATACCTAAATGTTGAATGATTATGCTCTCACAGAATTTCACAAAAACTGGATGTTTTAATTATGTATATAGTATCAATCAAATATTTTTCCTATTGTGCAAGTTATAGCATCTTATATAGCTCATATCAGGCAGAAGACTAGTTAGTGGCTAACTTTAGGCTTTACATCTTAGCCATTTCCATTGATCTCAAAAAAGGAATCCTTTCATCAGTACATTAATATTCAACTTTTAAAATGTGAGGCGTGATACGTGGTGACTGGTAGGATGTTGACTGGTGAAAAAGGTAGTATAGCAGCATTTTTCATTTGTTTAAACGATCTTTCATCCCAGCTTCCTGAATACTTAAGAAAATATTTTCTTTTTTTTTTCTCTCTCTCTATTTTGTGGAAGGAGAAAGGATAATGAATAGAACAGAACAAGGGATATATTTGATTCAATTTACTTCCATCAAGTAAGTACTTAAGTTATTCAGGAGTGAAAGTGTACTTTTTGGTTTTCTGCTGCTTCTAATTATTTTCATTTGCCAGGTTCATAATAGATTTTACAACATTTCCCACAAAGACTAGAGAAGATAGTAGAACAGGGTTTAGATTTATTTTTGAAGATGTTTTATTGTTTATTGAAAACAATGGTATTTCCTAAGAGAATGAAAATTTCAGTTTCAAATGCATAATCTAAATTCAATAGATAATATTCTTTAAAGAGATGATTTTTACACTGGTTTCTACTTTATGTTCATATAAATTCCAGTTAAAAGTAATTAAATAGGCTGGGCTTAATGCTCTTTTTTATTCATCTCAGCTCCTATGTATGTTGTTGACTCATTCTGTGATATCTTTTTTTCCTAGCTAAAGGCTTCAAAGGCATCAACAACTACATTTGCTAATACTCCCCTCAGCTCCTAGGGAGGTTTTTGTTATTACTTTGCTGCTGCAGCTATCATTTGCCTTTGAATAAAACATGTTTGGTGCAAACATTGCATAACTGGGACTCATTGTACACTTATCCCTTCCTACTTCTTCTTTACTCAGTTCTTTAATTCCAGCACTTTTTCTCTCTTTTCCTGCTCTCCCTCCCACACCTCCAAAATATGTGCTTTTTTTTCTGTCTCCCCTCTTACTCTCTCCAAATTCACCAAACAGGCAACAGTGATTTGTTTTGGGTTGTTTTGGGGGTTTTTAAGGAGTGAAATTTTTTGCTACCTCAATCATTTGTAATCACTGCTTTGGTTAACTGCCCTACCAATTTCAAAATAAATAAATTCACTAACACCATTAAAACCTCAATTTTCAGATCTTTGTTTTGGTTTGGGTTTTTTGGCATGTTAAGATTTATTTCAGAGCCTATTTATAATTAGTGTGCTCACTAGAAATTCTGACCTGCTTCCAAATAAAGAGAAGATGTTTACACACTGTCCTGGCAACAGTCTCATCATTTATGCAGCTCTAGATACGTAAACAAGCCTCAAAGCATGATATGTGGGAATTTACTTAATTAATTTTGCTTTATTTTTTTACAGGTAATAGAATATACAATGAGTTATTCCAAAATATTTTTAAAGTATTTGCTGGTTTTATTGGTGATATAAATCTAATCTACTGCTTTGGTTAAATTTCAAAAATTCTTATTAAAATAAAAGGGAGTGGATACTATTCAATTTTTTAATTATTTAGGAGATTTGGAAAGGATATATTCATTGACAGTATTAATGATATTGTAGTAATGATTAAAACAAAAAAATGCACACTATTACTCTAAGCAACAGTATTTGAGAAAATTGTAATAATATATTTAATATATGTATATATAGTAATATAACTATATATTAATATATATTACCTATATATTAATTTAATTTCCTATTTTTTCATCCTCTTTCCACTGACTTTGAAGAAAAAGTGAAACTTATAACTCTTACACCACTTCCAGCAAATTTAATTGTGAAAGACAAAAAACTGATTTTTCTTTCCCAAATATTTCTTTGAGGAGAAATTACGCTTTAAAAAAAATAGTCTTTTTTTACAATTTTTTTCATAGAAAATAGTAATTTTTCCAATCAATTCTACTGTTCAGAGTCTTTTAAAATACTGTATATAAACCCAAACCAAATCTTGATAATACTAGAGGGGGGTTTTGCCTTTTTTTTTAACTAAGAATGTTATTATCTGTTCTTACTTGTAATAACATGTAGCTTTTTAAGGAAGACAATAAACCAAGGATGGCTAGCATTTTATAGGAAGCAGTTTTGTTTCAAAAGAAGCTGTGAAATAATAATGTCCAGCAAGGCCAATGAGAAGGACTTTACTGAAGTATAACGAGAATTTTTTCATCAAAACATAGAAAAATAAAAGGGTAAATGCATAATGTGTTTAGGTAATCTTTGGTACCTGGCTCCTTCATTGAACTTCAGAATCACATAGTTGTTACTCATGCTCTGTACATTGTGTACAGAACACTTAAACTGAACAAAGTAGGACCAAAAATAGAACAGCCTAAGCAGGGATGCACAGCTTAACAACCAGGGAAAATGGAGGTTGCCCTATACTATTCTATATTCTGCTTCTTTAACCCTGAGATGGCAGAACAGAAACATTGGAACTTGCTACCCAATGTTTGGGAGTCACAACGAAAGGCTAAGGCCTATGTCTCCTCTTTCAAAATCTCAGTTTAATGACAGTTTAATGTTTCTGGGGTTTTTTGTGACCGGAGGTGTAGGAAGAAAAGTTAAATTCATAGGGTTACTCAGAGCCCACACAGGTGTTCTGAATCACAGGCTAATGGTCTGAAACTTGCCATTGTCCTATAATAGGGTGTGTAGGGAGTCCAGCATCCTAATTTAGACACCTAAGTTAAATGCTTAAAATTTTGCGATATAAATATACTCCAGTAAACTAGTCTAGTCTCTAGTCTCCCTTCAGCTTGATTTATTTTTCAGTCCCACTAAAACTCTCTCAATTGTCTCCACATATCTTAGAGAGCCCAAATTCTAGCACAAAGTTCTGAAAATTTTGAAGGAACTGCATCAAATGATTCTATACTCAAAAGGAAATATAAGGAAGACATCACAAAGATCACTGGATGCAAAATAAAAAATAGAATCCCTTATGATTACAAAATTACCTCGTTAACTTTTAAGTTACACTACCCTGTTTCTGGGTTGGTTTTTTTAATGGTGCACATGTGACAGGATTTGTAGCAGCCAAAGTTGCAGTGTGCTTCTGACACCAATAGAAAGGATATTTATTTTTACTAAACCAAAAGAAGACACATCTTACAATTAAATGAATCCAAAATAATTAATTTTTTGAGAAGTGAGAGAGTCTGAACATGAAAAATCAACTTAGAGAACAGAAAATCAACTTAGAGATTTCACCATAGTGACATGACATAATTCTGGATTACTTTTTTCCAAAACATTTATTACTCTCCTGTAAAAAATCAGATGGACACAATGATCAGGCAATCTGAACAAGAATGTCTTCTTTAACAAGGGTTTTGGAGAGGTGATTTACATCTAGATGAGCAGTATTTTTGTAGCTCTGTTGGTCTTTAGCATGTGTTATGTCAAATTGCAAATTTAATGCTTCTGCTATATAAGCAGTGGTGACACAAGGTGTTGCTGAACTTCGTGTAACTTAAAATTTCAACTAATGCTTGCACAGAACACTGGGATTTGTTAATGATTACACCCATTAGTTACAGATGTTTGAGATCATGTACATTTTTCCTGATAAGCAGAATTGGTAACAAACTCTGTAAGGTCTATAGAGGCAATGTATTATAGTCTACTGGACTAGCAAAGGCAGAATTGCTATTGTAGTAAAAAGCTTTGTGCTAACTCGTCGAGGCTTCAAGATTAGGACTTGTTAGGCTTGCTTTGTCTGAACGTGGGCTGGCCTGGCCTTGTCTGGAGCTTTGCTTTAGCCTGTTCAGTTGCAACGGCTACTTCCACAATGAACAGCTGAATATTACACTATTTCTTTTAGTTTTTGTTTAGTTTTTTACTGTTGTGTTACAAACGTGATAATTTAGTCATAGATTTTAAACTAATGGTAATAAAACCCAGTTATTCTCTGTAGCATGAACTGCCTATGATGCTAGGATAAAATTGCAACTTAGAGAGTGACAGCAAAGGCCTTCAAAGCAGGGGCATGGGATAATACCAGAGGCCTCAGAGCTGTGAACCACTCACTAGTTGTCAATTACTGTTCACTAAAGGAATCCAGCTTGGGGATCTTGTTAGCAATTATTTTAGGGGTAACAAAGAGAACAAAGAACAAGTATCCAAAATATACAGAAACACACCATGCATAATATATGTGCATATTAGGTGGAATTGCAAACCACTCCAGACCGAGCAAGAGACAGAGTATGTTAGAAAATACATTAAAATAGTCCCAAACAAATTGTATAGTAAGGAGGAAGACCTCACCATCACCATTGTGCTCCTCTCTGAGAAGGACTCAATATGCTGATGATCCATTAAAACTCATCACACCTTGAAGACTCAAGTGTTGACCTACGTACACAAAAGAATATTGGGAGAGTGAGCATGACAGAGAAAATGAGTAGACACTAGGAAGCTTGTGTACAATGATTTTAACTTTATTGTTATGGATATTTTTTTTCTGTAATAGCTTTTTTATTTTCCTTCTTATCTGTGATAATTGGATCCAAGCAAATTATATACATATATATACATAATTAGACTACTAAGATTTCATTTCACTACTATTAAATTCTTGTCTTTGCATATGAGCTGTGTTTCTTTGGCCCCATTGGATGAGTCAATCTAGGCTGTTAAAATTTAGCTGCAACTTGCATGCTGAACTGATCATAAGTAAAAATGAGGCCATGCCAGAATATAAAAGCTTATAATGCATCTGCTTTGCGATTGTTGTGATTATTTATATCCATAATCAATAGACTAGTTGAGAGTGCTGGACTTTTATGTTTACTACAAGCAATAGCCAATAAGGCTATAGGGAACGGCAAATAGTTCACTCCTAGATTGTATGGCTGAATTGACTAAGGAAAATTATTATGATAAATCCTTATAATTCATCACTGCTGCATTACAGTCTATTTGTATTTATCTTTTTAACAGATCTTCACACATGTATATACATTATGCTATTAGTGCTAGGACCATCACTGAGACTCATAGGTGATCACAGAGTGTAATGAATCTAATTGTGTGACAGGCTATAGACCTGGGATAAATTCTCTATATCATTCATTTGGCTAGTAATGATGACAGTAATTGCAATTACAATTCTTAGTTACTAGCATTCTTAGGACATTTAAAACAGCTAAATTGACACTGATGTTTGAAAGTTTTCCATTATACTCTGATGTAATTTTTATTTTCATGCACCAACATAATGTCTTAATATAACAGCATAAGATGAAAACCTGCAACAGATTTTGTCCATAGTGTGCTATGAGATAGAATTTATAATTATGAATACATTCAATTTTTTTGCCTACATCTCCCCATCCTAATCTTCTCTATGAAGAAAGGACTATCTCAGTGTGCCAGTTCTATTATTTCTGATGTGACCTAGGCAACACTTCTTCCCTGTGAAGGACTGAGGCATTAAGCAAGAACAGAATGAAGTGAGTTAATTGTGACTGCCAAGTAACAATAGGGTATTCAGCTGTTCAGTAAAGCACTAGCCATTAATTAAATTGCTGGCCATCATGTCTTGATTTACACCATCTCTCCAGAGTGCATAATGTTGCATGCCTAAGTATTTATGCAGTTATAGGCAGAATAAATAATTTGCATAAGGTACAGATAAGCAGAGAGATATTACCATTCTGTAGTTATCAATAATCTGCAGGTAAACCACTCATAAAAGTTGACAAAGCATCTTCTTTTTGTCAGGGTTTGCACATCCAAACCAGTTTATTTTACACTGATTTCAGCTTAATGTTGCACTTCACTTTCTGAATATAGGAATAAAATAACTATCAGCTGCCTGTAGTATAAGAAGACTATACATTTGTGTTACATTCTTAAAGAGATAAATACTCTGGTTGTTCAATAAAATAATTTCATGTAAAACTGAACTCACAGTGTTTTTTAAGTGTTTCAATGTGTGTCCCTTTAAGAGAAACACTAGCATTTATAGTACTAACTTGCTGAAAAAATAGACTATCCTGTTTGGCTACTGATGGAAAAATATTGTGCCATCTTATACTAAATGTAATATACATAAAACCAGCTATATCAAACAATACCAAGATTGATCATGTTTTTCCATACAGGCTGACAACCGATACCTAGAGAAAACTGTAAGTACATAACGAGTTAATTCCAGAACACTATTCCAATACGCAATAATTTATGATTCAGGACAGAACCCCGAATAGATTCTTGTGGAACTCCACCTGTAACTAACCTTCTTTCATTGATCACATTAATTACTACCCTTGCTTACTTCTTTCAAAAATTTATCTATTGCTTTGAATATTTCCTGTTATCCCATAGGACTTTTTTTTCTTCCAAATTTCCCAGTTACCTCAATTTTCATAGGCATAATTGGGTTAAGATCAGTTTCAGGACTTTACCACCAGGCAATAAAGCCAGTTATTGTGTTAACAGTACTATTTTTGTGCAGAAAGGATTGAGGACAGACTAGATGGTGGAAGACAGAATGCAGATGATCATGAATCTCTGGGGAAGTATAGATATTTAGTAAAGACAGAGTTTGGTATAGATACTGCTTTTCTATGGAGAAAAGGTCAATTCTCATGAATATGCCTAGAGCTGTAACCTTCTTTCTCTTGTTTTGGCTAGTTTTTTTTAAATTTCCCTTATTTTTCTTATATTAATCCTAGCTCTCTTTTGTATGTGTTAGCTAAAAAATAATTGTTTTATACTTTTAAGATGCATTTATCCTGCTTGCTGTGTGTCTTTGTGCATAGCTAAAGACACAATAAGTCAGTGGGGCATCGTAATGGAGTGTTTTTCTTTCTCCCTGAAAGTCAGCTAAAAAGTTAAATATTCTAAATGCTGGAGTTGATAAACTGGTCCTAAAATAAATTCTTAGTTGCTACATGAAAGATTTCTACCTTAAGACTGGAAACCCACATGTTAAGTCCCTATGCTAATTATGGTTTTAATGATCTATAACTGTATTGAAAAGGTTTATCAGCCTTCCATTAACATAATCTTAAGTTTATATTTGCACTAATGTAGTCTTTCCTAAATTTGCTGCAACAAACAGCTTCTCCTAATAATAATTAGTATTTATATCTAGGACCAACTCCAGAAAATGTCTTCAAACAATTATACTCACATGCAAAATTCAGTTTTTAAATCCTCTGGAAATTTTTAATACTGGGTACAGCTACATGGATAAACCCTTATAAAATGAGGTTGAGAATGTACATATTCAAATTCATATCTTGTTTTGCAGGAAGCCAATGACAAGGCTCCCCCATGACCTTCTAAAATGATAAGTTCTCAGATACATGCAAAGTACAAATTAAACACCTTTGGAAAAAAATGGTCTTCAACATTGTTGCACAGTTCTGGATGCAGAAAAGGTAGTCAAAGTTAATTGTTAAAATCTAAAAGGGATTCAACACGGCACAAAATGCAAGTTCCGGATGTTGATTAAAGGCTTGATGTCAACACAAAGCTCAAATTCAATAATTTCAAAGCATATATCAGTGTTGGCATAGCATAGTTTTAGTACCATCACTGAATGGTATTGAAACATAACATCACAAAAATCAGATTTATTTAACTAAGCTTTTAACTGTAGTCAAAATTCATTCCTACATGCCAGCTATGGGATGATATGATATCCATGAAGCTATCATGATGAAGCAGATCAATGGTACTGTGATCAGCATTAGTTTTATCAAGTGACATCATCTACATTGTTTTGTATAAAGAAAAGTGTTAAGTGAAAAAATCTACAATTGTATTTTTTCTTAATGTATACAAAACAGAATAATTGTTTTTTGTATACAAAACAGAATAATCTTTTTCATGGCCCTCCTCTGGACTCACTCCAAGAGGTCCATGTGTTTCCTGTGCTGAGGACTCCAGAGCTGGATGCAGGACTCCAGGTGGAGTCTCAGCAGAGCAGAGTAGAGGGGCAGAATCACCTCCCTCGTCATGCTGGCCATGCTTCTTTTGATGCAGCCTAGGATATGGTTGGCCTTCTGGGCTGTGAGTGCACGTTGTTGGTTCATGTCCGGCTTTTCATCCACCAGTACCCCCAGGTCCTTCTCCACAGGGCTGCTCTCAATCCCTTCATCCCTCAGCCTGTATTGAAACCGGGGTTGCCCCGACCCAGGTGCAAGACCTTGCACTTGTCCTTGTTGAACCTCATGAAGTTCACAGGGGCCCACTTCTTGAGCTCGTCCAGGTCCCTCTGGATGGCATCCCATCCCTCAGACCAGCACCACTCAGCTTGGTGTCATCTGCAAACTTGCTGAGTGTGCACTTGATCCCCCATGTGTATGTCATTGATGAAGATATTAAACAGTATTGGTCCCAGTACAGACCCCTGAGGGACATCACTTGTCACCGATCTCCATCTCAACATTGAGCTATTGACCACTGCCCTCTGGATAAGACCATTCAGCCAATTCCTTATCTACCAAACAGTCCACCCAAGTCAGGGATTACTTGAGCGACCTTACTCATAAAAACCCATAGCATCCAACAGGCTGCATCCTGTGGGGAGAGAGGTGGAAAATGTCCTTGTGAAGCTGTTGTCTACTATCTTTGACAAGTAATGGAGATTGAGGAGTTCCCTAATAATTGTAGGAGGGCAAGTGTTGCACCATCTTCAAAAAAGGCTGAAAGAACAATCCAGAAAACTATAGGCCAGCAAGCTTCACTTTGGTCTGTGAGGAAAATCATGGAATGTCTCCTCTTGGAACACATTTCTGAGCATATGAAGGGGAAAAGCATGATTAGGAATAGCCAGCATCGATTTACCAAGGGTAAATCATGCCTAATTAATCTGATGATTTCTGTGATAAAATAACTAGATTTAAGGGCAAGTGGAGAGTCATGGATGCCATTTACCTCAGCTTTAGCAAGGTTTTCAGCATTGTCTACCACAAGATTCTTGTATCCATATTGGTATTTTATGGTCTGAATGGGCAGAAAAGAAGATGTGTAAAAAACTGATTAGATGGTTGGGCTCAGAGTGTAGTGGTAGTGGAGGCCAGTAACAAGAGGCATACCACAGGTCTGTGCTGGGACCTGTCCTGTTTAACATCTTTATCAATGAGCTGGAGGAAGTGTTACAGTGCATGATCATCAATTTTGCAGATGAAACCAAATTGAATGACCATTTGAGACACTGGAGGGCAGTGCTCCCTTCTCTAGAGGGAGCTAGATGGGCTGGAGGAATTGGCTGACAGGAACATCGTGAAATCCAGCAAGGACAAATACAAAGATCTGCTCCTGGAAAGGAAAACCCCTAGCATCATTACAGGCTGGGGTCTGACAGGATAGGGAGCAGCTCAGGGGAAAAAGCCTCTGCTGGCCCTGGCAGCAGATGGGCCAAGAGCATCTGGCGCTGTACGAATCAGAGCATAGGCAGCTTGCTGAGGCAAATGCTTGCTTCTCTCCCTCAGCGCTCATTAGACCACATCTAGGTTGCTGTGTGCAGTTTTGGGTCCTCCAACACAGGAAAGACTTATAAACTGAGGCAAGTTCAGTGGAGGGCCACCAAGACAGTCAAGGTTGGAGCAGTTGCTCTGTATGCAGAGGCTGAGAGACCAAGGCTTGTTCAACCTGGACAAAGGACAGCTGAGGAGGGACCTAACTGTAGTTTCCAGTATCTATGGGAAGGTCATCAAGGAAACAGATCCAGGCTCCTCACAATGGCATGTGGCAGGAAGATGAGAGACAATAGGCATAAATTGAAAGAAGTGAGCTTCAGGTTATATGTGAAGAATACCTTCTTCACCATGAGGACAGTTGAGCAATGGAGCAGGTTGCTCAGAAAGGATGTGAAGTCTTTGTCAAGACACAACTAGACCAATCAAGCTCTGAGCTACCTTGTCTGACCTCATAGCTGACCTTCTTCAGAGCAGAAGGATGAGACAGAGACTTCCTGAGATACCTTCCTACCTGAATTATCCTATAGTCTTATGATTCTAAGTTTCTATCTAAAGCTTCTTGATTCTTGATTCAACTGACATGAAGGGACACTGGAATCACAGAGCCTAAAATCCAAATCCCTCGTACTCTGATAAGTTCTTTTTGGAACTGTGGACTTTTGGAAGAACTATCAAAATCAATAGTAAAACAGTGGTTTGGACTTGGGGATTTTGAAATTTTCACATTAAATTTCAAAGACAGGGAAGTCTTGATCAAGAGACTTGGACCTTCATTCATCTCTCTTGAAATACAACATCATTTTATTACTGTTCCCTAATGATAATACTAAAAAACCCTAATTAATTCAAAGGTCTACATTTCTTATGCATGTGTTCTATTGTAACCATAAAATTGCTTTCAATCAAAAGCAAGAAAAGGGTGCTGAAAACCTATTCATTGACATCAAAGTGTCAGGGAGCAGAAAGGGCTGGCTGCTTCAATGCAGTGAGGAGCCAGGCACCACAAGGATCCCAGAGTGAGCCATGCCCTCCCCAACAGGCACCATCCCACAGGTCCTGAGGGTATTGGGCAGAGCTGGGGGCCAGTAATAGTGTCCATGAGCAGCTGCCAACATTTCAAATGGTGAAGGGCAACCAGGGACCAGCTGGTGGATCCTGTCAGGAGCAGCAGGAGACGGGGCCAGAAACTAACCACACTGTGGGTCCAAGGGGCCTGTCCAGTGGGCAAGCTACCAAAGTGGAGCTGGGAACCCACACACCTATGGTGTCACTGGGGCTGGGTGTGCCAGGGCTGAGCTGAAATGGGCTCCTGAGATCCTTGTAAAGGAGTGCAATTGGGTTTCAGGTGTGGCTGGTAAAGGCCAGTAAGGCCTACTGGAGTCCTCATGGTCCTTACATAAAGGATATGCCTAGATATCAGACCATGATATTATATGACACATTCATGTTCCTCTAAGTAACCTTTTATACTACTGCATAGTTTTTGACAAGTTGTTAAGTTTGTTATGAAGGAAACCAGAACTTAGCAGGAAGAGAGGAAAAAGCTGAGGAGATGGAAAGAGAATGATCAAGAGGATGATGGTGTTGTGCATATTCAGATCTCACCCCCAAATCTCATCCACAGCATGGATTAGGAACATAGCAGGTGTATATAGACAATTATTTGAAAAATTATACCTAACTCCATGTCTATAAATAAAGACAGAAGATTTTTTATGTTCATTGCTTAAACAAAGTTTGTAAAACAAGATAATATATTACCAAATTGCTTAGATGTGAAGGCAAGTTGAAGTCTTGGGAGCATTTGATAGGATGAGAGCCACAGAGGTCAGAGTAACATTGAAAATGAGTAAAGTTCAAAGAATGTACACAGTGTGAGGATGTACTTATATGAAAGAAGGGAAGAATGGGATGAGAAGGAGAATCATTGAATGTCTCAGACATCTGAACAAAACTTCAGATGTCTAAAGCCTTTTTCTGGTACTCAGGAATGGACTCCTTTTATGTTTGCAGTGAATTTCCCACAGTACCTCAGATCTCATTGGAATTATGGAGGCACTTATTTCAGTCAGAGAAAAGTGAAAGAGGGAGAATGAATAGCTAACCTTTAAAAAGGTTATACATCCCTTTAAAAGCTATTTATGCTGCCAGTTTTACTTAGTCTGAACATGCTTCACCACCCTTGTCATACTACACACTTCATAACCTCCCATTAAATTTTCCAGGCTTTCTTGGTCTGATAGCTACTGATAGTCACTTGTTTAAATATCTCCCAATTGCTTCCAGTCAAAGAATATAGTTCCTGCATAAAATTACTATGCAAGTAACTGATCAAGAAAGTAGAAAGGCAAACAAAATCAGTCCAATGAAAAACAGTTTAGATTTAAACCCTTTGTATCAGACACTTGAAAAAGACAAGTTTATAGCCACATTCAGGCTTAGACTACATAGGATCGAGCCTGGTGAGGGGAACCAGGATCAGACACAGCCCCCGGGGTGTTCAGGCATGACCATAGTGATGAGGCTGGGTTGCGGTCAAGCTGGGAAAACAGTCCACAGGTCAGGATCAATGGGATCAAGTACTGCTGCAGCTGAACTGGAGATCACCAAGATTACAACACAGCTCAGATAACAACTGAAGACCCAGGCTGAAATGGGGCTCCTGGGTCCATGGTTAGGGTGTGCAGGTGGAGGCCCCAGGTGAGGCTGATCAGGGGCATTTAGGTTTGTTGGTGCCCTCAGGAAAACATACATTTTGCCTTTGTCTCTAACCTAAATCTTAAAATAAGACAATTTCTCAACTGGTATTCTATACATATGGCAATATATTTATATATATATTTTAAGAATAATACAGATCTACCCAAATCTTAGGGGGAAAAAGAAAAGGAAAAGGTTAATTTTGTTACATACTTTATCAACAACTGTGTTAAATTTGAAGCGCTGCCAACAACTTTAAGTACATTTCATTAACGTTTTTTTCTAGATAAAAGTTATTTGCTCTGAATTTGCAATCTAGTCTATAATTTTTCTTACAAACATTTTATGTCAAACTACAGAACTCAAATAGGCCTAAAATGAAAGCAAGTTTTAATATAGTGTACTCCTGTTGGCTCTGTTTAACTACTAATGCAAGAGGAACAGGGATCAGTCCTTAACCCTAGGGAAAAGGCTTGCACCCACTGCTTGAACCAGCTTGTACACACACTTCAGAGATTGCCCTTTGCAGAGCAGGTTGGCAGAGCCCTTGTTTCCACAGCAATGATGTCCTCAATCCAAAATGGCTCTATACATAATAATGATTTTTGTGCTTTTCCCATTTTATTCACTATCTTGCCAGTATGATGCTTAAGAAGTACCCTGCTGATGATATACTAGAAGAAACTAAAAGACTGTGCATGGTTGGAAAATTAAAAATACAAGTGAATCTTCAGCTAAGATATTAGACTTCAACAAAAATAAATATGTACTATCAAATTTCACAACTATATGATGCCAATTTCCATTCCAGGTCTCATTCACTTTCACACTTACTGTCTTCATAACAGCTTGCTGGAAGTGGTGAGACAACTTCCTGAACACCTGAATGATTATGTATGCATTTAAAGTTCAAAAAGATGAATTCCAAATTAATTATGTAATGAAGCTGCTTCCAGTACATTATCTGCAGGAGAAACACCACTGGTTGGGTGATACCGCTCAACACAGCTTTGGTTTGGTGCTTTATTGAGTGAATAAAGTCAGTTTCTCAAATGTTTTCAACTTTAATGTAAAAAAATCCTAGCATGTCTGGGAAAAATAGTTCTGCATGACAGATGAGAAGGAATAGCAATGAACAGTGCATAATCAATTTTTATTGCCTAGAGCCATATTTTTCATACAAGGCAGTCCGCTGGAAGTTTGTGTGGTAATCTTAAAGCTAAGAGAGGGTAAGGTTGTTTTTGATCCTCCAAATTCCAGCAGCATTCCAGAGTCTAATGTTTAGATGCAAAATTAAACCCACAATCATTACTGGTATCAGAGGTTAATGGGCTTTAGTGTACTAAGGTAACAGTTTGAAACTGCCACCTTTCTTTGGGCAAAAGGATTAGATTAGAATGGACTTCACATCAGAAGGCTAATTTTGTTCAGATATGGTAATATAATATAGTAATTTTTAATGGAATTTTTTCTGTTTATGTATTTTTTCTATTGTCTAAAAACCTTCCTAAACCTTTTCCTTTAAAAGTTTTTTTAAAACACATAAAAAGTATACATCAAAGAAATTTTATTTTATTTTATCACTTGTTTCTTGTCCAACACAGAATCATAGAAGATTCAGTAGATAATGACATCATGTACAAAATCCAAAATTTTTGTGGCATCCTGATAGCACACAGAGCCTTATAATTTTACCAGATTTGAATACATATGTAATTTGTTTATGGCTATCCCATGTATCTATTTATAATTTAATGTCATAGTAAATAAAATTGGTGAAATTTCTCCCTTTCCTGCTTCCTTATTCTCCAAGAGTAGGTAGTATTTTATAGAATATGTGGAATCCCAGATCTAGGCACTTTTCCCTTTTTGAATTGCAAATGATTTTGGGTAATAGTTCCAATGCCAACAGTTCTCCAGCAACATTATTCATGGCTTTCTGTTTTACACAATTTCATTGAAAGTTTATACAAAGTATAGTTCAGTATCATAATTTTATAAATGATTTCATGCAAATCAAAAAGTATTTTAGATACAGAATAATGTTCTTAACGTCACGTATGTTCTTGAACTATTTTTAACTAATGCTTTTTTTTAATCAATATCTTTCTCTGTCATCACTGTTCAAATGAATTTACATGTTACACAGCCAGTTCTTCTTCAATATATGTGTCTGTTTATGATTTTACACAGTACCTAAGAGTGGTAGTAGTTGTTGACTTGATTCTGTTTTGGTAGTGAACACACCCATAAGCATCAAAGGGATATCCTGTACAGATTATTTCCAGTTGTAGTAAATTTTCTAGAATCAAGATTACTTTGGATGCAGAAAATATCATTTACATAAAGCTTATAGAAGTGAAGGACAGAGCAGCAGAAGAAAGCATATAGAAACTCTGTCAATTTAAGAAAAAAATCAGGGGTGCTGAAACAGTGAAGGCTATACAGTAAGCTGGACTACTTTTTATATTATTTAGGATCAGAGCAGTTACATCAGTGGAATAGTTTCATCATCTTATTGCTTTTATAATCTCTTGGTAGCACTGATGGAGGGGAAAAAAAAAACAACACAGAAACCATGAATTGCCTTTTATCACATGACAGTCACTTGCATTCTGAAATACAGAAAATAGGAATGTTTGAAACATCAGATGTTGATAATATGTCAAATTATTATGTATAGTTATTGATTTTGAGAGTGGCACAATAAAGGAAATGCAAAAAAAAAAATTAATTTTCAGAGAATAAATAATACAGAGCTTGATGGGACACTGGAGGGTTCCTGTCTCCCTAGGGCAGGATAAGCTATATCTAACCTATTTCAATTACTTCTGATGGTTAACTTGGTTTGACTTTTGAGCTTGGAGATGGAATTTGATCTTGAGACTGAGTAACACAATTAGATTTTGAAATACTTGAGAATCAAAAGCATAGCCCAGGAGAATCTGACCAAAACATGACATGTACTTGCTACTGAAATACAAAACGAGTGTTACAGATCATCATCATAAAAATATTATTTTCAGCTACATATGAACATTAAAAAACCCTAAATATTTCTTGAATAAAGAAAAAAGAAGACTGTATCAGCTAAAATAAAACTATACACAAAAGGAAAAGCTAGTATGATATTTGTGTACCACTCAGTAATTTTCACCAAATGTTAGTCAGAAAAGACATCACAAAAGAAGAATCTGTACCAAATCATTAATAAATGAGATTTTAAACCACATTAGCTGCCGTGTCACTAAGATGTTTTCTCACTAATACCACAAAAAATTTACTTTACTTGTCAGAAAATCTGTTCAGTGCTTTCAAGAAAATAGTTTAGCTTTTTGCCATGTCATATTATGCATTAATATGAACTCACTTGAAGACATCTTTACTAATGTAAATTTAAAATAAAATACCACAGATTAGGACAGTGCCATACAAAAGCAACCTAAGCATAAGTCCTTATGATTAACACAACCTAAAAAATGCATGGTAAGTGTAATGCTCATTCTAACCTTGACTTAAACTCTGGTTTTAATGAAGTCATTTTCCTTATCTAGGTTTTCCTGTTCTTAACAGAAACAACTTATACATCACTGGAGACAGAATGAATACTTAGGTTTCAGTTAGTAGAACACTATATTTAAATAGTTGTATAATCTCATTAGAACTGATAGAAATTGTGTTAATTTTTAAGTTAAGGTTGAACTGAGACAGTGAGGAAATATACACACTTCACACTGGAACAGTTTGGAATGTGGTAATGGATGGTCTAAATGCATCCCTCAACTGTGATAAAACAGCCGATTAAAAACAAAAAGGTGGAAATTAAGACAAAATGGGCCCATAAGTTATTCATGAGCAAGCCTAAGGGAAGCTGTGGAAACCAGCTAAATGTAGAGAAAGGTATCTAAGGAAGAAAAGTAAAACAGAATGATAAAGGCAGGTGTTCTGTGTCGCAGAGTCTAAAAAAAAAAAAAAAGTTTTTTTCCTCACAAAGTAAAGAAGTCAAAGGATTAATGAGTCCCAGATGGAAGGAAGTGCTACAGCTGTCAGAGAACCTACTGGCTTTCCCAGTCTAATTTAATCTTTATTACCTTAAGAAAGTGCAATACAGATACTGAATGAAATTTTTAAATAAACAAAAATCTTTTTAATCTTGAAATTTTAAAAGAGATTTAAAGAAAATTATTTCAGGTCCTCACATGTCAGGACTGGGAAAAAAAAAAAGTTCATGTCATGGTGTCTATATGGTTCAAACATCAAAATAAGTTAGTGTTGGTGCACGTATTTCAACACCATGACTAAACTGAAATAATCTAAGATAGTGGTATGAGTCTCAGGAATTAATATGTTTAAATACAAGGTATTTGAAAAAGTAAGATAATATTACCTTCATCTGAAAGAGGACCAATGTCTGCACATCAAGAAAAACAAGAGTAAAGGTGTACAAAAGGTATATGATGATACTTTAGTCATTGGAAAGAGGAACAGTGAAAAAGGACAAACGAACTATAAGAAAGAACTGACACTATAAAAACATGAAGAAATAGAAGAAACAGCAACATCTATAATGTGTGTGTAATATACATGCTGTTATGTATATATATGTATGTATACTTGTTCACATATATGTACATATACATATATATACATGCTACGTCTATGCTGTTACGAAGACAGCTCAATCCATTTGTCTATATTCATGTATTTTATATTTGTTTCTTCAGGAAACATGGATGTTCCTTGAAGTGTTTCCTAGTAAAGAAATTACGTATTCTGTGCTATAGGACTAAAGGCACCTCTTATTTTTTAGAACCATGCTCAGAAACCCTAGCAAGAATTCCTCAAACGTGACCCCTTTCAGACTTCAGCTATGTAAAAGGGATATTAAGGCTATGAATATCTCTTTTAAAAAATTAAATCTGTTTTCTGCTTGTTTTTAATTTTGTTGTATGCATGCTGCAGGACTGAAGCTTCTTTATTAAACTCGTCTATTTCTGTTACACCATGTGTTTTACTCCCCTCCCACCCCCAGTACCACCCCCGTGCTCTGGTTGTAAATCCAAACTGTATGTTGACTTACAAGTCATGAAAGCAATTTTAAAGTAAATCTGATATTCGACAAGCAGTTGCACTGTGACTCTCCCTCAAGACTGGAGTGACATGTTGAATTGCTTGGAGTGAGTTAAAATTCTGGATACAGCATTTTCAATAATGTGCACCTTAGTCAGCATTTTCTTAGGCATCCATATAAGATTGAATTCTTTACAGTGCTGGTGGTTACTGAAGACCAGCACAAGTCTCAAAACACTGGCCAATTTTTTATTTGTACTAAATTTCTGGAGTTGTAGAAAGTCATGGTTAATATTTTTACATAAAGATTTTTAAAGGTTGTTTAAAAAGTAATGTTCCATTTCAGAAAGGTTTGAAAATAACCTTTTAAATTCAGAACTTTAATCCTCCACCATTGTGCAATAAAATCTAATGGTTTTCACTGTCAGAGAGGGAAGAAAATGGTGACAATTTTCTACATTCATAAAGAGAGATAAAAATGCTTTAATTGTTTAAAATATTTAACATTACATTCCTGCTTGTCTTGATTTTTCTGCTTAAACAGATAGGGATCTAATTTTTATTTCTTAATTATTTTTTTTTCACCCTGTTGCACATTTAAGCTCTGGAGCTTAAAAAAAAAAAAGGTGTGGGGGAAGACATTTTAAAACTTTGCTGTATTGTAAAACACAGAGTCAGTCTTAGGGAGACAAAAGTGCCAAAAACAAATCATAAATAGGTTTGTTCTGTGTGACAGGTAGAGTAGAGGATGGAAATTACCATGGTGTTGTTGGTATATTTCAAGTGAACTAGTCAATGAAATACTATAACAACTCAAGTATTTTGGCTTGATATGTGGTTATTGCAAGAAAGCAATAGACTGAACTTATTGGAATTGATGGGCTACTGCCAAGCAAGCTGGCCAGACTCACATCTCTATTGTAGCTGTTCCCTAGCTGGACCAGCAATGAAAACATGAAAGCATTGGTACTGTGCAATTAACTCATTCCTTCTTCCTTTCCTTGGGTGCCCCTGAGAATCCTCATTTTACCTGTTTGTATAGATCATGTCTACTGTTTCACAGCCAATAACCATCTCCTAACTTTTTAATGACCATCTTTTCCACTACACACATCTCATTAAGGCAATCCTTGTTGTTACTGTTCTCTATGGACATGCAGGAATCTCAGACTGAAGTAATGAACGTTGTTAATTAGGCTACACGAATAACTAAATAGAGGAGGAATTTCTGAGGAAGTTACACCTTACAAACTCTTAGAGCCCAGAAGGAATCCTCCAGTTGTCACTTTACAATGAACTCATTCCTCACTCTCCTTCTTCACCACAATTGGAAAACTTACTTGAACGTCCAAATGTTAGCAAAAAATGGTCTAAAATATCAGGAAAAAATGAATACGATTTTGAAACATCAGTAGGACTTTACAATGCTTCTATGCAAATTAGTTCTTTTATATTGTGCCATTTTATTGATGTGACTTCTATGGCCTTGAACTTTTGCTGTCTATCATTAGATTTTTATCTTATCAAAAATGAAATTTCTGATATTCAAATAGCAAGACTTGTTACAAGTAGAAATTTGAATATTTCTTAATAATTTCTGGAATTATAATAAGACTTTGTGCTTTTTCCCTTCTAGTAGTGTGAGACAGCACCATCTGGGCAATGATTAAATTAATAAACTAAGGACTGTGGAGGAGATGGGTATGTTTCTTCCATTTTCTCGTATTAATTCTTTGATTGCCTAGTAGTGTATGTACCATTATTCAAAAGTACCAGAGGTGAATGTGTAGCAAGAGTACAGTTTGATTGTGCAAGCATATCAGCAAATAAAACCTGAGTGAAACAGAGAGCTGGAACACAGGAACATGATGAAAAAGAGCTTCACAGTGTTCAGTAACAATAAAACAGCTTTGAAAAGTTGCCAGAAGAACTTACAAACTGTGGCATAAATAGCTCTATCTTTACTGCAAGGCTAACACAGAAATGGCAGAAATACAATATTCGTGTCAGTGAATAAATTGTCCTTGGCTAACAGAGTTTTTCTAAAGCTTTGCTAGAGTATTTCAGAAAACAACATATGATGAAACTATGCATTGCCAACAGAGCAGGTATGTACATGTAATACCAGGGGAAAATAATCATAGTCTTCACCTCAACATTTGCTGTGTCCATTAATTTGCACTAATACTGCAATTTCAGAGATGCAATGAACATACTGGTTTTTTTGTTGTTGTGTTGGGACAAGGAGGTTGAGAGCTAATTGTGGACTGTTATTACAACTCTAATTTTTCCACTTGTTCTTGTTAAACATAGCAATGTCTGATTCCATATTCTTCTTGATGGGTGTTTTAACACTCTCATTTTTATTAAGGGAGGTTGCTATTTTTTTCTCTAATAAAGAAAAAAAAGCAAACAAACATAACTATAAAATGTCTCAGAATCATAGAATCATAGAATCGCTGATGTTGGAAAGGACCTCTGAGATCATCGAGTGCAACCTGTTAACCTAACTGCCTGGTCCACCTCTAAACCATGTCCCTAAGCACCACATCCACACGTTCTTTGAATACTTCCAGGGACTGTGATTGCACCCCATTAATTGCATCTTGCTCTCCTCATATTTTTCAGTCTGAACAAAGGAAAAAGACCTAGGAGGACTCAGAGGACCCCTGACAGTTCATGCTGCCTCAATCCGAGCTCACTCCCTAGCTTTGTTCTGAACTACTGCAGCTACCTTTCTCCAAAAAGTATGTTATAGATGGGACTAGCTCAAAATAGCAGACACATAAGCCAATCAGTGCCACAAGGCCTTGGAGCAGAAGTCTGGCCTTTTTATTTACCATTCCAGACACAGCCTAATGGACATTCATACTTTCTTTTTAGGGAAGAAGATCTGACCCATTAGCATTAATATCCAGGGGTAAAAACACTGGGAAACATGAAAATAATCCTTACACACAGAAAATAGAAATTGGAAAGAAAACTCTCCCTACCACCCTATCCGAATAACATTTCACTAAAAGATTTCATCTGCAAAGCAATATAGCACCCTCCAAGCTTCAGAAGAGAGAGACTTTTCAAATGTTATGTGACATGTAGTTCTCTTAACTTTGGAATTTGCTCCACATACATTCGTCAGGAGTTCCAGAAAGTCTGTGCAACCTGAATGTCTCACCAGGCTTGTAAATCAGATATTTTTAGGTCCTTTACAGTGTAGAGAATGGAGAAGGGCCTTGCTAGTTGGTACAGGCAAAAGTGATTAGCAGTAGATTTCTTCCACCAAAACACATTTTAAAAAAACAACAAAACAACAGTGGGCTATGGAGAAAACTGTCTTTCCTTTACAAGTGCATGGGAAGTAAGTTTTTAAAATGCAGTTTTGGAAAGGAGGATTCTAAGATTACATCTGCAGGCAGGTAGGTGAGACACATATTACCCTATGAATATCAGCTTTCCAAGGAAAACTTTATCTGTCCTTGCTGTTGAGGAGATGGCACTGAGATTCTCAACTTTATATCTCTTTTTTAGATCCTTTGCTATATAAGTTTTAGATCCTTTGCTATATAAGTTATATATATGTGCTGCATAATAGTTTTCCATTTGTGGGTCTCTATGCCAGAAGCTCTTACTCTTTTTAGAGCTTATTTAATGACCAGTATCTTTCTGTCGTGTTTCTTCAGGTGCAGACACCATCTCTGTAAACCTTATTATCAATTATTTTGTCACTGAACCTCTTTGGTTGCAGAACAGAAGAAAAAATAGTATTATTTAAAAAGAGGAGATAAGAGAGGCTTTAGTACAGGAGTAAGGTAGTGATGTAAGGTGGGTCATGTCAAGGGTGAAGAAGCAGATTACAGCAGAGGTGGAAAAGGGTTGGGAAATGAAACACATGGTGGGTTAAAGGACCAAGGAGGGACCAATGTGGGCAGTAGCACTGCAAGAGGAAGATAATTTACACCTTTTTGGAACTTTCATGAAATGTCATCCATAAAAATTTGAGGGAAAAAAATTTATTCATGAATGTTTGAAATTCTAAGAGATACAAAAAATTGAAAACACTATTGCTCCTTTGTCTTAAATAATTTCTCATTTGCTTTGGCTGCAATCCAGAGTTTATTTGGTTTTAAGTCTTGAATTGGACACATTATCATCTTAAATGCAAACTGACAAATGTCACAACATAATATAATAATAAACTTTAATTTGGGGGCATCTATGCCTGTGGGCATCCGACAATAGTAAGTAAGTTGTAAATGAAAATCTAATGAAATGTACTCAGCTAATATTCCTTCTTACATCAATCTTGTTATGCCTTTGAGACAAAATTTAAATCAATATAATAGGAGAGAGAAATATTGCAAGGTTTGATTGGATTATTCCCAGTGTTTTTCATAAGAAAACTGAATTCTGCCTGTATCACAGCATGTTTTGTTTTGGTTTTTTTTTTAATTTAAAATATAATCATTGCACTAAATAAAACATAACCACTTAGATTTTACACTGCCAAAATCTGTGAAATCCATAATATATTTTAGTCACACTGGGACATTAATAATCTTTTATTCTACAACAAAAATTACAGTTACAAGGAAACTTCAAACAACATATAATTGAAAATTTCAAAACCAAGAAATGCTTAATGTCAGAACAAATAATTCTTTGCAGCATTACCCTAATGGAAAATATCAGCATAGTGATGACTTTCTTGTCTTCTCAAATAGAAACCACCATCATTGATTTAAAGCCCCAGTTCACTATAGAATAATTACAAATAAAATGCATTTATATGTCACAGCAGATGTGGTAATAATCATAGACATTGAATAAAGTGGTTGTTCCTCAGAGCTGTTCTCAGTTTCAGTTGTTAACATCTTTCAAGTAAAACCATGTCTCTCTAAATTTCTATTATAATAGTGCTACCACTTTCCCCAAACTATACATTCGTATAGCTGGTACTTGTATTTCTTTGCAGGGCTAATGGGTTTGGCATCTGAGAAAGCCAAATTTCAGGTTTCTCTGAAAAGCAGGATGAAGTGAATCAGGCTCTCCAAAGTAAATTGAAATTAATTGTATAAAAAGATACATGGTTCTCAAAAAAGAAGATTTTATCAAACATACATTTGCCATTCCTTCTATAAGTCTCTATAGAAAATGAGTTGACCTTAATTTCCCCCAAGTTTTTCAAATTCAGGATTCCTTCCTGCAGAACCTAGTATTGGGGAAGGGATTCATCTTAAAAAGATGAAGAAGTTCTGACCTTGCCTTTTAGTCAGTCTTAATGCTATATAATGTTGCAGGAATCATGCCCCAGTTTTGAGATTTTTTTTCCTCATTAGTCATAAACTGAGTCTAGAATGGTGAGTTCAGGCATAAATATTTGCCTTGTACATGCTAAATATGAAAAGTGCAACTCATTTTTTTTCTGTCAGGAAATGAAGCCTGAAACTTTCTATCTTCTCAGTTCCTCATCTCACAGCCCAGGGGAATCCCTGCCCTATGTTTGCATGGAGCTGTTGTCCCAAAAGTGGGGTCGTTTACCCGGTGTGCAGACACCAATTAACACACAGAGCAGAGGTATTTTATTTCATGTCTGCACAGAGATGGGTGCTAGGTGGTAAACCCACAAAGCTAGCACACCTTCATACAAAACTACAGCATATTTATTTTACTACGTGATTAGTATAATCCCTCCTAATTTTAAACTTCTTGGTTAGTGATTAACTTTTTGTATGCTATTGGTTTACTATATTAAAATTAGCCCCGCTTGCTATGCAAATTAGCATGCATGCTCCTTTCAGGTGTGGGCGGGCAAGTCTTTTTGGTCCTGAATTGAGTTGATGGTCACAATCTCCCCTTGCCACATTTACCTTTCACCCAGTTACTTCAGTCTTATCAGACTTCATGTTTTCTAGCCACCATCCAGTCTTTGGTGCAAAGATGTTCCTTTTTATCAGTCCAGTAGCTCTTCTTCAAGGGTATAGCTGTTAGTTTTTCATGGTTCGTTAATTAAACAAATACTCTTACATCTTTTAGCTCTTTCCCAAATTACTTTCCCAGATCATAGGTGGTTTTGTTCAGTGGAAAATTTCCACTTTCTGCAGGATATCAGAGGTTTGATATCTACAAATCTACAATATCGTTTCACTTTTATACTTGGTTTTCTTTAAAAATCTTCAGGCCAAAGTATGTTAGCATTTCATAAAGTTTGTAAAATATTGAAAATAGATACTCATGCTCTCTTTGTTTTCACATTTATGCTCGTTTAAATACTGAAATAAAATATAGTGTTAAAGAGATATCACTGGTAATTTGTTTTTTTTTTTAAAAAATCATTCTGTAACAAAATTCTGATTTTGTTTTTATTTTGGTTACACAAAAACAGGATTTAGATGTTTAATATCCCATAGACATAAGATCCCATTCTCTAAACAGCTCTACTATAAATGCTCTAGTTTATTCAATATTAAGGGTCAACCCATTTTATCATGAGCTGTTAAAATATTTTCTATTGATTTTTTAAATTTGTGACAAGTGTGTGTGTACCTAATTTGCATGATATTATTTCTATTCCCTTAGTACATGTTTTTAAGAATTAGCTAATTACAAATACGAAAGCAATGAAGAATGTGGTAATGAATTACTTGTGCTGAAATTATTTGAATTGCACTAGCCAAAGAAGCTATACATTAAAAAAAAAAAAAAAAAAAGAAATCAAATCTTCCTGACTTCAGAGATAATCATATATGTTATCTAGCACGGGAACAGTTGTAGCAGATCAATCCAAAGATCCACAAAGTCTTGCATTTTTTTTCCCATCAGTGGATGAAAGTGGATGTTTAGGGAAAGTTATGACATAAATGTAAGCTTACTTTCCCTGAAAATATTTCCTGTTTTCAGAAGTCTCTGATTTAGGAGCTTCCTGTGTGGCAGTTGAGTTGGGTTGGGCCTGGCTGACAATAGTATTAGCATACAAACTTCGATTAACCCTATAAGTTAGAGAAGTAACTTATTTAAAAATGTAAAGGAGTAGCTTTAGCATAAAAAAACCTGATAATCACTGTGAAAGTTCTGAACTATGGAGAAACTTCCCAACAAAGGATGGAAAAGGAACAAAAGATGGATGAAAAATTGACCTTATCAGAGATAAATTTTGGAAGAGACTCAAAGATCAAGGAAAAAATATGGAAAAGTGATGTGAAAACCTATGAACTAGAGGCTTGAGCTAAGGAGTTCAGTGAACAGATCAATGGGAAGCAGACACATCTGCTGAAGCAAGCTGCAGTCAAACCTTTCTTTCAAGAGAAGATTATCAATGACTGCTTAGTGACCTGTGTGAAACTGACACCCTATGATGAAGGTACCTCACCACTGCCCAAGAGAAGGCAGGGGATGTATTGATTCTGACCAGAAGACTGTTGTACGGTGATGAATTAGTGATCCACTCAACAAATAACCTGAGTAGGCGCAGGCCTGCTCTGTGCTGTACTGTGCTGTGCTGTCCTGCACGTCCAGTGTGGCTTTCAGGCTGTCCTGCGCTGCACAAATCACCTGGCTACAGGATAACCTCAGCCAGCTCATTGTAACAGAGAAACCTGAAAGCAGTTCCAACATGGTACTGGTGATTACACCCTCTACATGACTTTATCTATAAGAGCAGCGATAAGTTCTCATGTGAAAATCCTTTAGGAATAGCTGTTTTCTTGCAATCAAATTATATAATAGCTAGAATGACCAAAAGGTAGAGTTTCTTTCCACAGAGAGAATCTGTGCAGCACGCTGTAGGAAAATCCATCTGGGCTCTACGCAGTGCTGCACATCTGGAGGATGCACATGACTGGATGAAGTCAACTTGTGAAACCACTGTATACTGAGATATATAAGTGAAATCAGTTTGGGAGCATATCCAAGGAATAAGAAGCCTTCCAACAAGTGAGGCCAAAAGTAGAAAGGGCAGCATTCTTGGCCCCTGTCTAAACTGCTGATGAGGTAAAAAATGTCCTCTATATCACCTCAGAAGATCGAATCTCCTAGAATGCATGGCAAAAGAACCCTGAAGAAATCATAGAAGCATAGAATCACAGAATCATTAAGGTTGGAAAAGACCCTTAAGATCATTGAGTCCAACCATTAACCTAGCAATGCCAAGCCCACCACTAAACCATGTCCTCAAGCACCGCGTCTACCTGTCTTTAAATACCTCCAGGGATGGAGACTCAACCACTTCCCTGGGCAGCCTGGTCCAATGCCTGACTACCCTTTCAGTGAAGAAATTTTTTTTCTAATATCTAACCTAAAGTTCTCCTGGCGCAGCTTGAGGCTGTTTCCTTTTGTCCTGTTGCTTGTTACTTGGGAGAAGAGACCGACCCCCACCTTGCTACAACCTCCTTTCAGGTAGCTGTAGAAAGCAATAAGGTCTCCCTCAGCCTCCTCTTCTGCAGACTAAACAACCCCAGCTCCCTCAGCGGCTCCTCGTAAGACTTGTTCTCTAGACCCTTCACCAACTTCATTGCCCTTCTTTGGACACTCTCCAGCACCTCGATGTCATTCTTGTAGTGAGGGGCGCAAAACTGAACACAGTACTTGAGGTGTGGCCTCACCAGTGCCGAATACAGGTCCAGCCACTGGGATTTTGGAGCCACAGTTATTGGGGATCAAAAGCTAAATATTTTAAAGAAAAACAACAAACAAAACCAAATCAAAACAGGAACAAAAACTATTAAAAAAACTATTAAAAAGCTATCTAATTAAAGTGTTTTGATAACTAGGTCCATGTAGTCTCCACACTGTCAATTTTGTCATGAGCCGTGTCATCCTGAACCAAAAGTTTTGGGTTTCTATTTATCAGGTTTTGTTCGAGGTTTTTTTTTGTTAGGATTTTTTATGTGTTTGTTTGTTTTTTTTTTTAATGTGACTGCTGCTTAATAATATATAAAGGAGTGAATGTGATAGAAAAGGAACATGAATTCCAACGACTGATTGCAACACTGCTTTTGCCAAAATCAGTTGACTCTATTACTCAGTACAGCCATATCAGAATTAATACAAAATTTCCTCTGTAGTCTTTTAATCACAAACAAAAGAGTCTGAATCCTAATCAATTGGTGGATCAGAAGCTAGTTTTAAAATACACTGAAACCCTTTCCCTTAACTCACAGAGGTTTGCCTGAGGACCTGCAGGTCATATAGAACAGATAGAGCAGGTAGGAAAATACATATATATTTTTTTTTAAAAGATGGTAGGTAGTGCTGGATCTTGAGTTATTCATATTCTCAGTATGACAGTGCATGATTCTTCATGCAGTATTCTTAAAAAAATAGCTAATTATTAAATTTAATATTTTGAGAAAAAAAGTTGAAGTAAATTGAATATTAAATACAATTTATTTTCTGTAAGAAGTAGCCGAAAAGTTGTTTAATTTGACAGAAAATGGAATGGACCAATGCATACTTCTCTTTGCATGTAGCATTTAAATCCAAAACAATTTTTACTTTTGTTTCTTCCTTCCTTTATATATATATATATATATATAAATCATATACAAATAGCCATGATCACAACTTTTTGCAAATAGCCATAATGGAGATCTATTTCACAGAAAGCAAGAAAATAAACAACCAGAGAAATAGATTAAGCCTGTGAATAAAGTGATGACATATATATTACATGGCTTCTGTGAAGATATTCTGTAAAAAAAAAAAAGATTGAATTACAGCGAGTTAAGAGACATTTAATCTACACTGATTTGATTTAATTTTCTTTAAAGTTCTATATGTTAAAACTGCTTGACCACTTTTTTCCCTCTTTAAATACAAATTTTTGAACTATCAAAAATATTAGAAAATAAAAAGACATTATCTTACATTTCAGAGCTACATGCTGAAAATCATTAAAGTATGAAAAAGCAATATTCCTTTTATTTGAAGCACAGAAATAAAAACCCACATGTAATAAAATCCATCTGTTCACTGGAATGTAGGTGTCAGATGGAGCCCTAATGAAGGTTTAATTCTCAATCTCCAAGTAGTTTTACAAATCACTGGATAGTAGAGGCTACAAATTTGTTTAATTCCACATGGTTCAATCTAAAATTAGATACTGTTTGAGTAGTAAAAATATAGCCATGAAGAAGAACGTTTTCATCTCAGTTAGAATAACGTTTCGACATTAAGATTTCATAGAAAAAGCCTTAACTTCTGAGTAATAGCTACAGAAGTTAACAGCTTACTTTGAACACTTTATTTCACACACACACACAAAATGATTTATACTTAAATTTCAGCTTTTATGAAAAAATAGAATCCCTTCTTTCATTAAACATTTTTAGGGGAGCAAATCTTTGACTCATACTCGTATCTTGACACATATACTGCTAGCACAGTACGAGTGGAGATGTGACTCTGAAATGTTTACGTAATTTCTGCTAATATTATAAACCATGTAAGTGTTTGTAATAGGAAGAGCTACACTGTGAAGGGATTTTTTTGATTGGTCCAGGAGATAAACTAGCTCCTGAATTTTCTTCCTTCCTCCACATGAAAGAAAATAATAGCTCCTTTGTCCTTTTTTGGGGATTTCACTGGCCCTTTTCTCTACTAAAGAAATTTTAGACACCAAGTTTGCAGGTGATACCAAGCTGAGTGGTGTATTTGATATTCTAGAGGGAAGGGATGCCATCCAGAGGCACCTTGACAGGCTAGAGAAGTGGGCCCATGAGACCCTCATGAAGTTCCATAAGGCTATGTGTAAGGTCCTGCACCTGGTTTGGGGCAATCCCAAACATGTATACAGGCTCAGCGATAAGCGGATTGAGAACAGCCCTGTAGAGAAGGACTTGGGGGTTCTGGTGGATGAAAAAAACTGAATATGAGCCGGCAATGTACACTTACAGCCCAGAAAGCAAATCACATCCTGGGCTGCATCAAAAGAAGCATGGCTAGCAGGTTGAGGGAGATGATTCTGCCCCTCTACTCCACTCTGATGAGATCCCACCTGGAGTACCTCATTCAGCTCTGGAGTCCTCAGCACAGGAAAGACATGGACCTGTTGGAGTGGATCCAGAGGAGGGCCACCAAAATGGTCAGAGGGCTGGAACACCTCTCCTATGGAGAAAGGCTGAGACAGTTGGGGTTGTTCAGCCTAGAAAAAAGAAGGCTCCAGGAAAACCTTATAGTGGCCTACCATTACTTAAAGGGGGCCTATAGGAAACATGGGTGTTGTGATTTAACTCCAGGTGGCAGCTAAGCACCACACAGTTGCTTGTTCACTCCCCCCCAGTGGAGTGAGGGAGAGAATCAGAAGAGTAAAAGTCAGAAAACTTGTCGGTTGAGATAAAGACAATTTAACAGGTAATGCAAAAGCTGTGCATGCAAGCAAAGCAAAACAAAGAATTCATTCACTACTTCCCATCAGCAGGCAGGTGTTCAGCCATCCCAAGGAAAGCAGGGCTCCATCATGTGTAACAGTTATTTGCAAAGACAAACGCCATCACTCTGAACATCCCCCCCTTCCTTCTTCTTCCCCCAGCTCTATATACTGAGCATGACATCATATGGTATGGAATAGCCCTTTGGCCAGTCTGGGTCAGCTGTCCTGGCTATGCTCCTTCCCAGCTTCTTGTGCAGCTGGCAGGCCATGGGAAGCTGAAAAGTCCTTGACTAATGTAAGCACTACTTAGAAACAACTAAACCATCAGTGTGTTATCAACATTATTCTCCTACTAAATCCAAAACACAGCGCTCTACCAGCTACTAAGAAGAAAATTAACTCTATCCCAGCTGAACCCGGGACAACAGGGAGGGACTCTTTATCAGGGAGTGTAGTGATAGGATGAGGAGTAATGGTTTTAAACTAAAAGATGGTAGAGTTAGATTACATATTAGGCAGAAATTCTTTACTGTGAGGGTGGTGAGACACAGGAACAGGTTGCCCAGAGAAGTTGTGGATGCCCCATCCCTGGAACTGTTCACGACCAGGTTGGACGAGGCTTTGAGCAACCTGATCTAGTGAAAGATGTCCCTGCCCGTGGTAACAGGTTTGGAACTATGTGATCTTTTAGGTCCCTTCCAACCCAACCCATTCTATGAATCTATGACTTTGTGATTCTATGATTTTATGATTGATTCTATGATTTTATGATTCTATGAAGACAGGACTAAATTAGTCAATAATCACTGAATATCTAAGCCAGACTAAAAGGGCAACTTTTGAAGCCATTACTTACAGGAGGAACTCACTGAAATTTACCTCAGTGGTGTGTGCATACAAATATGAGTTATTATAAGAAAGGGTTTGAATGGAAGAGCAATATAATAAATTATGATCATAATCAAATTTTATTTTTAATTTATAAATCTTTAAAATTCTACAAGCTATCAAAAATTGTGAGAAAAGAATCTGCTTTGAGAAGTATTTGCTGATCATCTAAATGATCTCTGAAGAGCGGTTCATCTTAATATCAAGGTAATATAACTTATTATTTGGGGGGGGTTATATTTTGGTATTGCATTTATGGTCTTCAAATAAAATTTTTCCTGTTCTTGGTAAACACCATGGATTCATTGAATAATTAATTATTACAAAGGCAGTCTCATGCCTAGGTAACCAAGAGCCATAAAATGAAAATGTAAAGTCAAATGTCTTACAGTCAAAGAATTCATGGAAAAGACTGATGATGCTAAGTCAGGGCAATCATTATATACAAATGAGAAAACGGCATAACAGCCCTGGTTATATCTAGAGAGCTGACTTTATTTTAAAATGTGGTTAATGATGTTTATTAGAGCTTTTGTAAATGTTGGTCTTCAGGAAAATAGAAAGGTGATTTAAAAAAAAAAGTCAGGATGTACTTAATTGAAATATGTATCCAAGTTATTAAGTCTGAAAAGCTTTTTCCAAATAATAAACCTCATAAAATGCATTGCTAAGCAGAAAAAAAAAGGTCTCCAAATGGAGATCAGTGATGTGCCCAGCAAGAATTTGACCTTCCATGGGTTTGTAATAGGAACTGTAAAATGAGGACATTATATACATATTTACAGTTTCTTTTAAATGTATTATCATAATGCAGCTGATAGCAGTCTTGGAAAGGAGAAGGATATGGTTTCTGAAGTTCCAGTTTACAATACAGCACCTCCCATAGATTCATGAAAAGCATAAACTTGCATTTTCTTAGATTCAAGAAGTCATCTCTCAAATAACATTAATTTATATTTTCTTTTTCCATGAATATTCAGTCACTCTCTGTAAACATGTCTGTGATGCATATTAGAGATTTTCATCACCAGTTAATACAGTGTTGACAAAAGTCAGCAACTGCCTATGGAATAACTCAAAACAATTTCATTGAGTCTAAAAGTAAGACATCTAAAAGAAAATCATCAGATAGCTCATGAGAATATCTGCCTAGGACATTCATTTGCTTGAAGAAAGAAACCTACGATGTAGTCCGCTTCATCAGGACGAGGTGAGTCACATTTTGACAACTGATTTTCTCCCTTTATTATAAATCTATCCTAGAGTAACAAGCTCAGACGTCTGCAATAAAGACATGTACATTTAGTAAGATGAATCCTACCCCCATATCCATGCTATGGCAAAATATGCCTGAACTAAATCTGCTTTATTCCTTTGTCTTTTTGTTCATCGCAAGTCTCATGGCAAAATGTTTTTTTTAAAAACTACTGAGATAGCCCAAAGCTGAAGTCCGCTATAAGCCAGCATTGTCCTTACTGCAAACAATTCTTCGATGAACAAAGTATTGATTTTACTCATGGCCTTTCTCATTGTCCTATAGGAGCAAATGCACATCATCATAATTTCTTCTTTTCTTTTATCACTCATTACTATTATCTGAGTATCCTTGCTTATGGAAAAAAAAACACAAAACAAAAAACAAACCAAAACCAAACTGCAGACAGATATTTTCCAGAGTTAATGACTTTATCACTTTTCAACTTGACGATCTCATGAATTCAAATACAATATAAAATAAAACTAGTCTATCGTTTAAACTGCTTTTCTTGATGTGCCAGAGAGCAATATTTTTTTTTTAATCCCATGGTTCCTTCTTATTCTACTTCCCCAACAACATCCTACTGACTTTCTACTGACTTTAGCAGTTGAAGCCAAGAGTATGACTTAACACATCTAAATTACCTCATGTAAATCTTACATATTAAATTAGATATCTAAAGCTACTACATTTTAAACTCCTTTTAAGGTCAATATAGAAAAACTGATACCTCCAAAACTGGTTCATCTGACTTTACAAGAGATGCTTTTAACAGTTGATAAGTCAATCAGCCTTTTAGGTGCCTATTTCTCCCTATTGATTATTTTAGGAAAATAAAATCACAAGCTCAAACTTAAGTCTGAGATGACTAGGGTTAGGTAAGATGAATCTTATATACTGAAAGGGATTATGATTCTTCAATGCTTTCCCACCCCAACTCCCTCACCTTTATGGAAGAGAGAAGGGGGGAAGAGAGGATGAACAGTTTTCAGGAAAAAGAGATGCTGTGGGCTTTAGAGACAAATAGTTTGAAAGAGGCAAGCTTTTCAGCTTGACTGAAAGAAGATTCAGTAAAGTGGGCAGTTCTGACCTAGACACTGCATAGGAAAGTGATCATTTCAAAATAATTATTTGTGGCTCAACTGAACAAGGAACAGACAAAACAGAAACTGATTCAACACAGGACTTGTTTTAATATTTTTTGTCTTTATGACCTGTATTTCATTCTGAGAACAGAGCACAAGCCAAACTGCAAATACAATTTGTCAAATTGTTTTCTTTCTTTATGTGTGAGCATATAAATGTTGCATTCTTTTGTAGGCCTCTAATGGAATTTTCCTGTAATGTCTGCCTTGAATTAGAAGTTAGTTTTCTTAATTATAGATATGTCAGTCTACAACCACAATTTTATTAGTCATTAAAACATTGTAGAAACTTCCATAATTTCCTTTTCTTTTTGTAGTCAAACTACAGTATACTAGGTTAATAAAACTGGTTGATCTCTTGCTCTTAGAATTCATTACAAGCTGCACTCTATTGTGATTATAAAAGATCAGTCTTAGACCTAATGTGCTGAAAAGTTTCAACTTTAGATTCAAAATAAAGAGAAAGATATTATTCTGATACTGGTGGAGGTATTGTCTTCACCCATTTTGAGGGAGTACTTAGACTTTGAAATTTATTCAGTTATCAGCTTTATTTAAAAAAAAAAAAGGATAAAACCAAGTCATTAGTTCTAAAAAAGTTGTTAAAATGTGAATATTAAAAGGAAAGAGAAAACAATTGATAAAGGTTACCCAGTTTGGTTTTTTGGTTGGGTTTGGTTTTTTTTTTTTTCTTTCCCCTTTAAGGCCATCTGACATGCCTTTTTGGCTTTGCCTGGAAATATGTGTGTTTGCACAGATATTTTTATGTGATTCTATATATTTCTATTTGTCCTCTTGCATGCATAAATTCGGTAGGCTATGCATCAGCTTCTGCAGTTACTATTTTTCTTTTTCTGTATAGAAATCCCTTGTGTCCTGTAATTAAGTTTATTTTAAAACCTTGGAGTAAGCTTATGTTTGGTAAGTGCCACTTGGATTCAGTTCCAGATTCAGACACCTTAATTTAAGTGTGGTCAATATGGACAGCTACAGGTAAGTTAGGTACCAAATCACCCGCTGTATAGAGGGAAAATAAGGGGTCAGTTTAATGGGTAAACCAGCTGAGGCACAACAGGGATTTAAGGCTTAGTCTTCTTATTCCAGTTGAGTGACTATTTGTGTAATTATTTCTTTGTTCTCAAAGCAGAAGCATAAATCCAGGCTCCTAACTGCAGCAATTTTATCATTACATCCAACCCATGTTTGTATTGCATCTGTGTTTCTGTGCCTAGAAATATTACTCTCTCTCATAAAACGTGAAAAGAACAGAAACCCTCCTCCTCCATTTTTGTGGAATTTTTACCCTTTCTTAAATATGCTTTCCCAGAGGTGCCACCACCTTGGCTGAGGGGCTCGACAGTGCCTTGCAGTGGGTCCCTTGGAGCTGGCTAGAACTGGCCGTGTCTCACACAGGGCAGCCCCTGGCCTCTTCTCACAGAGGCTACCCCTGCAGCCCTCCCACTACTAAAACCTTAGCACCTGCACCCAACACAGCATCACAATAGAATTTTAACCTGCTGCCTATTAAACAACACCTAAGTAGAAAATTCCTGTGACAAGAGAAGCAGGCAGCATATATTCTGATTAGAAAACTCAAAGACATGTTTCCTTCACTTTTATTCCAGCTGAGGACAGCAATGGCATTTAGAGTCATATGAGTACATTTATAGAAAAAGCTGCAATTCACATTTATGAATGATATGATCATTGGTCCACATTAAGGCAGGGTCACAAGGTGTTTGTGAATAAATGCTGTCCACATTGAGGATTTGTTCTGACTACAAAAAAATGGGACAATTCTTACAATAGGATTATACTTACACAGTTTGGGTATTCTTTAGTCTAAATGGTGTTTGAGTACATAAAAGAAAGATCAATGTGCATGGCCATATCTCTGCTATCTTCTAATTTTTGTTGTTCAAGAAGGGACATAATAAGATTTTAAAATTGTGGAAGCTCCTTGAGGATGTAGAACCTTATTATAGTCCTGGAACTTGGTGAATGCTCTCAGTATGCCTAGGATAGGTGCTTTCTCCCATCTGCTCCCTTCATTCTGTCTCTTCTTTTGTTTTTCTTATGTAGAAAATATTCTCTTCAACTTCTGCCCTTTCTAGCTGAATACAGTTTTATTCTTACTGTTGGCTGTTTGTTCTTTCCAAAATTTAAGAGTATCTGCATAATATTCTCCTTAATAAAATACCTAAAACCTTGATGATCTGAAAGTGCAGTCGGTGAATTGTTGGGTTTTTCTTTTTTTCATACTCTTTCCCTATAGGTGAGTTTATATAGTAATCAAGTGCTTGGTTTGATCTATTCATATGTTTTCAATTTTTTTTCTTCAAATTGTGCACATACTCAGGCTCCGAAATGTTGTAGTCTATGCTGATCCTTAGCTTCTGTGGAAATGGATGTCCATGAGGCACTGATGGCAATTATGTGTCTTACATAATCTTAAACTCCTATCTCACATCAACGTGACCTCAGTGCCCTTTGCTCAGCACAGCTGAATGTGCATTGTGAACACTTGAACATGACCTGATTGTTGCAGGTGAAGAACAAGTGCTTATTATATTCATAGTTCTCAGGTTATGCACGGTAGCATTTTCCAGAAGGCTATGGCCATAAAGAGGTAACTATGGCTAATGCTAGTCATCATCCATTGGGATATATCTGAGTCTGTTTATCCAGTCAGATTATATAAAATATTTATCATGCTGTTGCTATGTTACTTCATTTTATGTACTAGTATGGAATTCAGAAATATACTCAGATTGCAGACAAAATTTATTGTGTAAGGCTTTCTGCTAAAGGAAACCGTACCAGAGCTGTAAGTTATTTGCACTGTTTCCTAGTGCAATTCCTTTTCACTTGAATTAAATATGGAAACCTACACTCCTTATTTTTTTCATTTTTCAAAGTTCATGATGATGCAACTTCTTAGACACTTTATACCCTAAAGGCACATGAAATTTGACTTTATCTAAGGAAAGAACAGATTTTTAAGAAGTCCAACAAGGAAGGTCCTGTAGTAGAAATGTCTCCTATGTCTTCAGCTATCAACAATCCAGGAAAATTGAGACTCATATATTCTTCCAGTATCTCTGTCCCTTGCATGTCAGGATAATGATGTCCCATGATCACCAATGTCACGTGCTGCTGATATGCAAGGAAAGAAGCTTACATATTTCCTGTCTTTAATCATTCATCACTGCTACTCAATTTATTTCTGTATCATGCTCTCATCGAAATCAAGATAGCTGAACATAAACAACCTGTAGGATTGTAGTTGTATATCTCGATGCAGAAAACTGCATCCTTTGTCATCACTCAGCTACTTCCAGAAGACTATTTTATTTTGAAGAAGCTAAGACAACATGTAAAAAGGGAACAATAGATGAGAAACATACTGATGACATTACTTGTGTATACTTTGTCCGAGAACAAACACAATTAGAGAAAACAAACAAACAAACAAACAACATTAAGTTCTAAGGTATATCCATAGAGTGGTGCAGAAAAATGAAGCATAGTGACATTTTGCAATGTAGGATAGCAAACTGATTAGGAAAAAAAAAGCTTTAAAAAATTTAAAAAAGAAGAATTGGTAAAAACAGAAACTTTGCAGGAAGAAATAAAGTTGGAAATGCATTCAGACACATGAAGGATTTTTCACAAAATATAGACAGCTGCATAGTAGGCATTTACATCCGAGGTAGTGTATTAGTTTTAGCTGGGATAGAGTTAATTTTCTTCATAGTAGCTTGCACGGTGTTATGTTTTGAATTTGTGGTGAAAACAGTGTTGATAACACACCCATGTTTGTGTTATTGCTGAGCAGTTCTTACACAGTGTCAAGGCCTTTTCTGCTTCTGACACTACCCCACAAGTGAGTAGGTTGTGGATGCACAAGAAGTTGAGAGGAAATACAACTGGGGCAGCTGACCCCAACTGACCAAAGGGATATCCCATACCATATGACGTGCTCAGCAATAAAAGCTGAAGGAGAAAGAAGGAGGAAGGAAAGGGGGAACGTTTGGAGTGATGCCGTTTGTCTTCCCAAGTAGCCATTACACATGATGAAGCCCTGCTTTCCTGGAGATGGCTGAACACCTGCCTGCCAATGGGAAGTAGTGAATGAATTCCTTATTTTGCTTTGCTTGCATGCAGTTTTTGCTTTACCTATTAAACTTTCTTTACCTCAACCAACAAGTTTTCTCAATTTTACCCTCTGATTTTCTCCTGCATCCTGCTGCGGGGGAGTGAGCGAGCAGCTGTGTGGGGCTTGGCTGCCTACTGAGGTTAAACCACGACAGGTAGTCACTCCAGCCTCTCATACAGACGGTGGAAAGGAGCAGATACTTGTCTGTGATTCAAGAGAGATGCATACCTTTGCTCTGACGAACGACGCCTTCATTGACTATGAACAAAGCGGCCAGTTCAGATGTGGACTATAAATCTTGGTGAAATGAACTTTAACCAGAAGGCATAAAAACAAGAGCACACTCAGGAGAGTAAAGCAAATACTATGCATTGAGCCTTGTTAAGTGTTTTGGGTTCAGTTCCTCCCAGGTTAACTCTCATTAACTATGATTTATTTGATTATATCCAAGCAACAAATTTAACTCTTGAAATACTGTCAATGATGGCATGGCTAATATTTTCCTTATCTAAAAATATTGACCTTTCTGAACTTTCTGTATCTGTATTGTTTCAATTAAATGTCATTGTAGTTTGCTCCATATTGCAACTATTGTTTCTGAAAAAATGATTGACCTGCATGGAAGAATTCTAAATATTCATGGTTTTGGTATAACAATGTGAAAATACAAATTTACACTGACAACTTTATCAGTAACTTCTACAGAACTATATGATTAAGTGCCCAACAAGCCACAAAGGGGACAATAAGAATATACTGTCAGGTCAGGTCAATATTTCTCCGTGGTTCATAGAGGTTAGCAAGGAACAAACAGAATATGTTTTGTAATCAGTGCACAAGAGTTTGGTTCAATGCCACTCATTATCATTAATGAAGAAGAGAATAGTAATATTATATTGATGCTAAGAATACAAGGGGAGAACACGTCTCCTGAAGATCATTATGATTAAAGAGTGGGTACACTAAATTCTGTGATAAGCTTGTTTGCTGCAGAGTAAAAGGAGACCAACTGGTATAAGTTACAGCTTCTGCCTAACACAAGTGCAGTAATCTTAAATGGTGTAAGCTTTGCTACTTAGCTTCCTTTATACATGTATTTGCTAACAGGGAATTTTGTTCATCATCCTCTATGTCACTCTTTTAAAAATGGAAACCAGTTTCAGCTGGCTCCAAGATGGAGATGGCATCTGTGTATGTTTATACTTTTTGTCTTAGCCAAGAAGGAGTTTTAATCTTTCCTTTTAATATCTTGCTTTGCAAGATTGAAGAATGATGGTGATACCATTAACCAGAAAGAGTACATAGATGATCTCTGAGAATTCTGACATAGTATCAATAGCTCGATAAGATCAATGTGATGGTGAGGCAGTAAAATAAACAGACACTCTTCAGCTTTGAAACATTATTGTAGCTTCCTACAAAACTTTGAGAAAGTGATCTCCTCAAATAAACATTAATACCAGTAGACTTTGAGTGCTAGTGTTTTAGTCTGAAGTTACAGGGAACTTCTGAAGGGAATTTGAACAAAGGCTCAGGACTGCAGGAAGATTATGACTATATGACCTCTGGAGGTCCTTTACAACCTAAATTATTCAATGACCCTATAAAGAATACCATCAATAACATCAATAACATATCATGAAGGAGAATCATGACAAATACTGACAAAAACTTGGTTTTCTTTGACAAGAATGGTAAAAACTTACTTTCTGATCTTCAGGGCCTAATTAGCTGGAACTGCCTCCTTAGCCTTTATGATGTTGTTTTAGTCCCCCAGAGAGAGGACAGACAGACTTCAGCATTTTACCACCATCCCCTAAAGAACTGCAGAGCACGCAAAGCTTTCCTCATTCTCCCTCTTGCTTTCTCCTGTTTGGCACACTGCAGCCATTTTACTAATACACTTTCCCCTAACTAACTGCTCGGTCCTGTAATAAAGCTGTCTTCTCCTGCTGAGACAGCATTCTCAGGCACATGCTACTATGCAGAAAAGGTCAAAAAAGACAAAGAGAACCAGGTATCACACAGAGTTACTATGTCTGTGCAAAGACTGGTAGATATAATACAATTATGTTATGAAGAGGGTAAAGGAAGAGGGGAGCAAATTAGAGAGGCAGGTGTTGGCAATCTGTTGCCTTTTATCCATCCTATGATATTTGCCATTGATATAAAATTACATTTCTCCAGTCCCATTTAGTCCAATCTTGGATATTGACCATTTCTGTGTACCCCCTTTGAAAGAGGGTACAGAAGGTGTGGTAGGTACAACCGTTTTTTCATTTCTGTCAGGATGAATAGTCTTACTTTTACCATCACAGGAATTGAGCAGAGAACAGAAAGTACACATAATTGAGACTGTTGGGAATATGGTTTTCTACCATGTTACACAAGCCATGTCACAGAGTCATAGAATAATTTGCATTGGAAGGCACCTCTAAAGGTCATCTGTTCAAACCTTGCTCACCAAGGGTGGAGACTCCACGATCTCTCTGGGCACCCTCTTTAGTGTTTGACCATTTGAGTTCTCAATGGCTGTCTTTGCTTTCAAGTTCTACCTAGTCCTCAATATTAGTGAGTGTGTGGTGGGTTGACCTTGGATGGCTGCCAGACCCCCACCCAGCCACTCTCTCAATCTCCTTCCTCAGCAGGACACGGGGAGAAAATATTGTGAGGAAGTTTGTGGGTCGATATCATTCAACATAATTACAAGTCGTAGTTACGAGTCTTGTCCAGGACAGGGACACCACTCACCAGTTACCGTCACAGGAAAAACAGACTTTACTTGGGGAAATTAATTTAATGTATTGACAATTAATAACAAAGTAAGACAGAGAGAAATAAAAACAAAACTGCAAACATCTTTCCCCAACCCCCCTTCTCCCCAGGATCAATTTTACTCCTGACTCTTGTCCTCCTCCCCTGAGTAGTTCAGGGAGACAAGGAATGGAGGTTGTTCATAACACTTTGTCTCTGCCGCTCCTTCCTCCTCACGGTCTTCCTCTGATCCAGTGTGAGGTCCCTCCCAAGGGTTGCAGCTTCCTTCAGGGTGCATCCACTTGTTGCAGTGTGGGGTCCTTCATGGGCAGCAGTGTGGATATCTGCTCCACCGTGGTCCTCCATGGGCTGCTGGGGGACAACCTGCATCACCATGGTCTTCTCCACAGGTTGCAGGGGAATTTCTGCTCTGGTGCCTGGAAGCACCTCCTCCCCCTCCTTCTTCACTAACTTTGGTGTCTGCAGGGCTCTTTCTCTCACATTTTCTCACTCCTCTTTCACATAGGTGCTACACAGTGTTTTTTACCCTTTCTTAAATATGTTATCACAGAGGCACCATCAGCATCACTGATGGGCTCAGCTTTGGTCAGTGGCAGGTCCGTCTTGGAGCCAGCTGAAACTGGCTCTATCTGACATGGGCGCAGCTTCTGGTGTCTTTTCAGAAGCCACCCCTGCAGCCCCTCATCCCCGCTACCAAAACCTTGCCATGTAAATCCAACACAGAGTGATATTTCAGTGCACATATCCCTGTATCACAGAGTATGTGAGACTGTATACAGGAGATGACTCGGACTGCCCTACAGCAAAGAAAGCCTCCTCTGGACAAGGTAAACAGTTTCAGACGTCTCAGATATTTTTACATTCTGTTCTTACAGAGGGCTGAAACAGTGAGAATCTTATTTCATCCCCTTTTTTTAACAGTGAATTCTAAGCCTATTTTTAATACATTTATTATGCAAACTGTCGTGATTTTCTCAACAAGCAAAAAAAAAAAAAGAATAACAATATTATTTTATCACCATGACTGTTAGAACTGGTTATGAATAAAGTTGCATTGTTTCTATTCAGATCTTCCAAACTAGTCTAATTCAGGTAGGAGAGAATGAGACAAAGCCATAGTTCATAATGAAGAATAAAAAGTACTGCATTTTAATTAGATACCATTTTATTGTTATTTCTGTTGGAAAAGAAACTCAGTTAAGATCTATAAGAATGCCCAGAGAATAAAATTATTTTTCCCTCTATAAAGCTTGCATCCACACTTTACAGATTCAGCACAGTGAAATGATGCGAGTCTATGGCAAGAATGCTGTCTCTGGCCAGAAAAAGCAGCTGATTCATGGTTCAAAGTGTCAGGTTTCTCTTGTATAAAGCCAAGTTACAGTTACTGGCTACAAATATCTATCTAGTACAAAGTAAAAAAAATTGACATAATTGTCCTCTTGAAATCTACTGATGAGGACTGCTCAAATAATTAATGTTAACTGATGTTACTTCAGACAGACAAATTGCACTAAAGTAAAACACTTTGAAGTAACAGTTAAATCAGCCTTTGCTTATTCATGGTAAAAAAGACCATTAACCACACAAAATCCTCTTGTTTTCTTTCCTTCTCAGTTAGTATCACATTCTGGTACAGAATCCATCAAGAAAGATTGTGTCAGTTGACTTTATAATTTTTTATTCTTCTAAAGACTCATCATTAATAAAGGTTTAAGTACATAAAAGCAAGGGTATAATTGAAATATTTAACCTAAAAAATCCTTAAATTTAAAATTTTAATTTCTTATCCTTAGTGTCAAGTATTTTAAGTTTTATAGAAGGTAGTAAGAAAGTATTATAGTACCTCTTATGCCTTTATAAGGGAACCCAATATGTATTGTTTTATTCCAGTTGTAGTGGTAGGACCATGGTGAGATTATTTGAAATGGAGAATAAGATTGTCTTAACTTTAAACTATCAATGAGAGCAAGGGAATATTTATGTATTAAGTAATGTAAACAGGAATAATTTTTTAAAGATTAGATTTATCAGTTGAATTCAGTATACATGTTGTTGGTGAAGTTCCCACTGACTGGAAAAGGGGAAACATAACCCCCATTTTTAAAAAGGGAAAAAGGAAGACCCGGGGAACTACAGGCCAGTCATTTTCACCTCTGTGCCTGGAAAGATCATGGAGCAGATCCTCCTGGAAACTATGCTAAGGCACATGGAAAATAAAGAGGTGACTGGTGACAGCCAACATGGCTTCACTAAGGGCAAATTGTGCCTGACAAATTTGGTAGCCTTCTATGACAGGGTTACAGCATTGGTGGATAAGGGAAGAGCAACTGACATCATCCACCTGGACTTGTGCAAAGCACTGGACACCGTCCCACATGACATCCTTGTCTCTAAATTGGATAGACATGGATTTGATGGACTGACCACTGGATGGATAAGGAATTGGCTGGATGGGTGCACTCAAAGAGTTGCAGTCAACGGCTCGATGCCCAAGTGGAGACCAGTGAGGAGTAGCATTCCTCAGGGGTAGGTATTGGGTCCAGCACTGTTTAACACCTTTATTGGTGACATGGACAGTGGGATTGAGTGCACCCTCAGCAAGTTTGCAGATGACACCAAGCTGTGTAGTGCGTTCGACATGCTGGAGAGAAGGGATGCCATGCAGAGGGACCTTGATGGGCTGGAGACGTGGGCCCATGTGAACCTCATGAAGCTCAGTAAGGCCAAGTGCAAGGTCCTGCTTATGGGTTGGGACAATCTCAAGCAGAAATACAGGCTGGGTGGAGAATGCATTGAGAGCAGCCCTGCCAAGAAGGACTTGGGGGTGTTGGCTGATGAAAACCTCAACATTACCCAGCAATGTGTGCTTGAAGCCCAGAAAGCAAATGTCATCCTGGGCTGCATCAAAAGAAGCATGACCAGCAGGTCAAGGGAGGTGATTCTCCCCCCCTACTCTGCTCTCGTGAGACCCCACCTGGAGTACTGCATTCAGCTCTGGGGCCCCCAACATAAGAAGGACATGGACCTGTTGGAGCGAAGGCCACAAAGATGATCAGAGGGCTGTAGTGCCTCTGCTATGAAGACAGGCTGAGAGAGCTGAGACTGTTCAGCCTGGAGAAGAGAAGGCTCCAGGGAGACCTTAGAACAGCCTTCCAGTATCTACAAAAAAGCTGGAGAAGAACTTTTTAGAAGGGCATGTAGTGATAGGACAAGGGGTAATGGTTGTAAACTGAAAGAGGGTAGATTTAGATTAGATATAAGGAAGAAACTCTTCACTACAAGGGTGGTGAGGCACTGGAACAAGTTGCCCAGAGAAGTTGTGGATGCCCCATCCCTGGAAGTGTTCAAGGCCAGTTTGGATGGGGTTTTAAGCAACCTGGTCTAGTGGAAGGTGTCCCTGCCCATGGTAGGAGGGTTGGAACCAGATGATCTCTAAGGTCCCTTCCAACCTAAAGCATTCTATGTTTTTATGATTCTATGATTGTCAAATAATAGATATATGAATAATAAACTACAGATAGCTGTTGAATATCTTTAAGAAAATAGTTAACTAGGAACATTATTACCAAATAAAGCTACTTTTTTTTTCCCCAAGAAAAAACATTAAGGCTTTTCTCACTCATTAAAATCCATAGAGAAATGTTTCCCTAGGATCACTGAATGCAAATGAGTTAATGATGGTGTACTTAGGCTTGGTACTGTGTTCTGTCTGAGGGAATTTAAAATCTTCCATAGAAGATTTCAAACTACTGGGGCCAGTTGCAGGTGTTTTGGTGTATGCTTTCTGAGAAGAAATTGGATATATTTAGTAGATAAGTAAAAATTTGCCTGCTTTGTCAGATACTTACTAATTCACTAGCCAACAGCAGGAAAAATTGCTACCCCGAGTATTAGGACATCTGCTTAAGGTATCCAACAATAAATAGTGACCTCTAGCTTCCAGTCCCTTTTCCAGTGACCCTTCAGAAAGAATTCAGGTGCCTGAAAATAAGCTCCTCAGTCTAGTACCATAGAAGATGTCTTTGTCTGAGACATGTCATGGGTCTAATAAATATGACAGAACCTCCAGAGGATTTGAGTCCTTCTGGAGTAACAGCTGTCAGGGTATACAAAATTACATTGACAACTATGTTGAGGAATCTGAATTCAACCATTCCTTTATTCTTCAATTACCATTTACTAAATAAATAATATATAAAATGTCCAAAGAACAGGGAGTGGAAGCCAAAATTCCTATACACTTTATACTCTAAACATTGAATTAGGGACTTAACCTATATTTTTTGCAGACAAAGATTCTTTTCTCTCTCCTATGTTTTTCTACCAAGAGAATAGCCATGTAGCCTAGTTTATGTTACTTTCCTAGGAAAAGATGTAAATTAGCATTTGTGCAAACAAACAAATAAAAAAATGCAGTAAGATTTTCTAATTAATAGTCTTTTGGATAAAAAAGATTTCTCCTCCCTCATCTAGTCTCTGCCTTTATAGTTATGACATTGAATGAATCTGAACATACATATTAAGTCTATCACACCTAGAACCTAGACCAATCTGGCTTTTGCAGCTTAATTTGTCATGTATTTTTGGGAATGTTGGTCTCCCTGACAGAATATAGCCTCTCTAAAACTTACTCTTAGGTCTTGGTCTGTCAAGACATAGGCATGAACTGAGTGTCTGGCTATTTGGCAGAACCAGGGCTCTGAACTGAAACCATCTTTCTTATATGCTCTGGAGTTAGCTAGCAATCCAGCCTTTATTTTGAGGATTGTGATTTTCGATAGTTTCGACGTATCATCCAGAAATCCACAGATTTCTCTACATTGGAGGACCGCAGAGAAGGTGTGCTTTCTGCTGGAAGGAGATGTGTGCATCGACATTTCAAATGGGTACTCAAGAAAGCAAACTGTTTGGCAACTTCAGTCATGGCTGAGAAGAACAACCAAGAAATAGCTTTAAGAGCATGAGTAGTGTAGAGTGTGGGCCTGATGGCTCCAAATATAAGACCAGCTTTCATCTTCCAGATCCCTAAATCATTAATAGGAAAGTCCAAAAGGACTGAGAGGCCTAAAAAAGGACTACTCAAAATTTTGACATGGAATACTTTAAACATAAAATATTGATCAGTTTATTTGTCTATAAACCTAGTTTACTGCTATTCAATATATCAACAGTTGCTAGCAGTTTGGCAGAATTAAAGATGCCTAAACCCTGCTGGGTTTTATTTTTGAGATTGGATTCAAGCTGGCTAACTCATGTCATTTGGAAATTAGGGATGGATTCACATCATCTAACTTTAGATATTTACCCATGTGGATATTTACATCTGAGTGCATACCTTTTATCATCAATGGAGAGAAATAAAGATTTTTTAGTTTATAATATGTCTGACAGATACAGACACCAGCATTATGGGTGTCTAAATTAAAGCGGTAAGGTAGGAATCAAAAAACCGCTAGAGGGCTGGGACTTCATTGACTTCTTGAAGTGCTTACTATCACCTAGTTTAGGCATCTTCTGTTTAGTGTGCTGATAGGTGTGGATATAATCCCATTTGAATTCATAATTACTGGACACCACTGAGTGTCCTCAGGCTTATGTCCTTTTGTGTACCTTGCTCTTATAATTGATGATGAGATGGACTTTAACAGAAAACATTCCTTCAGGAATTTTCCAGATCAAATCTTAGATAATAAAACATATAATAAAGTTGCCATGTGTTTAAAGTAATTGTGCTTTAGTTTAATTCTGTTCTCTGCTCCTGAAAAAAACATTACTCTCTGGCTAAGGAAATTTGTAATTAAATAGCAGCTTCTCAATCTGTCTCACATTTCCCGTGATTGGTACCAGAACATCACATGGCATTGATAATCAATGTATCATTTTCTTCTTCAGGGTTACATGACCAATATAGAATTCTGTAACTTAATTAGCTCATTTCTTATTTTATGTTTCAGTTTGCTTTTGGCCCCTACAGGTTGTTTAAAACACCATAGGTAAATTACAAATTATACACTTTGAGAAATATGGTGGGTTTGGGGGTTTTTTGTTGATTTTTTTTTTGGTTCAGAAAATTTATCTTAAAGATACTCCGCTAAAGTCTACACATGGAACACAAAGCAACTTATTTAAGAGTGGATTTTTCAAGACCATAGAGCATCCATCTTTCATTCTGGAATACTCTTTCACAGGACAACTGTAATCATCTTTTAATGTATACAAGTGATGAAACTTCATCAGCATACTTTGGGGGAAAAAAACCCAGCCAATTTCAAAATCTCATTTGAAGAGGGATTCTTCATAATAGGTTAATTAATTTGGGTTAATTAATTTCACTGGTAAGAATGTACACTTTGAGTTTGAGTTAGTCTACCTTTCATTTTGAGTCTTTGAATCTTGTAATATTTTTTTTTTCATAGAATCATAGAATCAATGTCCTGAGTTGGAAGGGACCCACAAGGATCATCGAGTCCAACTCCTGTCCCTGCATAGGACAACCCCAAAATTCACACCATATGTCTGAGGGCATTGTCCAAATGTTTCTTGAATATTGTCAGGCTTGGTGCCATGACTGCCTCCCTGGGGATCCTGTTCCAGTGCTCCACCACCCTCTGGGTGAAGAACCTTTTCCTAATATCCAACCTAAAACTCCCCTGGCATATCTTCCTGCCATTCCCTCGGGCTCTATCATTGGTCATCAAGGGAGAAGAGATCAGTGCCTGCCCCTCTTCCTTCCCTTGTGAAGAAGCTGCAGACTGCGATGAGTTCTCCCCTCAGTCTCCTCTTCTCTAGGATGAACAGACCAAGTGACTACATCTGCTCCTCGTACAGCTTCCCCTCTAATCCCTTCACCATCTTTGTGGCTCTCCTCTGGACACTCTCTAGTAGCTTTGTATACTTGTTTTACTGTGGCGCCCAAAACTGCACACAGGACTCAAGATGAGTACTTTTCTCTTAAATTAAAATGAAGATTGTTTTAAAATTAAATTTCCCTATCACCATTCATAAAGATACGATAATTTCAAATTCCTGCTGATCTGTTCTAATCCTTTTTTTCATACCTAAATATTGTAAACTTTGATAAGCCATGAATGGTCATGAATAAATTAATATGTTTTTCAAGAAGTAAGAAGGAAGATTAAGATTCTGGACAGATGGAGTGAGCCTAGAAGAGCTTGTTGGTGCTCATTCCTGGGAAGCTGCTAAAGGAAAGTGACAGGGTGGCATGTTACAGTCACTGATTACAAGTGTTGGCAGATGCTGGAAGTCATCAGGAAGGCATTTGAAGTGGGTCACAGGTACACTGATGACAAGAGAAAGCAGGATCAGAGAGTGTATAGCAACATGTCTCCACAGGGCCCCTGATATAAGGTGAGAAGAGTGAGAGGACACCTCTTCTTGCTGAGGACTCCCACTCTCCTCTTCTGTTGAGGAGAGTGTGGAGAAACCTGTAGAATCAAAGCATTTGGGCTCTATCAGTGGTCTAGGGACTTTGTAATTGAAATTGTTCCATTTTGCATAAACAATAAAAACATTTATTTCCTAGAAAACATATATAGAAAGTAATATATCTTAATATATATAGTAATATATATGTAGTAATATATACACAATAATGCCCAAACAGAGAATATTTTGCTCTAATAATTCTATGTTATATAAAATAGAAGAGTTTCAGCCAAACAAAGAAGGTGTTGAGGAAAAATTCTTCAGGAGTATACTTTAGTCTGGGATTTAGAAGATCTGGAGTGAAATGCCTGATCTAGTTAGTAAAACTGCGGTCTTGAAACAGGGTTTTTTTTGTATTCCATGTAAGTGCTCTCCACAGAGAAATATTACATATAAAGAATAAGGATGTCAGCTTTTAGTGTGCAACCTAGGTTGACAGGCATATTTTAACATTAACAATCACTTAAGATTTCCAGATTTGAGAACTGCAATAATTAAGGGCCAAATTAATTATTCCTGTCAGAACTTGTGTGTCTATACATAGGCCCTGAAGAACAAAGTTATATGCATCCAGAAAAGGTGCGATTTTGATCCATCATTGCTTATGAATAGTTCTGTTTCCTAAATTGAAACTGACACTTTAGATGTTAAAAAACTTAAACAGCAAAATTTCTTTTTTTTTTTTAATTACACTTGCAATTTCATTAAAAATATCACATTTGTTTGGTTAGAGTTATTTCCTAGAGGCACAAGTTTATTAATGATTTATTATATTTTCCTGTTGAGTTCTGAGTTACCAATTGCCTTATTTTGTTAGAAATAAATATCAGGCTGAGAGTCCTAAAACTACCTGGTCACCTTTTTTTGCAAGTTTTTAATATTAAAAAAAGACTCATTTGTTTCCTCAGGCCCTCAGCATTCTTCCAGTCTTATTGAAAATATATTCTGATATTTTAAAGGGTTTCTTGGCTAAACTATGTACATATGTATGTACAGGAAACTTCACCTGCGGATTTAAAAAAAAACCCAAACTTCAGTTTCTACTCTATAAAACATTCTACTTCTTGAATAGATTTATTTTTGTTATACGGCTTGACATAGTAAAGAAAAATACAACAGGCAAAATTATATTTATTAATGAAGACATAAGAAAACACTATAAAAACAATCTAGCTCACAAATACAAAGAAATGATTTGTTAGTTGAAGAAAAATAAGTTGGAAAAGTAGTGACAGCACTTATTAAAAGCTTCCTGTAGAGGACATGGGACAGTAATGAGAGACAGATCCCACACCTCAAGCTTAATGGATTAAGAAGTTGATGGTAGAATCAAGGGTTAGGTAAACAAAAGCTCTGATATAATAAAAGTTATGCTTTCATCTGTCTGGATGAGTACAACTCAGTGAAGTTGAGCTGATTGCAAAGCATTGAAAAATGAGAGATATGTCTAAAGGAAATATTAACTGGAGGCCTCAATGTCTGAGTGATAGTTGAACTCATTGGAGTAGAGAAGGCACCACAGGGAAGGAGAAGAAACTGCTAAATATACAATGTAAATAACACAGACTCCTTACACTACAGGAGTACTTCGATCTAAGAATATTGAGAGGTTTCCAAGTAAACTTTCTGCTTAATATCACCATACATTTGTTAACTTCTAAGTGCTTTAAACTGTAACACTTTAAAGAACTTGAAAGGATTTCTGTTTCTTTCCTGATTTTCTGAAGAACAAAAATACTTCCTATGCCACTCACTGACACACACAGAGATAGCTCTAGCAGTGACAGGAAACTATGTGGACCACACAGCCAAGTGTGCTTTGAGTCCTCAGGAAGTCTTAAAAAAAAAAAACCAACACTTTAATGATCTATTGCTCAAACGCCGGTTCAGCTGAGTGACACATACTTCTTCAGTGTTTTGTAATGAGAATGATCAACGTTCTCAACTTATGAAATATTTAACTCGCAAAAGTCACATATGCTTGTGTATTTCCAGCCTACATGCACTCAGGTGATCACTTTGTAACGTCAAACTGTGCCAAGCAATACTAGATTGCTAGGTTTTTTAGGGGTTTTTTTTGGTAACTTTTCACTAAAATGAAGCCCTTATTTATTTAGTAAAGAATCAGAAAGCCCTTCACCACTAAACTGTATTTCCTTTTTAGGTAATTTATAGAGAATTATGACTACTGTAATTTGCTTAACTTAACCCTGTTATTGATAAAATATCTTATAGCTGTATAATAAAATCTATATGTGTCATAACTAAAATTGGTAAGTAAGGCTTCACTGCACCAATTTGAATTAAATAATTCCTGCCCAAAATATTCAACTAGTTGCATATCTGATATTAAAATGCATTTTTGGAAACTGAAAAAAAAATTTAAAAAAAAGAAGAAAAAAGTAACATTCCTCTTATTCCCTCTGGGCCAGTTACAAGACTATTTTTTATATCACTAGGTTTTCAAAGCAGCAAAGAGACTACATAAACTATAATTTGACAGGAGAATGTCTATATGTGTGTAAGTATGCATGTTTGCATGTATACCTACATAACAGACAGCAAAGTGACAAAAGAAATTTGGTGAGAGTTTCGCTACAGATTTAAATTCTCTGTAGGATTCCATATCAAAATATTTCCTTGTTTTGCTTATTTGTGCTAATGAGGTGATCGTCAGCAATGATACCGTCAACTTTCAAAATGTGTTGCACTAAAGTTCATCTTTGAGTCTTGCAAAAGAGAAACAAGTACTGACAGAAGCTTATCAATCAGGACTTGGGACCTCTCAAAGAGACATGGTAGTCAGCCACCTGACACTGACATTTTGCCTTTTTCCTAAGGTTTGGCTTCCAGATCTTTTAGAGTTTGAACCTGAGAAGGATTTGAAGTATGAATAATTTTCAGTCCCTATACCTGTGCTATTTTTGCTGAACATCATACAAAAGCTGCCTGTACACCATCTTTACAATTCATGTACTAGCTTGCTGACTGTTGTTTAAATTTCTAAAGTAAGATTTTTTTTACAAATTCATTTTGTGTATGCACAGTACCTTGGCCATCTATCTTCTTCACCATTTTCTGCTCTTTTAGCTTCACCTTCAGTTGAATGCCTTTCAGCTGTGCTTGGAAAGCTGTATACTATAAAACAACCTAATGGTAAAAAAGCTTATTAGAAAAGTGTCATGATGACTTGGGTGCTCTTCCATATCTGTTTCTCAATTCATGAAAAAAAATAATGTTCCAAACAACATGAAAAAGTGCAAAAAATGTTTAGAACCGAGTAGCAAAATTTACTGTAGTTACTAATAACTGTGAAATGCTGAAAACTATGTGTTGAAGTGCTAAAGACCATGAAATAGAGATTTAATATAAATATGAGCTTTCCTTTTCTTTTCATGCACAAAATTTTACACAGGTTGTAGGGCTTTCACAAACTGATTTTTGTAACTAGCTTTTCGGTTTTCTGGAGTAATTAGAATGACTACTACAGAAAACATGCTCCTAAGTGCTCAAAAGGAAATGCTATTAGATTGTCAACAGGAATGCTATTAGATTATGTTGTTTGTTCATTTCATCCTTATCTTGTACTGGCTTTGACGAGCTTAATTAAAGTACAAGGTATTTATGTTAATATCATACTTTGATACATATCAAATTAATCTTAATAACTAATAATTCATTATTGTATTAGGTTCTTTATGAAGTCAGTGTTACATTAACAATGAAAACAATTTGCAATTAGCCTTTTATTCTTCTCTTTGGAAATGTTAGTGAATATAGAAGATTTGTATATGCATGTGATGGGGTTATTTTTTGTATAATGCCAGATTAGGAAACATACCTTGTCATTTTTTTATAAATAGACACATTTATAAGTTTGAGGGTGGTTTGGGGTTTTTTGGGGGGTGTGAATTTTTTTTTTTTCATTATCATCATACCAATAGTCTTGTTCTATTCCATTTCTAGAAACAGCCTTGCTGGTAAATGCTATCCACTAGGAAAAGGAAAAAAAAAAAAGACAAAAAAAAAAAAGACAATAATCCAATATATCAAATATCAAGTTTTAAAATTCAACTATTTGCTCTCAATTTGTATAGATTACTTGGTCAGCTGAAATAATCCATATAATGAATGACTAAACTGTCAGTCACAACATCCTGATAAAGCAGATAAATAGACACCGCAATCGAAATTATTTTGGTAAAAAGTCTAGACATTGGTTCAGATATTTCTATTTTGGAGTCTTTCATTCTGGTATTTCATAAAAACAGAGTCTTTAGGTTCATATAATCAATTATGGTTTTGTTTTCAGATTTTTCTTTACATCCCTAATGTCTGGTCTATGATATTTACTTCTTTTTTTTTTATTTAATGAATTATGTGGTTTTGTAGTTCTTCTAATTAAAAATATGAACCTGACCTATGAACAGAATTAAATGTTTATGTCATTATCTAATTCTTTAAATTACCTGCATCTTCTATCTTTACAAAATATGCCCATTGAGCTAAATATTCTAGTGACGTAAAGACATAGAAATGTAAGCTCCTAAGCTCCTGTATGTTAATAAACACTGTCCAGATGACCATTTTCACATGTTCACTCCCCTCCCTCCACAAAGAACATTCTTTGAAGTCCTGTATCCAGTCTGTGACTGTACTCCTATGGAACACAATTTTCTTAGAAATATTCCCCCCAAAGTACTTAAAATTTCCACGTACTGTGGTGAGCTCAATACTAAATTCCTATTTTGTATTTAGGTACTGTTTGCAGAACTTTCATATTCTTTTATTGTTTCTTTTGGAACATCAAGTTTCAGTGTAAAAGATAAAAATATCTATCCATTTCTTTTTTCAAGGCCGTGAGTGTTCTCCAAGGTTCCTGAAAACTAAAAAATTGGTTCCTAAAACTTTTTTAAAAGCACACTTATAGTTAATATAGCATGCTGTAAATTTAGTCTTTGTGTCAAGAAGCGTCATCACACTTTAAAAGCAGCTTGGAAGGGTCTTGTGCTTAACAACTTACTTTATGTAAGTATCCTTTTTTTTTCTTTTCCTTTTTTAATTGCTTTATATTCTTGTTTTAATCTGGTGATCCCAATCACCAGCAGTTGTCTCTTTTGTCCTGAAGGTGGTATAGTTTCAAGGTAAGTGCATAAGGCATTTGCACATTCTGTTTCACTGATATATGATGACTTCATCATAAAATGTTTATTTATGAGTTACTTCATTACCCTGATATAATGCAAGGGAAAAATAGGTACCCCAATTTTAATTGTCAGGCTCTTCTGAATAATACATATATATAAAATAATTGATCAATGTGTTAAGTTCATTCTTCTATGGACAAAACTTCAGAAGTTCATTTGCATTTCATCTAAAGTAATGAGGACATCCGGCTAAGTCATAGTAGATGAGAACTATTATACTATAATCACAGAGTAAGAGAGACTGTTGTTTGAAAGCAAACCCATAAAGCTCGTGAAGGTGCTTTTAGAATAGTGATTTTAAAAGATTAGAGCAAATACATTCAGGTTTTCCTCCAGTTTCTGCTTATATCATAATCCACTTATACACTTTCTTTATAACTTGTAAAAGATTCTTTCTAATTGTTCTTAATTCAGTTTTACTCAGTATAGTTACTGCTGTTTCCATTAATGTCTTAAGCTTATTATTTTGTATACAGCATTCTAAAGTATTTGGTTTTCTAGTTGAGTGAAAGTATCTGTAATATGATAGATAACATTGCAAAATAATGTAGTAGATAAAGTGGACAAAATGCAGGTACAAAATACCAATAAGCATTGCATTTTTAGTATGTCCATTCTAATAAACATAAGGGGGCCAGGAGTGAGTTGAAACACCAGGCCTCCAACAGGCTACCCTGCTTCAATATTAGTTCAGTCATTTGGAGGGATCTGAAACAGAGATGAAGACAGGTTCTGTTTGTCAGGGCAGTGTTGTGGTTTAACTCCAGCCAGCAACTAAGCACCACACAGCCACTCGCTCACTCCCCCCCCTCCCCCCCCGCCAGTAGGGCGGGGAAGAAAACTGAAAGGGTAAAAGTAGGGAACTCATGGGTTGAGATCAAGAAAGTTCAATAAGTAAAGCAAAAGCCACGCATGCAAGCAAAGCAAAATAAGGAATTCATTCACTACTTTGCATCAGCAGGCACGTGTTCAGCCATCTGAAGGAAAGCAGGGTCCATTATGTGTAACAGTTACTTAGGAAGATGAATGCCATCACTCTGAACGTCCCCCCCTTCCTTCTTCTTCCCCCAACTTTATAGGCTGAGCATGAAGTCGTATGGTATGGAATAGCCCTTTGGCCAGTCTGGGTCAGCTGTCCTGGCTATGCTCCTTCCCAGCTTCTTATGCACCTGGCAGAGCACAGCAAGCTGAAAAGTCCTTGACTAGTATAAATTCTACTCAGCAAGAACGAAAACATCAGTGTGTTATCAACATTATTCTCCTACTAAATCCAAAACACAGCACTATACCAGTTGCTAAGAAGAAAATTCACTTTATCCCAGCTGAAACCAGGACAAAAAGAAAGTAGTTTTCCAGATTCCAATAGTATTCCATTAAAGTAACTCTGTGGGGCTACATAGGACCTGGATCTTAATCCAGGAAACCATGATTGTCTCACCTCTTTAACTAAACTATGCAAGAAAAGAGAAAAATCTTTGAAGCTAATGTAAATCCCAGATTAATGTTATTATATTTTCATTCTTATTTATGAATTTTCCAGCTGGAAACCTTCCTGTCGTAAGGTTTCAAATGTTAGCAGGAAAATACTGATAATTTAATACTAAATATTTTTGCAGGCACTGGTAGAAAATAATCTGTTTTCTTTAAGCCAAATCTGAGGCTTGACATTTCTTTTGTCTTATATGAGCACAAAACAGAACAGAACAAAACAAAAAAAGTTTTCAAAGTTTTTACTTTGTTTTGTTGGGGTTTTAGGTGAAAATGAACTTTTTACCATCTCTGTTTTTGCATAGAAAATTGACACTACTTACAGATAGGTGAAAGTGTTTGCATAAAGTGGGACACTTTGGTTAGTACACAAAATTAGGACACTAAACTTGAATATAGAGCAATCTGTTGAAGCTCTTCAGAAAAATACAGAACATTTTTGGAAAATAAATCCACTTCCTTGTGCCCTCAAAATTGTCACCATTTTACTGGGCTGTGAAAGACTTTAATGAAACAAGAATCAGACGATGAAACTTCAGCATTTTTAACTAATCCTACTGCTCATACAAAAGTACAGATAAAGTCATAGAATAATTTTGAAACCAATTACATAATCACAGAATGGTTGAGGCTGGAAGGAATTTCTGGAGGTCATTTGGTCCCACCCCCTGCTCAAACAGGGTCACCTAGAGCCAGTTGCTCAGGAATATGTTCAGAAAAAGCAAAAGGAAGAAACATCCACAGAACTTCACAGGATACATTTCCTTCTTTCTCAACACAAAATGCCATTTGATTTTTTTTCTCATTTCATAAAGTACAGGTTTTTAAATCTTTCTGCACAACATAAAGTCTCTATGAAACTAGAAGCAAGGGTTTTGCTATGTATTTCAAACAAACAGGAGAGAGAGGTTTTTTGGGTTTTTTTCAATTGTTAATTTCACATAATTGAAGTTTTCAATATATATGTGGATTTACGTGCTCTGAGTTTGTTCCGTATTTGTATTCTAACCTTAATATTCTCCAGATGAAATGACTTTACATGTTAACACTGACTGCATTCATAGAATCATAGAATCATAGAATCATAGAATGTCCTGAGTTGGAAGGGACCCACAAGGATCATCGAGTCCAACTCCTGTCCCTGCATAGGACAACCCCAAAATTCACACCATATGTCTGAGGGCATTGTCCAAATGTTTCTTGAATATTGTCAGGCTTGGTGCCATGACTGCCTCCCTGGGGATCCTGTTCCAGTGCTCCACCACCCTCTGGGTGAAGAACCTTTTCCTAATATCCAACCTAAAACTCCCCTGGCATATCTTCCTGCCATTCCCTCGGGCTCTATCATTGGTCATCAAGGGAGAAGAGATCAGTGCCTGCCCCTCTTCCTTCCCTTGTGAAGAAGCTGCAGACTGCGATGAGTTCTCCCCTCAGTCTCCTCTTCTCTAGGATGAACAGACCAAGTGACTACATCTGCTCCTCGTACAGCTTCCCCTCTAATCCCTTCACCATCTTTGTGGCTCTCCTCTGGACAGTCTCTAGCAGCTTCATATCCTCTTTATACTGTGGCACCCAAAACTGCACACAGTACTCAAGATGAAGCTGCACCAGTGCAAAGTAGAGCGGGACAATCACCTCCCTCGACCAGCTAGCAGTACAGTGCTTGGTGCGCTCCAGGACATGGTTGGCCCTCCTAGCTGCCAGGGCACACTGTTGGCTCATGTTCAACTTGCCATCGACCAGAACCCCCAGATCGCTCTCCACGGGACGCTGACATTGCATTAGCTGACATAGTAAAAATGTATATATTACTCATTTAACTGCCTCAAGACTAAACTCAGAAATGTCTTTGGGAGCAACAGAACCACTTGAAAAATAAGAAAACTTGAATTTATTTTAATAGTTGAACATGGCAGAACTGGTTATCGGGTACTTGATTCCATCTGAAATTAATTGAGATACTTAAACTGGCAATAAGTGAAGTTTGAAAAGGTCCGTAGGCTTCTTCTGTAGTCAATGAAGGCAATGAATTATCTTAAGAGGGCAATCAAATTCTTACATGGTCTAAATTATTCTAGGTTGGTTTTTTTGGGTTTGTTTTCTCTGTCTCTTGATTGAACCGTAAAGGAGCCCAGGGGGTCATTAACCTAATTTATGTTTGTTTCATCTAATCTGAAAATTAACTTTATGAACAAGGTATATACCATAGCTCAATTAGATATATACAGTAATATAAAATCAGTTTGGCTATGTGCATACTACATCTATTCTTGCAAATTAAAGAGGGCCAAGGGCCATTCTCTGGCCCTGAGGAAAGTGGCATAGCATTATTCGTACCCCTTTTACTAAACTTTCTTCTCCTCAGAAGAACTTGTCTGTGCCATCTGTTGCAACTGACTTCTAACTCTTGACATCTGTGAAACAATGACCAGGAATTACCAGGGAATAAGTGACCTCTGGAGAGACCAAATCTGTGTTATGGACCATGCTAACAATTTACAGCTTGGACACTCACACCTGAGGAGTGGCTTGCTATTTTAGCAGTATACACATAGCTTCCAGGACTATTTCCTAAATATTAATCTGGGACTACATATGATGCAAATTTTCTTAATGAAAGTCTGTGATTTCCAACTTTAAATCTTTTTTCAACGTTTTTCTTTGCAAAATAAAGTTCAGTTCCTCCACTCAAAATATAAAAATATTCAACGTGGGGTGGACGGTGAGGCCCTGAGGCAGAGATATACAAACTGAAGTAAATGTCTCTTTATCCACTACCCTGGCATGAACACTTAGAAATGCCCCTCTAGGAGAATGCATTAACAGTTGCAAATTGGATGGATATTAATTAGGATGTTCCCCTTGTAGCTTTTTTATTATAATGTGACAATTTAGTAGGCAGGAGAGATTTGAATAGACAAACAATTATACAAGGATAATTTCACTTACGTGTGCAGGGATATCTTTGGTACCCTTGAGGATTTGGTTTTGCAACTACAAGCAAGTCCTAATTACAGGGTTTGTAAGTCAAAATTTTTCTAGTTGTTTCTTTCTATACTGCCGTTTTGGTGAAAAAATGTTGTTCTTTCAGCTATAACTCACTGTGTGTTGGAGTGGCTTCCTACATATTCATGAGTTTAAATATCCCATTTTCCATTATTTATCATGATTTTCTTTAAGATATTATACAAAATATAAAGATTAGTAGTGTATCTTTATTATCATAACCCAAAAATACATTAAAAAACTATGGGTTGAACAAGAACATAAAATTTGGGAATAATTTACATATATTTCAATGCAGTGGTACCAGTAACTAGTATCTACTCTTAATTAGTACTAGTCAGTTCTGATGTTATATTTCCCTTAGCTTCCTTTCTCTTAGTAAGTAAGATTCCAGGTTTCATTTTTTTTACATCTGTGTGCCTTTAAAGTGCCTTTAAGAGTATAGAATTGGAGATCTAAAAAAAATAAAAAAAGTTTTTTACTCTTTGTATCATTAATCCTCATAGTTTATCCAGCAGTTAAGTGATTACAAAAAGTAAAAGTCAGTTGATAATCCTCAGACCTGTCCTCAAAGCTCTTTGCCATCTATAATTCTGTTCTTCCCTCTTCCTCTTTCTACTTCTACTTTCTCCTGACTTTTGTCCTGTGTCCCGCAACATGTTTCTTTCTGTGAATTAATCTACTCCTGCTTTCCTGACTTTTGCATAACACACAAGCCCCTGCCCTTCAAACTATTGTGAGGACAGCTTTAAAAGTTTCCAAATCTCTCATGAAGTGGTTTCTCATAAAATTTGCACTAAGTTATGCTTCTAGTCAGAAGGAAAAGATCAAAATTATAAAAATGTTGTAAACTAGAATTTGGTTCATTAAGGAACGAAGTTCATGATCTAACTCTCTGATAGAAATAGACTGGAATTAGGTACTTAGGAGCTTTGAGTCTTCGGTTTGATACTCTGTAATCCCACATTTTTACTATTCATTACAATTATCCCACTTAATAAACAACAAATTTGCACTGTAAATCTTGATGTTATAAGAGAATTTTTCATTATCTTGGTGTACAAACTTTGCCTCCCTTCAGATTTCTGGCAATCAGTTCAACTTGGTTTTGCAACACAATTTTAGGGAACATTTTATTTCCTCATTTTATGGACAGTGGAGGTGTAAAGAAGGAAGGAAAGGGCAAACTATTTTTTTTGTGTGATAAAATTAATTACTGTTAGTTGATGAAACATCATGAAGGTAAAAAAAAAAAATTGTTGAATTATCTCCTGTATGCAATGTTTCCTCTTGTCTTGGCCATTAATTCAGTAGATTAGTTTACTTTAAAACAGGAATTACAGGAAGAAGACGAGATAAATTGCTGAACGATCTCCCAAAAGTCCGTTACAGCTGATTTTTTTGTTAGTATTATGCAATTTATGTGGTCATAAAAATGTACAGAATCTTACCTCTTTGGAGTAATTTATTTGTTCAAAGTAATCTTACTATTTTTGGTAGGATTTAAAAGAAAAAATAAGAAGCCTGTCTTTCTCTGAGGGTGTGTGAGTGTTTGTGTGTCTGTGTACATGACTTTAATAAATGATTCTTAAAATGAATTTAAAATATTTCCATACTTGTTTCATCAAGAAGAAACATTGTTTTTTTTTCCTTGAATTAATGATAAGATAAACTAAGAAACAGTACATCTCCCAAAGAGAAACACCTGTGAAAAAAATTGAGTCCTTCATTGAATTTCAACTTGCAGAATGCTTCTTAAGATGTGCAAGATAATATAGGTATTATAAGATTCCAAATAATAAGAAAACAAAAATAAACAACCCAGAAAAGTTAGCATAGGCTTGGTAACAGTCATGGAGGACAAAAACATTTACGTGAAGATGATGTATAAATTAACAGAAACAGCCTTTCTAATGTACTATGAAAACAGAGTTTATCTGCCAAACATCCATAGCAAGCACAACTACTTCTCAGGTATTGTAGAATCCCTTTACACTCAGTGAACAAATACAGTTACTTTAGGTCTGTCTGTATTAATAACTTAAACTGTACTGGAATGTGCAAAGAGTCTTTGGCATGCTTTTGGCATGCTTTTGTTCAATACATTGAGCATTCACTCAGGCAATTTTCATGGATGTTCAGAACATCACCAGGACATCACCTTAAAGCAGTCTAGAGAAGGCCACACAGCTTTGGAGGGAAAGAGATTTTAAGGGATGTTACAAGTGGCCACCGCCTCCAGCAACTCCAGGGCCTGGAGATTCCTCCTGCCTGGCCACTGGAGCCCACACACCCAGTTTGACTCCAGTAGCTGGCGTCACTCCCGCTGGTCCCCCCAGTAGCTGGCACTTAGTCTTTGCAGCATGCACACACAGGGGATAAAGTGTGAAATTACACAGAGAGATAATTGAGAAAAGATTTATAAGAAGATACAAGAAGACAGGACAGACTGTGGTGATCAGGTGCAGGGCTTGGTCAGACAAGTGTATTAAGGAGCCATGGTTTACATGTAACTGGCTCCTTCTATAGCCTTTTCTGTGTGTTCACTGCTCTGCTCCTCCTCATCCACTTACCCTAGACATTCCTTTGTACATTTTGCATAGCCCCACAGACCTCCCTTAAATATCCCAAATCCTCATGTTCCTCTTGTTTTTCCCTTCTTATCACCTTTGCATTGAAAAGGTCCTTTATCAGATAACCTGAAAGAAGCAGAAGTTCTCAATTCCACACACCCTTGCAAGCCAGTTTAGTAAAATAAGACTGGCTCTCATATGCCAGTTTACCTCCATGTAAATGTTTCTGGACATATATAATTTACTGTTAATTTAATAGCCTACAAGTGCTATTCATGAGAGAATTGAGATATTCAAACAACAGGTACCTCTAATAGATATTTAATAAGATATATAAGATGTATATTTATATATATCATACAAATAATAATTGATTGCTTATACACTACAGATAATTATTTCTCTCCATTGATTATAAAAGGAGCCTACAGAATATCTAATTCAGAATTGTACTTCTACAGTATAGACAGCTAAATTTAACCAAGACTTATCATACCCTCAATTTATGTTTATACTAGTAAAAACCTGCCCAGCAGCGCTCATGAGCACTGAGGCTACCTGTCACTGGATGGTCCAGGTCTGTTCTTATGTACTGTTTTAGTCTCCAAGGCAAGATTGGCTATGAACTGCTTATGATGTGTGGTCCCAAGAGTGCTCCAATCAGTATATAGAAAAGTTCTATATATAATGATATTCTGCAATCAAACTGAGTCCACCAACACACAACGGACTGTAGGTATTGTAGTCATCTACTCAGAATGCGTCTGTCATCTTTTAATTCTTCATCACAGAATCAGCCATCTCGTATGATACATTTCATTCTTGTAAGTTCAAAAATAAATTATTGATAATGTAGAGCAAGGTTTTTGCTACATCTTATCAAATTCATTTTCTGAGAAAACACCACAAAATAGTTACATTTATTGAGCAGATTTCATGTTTTATTGTATCTTTCAGTTTTGCTGCTGAGCGTGCACAGTGCAGTGAGTCAGGATTTGTTTGTCATTATCATCACCTGTAAATAAATGACACCTTAAATCCTGTCTGAGCTGCAATTTGTTTGATGGATAGAAATGCTCAGTGGTAGAGTAGAACAAACTATGATCCTAAGTATGTTACAGTTTCTTGTCCAGTGATTTATAACAGCCATACCAAATGAAGTTTATACCCTATAAATTCCAACACATGTTTATCTTCCCAAACTCATTTAGCTTCTATGACATGCCAAGATAATCTATCTTTTCTACTGTGTTACATTAAAATTGCAATTTATTGTTAATTTCTTCTTTTCTCTTTTGCAGACTATGCAGTAAGCTCCAAAGATCAAGTGCAGAATAATGTAAGGATGATATGGTTATCATATATATTATTATAACATTAACTCCACACAGCTAAGATCACAGTGTGTATAGGACAGAAAAAAATAGAAATGTCAGCCATAATTTGTCTGTAATATATTACAGAATGTGCTATTCTATATACATAGTATACTAAATCTAGCATAAAGATCATGATTCATTGGTAAAGGACATTTACTTGTATTTTTAGTTGAGGTTGCTTTGGCCATGGTATTCTGAAAGATTTCACTATCTTGTAACCATGGCTTTTGTAACCATTAGCCCATAAACAGCTAAATTCAGGATTAGGTATGGTGGACAGTGTTAACTCCACATTCTGAAGCACTTTTCTTATGTTTATAGTGTTCGATTTTACAAATTAATAATTTTTGCAAAGTAATAAATTCTGTACTCAAAAAAACTGATTATGTTAAAACCCAGACAACTAGTCATCTCTCAAATTTAAATTAATACTCTCCCATCTCATAGGTACAAAAGAATAGCAATAGTTGATCAGTTCAAAATTCATCTGACTAACAATAATCTAATAGTGGGATGCTGTGGTGGGTTGACTCTGGCCAGCAGCTAAGCACCCACCCAGGCACTCACTCACGCTCACTCAGAAGGATGGGGGAAAGAATCAGACATGCAAAAGCTGAAAACTCATGGGTCAAGATAATTACAGTTTAATAGATGAAGGAAAGTTGCACGTGCAAGCAAAGCAAAATGAAGAGTTTATTCACTACTTCATAAACTACTATGGCAGGTAGATGTTTAGTTATGTCCTAGAAAGCAGGGCCTCGGTACGTGTAACTGTTACCCAAGAAGATAAACACCATAGCCACAAACATCCCGACTTTCCTTGAGCTTTTATTACCAAGCACAAGGTCATATGGTATGGAATACCCCTTTGGTCAATTCAGGCCAACTGTCATGGCCATGTTTCCTCCCAGCTTCTTGTGCACTCCCAAGTGGGAAAAAGAAAACCTCGATGCTGTGCAAGCACTGTCCAGTAACAGCCAAAACATTGGTGTGTTATCAACACTGTTTTAATCACAAATCCAAAATACAGAACCATATGAGCTCCTATGAAGAAAGTTAACTCCATGCCAGCCAGACCCAGTACAGATAGCAATGCAAATCAATGAGAAAATTATGAAAAACAGAAGAAATATATGTCATGATACTTCAACAGAATATCTTCCCAGTTTCTAGCTAACAGCAGTTCAGAAACCTTTTCAGCAAAGGATGGTGTGCTCTGTAGGTCATAACCTTAGGTGTATTTTATTTCCTTGAATTTTTTCTGTTGGGTTTTTATCTGGTGTAACTTTATTTCTGCAAGGATTTTCATGTCCTAATTGCGTATTGCATAAAGAAACTTCTTTCTTTTTTTGTCTTGAATTTCGTCCCTACTAGTTCATTGAATCAGATCTTTTGCTGAAAAATTGAAAAATTGTTTTCTGTTTCACATGTTTCTTTGTTAACCCCTGCCAATCATTTCTTTTCCAGGCTCAAGCGTGCTATTTTGTTTAGTTTCTCCTTGTACAGAAGTGTGCTCTCAATCATCCTTATCATTTTTTTATTATTATTTTTTCTACTTCTATTATGTCTTTTCTCTGTTGGAAGTACTGTACACTCTATTCCAGGATTTGTTATCTCTGCAGAAGGTTAACAATCCATACATGAATAAAATGACATATGAGGTAACTAAAGACTGTATTATAGTGCAAGCATCCAGGAAAATTTAAAGGTGCATGTGAAATATTAGCTTTGATCATTTGTGACCATCTAATACAGGAAATCATACATCTAAAAGCAAATATCTTTTCCTTACAAAAAAGGACAATTAAAAGAAAAATGAATTGCCTTTTTTTCCTTGTCATTTCGTCAAAATAATTGAGAAATGCATAATTCTTTTACTTTGTCTTAATATTTAAATCTATTTAAATGTTTACTCTGCTAACTGTCAGCTATATAGACTTAACTCTAGCTTTTTACTACAGTGCGGGAGGAGAAATATTCTTGCAATCCCTGTTAAGGCAGCTGGCATTGTAGATTGCTCACATTTCTGAATTCCAATTGAGTTTAGTCCCTTAAATTGGTCCTAGATGATAGTACACTTTCAGCTATAAATAGAAAAACTTCAGTTGATATTTCTTCTATTCAGCATGGAATATAAAACACTCCATATCAGTCTGACTTCAATAAAAGGGAAACCTCATATCAAAGTCTTTGCTCAAACAAGATGAAGGGTATTGGTTTTAGCTAGAAGCAGAGTTGATTTGAATATATTTTTTAAGTGTATCATAGAACCATAGAAAGAATCATAGAACGGTTTGGGTTGGAAGGGATCTCTAAATATCATCTAGTACAACTTCCCTGCCATGGGCAGGGACATCTTTTACTCGATCAGACTGCTCAAAGCCCCGTCCAACCTGACCTTGAACACTTCCAGTGATGGGGCATCCACAACTTCTCTGGGCAACCTGTTCCGGTGTTTTATCACCATCATCATAAAAAATGTCTTCCTTATAGCCCATCTAAATCTACCCTGTTTCACTTAAAAACCATTACCCTGTGTCCTATCACTAGAGGCCCTGGTAAGAAGTCACTTTCCACATTTCTTATAAGCCCCCTTTAAGTATTGAAAAGCTGCAATGAGGTCTCCCTGAAGCCTTCTCTTCTCCAGACTGAACAACCCCAACTCTCTCAGCCTTTCTTCATGTGAGAAGTGTTCCAGCCCTCTGATCATCTTCGTGGCCCTCCTCTGGACTCAGTCTAACAGATCCATGTCGGTCCCCATGTGCTGGGGATCCCAGAACTGGATGTAGTACTTGTCATATTTCATTCCATACACATTTGGTTACTGAATGGATTTTCATTCTTTCATTACAAATGGATGTAATAGAAAAAGGTTAAATAAAGAGACATTTGTGATAAGGAAGAGATACAAAGTATAAGCAGCCCACCACAATTCTTTGAATTGAATTTATTACAGCCCCTGTGAGTAGCCACAAGAACCAAGATAACTCTATTAATGTAAATACCTAAGTTATTGTACTATAATTTTCATCTAAACAAAAAAATAGATTCCTGCGTAAATCTTAAAGCTAAGTTCTCCAAACTTTTGATTTTTATCCCAATTTTATAATTCTGTCTCATTTATGTTGCAAAAAGCAATTTCATTTATTGAAACCCACTGACATCAAATTGTCTGTGCTTCCTTCTTTATGGACAGAAGATACATTTATTGGTGTTATAGCACTAAAAGTCCTTTGAGATATTTACTACAATGTACTTAAACAGCAAGATCGGAAAAGCATATAAAATCACGTAATATAAACTTCAACAGTCCACTACACCTTTTTTTCACTTTCATAATTATTTAAAAACATTTCACTTATGGTTAAAAGGTCAGCCAACTGCATTCTTAAAAATGACATAGGAACATGGATTTACTTCACGGTATACTCTTAGATCTTGTCTGTCCGAATAAACCTACACAAGGCAGGTGAAGCCAGACAGTATTCACTTTCCTCTTTGCCAAGAACTGAAAAGGCTTAAGGAAAATTAAAGCCCTTCTGAGCATGCGCTCCCTGAAAGGACATCTTTTCTTATTGCTTTTTAAACCTCACAAACTTTTCTTTCAATCCAGCGTACTAATCAGGCTTTAGAATATGATTTTAAATGTTCTTACGTAAAGATAGAAGTCCCAAAGACTGAGATGTCGCAAATATTTTGAATTGTAATAGGACTGAAGTCAAGAAAAAAAGGAATTTAATAGCAATGTCATGACAGAAAGTACTGCAAGTCATTGTGTGCTTCTTTTAAAAAATATTGACCACCTTTGATGGCGGTCTTCAGAGCAAATTTATCTACCTGACAACAATTGTACGTAGTAAGATGTCAGAAACTTTAGACACAACTCTTTGAAAAATGCACTTATTAGTTAAGATATAAGCTGCATGAAGATACTATTTTAATTTGTAAACTAAGAAGCAAACCAGTGTCCTAGCATCATAGGAAAACATATGAAAACATGAAGGTCAATCTTAAAGTCCTCTGACAAGACATTTCATTAAACTTATCATGTCTAAGCACCAAAGAAATCTCAGGTCAGAAAATCACTGCGTCTTACATCAGAATTCAAACACGTGCAAGGTCTCAGAGGAAACTTGACATGAGGTTGATTTACATGGCTTAAATCAATCTCATTGAGGTTTACTTGTTTAAGTTAGTTGTCTAGTTTAAAATACTTGCCCAGTGTCTGTTACAAGTCAATGAAGAGGTAGTTGTACCTACAGGTCAGAGCTTATCCCTTCTTTTTATATATAAGACATAGAGAATAAAAAACACTTCTGAGAGGCGAACTATAAAACTTACAATAGATGCCTAATTTTTACAGTGCTAGATGTAGACAAAGCAAATCCTACCACTAAAGCATAGTAATCCACAGATGTGTTACATCCCTATGGTTGCTATGCAAGAAATGGAGGAACAAGTGAGTTCAAAAGGGTACCATAGAAGTTATCATGTCAGGAAGGAGTGTCCAAAAGCACCTTGAAAAATTTTTGAGGAAAGGGCTAGAGCTGTTTTTGTCCACCACACACACATATAGAAATATTAAAACATTGCTTTTCTGAACGATTTCAGAATAAAATCATAAAACAAGATTCAAGTAGAGATGTGCTTTTACCCCCTGACATGATAAATCTATTGATGCTTTTCCCAGGGTGTCCATTTTGCTATTCTAGGTCTAGTTTTAGTATTACATACCTGTGCACTGTGGGCTCAGACTTCTGAAAAGAATGCTAAATTCTAAGAAAATGATATGAGAAAGTACATTAAATATATCTGTGCAAGAGAGAATTACAAAACCAAAATTGCAGACAGAAGTAAGATTGTTGAGGTGTGCATTGCTGGTAAGTAAAGGATTCAAGACTGAAAATACTGACATGAATAAGTGTAAAACCGTCTAAAAAAAAGGAATAAAACAGGAAATCAGCAGCTCAGCAACACTGAGCATGAGGCCATTTCAAATAGTAACAGAGTGCAACCCTTTCCCATCTTACTGGAGAGTGTCTGGTAAAGTCCTAAGGTGTCTTACTGGAGTGATGACAATATTGAAGCCCAGCTTTACAGCTCATTAGTCTTAGCTGTCTATTACATAGATGAATCCAGTAGAAACTGCCTTGTATTTTTGTGTTTAACGTACTTAAACATGGTAAAAGTTGACCAAACTTGGTGTCCCAGAGAGGCACCAAGGCATCGCTCTGTCAAAAGGGATTTTGAACCTCATATTAAATATCTATTAATTAACTTCTGTTAAAAGTGGTTTATTTAGCATAAAATAATTAGTATCTGGGTACCAACTACCCTGCGTTCTTATCAGCTTCCCAAAAGAATACATGACTTTTTGCCTAGTCCATGGAATGCAAAAAAAGCAATTTGGTGTAAGCCTTTTTCTCTCCCCCCTCCCTGGCTCCTCTGACAAAACAAAAGGTAAAACAAATTCATTAAAAATACCAAAGACATTGTGGGGAGAGAAATACACTGACGCCTGGGGTTCAAGCTGACTGCTACAGGCCAGCAATAGTACGGAAGTCAGAAAGCCACATTAGTGAGGTATTAGGTCAAAGCTAACATGCTCTGCAGGAAACATATAATCACAAACATCTTCAGAACTAAATATATAAATATTGTTAAAACTCTCATCAGAATTAGAGATATAAATGTGTCGTGATTTAACCCCAGCCAGCAACTAAGCACCACACAGCCTCTCGCTCACTCCCTCCTGGTGGGATGGGGGAGAGAATCGGAAGAGTAAAAGTGAGAAAACTCATGGGTTGAGATAAAGACAGTTTAATGGGTAAAGCAAAAGCTGCGCACGCAAGTGAAGCAAAGCAAGGAATTCATTCACTACTTCCCATCGGCAGGCAGGTGTTCAGCCATCCCCAGGAAAGCAGGGCTCCATCATGCGTAACGGTTACTTGGGAAGACAAACGCCATCATGCCCAATGTCCCCCCCTTCCTCCTTCTTCCCCCAGCTTATATACTGAGCATGACGTCATATGGTATGGAATAGCCCTTGGACCAGTCTGGGTCAGCTGTCCTAGCTATGCTCCCTCCCAGCTTCTGATGCACCTGGCAGAGGACAAGAAGCTGAAAAGTCCTTGACTAGTGTAAACTCTGCTTAGGAAGAACCAAACCATCAGTGTGTTATCAACATTATTCTCATCCTAAATCCAAAACACAGCACTCTACCAGCTACTAAGAAGAAAACTAACTCTATCCCAGCTGAAACCAGGACAAAATGGTTCTTTCGTTGTTTCCATTGACTGAGTATGACTAAGTGATCTATCTGTGTAAGTCAGAAAGATTCTGAAGGATGAAGGGAATTCAGAGGAGTGATGGCTTACTTTACATGACAAGTTAAATGCAAGTAATAGACCTGATAAACTGGTAAATGATTTGTCCAGAAACAAAGGAGCAGTAAATCATGTCAATTTCATCCAGCACAATATGTTGTTAAACCACCGTCTTTTCTTTGAACTCCCTTCAAATTTGCCATATTATTTGTATTTTAGTTATCACACAGAGAAGTGAAAAGTAATTCAAAATCTAACAAGAATCGTAACAGCAATCTTAACTCAGGAGCCGCAGTTGTGTCTGTGCCTGAAGTTAGGTGGGATAAATATAACACATCTTTGACATGCATTGAAGATTGCATACAAAAATGCGCATGAGCTCATTCCTTTTATTTCTGATCTTGAAACTTTAATGTAATCATTGCACGTTTACTGTTTTGTTTTTTTTTTTTTTATGAAGGTGTAAGGGTGATTCTTTCATTTATAATTTTGCACTAATCTCAGTTTAAAATACATGCCAGAAGTTAAAACAATCTTTTGATATGTCTAAAGCTTCTACATCCCTATCCAAACACCATAATCTGCTATCGATTTTTTTTCAAAAGCAAAAGGAATAACAGCAGTTTGGTTTGATCCTATTACTTGTCAGATGAGATTAAATCACATGAAGACTCTGAACATCATTAAAGTCAGAATGACCTTAGAATTATCCTATCAAAATTCTTAGGATCAAACCGGCTTAACCTTAATAGTAGTTGGTATATCCAGAAAAAAAGTGCAATTGGATCACTACAGCTAATTTGTTATAAAGGGTACTACTCTATATCAAAGTGGATAATAAAACTGCTGTACTGATTGTGCGCTATAGGAAATTAAACTTCTTACTATTTTTAAAACAATTAAATACATTTTCTACTATTAGTATACTGTCCAAAGTCAGCACAAATAGTCACAATTTGAATATATACTTTTAAGGGTACACATTTTTGTTACACTTGGGCTTTGTTACACTTTTTGTTACAGTTTGTTACACTTTACAAGAACTATCTTGGGCTCCTGCTCCTCTCAGATACTATTGTTATGGTGATGGTGATAAAAAAAAGGACAATTAAGATGCCAACAAAAAATTAACAATGTAAATATTGTGTATTAACAGTGTTAGTAGAAGGTAGCAAGTCTCATAATAAGCTAAACAGCAATACGTCTGAAAACTGGGTATTTGTTTCCAGGAAATTTTTGTTAATGTTGTTGTCATTTGTTTTACGTGTGGATTTGAACGTGGATTATATGTGGATTTATACTTGGATTTTTCCAGAGGTGGAAAATATCACAGAATTAGTAATGTCATCCAATTTCTCTTTGTTTTAGGAAGAAATGACTGCATTTCATGTATTCATCACCAGACAGTAGTAACCAGCTTTCAGATAATATTTGTAATTATGTCTAATTGCCAGGTCGTTCATTAAAATAAAATATTCGTTGTGTTGAATCCAATTGTTTATTTTTGGTGAAGGTTTGGAACTGCTGAGGAAAAAGGACAAACTGTCCTTCGTGTGATAAAAGCTTTCTAAATCACAAACCATTAGGTGAAAAAAGAGAAGAGCTGGGTTTAAAACACGTATGTCTTTAACATAAGTGTCTCAATCAACTTGAGATTTCCTAGTATAAACCCAGATGGCTTCAACCTGCTACTTCAGGAAGACCCTGGTTCTCCATAGGTATTCTGCCATAACTTTCAGACTCATGCAAATGTTTAAACACTCTAGCATGTTTCAATATCATTACTTACCCAGATTTAGACTGAGTCCCAGGTGTCTGTCACAAAAGACCCAGTCAATACTTCCAATAGTGTCCTATACAACCCAACATAGAGAATATAGCAGAGGTAGCATTCAAATACTTTACTATAGGTTTTTATACTATTTGAGATAACCTAAGGTACCCCACAGATCTTTACCTGTAAGTTCCCAGAAGGGTAGTTCCTAGGTCATGTTTGCCACCTCCACATTCTGAAAAACACTAGGGTGCATTAAATTGGATGGATGCCAGTATTTTGCCAACAACATTCCTCCCTATATTACTGAGGTATAACTTGGAGTAAATCAATCCAATTAGATAGATATATATATACACATTTTTTTTAAGGGGGCTTTTAGAGAGTACAGTACATGTTACCTATTTGATATACCTGCAGCAGGAAGAGAAAATTGTTTTCCCATATACATCAGTTTATTTCTGTTTCTCTTTCCCTGCAAAGGAAGATTAAGCTATGTATCTCAGAGAAGACTAACTAATGTATCCAAAATAATGATCAAAGAAAACTGTTCAGCTTCTGCAATTTTTAAGACTTCCTAGAATTTGCTATTTCCATAGTGCTGGATGTTTAGCTTCTGAGACACTGTCTCAACATGTCTGTGCATGCTGGTGACTAGCTCAAATATGAACTACAGGGTACAGATACGTTGTTCCTCTATACATTAGTCATCAGAAGCTTGTCCCAGTGGACAGTTTTAGAACACACCTTATCAACTGAACTCCACAAACATGATCTGACAGTAACTGTCTTCTAAAGCAGAATATCATATATATTAGCCCCATTCTGTCGATGACTTGCTCAGGGTTTAGAAATCTGAGGGCATCCCAGATAGGATACCATGACCTTTTCATGTTGAGGGAATACAAACCTACATAGCCTTCTTAATCAAAGAATGTTTGAGCTACCAAACCAGTGTGGAAGTCACTCTCCTTCTGCGTAAGTTATGTTTCAATACCAAACCAATATTTCAAGGTCTTTTTTTGACCCAAGAGAAAGAAAGTAAAAGGTTGACTGTAGCCAGATGGTTATAACACTCACATAGCAGTAAGAAGTCTTCTTCAAATGAATCTTTTAAAGTTACTTATTTTTCACAAATGGAAGATTTTCAAGGGAAAAGGAGGGAACAGATCTCCCTCTTTCCTGTGCTTTCAAATGATTTATAGCCGAGGGTTTGACTATAGTTGCTACCAAATATTTTTAAAAAACATAAAAGAATACAGTGCTAGAAGGTGTAAGAGGAAACTGAATAGTAAACTCCTTGTGAGAAGATATAAAGATATATTTGTAGATGACCCCTGCATCTGTTTCCCTAACTTATTCTTGACAGTCTTTCAAGAGTGAGATTTTACAGGCTCCCTAGGTACTCTGTTGTCATGTTTAAGTCCTCATTCAGAAAATCTTTGTTTTGCTTTGTCTTTCTTTAATATCTAACCTTAATCTAGACAAAAGCAAAATATCTTCCTGTCTCCTCTCAGTGCACAAGAACATTTTATACCTTTTGCCTTTCAGCAATTTATTTAAAAAAAAAAATTGCCACCTTTTCATGCCATTATTTCCTGCCTTTTTTGCTACTTTCCTTCTTTAATATCTCCTGCACAATAAGATAAATTCCATCAATGATTCATCCTGAATGTGGCTTTCTAAACTTCTGATGATTCTTTTGTTTCTCCTTAGGACTCAACAATTTATTAGCATCTCTTTACAATGTAATGCCGAAATTACATACAATATTGCAGCTAAGTATATATCAATAACATGTAAATATTTCACTATTAAACTTTATATTTGATATGCTTATTCATTTTAAAACTAGATTATTTGTTCTATTTTGCATTGATGTCACATTCTTGACTCTTTCAATTTGAGGTCTACTAGCATCCAGAAATGTAAAGCCTGTTGGCCACAATGTTTTCTGTTATTTATGCATTTTCTTACAATACTTTTTGTCATAATTTATTTCATTTTTGTGACTTTCTTGAGTTATGATCCTATCCCTGAAAAGTACTTTTGATTTCCTCCAATTTTTTGTCATCATTTGTCATCATTGAATCTTCTCTCATTCTTTTATGAAAAGTATTTAGTGGAAGTAGAGAACTAGGTCTTGTTCCCATCATGTAAATCTAATTGCCTAATTTAAACAAATATAATGCCATGTGTTTCTCTAAGTTCCTTTTCTGATCAGACAAGGTGAAGGTAGAGACAAAGGAGTCTAAATAGCATAAATTATTGTTAGCAGAGATTGTGCTCACACAGAGAAGAGTTCTTTGAACAACTCAGTAAATGAGAGTGAGATAGCCTAACAAGTTACATAGGCAATTAAAATATATTATCGTACCTGGTCACATTATGCACACTAGACAGTGGTACTGGTGATAAATACTTACCTAAGGACTTCAAACAAGGCAGTAAAAATAGCTTTTTTTTAAAAAAAAAAACAAACCAAACTTCTAAAAAACCATAATTGTTTTTTCAGCAATAAAAAGAAGAAACCTGATGCTGATCTAACTTGTTATGTCAAATATTGGAAATCAGTTTATTGAAGTTTATGAAATTAAGTTGCATTGGTCTCACAATAATTAAAACTTTTTTTTTTTAATTACGTTTTGCTGAGTTTTCATAAGAATTTAAAATGAAACATGATCCTAATCTAATGTAACATTTTTTTAGGAAGTTTTCAGTATGAAAATGTGTTTATATTTTATCATCCTTTTGGAACCTTTATGGGAGGGGGAGAAACCAGATTGTTACTCACAATAAACAAACTATCATAGATGGTGAATTATTTACTCTCTTTGTAATTACCACACTATTTTAGCTAATCAATGTGATCAAATATGTGAGCCCATGACTGATACTAAGAACTGAATGCAACAAATTGTATCAATGGATTATTTTATGTAGTTTCATGTAGATATTTTGTGAGTGCCTGCACAGAATAGTTCAGAAATAAATATTCTGATATTATTTACTCAAAAATACTATAAAATATGCATTTATTGCATCCCACAATGAAATAGCATTTTGTTTCTCCTTTGTTAAGTTTCACAAAGTGATTTGAAAACTGCCAAAAGCATAATGATAATGCAAGGCACCCACTTTATGCAGCCATGGGTAAATGACTCAGGAGATAGTAAATGGTCAGGAGACAGTAAGTACCATACAGGATATTCTTGCATACGTGTAGTCATTTATGATTCAAAGACCCCAGTAACAAACTCTTGTCTAACAAAGTAATATGACAAGACATTGTAGTGCTTCACAACCTTTCATAGGTCTTAACAAAAACTCTTGGCTAAGCACTATAGAACAATTTTCAGTGAAGCTTGCAACATAATCCAAGTATGTAATAGATAGCACCAGTGGATATTGGTTGGACAAGTTTGATTTAGAAAATAATCATTAAGTTTTGCTTGTTGGGCAAGTTCTGAGAACTAAGATTCAGTCTTGTTATGTATTCAAAACCAATGACTCCTGAATATTAACAGCCCTAAGTCAGAAACAGAGCTCAGTTCAGCTGTATAAACAGCTATAAAAAAGCCTAGTGCTAGGGGAGAAATCCAGCAGTGTCTGTCCTGGCACCCAGCTGTCAGACCAGGGCTTTGGTCTAGTGGCCCCACAGAAATGTCATGGATATTCCAGTGTGTCATCTCAGGTGTTACTGAGGGCCTATGTTTAGGCAACTGGATCAAAGCCCTAAATTACAGAAGAGAAATCATATGTATACCACGACCAATAAGTCATTTAAAAGATAAAAAAGGAGGGAAAATGTGGAAAATCATGAGAAAAATAAGGGTTGGTTTCAGATCCAGATTCAGGCATTCACTTTTCAGTGCTTACAATGCAGATGTCTAAATGTGAGCTATGTTACTAAGCTCACACAACAGTCAATGAAGATCTTATTACTAGAGTTAATGAAAGCGTGGGAAGTTGAATATTCAGCTTAACCAGAAGAAGATACATCTGATCAGTTGAGTAACTCTAGGCTCCACTAAATAGGGGCAGCGTTCATTTCCTGAATATAGACATTTACTGCTTTTTCAGATGTTAGAGACAGTTGCATAAAACTGGCAGGTATGAGACCTGACAAGTGGAAGGCAGGTGGGGGATCTTAATGGGTCTTAAATGGAATCAGTAGATGACTGTTTTTAGATAACAGAGTCTGGACTCTAGTTCACATGTGGTGCCTTCTACATTTAGTTGACTTCATTTACGTGTTCACAATCTCGTTATGTCAACTAAAACTATAGTGGATGTAAACTTACCATGTGACTTAAATAAATAAATCCTAAATAAATACTTCTGAAAGTAAAGTGTAAAGACATATCCATGGAAACTTAAAACTTCCATCTTACTTGTTCTGTATTTCCTTTCTTAATTTCACCTCTCTGGCAATATCTTAAATATTCCATCTGGCAATCTACAAACAGGTTCCTTGCTTTTATTGCAACATGCTTTAAGGTAGAGTAAGCATCCATTTTATTACTGTTTTTTATAAGTTATATAAAAAGAATATTTGGGATATATTTATATATAAATGCAATTATTTTTTATGTAACTTTCTGATGACAACACTAAGAAAAGAATTATTATTATATGAAGGTAATTCTTTTTTTCAATTTTTTTCTTTCAGCAGTTACACAAATCAGTGAGTAAGGTAACTTTGAGCATGGAATCTGTAAATAATTTTATAGACTTCCTGAACTTCCAGTAAATGAGACACAGAGCAATGCTTCAGAGTTTTATTCTTACCAATAAGATCTGGCAGTACTAATGTGGCTAATGGCCAAATAAAAGCATAAATGTTCTTTGAGAGATTAATAAGATGATTGTCATGCATACCAGAAGACAGGTGAATGTCCCAAGTATTTAACACTTTTTAGAATTAAAGATCTTGCCAACTCCTTATCACTTCATATATAATTGCCTTGATTTATATTAAGAAGACAGACAAGTATTTTAGTTTCACATTTGCACAGATAAAAGATGAATATATGAATTTTTAATTGATAATCAATAATCTTCAGACTATTTCTGTTTGATACTTGTTCAGAGAATTATTTGAATCTTTAATGATTCAAGACTAGTAGCAAGTCACCATCTTTGCGTACCAGCCAATAGCACAATTTACAATGTATGAATAAGTCTCATCACTTCAACATGATAAACTCTTGTTTAGGGTCTCTTTTATAGTCTTTGACACTCACAATTAATTTAATAAAATGCTAAGATAAGACTTTCATTTTTAGTTACATAAGAAGTAATCAAACGTTTTCATGTATTTGATATATGTATAAATACGTAGATAACACTGCAGAGAAGAATACTGTTTCAGTCAATTCACTGGTCTGAGAATCAGAAAAAAATAATATGTGGAGTTTCTAGTTTTTTGTAGTCCTTTTTATAACCTTAGGTGTATTGCTTAAGACAGGGTTCCCAAACTTGTAGGAATACCACAGCAAAGTGAATCCTGCTGAGGTCCTAGTTGTCCCTGTTTTTTCTACATACTCCCTATGATAATTACTGTAGTGCTTACTATTGGTGCTTCTACAATTGTCAGTGATATTTAAGTGCAGGAAATTTTGATATTTAGGTGTCGGAAGATTCCACAAAGAAAGAGACTTAGCAATTTAATATTTAGACGTTCTTAATGCAGATTATCTTATCTAACTCCAGATATTTCTGGTGTAGACAAAAACTGTAGCAAAACTAGTCTCTCTAAGTACATTTTGTAGAAAACACATTCCCTAAACATAAGTGCTTAGTATAATTCTAGACAGACTACTGTGTCTGAGATATTTATATGAGCCAAGCAGATATCACAGAGGGCCTAAGGGAGATCCAAACCCTACAAAATGACAATGGAGGCCAGAGAGATACCATAGGGCTTCTCAGATGACATTAGATGCCTAAGTGTGGGCAACTGGATTAGGTCCAAAGAAAAATAGAAATGTTAGGGTATGATTCACCTGACCTATTTGAGACATCTACATGAAGATGAGGTGAATATTACCATCTGTCTATTGGCAGAACCCTCTGCTCTGAGTTTAGCCCATCAGTTTCCTATAGAGAATATGGATAGAGTTAAACACTAATGGCAATGTGTTCAAAAGTGGGGAGCAAGAGGTGAGATGGTGCAAGAGGTATACTTGCCCAAGCCACAATCAAGCACCACGAACTAAAACATAAGGCTTAGTGTAGGGCTGTCCCCAAACTGGGAAAAGATGGATGAAAGCATTTGTGAAAATTTCAGTAGCTCAAGATGTAGTTAAACAGTAGTTTAAGATTATACCTGCGCTGTAATAATTGAAACTAATGTAGATACAAATTTAGCACAGATACTGACAGCAAAGCAGCTAAAACAATACAGACGAAGTACCTCTTTCCATCCCTTTTTGAAGGAGTTTTATGGGCCATGAAAAAGTCTTTCTTTCTTTGCTGTCAGTATGTGGTGTTCTAGTGTTACCTTCCTAGAAAACAGTTGTCTGAGAAACCACTGAAGACATATGAAGATGCTTAAGATTGCACATAGTGAAGTTAATTACATGATTCATTCTGACATAGAGCTAAATATCATTTTTTACTCAAGATTCTCAGCTACAGCTCCTCTGAAAAAGTCAGACATCACAGTCATGCTGGCCCTTTCAGAAAAAAAGTGAAGAAACAAGACAGTAATGGAGCTCAACAACCCTCAGACATTTCCAATGTCCCATCAACTTTATATATTTTTCTTGTAATTCTCCTTAAAAACAAAGACATTTAAGGTGTCAGATGTCAGACATTTTCAGTTCCTTGCTACACTGAAACCCTCAGCTCTTCACGGCGGCAAACTGGGAATTAATCCTTCAGCCCTGTAAAGACTCGGCATGTGTGCTTTTTGTCTGTTTAGCATTTTCTTTTTCCAGCTGACAGCCATGCAAGGCAGACAGAGAGAAGCTCTCTTTCCCTTGCACACATATACATCTGGGATACTCATCATAACTCTGAGAATCCTCTGCCTTGCTTCACATTATCAGCATACGGAAAAAAAAAGTCAAATATAATAAACTGCATTCTCAGATCATGGAGATAAAGCAGGATGTACTTTCTGAGAGAAGGTGTATCAAGAACCCTGTTTAGACTTCTGCAAATAAAAAAGATGCTTGAAAGGGGAGGTGTCCTGGAAAACATTGATGAATGTGACCTTTGACTGAAATAAGTCCTACATATTTTATTATTTGGATGTCAAAAATAAGTAAATAAAAGAAGGATCACATGGAGAGTAAGTGATCCTATATAATGATATGAATACTTGAATTCTAAAATTCAAAATACAGAGAGGAGGTTTATTTGCTTTTCGAGAAAAGAAAATAAAGGGGGAGAGAAATTTAAAATCATACCTATCCCAGACACTTTAATAAAAGTAAGCCTTTAGACTGTTTCACATTTTAATTACTACAATTTGCAAATGACTGAATACAGTGAAATTTTAAGGGAGAAAACCAGGACAAGAGCTGTAGGAGTGAACCAGTTCATAAAGGACAGAATGTTTGAAGTAGAATTAGTGTAATATAACCTGTTAAATATAAATTCCTAAAATAGGTACCATTTCACTTTGAAAAAGTGGGAGAAGTGAGATAGGCAGGGCACATGAGGCATCCAGTCTGCATCAGGTATGGAACTATACAGACAATAAAGGTCATTAGCTCCAGTCAAGACTTGCAGAAGAAACACTTGTTTGGAGAATTTATATATTCATTGACTGTAATTCCTCCAGAGGGTTATTCAGTTGATTTTGGAGATTACTATTTTGTTTTCCTTTTTTTTTGTCAGACAGCCTACCATAAATAGGTAACTTCATGTATTATGTTAATGTTGGCAGAACCCTGGGTCTAACATAACAGATGGTCACGGGCTGTATTCCAGAGCAGCATTTTATAATAATCAATGAATTTGAAACCAAAACCAAAGAGTAACGGAATGAAGACCTGCCACCCCAAATCTTTCTCAGATTTGCAGTCATCTCTAGGTGAGCACAAGGCCTCTTTTTGTTTGTCCTCTGTGTACAAGAATGCAGAGCTATATTTGGACTAGTAAATTAAATGTGTCAAGGATTCTTCTCTGAGACCGAAGCCAACTGGCAGGGAAAAAAGATTATGCCTACCATATTAGAGTTTCCCAATTTTCAGAAAAATTTGGACTGCTTCTTGGGAATGGTTTCTGGCACACGACAATTCCCAAACCACACCTGGGAAATGTTTAGGTTAGTACTAGTTGTCACAAACAACTCATGCCAGGGATGTTCTAACAATTTAAATGTACAATCAGTTTGCAGTTTCCATGAGTGTTCCCCAGATCTACCCAATTTACTGGTATAGATGTAGACTTGCAGTCTTGTCTGCACAGTGGCACAGCTTCAGGAGGCTGTAGAATGACAGTCTGCAGAGTACCCTATGACCTTGTGAGTTCCATGTGCAGATACCTACATTCAGGTGTCTGCCTGGGAGAGATTTCTAAGTGTCTGTGACAGTAAATGAAAAGCAGACACTTAAGTCAGTTACTTAAACATTGACTTCTGAAACCACTTACATCAGGATATCCCAAATGGCTTCCAGTTATGACAACTCCGTAGTTCTCTCACAGATACTGTGTCTTATCTGCCATCACTACATGAATATCACAAATATATTACAGCATCTGAAATGATACTACATGGCAGCATTTAAGTAACTGACTCACCAGAGACTCAATTCAGTATACCCAGGTTATTTTGCTAAAGTATCTGTAACATAGAATCATAAAATTATTAAGGTTGGAAAAGACCTTTAAGATCATTGAGTCCAAACATTAACCTAGCACTGTCAAGTCCATCACTAAACCATGTCTTCAAGTACCACATCTACTCATCTTTTAAATACCTCCAGGGATGGGGACTCAACCACTTCCCTGGACAGCCTGTTCCAGCACCTGACTACCCTTTCGGTGAAGAAATTTTTCCTAATATCCAATCTAAACCTCCCCTGGCGTAACTTGAGGCCATTTCCACTTGTCCTATCATTTGTTACTTGGCAGAAGAGACCGACCCCCTCCTCGCTACAACGTCCTTTCAGGTAGTTGTAGAGAGCAATAAGGTCTCCCCTCAGACTCCTCCAAACTAAACAACCCCAGCTCCCTCAGCCGCTCCTCGTAAGACTTGTTCTCTAGAACAAGTCTTTACACCTATGTAACTTACATCTCTGTAAAGAACTCCTTACATCTATGTAAGGAAAACAGGTATGACGCATGATTTATGGGATGCCTTCTGGGACAGGACTTGGAAGACATTCAGCAGACCCTAGAACATCTCCAATGGGTCTGGGCCTCTTTAGGTGACTGAAAGAGCCCCAAATTTTGTCACCTATAGGCTTCAATAGTCCTGAAAAGCCCTTGATGCTGTTTGAAGACATATGGGGTTTAGGTGATTAAATCCTAAACTAGATGGATTTTATATAAACTGGATACCAGCCTAATATTTAAAAGTATTTTTTCAAAGTATTTTCAACTTCTTCATGATTTCTAATGGATTGTGTAAACACTCCTGCTAGATCTGCTTCCTAAGAATAGCCCTTTTATCTTTATTGATTGTCAAAAGTCCTTCTGTAATTTTGAATTTTGTAATTGTCACAATATAGATTTCAAGAAGATAGTATTACAGTCTCAATTTTATTTTTTACTTCAGTACAGTAATTGTCTAAAATATTTTCCACTTCTCATTTTCTTCATTAACTCCACACTATTTTAGATACCACAATTTACTTTAATTTGAATAACTCATGTGAGATTGAGATGACTCTGCAACAGCAGTAGAAGAAGTGTTCTCTGATTCCTAAACAATAATTGGCTTTTCCTAGTTTATTTTTTCAGTTGTGAAAAATAAAGAAACAAATCAATATATGAACACCAAACCATTACAAAATTAACTTCAGACCAATACTTTAGAAAGGTTGTTTAAAAATATTATTTCTTTTCCTTGGTTCATTCTGGTGATGATGGGAAATTTAATTTTTTTTTTTTTTTTAAGAATATTTGATCCCTACACGTTTATCTTTATCACAAACTGAAATGAGAAGTTGAAAGCCTGAAACTTTATGGAACAAGAAACATTCCAAAATAAGTGCTGACATACAAACTCTGAAGCATCTTTGCTCTGACGTTGTGCACCACAACCACATGCTCTGATATTCACTGTTATACAATGGATGATGAGACAGGCTTACATGCACATACATTCATTCACAAGGACTATGGCTGATGACATACATTGACTCTAACAGTAAATGTGTGTTAGAAGGAAAAATAACAACAAATAAAAAGGAGAGAGAAAATAAAAACCTTTCCCAATGACCAGCTGGGAAGGCAAGTGACACATCTCCCTAGACATGCATTTTCTGGGTAACCTTTCCAGTGTATTGATTTTTCCCTCAAAATACTTTTTTCATGGTAACTGCATAATTTTTTCAGGACTTGCTCAAACTTTCTTATCATTCATTATTATGCTTTCACTCATTATTATTCTACTGACTGGTGCACACTTGATCAGGTACAGTTGTTGAACATGCTAATTGTATCTTAAGCTTTGTGCATGTACATCATTGGGTAATACTTATTGGATATCTTATAGGTTATTATCTACTAATATTTTCCACTAAGCTCTATTTTTCTGTAGCACAAATTAACAAATTAAAAGCTGCAAAGCAAGGTGTGGAAGAGGAAGGGAAGGAAGGGTGATTCACACATCAATGAGGATTGTTTCCCTAGGGAAACCCAGCAAAACAGACACAGCAGTGACCCATAGCAGAGTTGGAGGTTGCAGGTGCAAAGCAGTGAGGATAAGAACATTTGGGAAGTCAGGAGTAGTAGCACTGCCACTACAGCCTTGGAGAAGGTAAATGAAAGGTCACAGAGTTGCAAGTGAAAGGAAGACCGCAAAGCAAAACAAATGAATATCAAGCTATGTAAATGAACGGCAATACATGTAATCAACCAGGAACAGGTCAAAGTCATCTCTGAATGGTACAAACTTAATTCTGAGTGAAACAAAGGCAAATGACAAGCAAATAATTATTAGCAAAGAAACAAAATCTAAACCAGTTTCATTTAACTAGAAGGAAAAAGTAGATATATAATTATTTTCCAAGGGATCCCAAAACCATAGAAGTTGAGCAGCAGTCCATGACGATGGGAGTTATCTACACAACTTTAATCAGCTACAATTACAAGTTTCTATATGTGAGTTAGATGTTCTAAAATCCCTTCTAATTTAATAGAGAGAAATAGATTAATCTGAACTATTTTAGATTCCTACTTTAGGATTAAATGCATCATACCCTTCCTGTACTTTCAGCAGTGACCTAGCATATTATAAACAAATACCTGAATTCTGTGCACCTTACTTCAGATCCATTTTCCCTGCAGAACCCAGTATGAGTTTCAGACTAAAATCTGTATGAAATTGGCACAAAGCCTGCTTCTGCAGATTCTTCACAAACTTTAGCGCTCCTTTGAAAATCCTATCACAAGCCTTCCTATCCACAGTCACAATCTCCAGTTCCTCTATTATTCCCTCCCTATTACTGTTAAGTCCTCTCTTCAGTACTTTCCTACTCCATTATGGAGTGGTTCTTGGCAGAAAGATACCTTATGTTGAACTTGAAGTTCCTCAAAAGTAAATTATTTAATAGAAATAATTTTTTATATGACTCCAATTATTACTCAGTTTTAATATTTACCCCTTAACCTGCTGCCTCAGTTAGAATGATATCAACTGTTAACCATAAAAAACAACTCTACTCAAGAAAGCCAGTATTTATAATTTGCAAGAATTTTCTTTCTTCTCTTTTCTTATAATACAACATTGAACAATAACGAACTGGCTGCAAGTTTGCAGGCAACACCAAGCTGAGTGGTGCAGCTGACATGCCTGAGGGACGGGATGTCATCCAGAGGGACCTGGACAAGCTTGAGAAATGGGCCTGTGTAAACCTCATGACGTTCAACAAGGACAAGTGCAAGGTCCTGCACTTGAGTCAGGGCAATCCCTGGTATCAGTACAGGCTGGGGAATGAAGGGATTGAGAGCAGCCCTGAGGAGAAAGACTTGGGGGTACTGATAGATGAAAAGCTGCACATGAGCCAACAATGTGCTCTCGCGGCCCAGAAAGCCAACCATACCCTGGGCTGCATCAAAAGAAGCGTGGCCAGCAGGTTGAGGGAGGTGATTCTGCCCCTCTACTCTGCTCTGCTGAGACTCCACCTGGAGTCCTGCATCCAGCTCTGGAGTCCTCAGCACAGGAAGGACATGGACCTGTTGAGGCGGGTCCAGAGGAGGGCCACAAAAATGATCAGAGTGATGGAATACCCCTCCTCTGAGGAAAGGCTGAAAGAGCTGGGGTTATTAAGCCTGGAGAAGAGAAGGCTCTGGGGACACCTTACTGAGGCCTTTCAATACTTAAAGGGGGCCTACAAGAAAGATGGGGTCAGACTTTTTAGCAGGGCCTGTAATGATAGGACAAGGGGTAATGTTTTTAAAGTAAAAGAGAGTAGATTCAGACTAGATATAAGGAAGAAATTTTTTACAGTGAGGGTAGTGAAACAATGGAATGGGTTGCCCAGAGAGGTGGTAGATTGCCCATCCCTGGAAACATTCAAGATCAGGTTGGATGGGGCTCTGAACAACCTGATGTAGTTGTAGATGTCCCTGCCAATTGCAGGGGCATTGGACTAGGTGACCTTTAAAGGTCCCCTCCAACTCAAACTGTTTTATGATTCTATGATTCTGTGACTGCAAGTAGCACATTTATTTGTATTACATTAAATAGAAGCACTATTCCTAGTTTGTGTTTAAAACAAATACACCATTTTAAGTGCGAACTTCAAAGAACTTTCGGTCTACACAGACAACTTGAACATTTAATACTTCCTTGAATCTGGAACCAATTTTAAAAACTGATACTTGCATTGCAACAATTACGGTTGTCAAATCACTGCAAGACATGATATTGCTGTTCAGACTTCATAGATGATACATGTGTAGATGTGTCTTGGAGATATATAGTGCTTACATTATTGTTTTATGTGTCTGGTATTTACTTCTTTGTAGAGACTTCATTTCTATAAGCCCTTGAATTTCATAGTCCCAAATCTGAAGAATATACAAACTTGTCTGAATTGTCTAGGTTTCACAGTGTTTTTACACTTCTTTCAGAGAAGATTCATTCTTTTGCAGATAGTAGTCTCCAGGGCTTTTACCTTTCAGGTTTCTTATTAAGTTCCTTGGTGTTACCTAAACATATTGGATAGACAAAAAAAGTTGCACAGTTAAGGCTTTCCCCAGTGATAGCAGGGAGGACATATTTACACAAAGTCTAAGATAGCTGATGGTGCTCGATGGTACTGACAGTAATAATTTGTTTGTCACAATGGTTTATACTCAGGATGATTAAAACAGTGGAGTCAAGGAACAATCAAGTTCTGTCACTTTCAACTACAGCTGAAAATGGGTAAATTGACCTAGGTATTTCAAAGATGTATCAAGGATGTATTAAGAATCACCTGTTATGGATTACAAAATTCAGAAAAACATTTGCTGAATAAGAATCACAGCATAAACAAACTACAGTCTTTTTTTGGTTGTTTTTTGTTGTTGTTTGTATTGCTAACAAGTATAAGTTGGTTGAGAATTTGAAGACAGAAGGTAACTTTAGTAAGAGCAACTGTGGAGTTCATGAACCTTAAAATGAGGAGAAGGAATATTAGTAAACATAAACCACTGGTCTTTAAGGAGGCAGTGATAAGTAAACTCAGGAAATAGCAACAGAAATCACATGGGAGTTAAGTGTAAGGTAAAAATGTTTAAGGAGACCTGTCTTATGTAAACAATATTTGAAGAGAAAGCACAAGACCAAATTATCCAAATGCATCAAAAGTATACAAGTGCAATAAACAAGCAATTTGGCTAAGTCAAAATAGGGGAAGGACAATTTCAAACAGTGAAAAGAGAGAAACAATAGTGGGAGTAAATAAAGAATAGCATAACCATATAGGGAAAAAAAAAAAAGATAAAATAAGAGAAAATGTGTAAGAAATCGTTATATAAATACAGTTTAGTTTTCTACACAATATGCTCCATACATGCATATACACAGATATTTACACACACCTCTCCCACACCATTCACCCATGGCAACTATTCTTCTTTTGGGTCTTGAATAATTTCAAATTCAGTAAGTTTCAGGGTATGTCAGAGAAGTATCTCATACATTCAGTTGTCTCCCTATTGGTACTTCTTGTTGAACGATAGTATCTTGTCATGGCCTACATCACGCTGAGAAAATGTTAGACCTCTTGCAGAGGCACATCTCAGTATTCCAAAAATATATGTAAAGGATCCTTGTCTGTATAGTCCTTAGTTAATGTAAGATTTCTCTGCTCTATTTAATTGGTTCCATATTTGCATATGGATATGCAAACAACGTAAAGATTTAAAAGGTTAAAAAACTGTTGTCACTAATATAGGAACAAAAACTGATACTCAGTTCATTTAACTTGAGATACCTGAATATGTACAGGAACAGCTAAATTTGACATCTGAACTCCCTTGTCAGTGGAGAAATATAGGCATTGCTAGGGTGGATTCATTATTACAGTATACATTTACCTTTTATCAAGTGAAAATTACATTTTCCCCCTGTCCAGGAATTATAGAAGAGGCCCTGGGAATTAGCTTACATGTAAATATCTATAGTATCAGCTGAATCCCTCTTTAAGTGTGGAAACTTTTGTTCTAAAATCAGGAATGTTAATGCGGTGTAGAGCCTATGCTTTTTAAAACATTCTGCTGGCAGAATACAACCTGCCCAGCAAAAACAATGGATTTTGAGTGCTGATTTGGCAGCATAAACAGAATGCTAAAATATATTTTTAGTGCATCTTCATGTTTTGCACATTGCATCTATGTTTTATCTTATTCATTGAGATAGTAGATTTTGAACAGAAGATTGTGCCAAAATATTATTGGAATAAAAATATTGTTCACTTCTCAGATACATTTCAATCTGTTGCAAAACAAAAGAAGTTCTACTTTGATCTTTATGGTGGGAATTGTATTACTGAAAATTTCCATACTCCCTTGGGAGTCAGTCTGATAGAATAGTTTTTCTAGTTTCGATTGGCATAATACATAAAAAACAATTATAAGACAGATTCCAATTGTTTACTTCAGGTAAAGTAGCTGAAAGATCTAAGAAAGTGATATATCAAAAAAACCCCAACCCTAAGGCATCTATTTAAAGATGACAAAAATTCAAAGAGAAGTATCTGCAAAGCTCTATTAGATATTGTTTATTCCTGAAAAGTGTATATTATTTGCTAAAAGACCAGTTACCCACTCCATTCATACATAAAGTAGAGGGGAAAAAAACAGAATAAAGAAACAGAGATACCTGCATAAATGAAAGTTTTTGGATGTCAATGTCAACTTAAGGAACTTGTCTTTTATGAAACAGAAAACACAAATAGAAGCAACCAGTGACTTCTCTACCACTTGGAAAACGAAAAAATGCCCTACCCATCTTTGATTCATCTCTTCTGCCTAAAATTCCTGTTTCCTGTACATCCCTCTTCTGTGATGCAAGAAAGTGTTCTGTCACCAAAGTGTATGCTCAATGCCTCTGATAGCCTCTGCATCTATCCTAATTTTATACGGACTGTGTATGGTGAATATCTGAGGACATAGGTTGTCTTGGAGCTTACTGTACCGTAATAGAACTTTTAGAATGGATTATCCAGAGGCAAGTGTGAAAATCTGAAAATGTTATTTGTTAAGAGATGACTTTTGGGGCAAAAATTTAGTTAACTCACGGCTTTATTTGACAAAGTCTAAATAAAAATAGTGAAGATTTTAATTTTCTTTTTGAAGGCTTGTAAACTACAGCTATAAGTAAGAATCCATGTAATGCTGTAGTACAAAATATAAATATTTACTCTAGCATGTGGTATTTATGTTGTGTAAATTATGCTATACATTTATGTCAAATTACATATTGCTGTCTTCAACATCGTGTCGATTGTAGTTATGCAAAGTTTTGCAAAGTCTTGAAAGAATTGTTTCCTAATTATAAAACTGATAAAATGTGTCACCACTGAATAAATAACTTCACAAGTAAAAAAAATATGCTGATTGTGGTTTTGAGTTTCAATAAAATGTATTCTGAATTCAATCAACTATAATGATAAATTTTGTAGAGGTCTGTACAAAATTAGTTTACTCTGTACTTTCAAAACCAGAAAAATATGCAAACACAAAATGTAATTAAAAAAATAGAAAATGTAGCATTACAAAGATGGCTAAATGATTAGAGGTAACCTGCATAAAGAAATGACAGAATAGATTGCAACACAATTCTGCCCTTGCTGTTCTTTTGAACTAGATGGAAAAGGTCACTTCTTCACAAAGTCTTTTGGAGGGTCATACGCCATTCCTCTATGAACTAAAATTAAAAGTGGAAGTGGGAGCCATTCTTAGTTTCTGGAAATAACTTACAAAGTAGTATTAAAAACTGAGATATCAAGGAAAAAAAGAATACATGGAGAACTGGTAGAGCTTTGGTTCCTATGTATAAATATACCAGGACACATGTAGATAATTTCAAAACAAACAAACAAAAAAATCTGCTTTCAGAAAAATATAGAAAAGTCTAGTTTCAAAAGGACCTTTGGGGACCATCTGGCCCTGCCTTCTGTTAGAAGTCAGGCCTCAGGTTATGTTGTTTATGGCATGATTCTGTTATCTAAGATATCAGAAATTTTGTGAAATTCAACTCTTGATTTTTCTTACAGTTTACCTCAAGTAGTCTCAATTATTTGAGACAAAACTATTTTTTTTTAATTTGCTTCCTTCTTTTTTCCCAGCACACTGTAATGTCTTATGCACTTTGCAGAAGAGCTGAAGAACAATTTTAACCTTAAACAGACTAATTTAACATGAAATTTGTGGAATATAAAAAGTGAAGAGGAGTTGGAGGCAATAATGATGTCTCATATTTACCCAGCACATATGCAGGTGGAATCTAGTTACTATTTTTGTCTTGTTTTGGAGAAGTCAAAGAGGAATAATGTTCATGGTAACCAATTTAATTCAGCTTTGCTATTTTCCCTTCTGTTTTCTTAACAGAATGTCCAAGTGATATCACCAGTTTTCATTTCATTTGTGCCATAATATGAACATTTTCATTAACCTGTTTGAACTTGAGGATATTAAATACACCAAAATAGTTACATGTTCAATAGAAATATTTTTCTGATAGTGTTAGTTAGTTAATAAATAACTACACTTTTCCAAACTTGCTCTCATCCAGATTATATTAAGTAAATTAAAAGAATTCAATGCTTGCTATAATTCACAATTGGTCAGACATGATCTTTGCATTTAGGGTTCTTCACTGAATATTTCTTATAAACTCTTTTTTGGCAGTTGTAGGAAAGTTGTACTTCCATTTGTATTGTGAGCTATGACAAAACAATGTAACAACTCCTTTAATTTTTGCAGCAGCTCCAAAGAAAGTAATATGTGTTTCCACAAATCAAACCAAATGTGATTAACAAATTACCTCCCAGACATTCTCAAACACTTGCATAAATGCTTCTTCTGCCTTCCTGAATGTTTGCTTTTACTGCCTCATTTCCACCTTGTAATTTACTACAATGTCTACAGAATGGCTTGTGTCATTAGTGTTATGTTTCTGTCTGCTGGGTAAAATAGACTGATAAATTCAATGCAGTCATCTCCAACATAATTCACAACGTTAATGTTATGTGCAATTTAATTGTTTAATTGAACTACTTTTTTATGTAAAACTAATGAGAAAGGATTAATTTTCTAAATAATTTATATGTTCTAGATGGACTGTGCCACTACAGATGGAGAATATTCAGGCTAATAGCTGTGTTATAAAAGCTGGCTAGCTGAAAGGGACAGTTACACCTGAGCATGCTGCTTTCTGTTTTTGAGTGTCTGAATCTGCTAAATATTCCAGATGGTTGGAGGGTAAACAAAAGGGCTATTAACATCTTAAGAGATTGATTCATAGTGTTGACATGATGGTAGTTACTGTATTCAATTGTAGGTGTTAATAAATCTTTCTAAATATTTCACAGTCAAGGACTTGGTGTACATCTGTTCAGTGAATACTAACATCTGAAGCCTTTGGACTGCAATATGTTCTTCATAATATGCACTGCCTTACCTCCAGGTATAATTTAATAGATAAGGAAGTTTTGTGTGTCATATTTGCAAATTAAATACCATTACCTATTGAGAAGTGTAAATAATATAATATAAAAGATACATATCAGCTATTACTTCAACACTGCAAATAATTTATCACGATACTTATACATTCCAGCTTTCTTTCTGGAGAACACAACTCAGAAAGACTTGCAGAGAACCTAATTTTTAGTAACTGCAGTGAAATTCTTCAGAGCAATAATCAAGCTGAACCAAAATAGAAAACAATATCTTTGAGCCAGAGGCATATATTGTAAAATTTGCTTCTCTGCAACAGAGTATGAGGGAATATGGTGCAATGAAAGACAGGTCTATTAATTAATTTCAGTTAATATTAGTCTGTTTAGCTTACTGCATGCTCCTACACATGATTTCCACCTAGTTAATCCACTTGCAACTCTTTCAGAATCAAAATAGGGTATTTTTTCAAAGCATGAATATATATATATTTCTAAAATTGTCTTTCATTCACAGTGTTTTGTATACTGTCATTAAAATACAAAATAGTCTTTTCATGTGGCATGAGTTGGCATCTGATATCTTCACACAAATCCTTTGTTTTCAATCCACAGCACTGCAAAAAGATTATCCTAAACTGCAGGGGAATGATGACATTCAAACACAAACACTTTGAGAGTCTTCATACTTGCTTTTCACGCTTTCTTATTTTTTACAAAACAAGATTCAAAGAAGTAACTAAGATTTTTAATTTTCAACCAACTGAATACTGCATTTCCTCCCTTAAAAATAACAAAAGAACAACCAAGATATGAGCTTTGGCTATTCTTTTTTAATATTCTCAATATTATTACCATCATGCAATTGGAATACTTAGCATTTGAAATATCACTGCTGAAAACATCTAATTCAATAATGTCAACATTTAATACAAAACTGTTAACAAAAATGGTAAATCCTATAAAAGAATGTAAATTACTTGGCTCTGCCATAAAGCAGACTTTTTTACACAGTAATAATGAGGAAATAAAAGAAAAATTTCATAACTGTAGTATTTTATTCTGTTCTTTTGTATGCAGATTTTTTTCACCAAAGCCTGCTGTTGCATATATCATAAGTGTTCACTAAAGGCCACAGTCTTATTAACACTGAGCAGTATTTACACCTAAAATGAGTATTTAATTCTGTGGGACTGAACAAAGAATGGCATTCTGTTTACTGTGAATATAATTAAAGGAATTTATTCCTCTGGTCAGAAAACTGAGTAATATTTACACAAATGCAGAAACACAAAAAAGAAACACCCTCCCCCCATTAGTTTTTTTCTTGGAAAATATTTAACTGCAGAAAGCTATACTGTAACTCTGAATTCTTGACTTTTCTTTCTCTTTCAATTTAAAAAATCCATCTAATTTGGGATAGCTTATAAAATGTAATAATCCAAAATGGCTTTTCAGGTAATTACTGTAATTATATCTTATTGTACTTTTTTGAAGGAACAAAAGGAATGGATTGTTCTTTTGAGAAGTCAACCACATCACCAGTTAACCAATTAAATTTTTCATTTGAAGAGATTTTTTTAAAATGGTGTTTGATAAGTTTTATAAGCATATAAATTTTCAAACCTATAGGCTATGGAAGAAAGGAGTGACTCTAAACTTTCCTTTTCAAAAATCATTATAAAATGCTCAGTTACTCTGCCACAGTAATTTATGATCAATTCTATTACAGTAAGGATTCAGTTGCAGGAGCTGCCTCAGGCTTCTCAGCTGTGCAGACAAAACTGAATGTGAAACTCCTGAACGGATGAGAATCTAAGGGGCAGACAGTCCTCCTGTTGTCAGAGGAGTGAAAGAGAGAAGGAGTTGAACAAGTACACTGAGTGTTAGGGAGCTGAGCCTACTGCTGTAGTTGAAGTAGGGTGGAAGGTGAAGGTGAATAAAGTGTCACTGGGGAAAAAACATACTGGTCAACAACCTCAGGACCAAGTGCTTCCTTACATACTATGTCATTCCCCTGGTGAGCAAAAGTGGCAGCTATCAGTTTGGCTTTTCAGCATAGGTAAATTTTGCACCCAATCTATAGCTATTAAGCTGTTCTGAGACTGTCTATAATATCAGAGTCACTGTAGGTGTGACATTTAGAACTGAATTGGGGTCCACAAATAGGTATATACTTACATTTAGGTAAGGGTGCTTACCTGAGCTATATGGCTAAGCTACCCTTACAGTCAGAGGAAATCTGTTGTCTAAACACAGGCAGCTTCCTATGATATTTGAAATATCTTTATAGAGCTGCATGATATGGAAGAGAACATATGGGAGAATTTTGCTGTACCTGAGTAGCAGCTTGGAGCTTGATATCCTGGAGAATCTTAAATATTAGACATATACGCTTAACAACTTAATTAAGCTCCTAGCTTGTCTAGTCAGTGGAGACTGACTGAAACATGATTCAACAGACCAAATGTATCTGTTTTAAGATGAGCTGAACAGAATACTACTTTGAACTGAAGCATTCCAGAAGGGTAAAGGTCTCCTGTAGTTCCCGTGTCATATCTGCTAAACCCATGCAAAGGTCTTGCACGTACTTTGGTGTCAGGAATAGTACTAGCCATTTAATCAGGCAACTGAATCAAATCCTGGGTTTTCTTTCATGAACATGGGAGTCTAGACATTTGGACCAGATGTACACACTTGCGTATAGGGGCCTACCACTGGATGGCTGAATCTGAATCTAATTTTTCACTATAACTTTAACCTCTATTATGCACAACAGAGTTCACCTCTGCATGAGCAACAGAGCCTACACAATAACAACGTTTTTTAATACATTTGTGAGACCTGACTTAAAGGATACTAATTGCTTTGGGCTGAGCTCTTACCTCAGTACAGCATAATGAGCAAATCAGTAGCAATACAAAAACCAACATACAGTCCACTAATAAATCAGATGCTTCTGTATCTATCATGTAATAAGAGAAGATAAAAGAATTATGGAGAGGATCCACTTGTAGCACAAGAAGCTGTTGCTGAGGTATTATGTGTGCCAGTATGGTTGCTGAGATACCACATTGCTGATATTACTAGAGTGAAGTAAAAAATTCAAAAAATGCTAGAATACAAAAGATGCTAGAATTTAAAGCAGGACTGACTGACACACCGAAGAAAGGTTAAAAGGAACATGATTGCTAAAGTTCATCCTTCTGTACTGTTCTCTGCTTACCTTGGCAGTTCCTGAAATGGTAAGGTATGTGTGCAGACAGAAAATCCTGACCTGTAGCTACATTAACAAGAAAACTACATGAGAAATGGCAGAAAGAAGAAATATTACAGATAACAAACAGAAATTAATAACATAACATAATTGCTCACCAAGGTAGAACTTATCAGGGCAAGAGTTCTGTAAACACTCAATAGGGTTATAAAGTCAACAAGACCACAGCCAATGGGATAAGGGTAAGAAGTGGGCTGCTTATTTAGAAGGGGATTACAGTGGTAAAAGGAAAGAACTCAGGTGGTGAAAAAAGAGGGAAAAATAGAATGTAAGAGAAAGTGAATCTTGTGATTGGGCTGTGTGGGTCGTGCAGCCTGAGTCAGACCATCTCAGTTTGGAGCATAAATCTATGAATGTTTTTCCTCTCCAGTCATGGTAGACCTGGTGTGCTCTCCCTAATGTCAGTAAGAGAACACCCAGAAAGGACTTCCTAACATAAGAACAAGGAGGAAACAGAAAAAAATTGTCTTTTTGCGCATAAAACTCCCTCTATTTCTTGTTGTCAAATAGATTTTGATTTCTCCACCTACATTGATACACATAACTGAAACACCTAGTTTAGGTGATTCATTTTCCTGAGGTCAATGTTACCTTTTTTCTCTCTATATATCATTTTTTGGCACATATTGGCAATATATATGGGTGGGATTCAGACCGATTTTAAGACAAACAGATTTAGTGTTTACAGGTTGGTGTTAATGCAGCAGCTAGATATCCAAGCTGCCACTATCCTTCCCGGCCCCTGGTCGACTCTTCTGCAAAGGCCTGGAGACCCAAGAACTGGAATGTATTAGCAAAATATTACCCATTTACAGGGAAAAAAACAAGCCCATCTTGGTAACGTAGCAATACCATAATTGTGCAGTTAGACTGAGACCAAAGAATTGCAAATTTCACTGCCAACTTTGTCAATAACACTGATGATTTGTTAAGTAAACTCATTATCCAATCTGTTGTGCACCTATATTATCATTATTGTGAATATTTATTCGCGATAGATCTCCAAAGGCCCTATAAAAGAACAGATCTATGTGTTGTAGTCACTATGAACATTTAGAAAGAAATATATGGGAACTATCTCAAATAGTTTGTAAGCAAACTAAATGAGCAGAAACGATACGATGTTAACATGAACGAGCAAGAAGAAACACAGGAAAACATGACTAAGACGAGTGTATCACAAGACAGTTGTGCTATTGTTGGGTTACAAGAAGTACTATAGGTGCCACAAGAATGTAGCATTGCAGCTTTTTATGAAGTGGTCTTCCCATAACAGGAACTCAACATAGAAGATGGCAGAGGGCATATAGGGGCTGCAACTAAAATGGGAATAACAACTCAACAGGAGAGTTGACTCAAAGAGCCTTTCTGACACTCATGTTTACTTCTCATAAAAGTAGGAGAAAAGTAAAAAGTGATTTTAAAATCCTCTCTGTATGTTTCCATGCACCATATTATAAGTAATATATCATCACTAAAACCAGTAAGGATGAAATAACTACAGAATACAGGAGAAAAGATACGCAGTTGCATTTCTTTTATGACAGCATTAGCTAACTGGCTGGCTGTCCAGTTTCTTCTCTGTGCTTCCTGGGGTTTCTGGCAGCAGAGTACCCCAACAGAATTCAAGCAGCACAGAGAGGTGGTTGTTTCTTCTCAGCAATAGAGGTGGATGGAGAGCAAGTAGTGAATTATGAAACTTTCTACATTAGGTGTGGCAAAAATAATAAAGAAGTTTCTTTTAATTCTCCATTTTTTGGCTCAGCAATTGTAGTTTTTACAACAGTGGCCCTGTCTGATCCATGGAATTTGTTCTCAGCTTCAAAAGGGAATATGTGTGGCTGTCCCTGTACGTAAGACTTTATATGTGACCGTCTCTTCTTGAAAATTGTCCAGTCTTGTTAGTAATGTTGCCTGTACTTTTGCTCTCCTAGGTGTCTGGAAATTGAGTTGAAGGGATGGTTCTCGCATGTCTTCTTTTTGAAATGTTTTTGTCTTTAAAAGGGACAGAGTACCACATAAGTAAGTGCTCCTTTGAGAATAACCTACCATTTGAGGCATTTCTCTTTAAGGAAGTGTTCCTATAACACCAGACTGACACCTCTGCACAGCCTCCCTAATACTCCCTATGGCTGCTGAGCTAAACCAGCTTGATGATAATGATGCTTTGACCTTGGCAGCCAACCAAGTCCAAAATGCATTAACAGTTTAGCTCATCACAGTCTATGTAAAGAAACAATGTCCTTGCACAGAATAAAGCTTTTTATTGCCTCTTGATTTAGAGGAGTATACCCATTTGGACATTTATCTGTGCCAGTTTTTTCAGACATGTCATTATAACGAAAAAAAAGATCTCAGATGAGCATCACTTGCTTGGGGGGAGAGAGAGAGAGAGAGAGAGAGAGAGAGAGATTGCTTTATTTTCTGTTTGATTTCATAATTTCTGCAGCCCACTTGCTAGCTATTTTTTAACCTTTGAGTATTTTTCAAATGAAAAACAACCTTGAAAAGAGTTCTTGTTCAATACAAGGTGGCATTATGCAGATAATTAAAATAACCAAGTAGCAATTGACCTTCCTAAATGAAAAGCAAAGAAATAAGTAACCATCATGGAGTTATATCAAGCATATAGATTTTGCATGAGCTTAATATTATTCCAATCCTTTCAAGTTCTCTCACCAATTTATAAAAACACAGGTTTTCAGTGGTTTCTGAAGGGAATAAATCAAGTCATTTCACCTCTTGTACTAAATTTCTATTTCCAAAAATCACTGCACAGATTAAATAAGCAATTTGGTAAAATTGTTTTATTTTCAGATGGATTAAAAATACAAAATACACAACTGTTTTCTTGCAGGAATACATTGAGAGAGAGAGAGAGAAAGAGAGTGAGGTGTCTTTGCTGATTATTACTCTCCCTTATCACAGGAACACTAGTTTGTATTTTGTTCACTATACAGCATATACCATGTCTTAAAAAAAGAACTGTTCTGTTATTTATTTTTACATAGTATATTGTACACTATGTTTCAACAACAGTAACATGGCATATTTCTTAACTTTCCAGTGACTTTATTGAGTAATTCTTCTGAAATAAAGTCTCCAAATAATATGGGACATGACTCACTGCACATACCCTCCATACATTGCATATCAGAGATGGGTCACAACCTGTTACAGTAACAGGTCATTGCTGAACTAGAAGTGGAATAGCATCAGTGATGTTTAGCTGGAGTTACTAAAGCCTTCTAGATAGCTCATAAAACTATTCTAAAGTGGCTCTGCTACATTCAGATAGAACTAGTGTTTTCAGGCTACATTTTGGTAATGCGTATATGTACAAGGCTGTGTTTACAGAAGTACACAGAAGTACACTAGGACTGGTATAAAGGCAGAAAAGGGACGTGAATTGCACGTGTTAAGTTTCTATTAAGTTTTCTGTTCTGTATGCTCAGAGTACCCTGACAGTAGGATGAATTTCAGCATGTACTTCGCAGGCTGACAGAACACAGGCAGTGAGTTTACTTCAGAATTAGTACTTCACCAGGTGAAGATATAGATCATAGAATCATAGAACAGTTTGAGTTGGAGGGGACCTTTAAAGGTCATCTAGTCCAATCCCCTGCAATGAACAGGGACATCTTCAACTAGATCAGGTTGCTCAGAGCCCCATCCAACCTGATCTTGAATGTTTCCAGGGATGGGCAATCTACCACCTCTCTGGGCAACCCATTCCATTGTTTCACTACCCTCACTGTAAAAAATTTCTTTCTTATATCTAGTCTGAATCTACACTCTTTTACTTTAAAAACATTACCCCTTGTCCTATCGCTACAGGCCCTACTAAAAAGCCTGTCCCTATCTTTCTTATAAGCTCTCTTTAAGTATCGAAAGGTGGGAATCAGGTATCCCTGCAGCCTTCTCTTCTCCAGGCTTAATAACCCCAGCTCTTTCAGCCTTTCCTCAGAGGAGGGGTATTCCATCACTCTGATCATTTTTGTGGCCCTCCTCTGGACCCGCCTCAACAGGTCCATGTCTTTTCTGTTCTGAGGACTCCAGTAGTGGACACAGTACTGCAGGTGGGGTCTCAGCAGAGCAGAGTAGAGGGGCAGAATCACCTCCCTTGACCTGCTGGCCATGCTTCTTTTGATGCAGCCCAGGGTATGGTTGGCTTTCTGGGCTGCGAGAGCACATTGTTGGCTCATGTGCAGCTTTTCATCTATCAGTACCCCCAAGTCTTTCTCCTCAGGGCTGCTCTCAATCCCTTCATTCCCCAGCCTGTACCGATACCAGGGATTGCCCTGACTCAAGTGCAGGACCTTGCACTTGTCCTTGTTGAACGTCATGAGGTTTACACAGGCCCATTTCTCAAGCTTGTCCAGGTCCCTCTGGATGACATCCCGTCCCTCAGGCATGTCAGCTGCACCACTCAGCTTGGTGTCATCTGCAAACTTGCTGCAGGTGCACTCGATCCCACTGTCTATGTCATTGATGAAGATATTAAACAGTACTGAACCCAATACAGACACCTGAGGGACACCATTCATCACCGATCTCCATCTGGACATTTAGCTTTTGACAACTACTCTCTGGATGCAGCCATGCAATCAACTCCTTATCCACTGAGCAGTATTCCCCCAGTCCCTGTCTCATGGTCCATCCGCTTGAGAGGTGTGGGAAGAGAGGCTGCCAGGGAAGACTGAAGAAAAAAGTTGTTGAGTACCTCACCCTTTCCCTTGTCCATTGTTACCAGTTTGCAAGTCGTGTTCATCAGGGAGATTACGCTTTCTTTGACCTTTCTTTTCTGGCTGACTTATCTGTAGAAGCTCTTCTTATTATTCTTTACTCCCCTTGCCAAGTTCAGTTTCAGCCGTATCTTGGCCTTCCTGACCCCATCCCTACACATCCATGCAGCATCCCTATACTCTCCCCAGGATATCTATCCCTGCTTCCACTGCCTGTGCATTTCCTTCTTGCCCTTTAGCTCGACCAGCAGGTCTTGACTCATACATGCTGGTCTCTAGCCTTCCTTTCCGGATTTCTTACACCCGGGGATCAAGAGCTCTTGCACTCTCTGGAAAGCATCCTTAAAAACCTGCCAGCTCTACTCTGCTCCTGTATTGGGTTTGCATGGCAAGGTAGCAGCATGGGCTACAGGGGTGGCTTCTGTGAGAAGCTGCTAGAAGCTTCCCCTATGTCAGACACAGCTCATTAAAAATATACAAGTTGATGGGCCAGTGACACATATTTCTATAAGATGGAGCTGCCGCTGGCCAAGGCCAAGCCAATCAATGACAGTGGTAGTGCCTCTGTGATAATGTATCTAAGAAGGGGAAGAAAAAATCCTGAGCAACTGCAGCCAGAAAGAGCGAGAATAAGTGAGGGGAACAACTCTGCAGACACCAAGGTCAGTGAAGAAGGAGGGGGAGGAGGTGCTCCAGGCACCAGAGCAGAGATTCCCCTGCAGTCCTTGGTGAAGATCATGGTGAAGCAGGCTGTCCCCCTGCGGCCCACGGAGGTCCACGGTGGAGCAGATATCCACCTGCAGCCCATGTGAGACCCTGCGCTGGAGCAGGTGGATGTGTCTGAAGGAGGCTGTGACCCTGTGGGAAGCCCACACTGGAGCAGGCTCCTGGCAGGACCTGTGGACCCATTGAGAGAGGAGCCCACGCTGGAGAAGTTTGCTTCTGAAGGCAGGACTTGTGACCCCATGGGGGACCCATGCTCGAGCACTGTGTTCCTGAAGGACCGCACCCCGTGGAAGGGACCCACACCGGAGCAGTTCATGAAGAACTGTAGCCCATGGGAAGGACTCACGTTGGAGAAGTTTGTGGAAGACTGTCTCCCGTGGGAGGGACCACACGCTGGAGCAGGGGAAGAGTGTGAGGAGTCCTCCCCCTGAGGAGGAAGGAGTGGCAGAGACAACGTGTGATGAACTGACCGCAACCCTCATTCCCCGTCCCCCTGCACTGTTGGTGGGGAGGAGGTAGAGAAAATTGGGAGTAAATTTGAGCCCGGGAGAAGGGAGGGGTGGGGAAAAGGTGTTTTAAGATTTAGTTTTTATTTCTCATTACCCTTCTAGTTGAGGAAGGGGAGTGATAGAGCGGCTTTGGTGGGCACCTGGAGTCCTGCCAGGGTCGACCCACCACAGCTCCCTTGTCACTGAGGGTCATTTCCCAGGACATCCTATTGATTCACTCAAACAGCTGGAAGTTTGCTTTCCTAAAATTCAGGGTCTTGACTTTACTCTTGGCCTGACCCATGTCCTTTAGGACTGCAAACTCCACCAGTGTATGATCACTGCAGCCCAGGCTGCATCAATCTTGATGTCACCAATCAGCTCACTTGCATTGGTGACCAACAGGCATTCATTCAAGCATCTTTGCACCATGCTTCTTCACATAGTATAAAATAGAATATGATGTCTTTTATGCTATGATCAGTAATTAGTTTTAAAAAAATTTTTTCTGCTTGTGTTTGGGTTTTGTTGTTTGTTTTTTTGTTTGTTTTTAATTATGAATATTCTTAATTCATGTTGATTGGCTTCCAAATACAGAAGAATTATCATTTTAATATTAGTCAATTACAAAATAAGAGTAATATATTTAATGGACAAATGAATATTTTAAGCTTATATTGCTTAATGTTCTCATGTTTGATTTCCATTTGCAGTTACATCTTTTTCCATTGTTTTCAAAATGTAAAGAAAACTCAAACTGAGGGCAGATCTAGTATTTTTCTGCTTCATTGCCATCTAAAGTACCTTTACTGTCCTTAAACCCTCTCAAACAGAAAGTTTTGTATTTGACAGGGCAAGGTGCAGAGGCTTTTCCATAACAGAGGGAATGGACTAGTGGAGGCCTATACACATTATAAAATACTCCAGAACTAATTTTCTTGTGTCAGGAAGGCAAACAGCAATGTGGAAGCAGGGGTAAAGACTTCTGTTTGGTGATGTACCTGCAAATTCTATGTATCTTTAAATATGTAGAGAAAGAGATAAAATGTGTGTGTGTGTAAAGACTTACTATGGTAACAGCAGTTCCTAATTAAGAGAGCATTTTGTACATGACAAATGCGTGTACTTTTGAAGCAGTTTTCTAAAAGAAGCTTTATTTCAGCACTGGGACAAGATAATGAAAACTTCTTTCTGAATCAGAAAAGGACAAGCTGCTGTGTAGTGTGCATGAACACCACCAATCCAAATTAGAGACATAAAGGATTCAAACTGTTTGTTAAAGTTCTTTATTACAACTTGTATGATCAGGGAAAAAAAAAAACAGTCTTAATGGGAACGTTTAAATTCATCTGACCTTTTCCATGTTTTTCTTTTTGTTAAATGTATCCTACCAATAGGCAGACTTACAAAAAGCTCAGCTATTTCCTGGTAAAAGGTAATAAAAAAAAGTCATTTTTGCAGAATTCATTTCCATATATTAATGTTTTTGGACGCTAAGCAGCAGACAGGAGGTACAGATTGAGTCAATACACTCTGCTAATCAATATCCCATCCTATCAAATATGAAAAAACTCCCCCCCCAACCAGAAACTACTAACTGTTTATGACAGCAAAATTTAGTTAATTCTAGGATTATCCTTAAAACTAGTGCAGACTTTGATATAGGGCATACTGTCCCCTTCCATGTAGGGATGCTGCATCTGATTCAGATTAGTTATATAATCATTACAGCTACACTGAAGTTAAACACCACAGAAAAAAAAGATCTTTTTTCATAAATTCCTGGAGGTAAGGATTTCCTTTATGTTCATGAAGATAACATAACATCCTGAGAGTAACTCCGAGGAATAATGACTCTTCTCTAAAAAAAATAGCTACAAGAAAATAACTCTCTCAATCTCAGCAAAACTTTACAAAATGTATTATAAAAGTATACCTACTAGAATTCAATAGCAAAACACCCATTTTTAAAGTATTTCTTATCAATCAAACATCATAACATTTTATTCAACTGCATAATTTTTTTTGATGCCCTAGAGTTTGTTTATTTGCTTTTGATTGCCAATGATATCAAATAAGATATATATGCAGAGAAAAATTGTTTTGCTTATAAAATTTGAATCAAACAAAAATGTATTAGCTCCGCCTTGAAGTCAAGAGTAAATGCCAGGAAGCAAAATGAAAGCTGGAGAAAGAGATGCTGCTCAGGAAAGGGGCACCACTGTGCTGCTTTCCATCTTAATCTGCTGAAGTTTTTCCATTTATGTCTTCCGAGTAATCAGGAGCAGCAAGAGGTAAAACTACTGGGTTTTTCAAGAAAAGAAATCTTTTCATCAGGTAAAAATGGTAACATAATGATGTATAGATTATTATGGACAATAATCATGCAGTGGTTTTGTGGTTCTGAAAGTCCACTGCATCTATAAAATGTCAGTGTAACAGACAGCTTAAATATATTCTCAAGGTACAGAGATTAAGTCTGTCCTTCACACTATAATTGTTTACAAGGAATACCTGCTAAAAATAATTTAAGGCAAAAATATTCACACTGAAGTTATTCACTGTATATTAGTTTTTCTGAGTTAACACAGTATCAGAAGGAATCAGGTCAATAGCCTAAATTTCTCTTTCTTCCTCTTTCAGAAACAGAGGAACAGAAAAATAAGCATTATTGTCTTATCATTCATATGTATATTTGCACATAAAATGTCATTATCGAGGTATTCAGTAACAAAAGAATAATGACCTCTTATTTCATAGAAAGATCAAGTCATTCAAAGTCAATATTTTTTACTTGTCTACCAGAAATTCAAACATTTGAAGTACTAATATTATTTTTGTCAGTAAACTTTAAGTTAATACAGACAAGTTACACTAATTGTTTTATTCAACAAACATAGAGAAAACAAAATTTATGACACTTATTAGATTTTTCTTTGTCGTGGAGAGTAGGTAGTATTTATTCCAGTAACAGCACGCTACAGGGAAATACAATGATAGATTTACTTTTTTGGCTGCACTGCTAATGAACACTGACTAGCAACATGGAATAGCCACAATAACAAAACATCAGATATTGATTATTATTGATTTTTCTTCTGGAATATCAAATGGGCTGATTACCTGCAAATACCTGGGACTCAATGCGTGTATTACTTTACACACCATGCAGTGGAACTGTGAAGTTTTTTATTTTATGTCATTGGACTTTTGCAGAAAAATAGACTGAAAATTAAATGGGCTTGGGAATGTGAAGTCAACAGGCAAAATCGTTTGATCTCTCAATGGTTTTTGGTTATAACAAAATAAAATATGATCTGAAAGAGGAAAGGAAGAGAAAAATAATATATGAGACTGATGATTAGATATTTTACTTTCTGTATGGGGTTAAGCTGTGCTCTTATGATCAACCACAATCATGGAGAGATTTGCCCTCGGAATACTGAGTTACAGTAGATACAGTTAGACTTCTGAAGCAGAATTGCTTTCAGTGTGCTTCTTACATGCAGAAAGGAATAATCTGAGAATTATCTGTAACAGCAGCTGCATGTTCTTTCAATTTTCTCCTGTTCTCTGCAAGCCTGCAAAGGAGAAAACAAAGTTTCTTTTTTTTTTTGCAAGGAATGCAAATCCACTTCATCCCCCTTCTTCACAGTAGAATATCTCCACATCAGATTTTTCTACTCTCTTGTGCACTGTGAATTTAGAAGTACATAACCTCTGGACATCTGAAGGAGGTAGGAATCCTTGTGTTTTTTGCTGTTCTCCTTCATGTCTATGTTAGAGAAATTACAGCTCCAACCTTTAATATTTCTATGGCAGTTGTGTTCCAAGGTTAAAGTCAGAATCAGTGGTTCTTTATGCTAGCTCTCCTGCAGAGCTATGAAAACTAAGCTTGTGGCTGAAAAGAAATGACTTAAGACATTAACTAAAATTATACTTGTACTAGGATATTTTAAACATTGAAAAGGCTTCTTTTACTGTAAATGTCATCATGCAGTTTAGATAGGGGAATTTATATTTTCAATAATATTGTTCATTTATAGAAACCTGAAATAGATTGGCATTTACTAACACGCAAAATGTTTGAGATACCATTCCCTGGTAGACTGTAGTTTATATACATACATACATACATACATACATACATACATACATACATATGTGGACAGAAAGGCAGAAGGCATATTTCAATTTTTTCAGGTAAAATGAAAATAATTTACAATATAAATGCAGTACCAAGATTTATCCTTGTTTGGAGTTTTGGATGATTTTTTTCAGGGGGAACCCCGTCTGTCTTCAGATATTTTTAGAAATGCTTCAAATAAATGGTGAATATCTGAATCACTTGGTATGCAGGCACTGAAAATGCCCTTTCACTGTACACACACAGGAATTAGTAACTTTTCAAGGTACTAGATTATTTTGTCTATCAATTTCATATATTGATGTTTAGTCTACTGGATGTTCATCTGTATCATAAAATTAAATATAGATATTGGGTTAAATTTATTAGTTGGGTTTTGGTTTCTATTTTGTGGTTGTTTTGTTTGTTTGTTTTTTCATAAAATTGATCCTACATAATACATTTCATGCTAATAAACTATCCTACATGACTACATCTTCATTAAAACTATCCCTTTGGTGTAAAATGGTAACAGCGTTTCTTACAGAGTGTCACTGAGAAATAATAGTAACTATAGAAACAACCAATTTTCTGTCTAACACAAGTGTATCAAACACAATGGTGGTTGGGGTCAAACACAAGTGTAAGTGGAAATACAGTTTCGTGTTACATGCTGTACATATTTGTGGTCACTCTAGGCCTCTCAAAAGCTAATTATTCAAAAACTTATCTTGCAAAGATTTAAGAACATGAACTTATATCTGCATTGCAGAAATTATCAAAAGAATAAAAAACAGAGCGTGTTGTTTTTATGCAATAAAGACAGCAAATAAGAGGCTCTAAGACACATATTTCTGTATCAGATTGATAGTAGGTGAATTCTCTGCAATTTTAATTAATTAATGAGTTTGTTTGTGGGAAAGTTTATTTTTTTTAATAAACACGTTCACTATTCCAAATTAACACATCCAATAGACTTTTTTTCAAATAGATGCTGAGATAACAGAAACACAAATGCTAAAATCCAGAAATCAATAAACATTTAGACACATTACCTGAAAAGAAATTAATGAAGTATTCTTACGTGGGATTCATCTTGCCAACTGCATATGTCTAGCTTTAGAGTGCAACTCACTTCTTCCTAAAATGGTCATCTAAAGATGTATTACACTCTAAAAAGTTCTTATTTCTCTCTTTTGATTTAAAAGGGTGACTAGCTTAGATTTAGAAATTACTACAATAGACAACTAAAATTAAGTGAGACAATTATATTTGCATATGCCTCTTCTACTAAGGAAAATCCTTGAGATACCACTAAAAAGGGGAAGTTATTCCTGGGAAGTATTGGGATACATTTTCCTAATACTTAAGGAACACCCAAGCACGTGCAAGTCATCTGTGTTTGAGACTGGATAATGGGTCAGTGCTTCTTTGTTCTATTTCTACCCTTGGTAGACAATGTGTTCTCTATGAAAGCTTTTGATAATTAATATTTTCCAGTCAAATATTTTCTGTAAGAACATAGTGGCTGAAAAAGGTAAGAACAAAGACGAACTGCTTTATGATTAGTTTTTCATGAGAAATAGAAGGGACTTGGGTATTTTTAATGCTTTTTTGAAAACATTATAAGCTGCAGTTCTACACGTATGCAACTTGTGCCTGTTTTTTTGGGGAAGCTGAAAATGAACATAAAGTCTGCAATGGAGACAGTATCTGACCTCCTGAGACTCTTCTTTCAAATTCAAAACAGGACAGGAAATCCAGCTTTTCTTAGTATTTCAGAAAACAATACTGAAATTATGTGTGAGAATATCAAGGAGAAACTCATTACAACATGTTCTGGTAAAAAGAAATGCACTAATAACCCAAAGAAGTATAATGTTTTTATTTTGTTGTGTTAATCTTTTTAATGCAGTAACTCTGTTTAACTCATTGGGGATTAACTCAAATTGATGCTAGAGTAGCTCTGAACACAATTTGGCCCAAGAGAGGTAACACAGTTTTCTAGCTATTCATTTCAGACTATAAACTTCATTGTAATTTAAGAAGCTTTTTTTTTTTTCTTTTATTTTCCCTGCATTCTCATCTGTTTGAAGTAGATTTATTTAGTATTGTACCATTTTCCTAGCATTTAGTATTCTTCTGAGACTATAGATTCAGTACACATAAAAAATATTTCAGAGCTGTTAAAGAATGGCATTGTCATCAGGGAAGATGCTGCTCATATTTAAAGCATGTACTACTTCATTAGTTTTAGATTTTTGTTCTGCTACTGACAGATGGCTTCAATTAAATGGATATATTCTCTCACTCAAATGTATACGTGTGTGTAAAAGAAAGGGAGAAACAATAAATACTGCTTTATTAAAAACAAATAAGGAAACTATAAGTTATCAGATCAGGACATCTGAACAATAACAATTTTTTATCCTTACCTTCAAAAAACCAGAAAGGTATCATAGCTGTATTATCATTTACCAAGATATAGAGAAAGTTTGACAAAAAACATACAACAAAGAGAGAACTACAGTTTGATAATACAGCTATAGCATGGATCCAGATTCTCAGGCAGTTTGTTTTTTTGAGAAGGATTTGCTTAGTCACATCAAACAGTATTATCTGTTAAAATCAGATTATTTATAAGATCAGGTGTTAGTAAAGAATGATTGAAATGAACCTAGAAAGATTGCAGGAATAAAAGGAAAAGCACTTGAAACAAATAATGAAGAGGATTTGTCAAGAGTTCCAAGAAGCAAGGGAGAAAGAGCAATGGAAGACCTTATTATGAAGCTAGAGTAAAAACAGATTTAGAATATTTGAGAATAAGAGCGAAATGCAAAATAGTGCAAAAGTAAACAAGGAGAAAGCTGAAATGTACACCTGTATGGGAGTTCCCAGCAGCAACATAAAGGGGGAGAAAATGGATGTAAAGTAAGGAGAAACAGTAGAAAATGGAGATAATGAATGTACAAAGGCAGAGAAGGCAGAATGTTGTAGGAAGAAGACTTAAACTGTGTAAGAAAAGCCTGATTAGTTAAGTATGTTTAACTAGCTAATTAAATAATTCTTGATATAGTTTCCAGTGCTCACTCAAGTCACCTACTTTCTTTTCATCGCATGTATTTGCCCTTTCTTAATTGCTTGGGTGTCACTGGTTAATAAAGGTGATTTTCAAAGTTTGTATCTCAACTGGGCCATATCTTGATGACCTTTCTTAAAGACATTCTAATTCAGAAGTGGAATCTGAGACCCTGTGTCTACTGTTCCAGCATGTGAACAATGAACTACCTACTAAAACTTGCTAGAATTTTCCAGAAATATTTAGGAAAATATTTATTTAGCTTAATTTGAAATGTGTACAAGGTAGATATATGGATTTAAACAGGGTTGATCTATTTTCAATCAACACACTTGAAGTAAGATTAATTTTATCACACTTCAGGGGTTAAATTTACATCCAGATTGCCAACACATAAATTTAGGTGTTTAAATGTAAGTAATGGCCTGGGATTGGAATTTTTAACTTCCGTTATTGTATGTATAGTTAATACAGCCTGTGGAGTCTGGAAAACTGTACAGTTGATAAAGTATACTTAACTAAATTAGGTTTAGTGGAATGGTTACTCTCCATATACTATAGATATTCAAATGCAGACGGCTGATCTGGAACTGAAAACACCCATAGGACTAGATGAAGTTTCTTAAGCAGCTCGTGAGATTTCTTAATGAACCGTGTCTAGCTTTCAGCTCCCACTTTAGAAGGGCTGGCATCTCTCATGAGCCCTGTGTTATACTTTCCAGTTTTGTGCTTGTGCCCTTGGATAACCTAGGGCATCTTAAATGTTGCCAGACACCAATGTTTAGGTAACTGACCCATCAGATATCTATGGCCTAAATGTCTTCATCTGAATTAATCACCAGGCCTTCCTTTATAATTAATGAAGGGAAACAGGCACTTCTAAGGAGCAATATATCTGACCTATTTTTAGGGTGAGGTGAATTTTATTTTAAAAGAGCCTATTTTCACTCAGAATAATGGAAGCCTAAGGGAACTAGCCTGAATATAGGGATGTACATTATAGAAGTCTAAATTTAGTTGAATGAGTCCTGTCTTGTCCTGTCCTGTGCGGGTGTAAGGACAGAATGACTGCATATAAATATTCAGTCACCAGATCAATTTCTTTTCAGTAGAACAGACAAACAAGTAGGCTAGGCAAGCCAGTGGAAGAGAGAGATAAACAGCTTAATCCATTTGTGATTCTGTTAGACAATAGGGGATACAGAGTGATTTTTCTTTTGAACATCAGATAGCACAGTATTCACTAAAGTTACTAAATGAGAAATTGGAGTTTTTCCTTTTTTTTAGGGAACACTTATATGCAGTTTTAGCAATACAGAATTTCACCAGAGAACAGAGTGATATCTCTTACTCATACCAAAACAAGAGCAAAGTAGGTATTTAGGAAACTCACTTACAATGCCCCCTGCTCTGTTGATGTCTAGGAGAGTGCTCGAATGCTCATTTCACACTTTACCTTTAAATGTTAAAACCACCTCATTTTGGTTATGCTGATGTAAATTGTGCAGTTATCTTTTTGATCTATTTTATAGTATTTTGCATTACTAACTGGCAGATTAAAAACAAGAGAAAGCTACTTAACACACTTAGGTGTCAGAGCTGAAGCACTGAGATCTATTTCATCCCTGCTAAGTTTTACCTAGTCTTATCAAAATTCACAAGCTCTTTTTGCAGTACTGCCCTTCTAAACTGCTCACAACTTAGCTTCTATCTGGTATCTCCCAGGGAAGAATCAAACTCAGGTCCTGCTTAAAAACAGGACTCAACAACAAGGTAAAACAGAAGCTGTTCTTTCACCTCTTCTGTTGAGACTTTTCTACATATATAGTATAACAAAATGTTAATTGAGGCAAGGATATAATTTTATGATTCTTAATTAAAAAAAAACCAAAACACAACAACCAAAGCTAGAAAGAATTTATAGATAAAAATAATAACATTGAAAAACCTTCAGTTCAACATTGCATTAAGTATTTATTGAAATAAAAAGTACTGATTTATGTTTCACGATTTTTATAAATTTTCATATAGGAACACAAGTTCTAAAATACTTAGCTATAACAAATGAAGAATATCTTTCCTAGGATACTTCTTAACAAGAAATCTTTTTTTTTTTTTTTTTTTTTTTTAGAATTTTTCTCAGTATTTTAATCTTAAGAATATTGAGAATTTAAAATAAGAGTGAAAAATTCAACATATGACAGTGCTTTCCTTAAGGGGATCAAAAAATACATTAATATTTACATTGAATGCTTTGGATTCATATGCATGGCTACAACCTATATGTGTATATGTAATACGAGAATGCATGCACATAAACTGCACGTGATTCATGAAGATGTTTACACAAATACCCTTCCACCACAGGAGGTTGTCCATACTAAATTTGTGTCCCCTAGAACGCCACTGGTCATTACCCCAAAAAAGCACTTTATGAAATCTCATTTTCATCTAAGAAGAACTTCATTAGCACTACAAATATAATCCTAAGATACACTCTTTCTTATTTTATTGTTCCCTACTAGTTTTGCACAACTGTGCTCAAAACAAAATATTCAGCAGCTAAGCACTGTTCAGAGTGGCAGTTCCAGGTGAATTTTTGCAACTAAACATGAAATTAAATTTCAAAAGCTGATTTTAAGCAGTAGAAGCATTGTGGCTTAGCCCTGGAACAAGGTTCACATCTAAGAATTTTATTTTTCGGAAAACTGACTGCAACAGTACATTCAACAGTAAAGTTCCCTCTTCATAATGTTGTTTTCTGGTCCTGTAAATGTTGTATTATTTTCCCATCTACTACCTTCAGCCTTTCAAGGAAGCATGGAGAGGGACCCTGAATCATGCTTTTCTAGAGAGCAGGTTTTGGTCTCTTCTCCTGCAAGAGAGAGAGGGTATTTATCAATCTAAATAAGTTTGGGGTTTTTTTAATCTGGATGTCCTATACTCTAGGCAATTGATCTGATCACCTTCTTACTGTGTAAAAGATAGATATCAGCTTTTAAGATCAACTTAGTGCTGTATTAGATGCAGGAGCATAGATAAGGCACCTTGAGTGCTTTAGGATTTTAGATAAATTTTAGGTATCTAACCACTCATATTTTGGCATTTTGGGGATATAAATGGGTATGTATGCACCCATACAGTGTGGAACTTTGCTGCCTAAAATTTGAGTATCTCACAGCAGCTCTGAACAGTGAACAAATCAAGATATTTTTTTTTTTATTTAATTATCCTTAGCATTAGAGTAGCAGAAATTATTATGACCTCATTTAACTTTGGCTTCTATTTTATCTAAGAGCTTTCAAAAAATGTATCTGAAATGAAGGTGCAATAAACAAGTTCACCCACTTTATGCCTTCCTCTCCTTTATTGCAGACCACTCAGGAGGACTACAAGGATGTCGTGAGGATATGCAGAGAGAAAATTAGAAGGGCCAAAGCCCAGCTGGAACTTAAACTGGCTACTGCCATAATAGACAACTAAAAATGTTTCTATAAATACACTAGCAACAAAAGGAGAGCTAAGGAGAATCTCTATCCTTTATGGGATGTGGGGGGAAACATTGCCACAAAGGATGAGGAAAAGGCTGAGGTACTTAATACCTTCTTTGCCTCACTCTTTAATAGTCAGACCAGTTGTTCTCGGGGTACCCAGACCCCTGAGCTGGAAGACAGGGACAGGGAGCAGAATCAAGCCCCCATAATGCATGGGGAAATGGTTAGTGACCTGCTACACCACATAGACACACAGAAGCCTATGGGGCCAGATGGGATCTGCCCAAGGGTACTGAGGGATTTGGTGGAGGTGCTCACCAAGACACCTTCCAACATCTATCAGCAGTCCTGGCTAACTGTCAAGGTCCCAGTTGACTGGAAGTTAGCGAATGTGATGCCCATCTACAAGAAGGGCTGGAAGGAGCATCCGAGGAACTACAGGCCTGTCAGCCTGACCTTGGTGACAGGGAAGGTTATGGAGCAGATCATCCTGAGTGCCATCATGCAGCACATACAGGACAACCAGGCAATCAGGCCCAGTCAGCACAGGTTTATGAAAGGCAGGTCCTGCTTGACCTCCTTCTATGACAAGGTGACCTGCTTAGTGGATGAGGGAAAGGCTGTGGTGGTTGTCTACCTGGACTTCAGTAAAGCCTTTGATATGGTTTCCCACAGCATTCTCCTGGAGAAACTGGCTTCTCATGGCTTGGATGAGTGTAGCTTTCACTGAGGAAAAGACTGGCTGGATGGCTGGGCCCAAAGAGTTGTGATGAATGGAGTTAAATCCAGTTGGTGGCTGGTCACAAGTAGTGTTCCACAGGGCTCAGTACTGGGGCCAATTCTGTTTAATATCTTTATCAATGATCTGGATGAGAGGATGGAGTGCACCCTCAGTAAGTTTGCAGATAACACCAAGTTGGGTGGGGGTGTTGATCTGCTGGAAGGCAGGAAGGCTCTACAGAGGGATTTGAATAGGATGGATCAATGGGCTGAGGCCAACTGTATGAGACTCAAGAAGGCTATGTGCTGGGTCCTGCACTTGCATCACAACAACCCCATGCAACACTATAGGCTTGCGGAAGAATGGCTGGAAAGCTGCCCGGTGGAAAAAGACCTGGGGGTGTCAGTTTCGGGCCCCTCACTACAAGACATTGAGGTGCTCAAGTGTGTCCAAAGAAGGTGGTGAAGGGTCTAGAGCACAAGTCTTATGAGGAGCAGCTAAGGGAACTGGCGTTGTTTAGCCTGGAGAAAAGGAGGCTCAGGGGAGACCTTATTGCTCTCTACAACTACCTGAAAGGATGTTGTAGTGAGGTGGGGGTCAGTCTCTTTTCTCAAGTAACAAATCATAGGACAAGACAAAATGGCCTCAGGTTTCACCAGGGGAGGTTTAGGTTGGATATTAGGAAAAATTTCTTCACCAAAAGGGTTGTCAAGCATTGGAACAGGCTGCCTAGGAAAGTCGTTGAGTCCCCATCCTTGGTGGTCTTTAATAGACAGGTAGATGTGGTGCTTAGGGACATGGTTTAGTGGTGGACTTGGCAGTGTTAGGTTAACGGTTGGACTTGATGATTTTAAAGTTCTTTTCCAACCTAAATGATTCTATGATTCTATGATTCTGTGATTCTATTCTCTAGTTTTAAATAAAATCTGAACTTTTGTAACGTTTTTAATAAACATAGCTTGGTTGCATCAAAATCTGAAAATAACTTTTAGGTTACAATAGGATAGGAACAACAGAATTTTTTAGCACTTCTTTGAGTAAGCTGCCATTATTGTAACAGTGCTTATTTCATCATGGGTTATCCACCCTTGTCATAATCTTAATAGAGGTGCTGCACTCTCTATTAAATCTGTTTTCACTATTTTCTATAAATGGCTACCTTCCATATTCATACCACCTCCATCCAAAATATCTGTCACAAAAGTATATTGCATAGTTGCAGCTTTAATGTAACTAAGTGTATGAGAAGGGGCAGAGACCAGCTATTTCTGTATGCCCTCATCACCAGCATTTCTAGAATCAGCAGATCTCCAATATTATAATGGATTATGCAGGTATGGAGAGGTTTTGTGCCATAATTCTCACATAATCTGTATTTTTTTACAGCATGACACTTCTTGTTTATGGTACATGATGTCTTTTATCATGTGTCATACATTTACTCCTTTTCTACCAGGAATCTACAGTATAAAATAAAAATAAATAAAAACTGATTCAAGTGGTAGAATGCATCCTGTACCATTAACAAAATAAATAGCAGATATATTGCATATTGCCTGGAAAATAAAATTAGCTTCTTTTTGTTTAAAGAAGGTGCACATTACTATAAAGGGCTGGTGGTGTTTCTCTCAGTGCTAATTATTTCAGGAAAATGTCTAGTCTTTACTAAGCAAAGCTCCTGAATTTACTGCTTATTTTAAATTTCTATTCATTTTCAATTAATATGATATTAATTAGTATTCTATTTGGCTTCTATTCCTTTTTCACCACTTTTAAGTAATTACCCTTGATTTTAAAGGAATATTAGCATTTAATTTTAAGAAATAATGATTCTATGAGAATTTTTTTTTAAAGTGTAGGGAGCAGAAGATGATTTTATTTTATTTACTCTTTTGTTAAATATTAATAATTCACAATAGTTTTACACAGAGTGGTTAAATATAACCTTGGTACAACAGAGTGTTTCATGTAAATTTAAAGAGTTTTTGTATCATTTCAGCATAGACTATCACTTTGATTAAGAAGTTAGGAAATATTTTGCTGACACAAAGCACGGTATCATAAATTGTTTTCTTCTATGGAACATATTCCTTCTTTCTCTTGCACAAAATTCCAGGAAAGTTTCGCTTTAAGTAGCAATGTTCAGTATTCTCATAATATTAGTTACGTTGATGTTGAGAAAAAGAATTTCTTTTTTTTTTTTCTCCTTCAGTTCTTTTTAAAATGTTTATTTTGAATCACTTTGAAATTTGAGGAAGAAGCTGTTATTTGGTATTTCTGAAATACCAGTGCCAATACACTCATGTTGAGTAAGGGTTCTAGTCCGTTTAGGATAGTACGCTATCAGCATAAAATGCCATTAGGTTAGCTGAATAATATTTTCAGTTTAAGTTCTCTGACTTCTTTCTTTGAGACTATAGTTATTATCTAAAATAAATACTGGAGCAAAAAGCCTCATATCAGTGCCATAACTCAAAGCAATCTGCTGAATCTACATTGGAGGAGGAAACTCCGGTAAATATTTTTATTAGAATACCTAGCTGCCTTCAAGCTTTTATTTTTGTTTTTTACTTTCTTGTCTTGACAAGATTGACATCATTCATTCTTACTGTAAATTAATGCTATATTCTTTATCTTGCTCATATTCCTTTAGTATATCAAATTTTGAACATTAACCAATCCACAAGGCAATCGCATGGTGATACAAATTACAAAAATAATTTTAGTTTCCTTTTCCTCACTTCAGTGAAAAAGCTTCAGAAGTTTCTAAGCTGAGAACTTCAACTATTTGGCACACCTTTATCGAAGTGACCTAGTAAAAAATGTTGAATGTGTACTGTTTCTAAAAATATCAGCACTGTTACACATACAAGCATTCAGTTCTTTTAAAGTGAAACTTTTTGTTTTCTGATATCCCAGTGAATGAATACATGACTAATGAATGGCACCTTACAGATTTGATCTAGGCTCTCTTACATCACAATGTAAGAATGATTACAGTTTTAGGCAACAAACAAAAGACAGATCTTTGTTAACTGCATAGATGTTAAATAATTGCTAAGAAGTTGATAAGTAGATTCCTTAGATTAAATTTCCTTTTTAATTGAATAACGCGGACACTTTAAGTGATTCAAATTGTCTTTAAACAGGTGATATTAGTCATTTATCACTTCTAACATTAAAAAGAAATTTAGTAATAAAGTATCAGTTCCTGAACACCTTTCTTTTGGTTTTCTGATGGTTTTGAGAAGATAAAAGTGATGTAATTTCCAGAATACAATTTGCTTGCCATAAAGCTTACATACTTTTCTTAGCAGTTTACTTGGTAGACTTCTGTAGAACAGTAGAAAATTTTACAATTTTATAGATGTCTGGGAACTTTTAAGAAATTGTAATGTATATTTTAATTAAAATGATACAAAGTCATGGATTTTTTTTGTGTACAGTTAAAGGAAAGGCTTTGAGAAAAACTTATGAATCTTGGAGTATAGATCTTTCAATATTATGCAGTGTAATGCAGTACTGTCTATGGCTATGCTTTAAGTTTATATACAATTCAATAGTCATGATTTTTGTTTGAGTAATCACCTAAAGTGGAATGCATACTAAAGTAAACATTCATATTTTGACAGATGCGCTGTGTCATAAAAATAACTTTCTTTTTCCTTCATTGAATATAAAGGAGTCTTGAGAAGACTACCTCCGATATCTAAAGGTAGATATGACTGATAAATTTACATATGTTTTATTTTTATGAATTTTGTGGACTAATATTATGTTTTATTAAGAAATGTAGAACAAAAACCCAGAGCTAGCATTATGGGTTTTTTTTTTTGCATTATGCTAACACCAAGAAATCCAATTTAGACTCAAATTTACAAACTACCATATGTGTGAATAACGATACAAAGCCTACCTTTGAAATGAATGCTGTCTTTGTCTCAGTTTTTACTAATAAGACCAGCCTTCAGGAATCCCAGAGACTGGGGAGAAAGGCTGGAGCAAGGAAGATCTACCCTTGGTGGAACAAGTCAGGGAATACTTACACAACCTGGACATGCATAAGTTCATGGGCCTTCATGGGATTCACCCACGAGCGTTGAGGGAGCTGGCAGATGTCATTGCAAGGCCACTCTCTATAATCTTTCATCAGTCATGGTAACTAGGAGAAGTGCTCTAAGACTGAAGGACAGCAAATGTCACTCCCAGCTTCAAGAAGAGCAAGAAGGAGAACCCAGGGAACTACAGGCTGGTCAGCCTCAGCTCAGTCTCTAGGAAGGTGATGGAGCAGCTAATCATAGAAACGATTTCCAGGCACATTAAGGACAAGAAAATCATCACAAGAAGTCAGCTTGACTTCACCAAGGAGAATCATGCTTAAACAACTTGATAAACTTCTATGATGAAGTGAATGACCTGGCAGATGGTGAGAGATCTGTGAATATTGTTTACCTGTACTTCAGGAAGGCCTTTGACACTGTCTCCCTTAAGATCCTCATAGATAAGCTGTTGATTTATGGGTTGGATATGCAGACAGTAAGGTGGGTTGAAAACTGGCTGAATGGCTAGGCCCAGAGGATGTTGATCGGTGGAACAAAGTCTAGTTGGAGGCCAGAGACTAGCAGTGTACCTCAGGGATCAATACCGGGTCTAGTCCTGTTTAACATCTCCATTAATGATCTGGATGATGGGGCAGAGTGTATCCTCAGCAAGTTTGCAGATGACATGAAACTGGGAGGAGTGACCAATACACTGGAGGGTTGTGATGCCCTCCAGAGGCACTTTGTCAAGCTGGTGAAATGGGCCAACAGAAGAAGTTCAGCGAGAAGTGCAAAGTCCTGCACCTGGGGAGGAATAACCCCATGCACCAATATATGCTGGGGGCCACCCAGCTGGAAAGCAGCTTGTTGGAATAGAACCTGGGGCTCCTGTTGGACTCCAAGTTGAACATCCGCCAGCAATGTCCTCTTGCCTCAAAACATGCTAATGGTATCCTGGGCAGCATTAGGAGGAGTGTTGCCGGCAGGTGAAGGGAAGTGATCCTGCCCCTCTACTCAGCACTGGTGAGGCCACATCTGGAGTACTGTGTCCAGTTCTGGGCTCCTCAGTACAAGAAAGACATGGTCATACTGGAGATAGTTCAATGAAGGGCCACTAAGGCGACTAAGGGTCTGGAGCATCTCTCCTATGAGGAAAGGCTGAGAGAGCTGGGATTGTTTAGCCTAGAGAAGAGAAAGCTGTGGGGGAATCTCATCAATGTATATAAATACCTGAAGGGAGGGTGCAAAGAAGAAGGAGCCAGGCTCTTTCAAGTGGTGCCCAGGACCAGAGGCAATGGGCACAAACTGAACACAGGAGGTTCCCTCTGAACATAAGGAAACACTTTTTTAGTGTGACAGTGATGGAGCACTAAAATAGATTTCCCAGAGATGTTGTGGAGTCTCCATCCTTGGAGATATTAAAAATCTGTCTGGACATGGTCCTGGGCCACTGGCTGTAGGTGGTCCTCCTTGAGCAGGGAGATTGGATCAGATGACCTCCGGAGGCCCCTTCCAACCTCAACAATTCTGTGATTCTGTGATTCTGTGATTCTGTGAAAAGGTTATACACAAAGATTACAGAAGGTGAAGTGATTTTCTGAAGGTCATTAGCACAGCTGGGATTAGAAAGGATGACTTTCATATCCTAAACAGCTATCTGTACACTGAACTTCTAAATGTGAGTATCCAACAGTGGTTCCTGTTGTTGCTGAGGAGAGTGTGTGTTGATGTCCCCAGCGTTGTTTTCCAGTAGTTAGCATTTTGGGGGCTTTCCACATGTTTTATCACTGCCTGTTTGGCCTATCTTTAGTTTCAGTTTTTGAGGAAGGATCCAAAGTTTTGGCAGTTCTCTGTGGGTTAATTTTATGTGTTTAGGCAGGAATAATTGCCGGAGGGTGCGGGGGTTGGAAGGATGGTGTTAATAGCTCTTCCCACCCCAGCAGTATTTTGTGGGGTTATTCATTTTCTCATTTGTTTTGGGTTTGTTTTTATTAAATCTGTACCCCTGGTACCAGCTGCTTCTGGAAGTTTCCAGAAGCTCCTACCAGTAATGGTGCCTGCCAGGTATTTCCTGATAGGCTGGTTCTTGCCCCAATAAGGTATGCTTCTCCTGCTGTGGCTGATGGGACATGGGAGACACTAGTCCTGGCTGCTGAGCTGGCATGTTTTATCTAAATAAAAAACATGTTAAGTGTATTGCAAAAGCTGGTGCAAAAGTGTTTGAGCAGCTACTGACTTAATGTGAATTTAAGTCATTGGTTTTCTCTGAATTCTTTTCTTTCAGTCTTGAAGGTTTTGTAAATATTTTTGTATGCAAACAAAAAAATAGCTTGACTGGTTTTCATATCCCATAGTGTCATTTAAGAGATAGCACATGGTAACAGGCAGCTGTGGGATATATTAGGGCACACGTGGTCAGAGGGTGCAATGAGATCACTAGTGACAGAGCTATAAGAAAGTGACTTCATCCAACAACTGCCACTAAGTAAAATGTACGGCTTTTAAACAAAGCATAGGCAAGAACGTGTCCTTGTGATATTCATGTAATATGTGTAGCAGTTTTACAGCTTTTAAGGAAGGACAAAATTACTTCACCCATTTTATCACACATTGAAAAAATTGCAAGTGGTGCTTCTAGAAGACTAGCATCTGCATGTTTATGAATAAATGATGATTAGCATAAAACCATCACTATGTTGACCACAGGCCACTCTTCTTGAACAAAAAACAGGCAACAAAGTAACATTGCAAAATGTAAAGACTGTAGCTTTGCACTGGTAAGTTATCTGCACAAAGGTGAGATTGCTAAGCATCTAGACTGATCATCTATCAAGGACTTGATCCCAGTCACAGTTAAGTCAGAAGACTGCTATTTAAATAGGAGGAGCTGACTCTCAAGTAAGTAATCCTCTTCCACAATGTCAGTTGCAGTAGCACAATTCCTGTCCAAGAACAAGCACTTTACCTGAGTAACAAGATTTTGGGAATGTGCTTTGGATTTTCTTTAAATATAGTCTTTACAATTTCCTGCTGCATTTGGCATTTTGTGCTAAAAAATGGGAGATTTCTAATGTGTGAAATGATGTGGTGTTGGCTATTAAATTAATAAATCTGGAATAACATTGTTGGTTAAAATTAAAATAGTGAAAATCCTGTGGCAACTGCTTTATCTGACATGGCTTAGATAGCTATGCTTGTATCCTCAGCTCTTAAATCAGTTGCAGGTACAAGAAAATAATTATATAATATGAAGTTCATTCTGTTCTGTTGTGAAATAATCCATCTCTGATCATGATGATCACTTAGCATCACTAAGAAAAGTAAGTGGGATGTATTTCACCTTAGGGATCAAGACATAATATTGTTCACTTTCATTAAATATTCTGACATATTGTCCAGCAAGTTTCTTTATGGCAGAAAATGATTTATTCTTTATTGGCAGCAGAGGGCAAAAATGACAACCTGTGACACTATACCGATTAAAAGACATTCACATGCTTAGAATAAAACTTGTACTTCAAACTCTGAAATTAGTTTTTGGACATTAAAATTTTATCTGAGTTATGGGTTCTAAAGAGTATGAGAACCTCCACACTCTATTAAGAAAAAAATGTTAATCCTAGCATGTGTAAAACATGAGCGCCATTGTAAATTGCCCATGGATGCTCTCGACCAATGGTGGGATCCATGTTATCAATCCTTTTAACACTCTCACATTGCTTTTTAAGACAAAGTGGTGTGAAGAGTTTGGAAACCAAAACGCTTTAATCTCAAATACATGCAATTTTACGGATTACATGACTTCCACTTTCTGTGGGATACACATCACAATCCAGAAGAAAAGTTGGGCAGATCAGCAGTCATTCCAGCTGTGCATTATGTAGTCCTGGGGGAGAGTTTTGGAGTTCCTTCAGAGTCTCTCAGGTTCTCCTTTTTCTGGGTTCCCTGATGAGTCTCTCCTCAGTTTCCTAGTTATAGGATTGGGAAAAGAATACTTCCTTGGTGACTAATCCATTCAATGCACTAATTTTGTCTGATTCGTGGTCTCCTTTGTTGGTGCACAATATCTGCTTGTTCAGGACACTTCTGAAATTTTGTGCTTTTTGATGATCAACAGGTTGTTTGTATAATTTGGCCATCTATTTCCCTGAGCACACAAAAACTATTCAATGTTAGTTCTGTTGTTTGAGACAGGTGGTTGATCATATTTTGTCTACTGCTACTTAAACAAAAGGTTGGTTTGTCTGTCTACTACAGCAAAAGTTCATGGGTTTATGCTAGCAGATAAGGTAAGTAGGCCCTGACACACCTGAACAGGATTTATTCTGCTGACACAAGAATAACTGTGCAGTACGGTGCATGTTTTGTACTGCTCATCACTATAGGACTTAGTTCTCTTGCAGCACTTGGGTGTCTCAATGGCGTTCTTTGATATCTTCACAATTTAGTCAGATTTTAAAATTCTCCGAGTATATGGCTGTCAGAAAGTTCAACTAGGGAAATGCAATATGTGAAATCTTTATGGAAAGAGTAAAATATCACCATCTTCAAAGTATGAAATCTTCAGTAGATGACATTGAACCAATTTACTGAAATAGAGAAAAATAGTTATAGGTAATAGGCAGACTGACTTAATGTCTAGGTTACAGGAAATAGCAAAGGATCCCATTTTATGGATTCATGGACTATGGAATAATTTCTATTACATAGCTCTAGTTCTGTAAAAGTTAGGTATTTAGTCTCTGCACTCATTGTTTAGCCTACCTCCATGGTTAATAGTGAGTTACCTTAACAAGATCCTTTTCTTAGCATGAAATCTTACACACTCATATTGACCAGCTAATTCTATTTAGATACCTGAAATTATGTGAAATACACTCTGCTGTAATGACATACAAGGGATCTGGACTTGATAACCAGGAGATCTTTTCCAAAGATTTGTTGTGGGGGGAGTGTCTCTGAATCAGCAGTCTGGTCTGACTTACTATCTGATCATATAGTTGCAAGTGCCATTGAAGAAAAATAAAGAGTAGCTTGCAGATGGACTGAATAAAGCTGATTATGAAGCCTCCCTGTAGCAAGTTGTTGTAGAGAGCAATAAGGTCTCCCCTCAGACTCCTCTTCTCCAGACTAAACAACCCCAGTTCCGTCAGCCGCTCCTCCTAAGACTTGTTCTCTAGACCCTTCACCAACTTCGTTTCCCTTCTTTGGACACTCTCCAGCACCTCGATGTCCTTCTTGTAGTGAGGGGCCCAAAAGTGAACACAGTACTCAAGGTGTGGCCTCACCAGTGCCAAGTACAGGGGCACTATCACCTCCCTGAAGATACATATAGATACATAGTGTAATTAGAGAACTTACCTCTTTGTGGTATCCCAGCAGGTCTTCCAGCTGTTGCTTCAGAAAGACAGGAATCTCAAACAGGTCCAAGTAATATCTGCAAGCCCTGTACAGAATTTTCAGGTACTTCAGTGCATCTAAAATTGCATTAAATTCCTGTATTTAGGCACCTGACTTGCTCCATAGATGTTTTCTTTTAGATAGGAAAGTCATGTTGATTCTCTCCTTTTTCTGGACTCAGTTTTTCAGTCAGAATATCAAGCTGTTCAGCTCTTCTCAAAGGCAGGCACCTCCTCTTACATTCACAAAGAAAGATGTGGAAATTTAATAGATTTACAAATCCATTCAGATTATGAACTAATCACACAATCATAGAAAAATTGTACAATCCTGGAATCACAGAGTCTGAAAGAATCCCTTGTTTATATCCAAAGTTATACCTGTTGGTTACAATGCTTATAATGTTCTTACTCTTAAATAAGTAAAAATAAAATAATAATTAAAAACCAAACCAAAACAGAAAGATAAGTGACAAAACAGAATACTTTGTGGTTAAAAATATTATAGTTAAAAACCTCAACTACTGGGGTTCTTGCAGCCTTCCTGCTCTTTTCTGCAGAGCTTAGTTATCCTTACTACTAGAAATGTTTACAGCAAATAATCTAAACCTTCCTTATTTCTGTTCAATAGCTCTTTGGAAGCACCATTAGCCTTTTCCCAAAAATTACTTTAAACAGCTCCCTAGCTTTCTATGGTTTGGATTCAGACCAAGAGTTTACGTTCTTATTACTAAAAATATCACATACCTTTTTTTTTTATCTCTTAATATAACAAAATAAATTGTTTTCTAAGTAACCTAAACCCTACAAAAATAGTATAACCATGCGTCATGGTTTAACCCCAGCCAGCAACTAAACACCACGCAGCCGCTCACTCACTCCCCACCGGTAGGATGGGGGAGAGAATCAGAAGGGTAAAAGGGAGAAAACTCGTGGGTTGAGATAAGAACAGTTTAATAATTGAAGTAAAATAAATTAGAACAGTTAAATAGGCAAAGCAAAAACCGTGCACACAAACAAAGCAAAACAAGGAATGTATTCACTACTTCCCATCGGCAGGCAGGTGTTCGGCCATCTCCAGGAAAGCAGGGCTCCATCACAGGTAACGGTTACTTGGGAAGACAAATGCCATCACGCCCAATGTCCCCCCCTCCTCCCCCTTCCTTCTTCTTCCCCCAGTTTATATACTGAGCATGATGTCATATGGCATGGAATAGCCCTTGGGCCAGTCTGGGTAAGCTGTCCTGGCTGTGCTCCCTCCCAGCTTCTTGTGCACCCGGCAGAGCAGGGGAAGCTGAAAAGTCCTTGACCAGTGTGAGCGCCACTTAGCACCTATTTAGCAACAGCTTAGCACTACTTAGCAAGAACCAAAGCATCAGTGTATCATCGACATTGTTCTCATCCTAAACCCAAAACACAGCCCCATACCGGCTACCAAGACGAAAATTAACTATCCCAGCTGAAACCAGGACACTAAGTAACTGGCAGAAGAGAGAGAGATGGCAGAAGAAGGGTACGGAGTTGTTACCTATGGAGCTTATCAAGGAATAGTGTTCAGACTGATAGTCTAATATATTCATTTCCAATGCTGACAGAAAACGTCTAAGATTACCATTCAGTTCTGGACTGCAAATACGTACACTGTAGGTGCTTACATGTAGACACAGAAATGACTGTGTCAATATGCAAGAAAGATGTCTATAGATCTTCACATCGTAGTTATTGGAGAAACAGGCCTTGATTCAAGTGCCCACACATAACATCTGGTACCATTTGAGATATTCTGGAATACTTTGTATGGTTTCATCTGTGACTCAGGAAATCTGGATTTTCAATACATGTTGTGTATCTACTAATCCTGTACAGGGGTCTTAGATACATTTAAGTGGACAACTTAACCATTGCCTTTGGCCAGATGGAAATCTGTAAGGACAATCAGAGAAATTAAAAACATATTATATAAGCAAGATTTAAAGATACCGCTTAGTGCATATGCATACCCATTAAGCAAGCCAGTCTCTTCAAAGATACCTATTTATTTTAGTGTATATGCTAAGATATTAGGTATCACTATATACATATCTTTCCATTTCAGATATCTAGGTGTGTGTTTGTATATATATTTAAACTGTAAACACACACACATACACATGTAATATATAAAAAAACTGAGAGGAGGTATTGTTTCTTTCTGTAAAGAAACAAAGCAGGTAAACTGCAGGGATAATGTAAAATTAAGCCAAAGGACAGTACTGTGGTGAAACCAGATAGGAATACTTTTTTTAAAATCTGTCATTAATTTGTTTTGTTAATGTTACACAACATATGATGTGGATTTTTTTTTTTTTTTTATTTGAGCAAGTTTTCTCAAAACTCATTATTAATTCTAAAGGCAATGCTAAACAATTTTTGACCTTGAGTATTCAAATATCTAATTTCCACTGAAATTAATAGAAGTCTTGTTCCTATATATCTGATGTACCTTTATGTTTGAGGAATGTAGATGGGAACTGAAGCCCAGAGGCTACAAAGTGGGGATAATAGTATCGCTTTATCTCAGAGGCTTGTGAAAGGAGTTGTACTAATGTTTATGAAGCACTCAGATGCTAAAGTGAGTGCCATAAAGATCCGTAAGAAAATTAATAGTCCTGTCTTTGAACAAGACTTTGAATAGTGTAGAGTAAACAATAATGCCTGGGGCCAGCTATGCAGCAGTGAAAAGAAAATATGATAGCTTCTCATTAAATGATCATAATCCAGTCTGCATATGAATAGAAGCATATCTTCTAAGGGGTATAAGAATAGGTGGTCATGTGATTAAAGAGTGAACTATACTGCATATATGTCAGGCAGAGCAATTAAATCTTGTGTGTGTTCTGAATTCTGGCATTTTCTAACACTTCAGCATGTGAAAGTATGACCTCGATGTTCTTTTTCAGTAAAGGCTTGTTTTGTCTTTGTGTTGCATATGCACACAGGAGGCTCTCAGGATCTTGGATGACTAGGATCCTAGGATAAGACCTTAAGAAAAAACTGTTGCTTTAGAAGTCTCAGTGTTAAAAGCACAAAATCAACAGGATACATGAAACATGAAAGGGCATCTTATTGCTATGTGCTCCATGATTCTTGTTATTTTGTCCTTTCCTGTTAAGAAATAAGTAATTTTAACAGACATTATAGATCAAAATATAGTATTATAAACTGTATAAAAATAATTCACAGGTTTTTGGGTTCATATTCAGCAAAGTACTGAATCATCTGTTGATATATTAGCCTATATAGTTTTCAGAATCCAAACCTCAAATTTTAAAACTCAAGTGGTTAAACAGTAGCATATCATGATGTGTTTTGTATTTGTAGATCAACATATATTTTGGAAAAAAGCATTTGAAAAGCAAAGTGGTTAAACTTAGAAAAATAATTCTTCTGAGGAATAAGTTGAAAGCAAAACTAAGAAAAACAGAGAGATAATTTATCAAACAGTAAGAGCAAAAGAGACAGAATACATAGAGAGGGACAGTTAAGCACTTTCCAATCATTTTTACTACAAGTTTCAACAAATTTTGGTAAGAATTCAAAGTAGGATTTGCAAGTAAGCATAATGCAGTTATACTCTCATATTTATTTAAGAAAAAAAAAAATTGCTTTCTAACCAGCACTCCAACTACAATCAAGTTATTGACTGATTCCTTGTTACTAACTCCCTTTATTTTATTTTGTCATCTTAACATTGTATAAGCAGCCATGTTTCATATTATGCCTTCAAGAGTTCTATGTTTTGAATAACACTGTTCAGAATACGTAACTATGAACACAGGGAACTGGGATACTTTTACTGCTTTCATCTTTAAATATCACAAGAGATAAAACCTTTGCAGGGAAGAAAGAGAAGAGGAAACATATTATATTTATTAGACTATCTGGCTTGATTTCTTTCTCTTTTTAATGTGCTGGAGGAACCGTGGCTGCAATGTTATGCCTTGTCGTATTTTATTAGCCAGAGGTTTCTAATTCTGTTTTCTCTTCTTTAAAGCTGTCATCGGTTGATATAATATTTATTTTTCAGGTCTTCATTAGATTTTTCCAGGCTAGGGAGAGTGTCATTTTTATGTTTCAAAGAAACTGATTAAAAAAAATCATTGATTAAAAAAATCACTTAATTTCCTACATGAATTTTTATTTAATAACACACACACACATACTTGATTTTTTAATTATGAATCCTGCTGCCACTTAAATTGTTGTTAGGTCAGGAGTAATACCGTTGATATCTGTGGTTTTACCTTCTGTCAGCTAATCAATGTTAAGGTTGCACTTTTCAGGGTCAGACTCTTCACTGATTCATAGGTGTCAAACAGCAATGATCAGTGCGGTTTATTGAGATCTGTTCAAATGTATTTCTGTGTATCTCCATGGCCTTAATAGCTTTGATGGTAATTCATTACAGCACTTTTTTTTTAGCAACACTCTCCATTTACTAGTAGTGCTTTGCACTATCTATAGACATTCTATTCCAAATATAATTCAAATTGTTGGTTCTGTTTTTCAAGACTCATGGTTTTGGATGAGTGTCATTAAAAGATGATGTTCATATCCCTAAATGGGAATTCTACCAACATAAATACTAAAAAGCAGTTAGCTGATTTCCTTAATCCTAGACTCTACAGCTAGAATACACCTATGGAATACATAAGTAATGTGTTAGTTTCAAAAATTACTGTTAAATAAGTCTCTATAAAATATTTAGCAGACTTTAAAATCAAAGCACCAGACTGAGTGCACTATTGACAGTAAAAGAGTAAACATTTTTTTTCCCGCTGACATTGTGAAGCCATGAGCAATGAAACGAAAGGAGACAAAGTACTAGTGGAAGTGGTTCCTTATAAATGTGAAACGATCATCCTTTGAAACTGCACATTTAAGAAATCAAGACAGGTTATTCAGTCAATGAATAATTAAAGTGTTCCCTTAAAAGTGAAATAGCTAGACTTTCCCTGTTGTTTCCACAGTTCCTGATATTCCTTTTGATTACAACCTTTAGAAAATGGCATTATTGATTGCCAGGAATGCCCACTTCAAAGTAAGTATTTTATCACAAGAAATAGTGCTTTAGAGAATTATTGGAATAAGCTGGCCATACTTTAAAACATGCTGCTGAAGAAAGCGGTACAGACATTGTTAGCAAAAGTACCATGTGTGCCGAAATTGTGTGAAACATTCATACAGCAGTGAAATATCCTGCAGCTTGCTTAATTAAGTGAGGAACATTGCTGTCATTCTTAGTTCATGCTGCAGAACTGCAGGATTCTCATACAGATAGAATGGCATGTCTCTCATTAAATATTTACTGAAAGATACATGCTGAATTTTACGGCGATTTGTGACTGCCTTATGAGAAACATTTTGAAATCTTTTGTAAGTACCTGTATGAGACCATACTGGTACTAAATACCCCATTTAAACCTATTAATGGAGTGCTTCTTCAACACCACCAAATAAATCCAAAATATAATAAGAAATTAGTCAATGGACTGGAAGAATTAGGAATTAGGACTTGCATTGTTAATTAAAATCTGTCAGTTTGAGTTTTTGAGGATTTTTTTTTCTTTTCTAAAGTGTATTATATGCATTATTTGCTATGAATTCTTAGTACTTGCCATTAATTTTGCTCTTTGTCAAAAAAAAAGAAAATAATCCAAACCAAATAAATGCAGACATTGTTTCAAGCATGGGAAAGGTAAATGGAGGAAAGGCCAAACATGTTGAAATTCTTAAAGGTTCTTTTTTTTTTCCAAAAATGTATGCACATATTTACTTTATGGACTGTGAATAGAATTAAGAGGAACTCTGGGTGCATGAAGTGTAGCAAAAGTGTGAGTCTTGAAGAATACAAGCTTTAGTACTTTTTAAATTAATCTGGCAAGCAGTTGCTAGGTATACTGGATGTCATTTCCCTGTTGTATTCTTTAAATATTTTTTTTAATTCTGTGGTATATTCATGTATTGACCTAATGCACCTTTGTTTCAATGGTAATTGCTTCTTATAAGAATATGTTTTTATTTCTTTTATGATTAAATGCAGCAGATAATGCAATATTCTGTCTTTCAAAGTAATGGTCAGCTAGTAGGTTTCTCTTTGTGCTTTCTGGATAATATATAATTCCTAGGGGAGGAACTCAACCAATGTGAAAGCTCTTCTATATGCTCTTAATGAGCAGCTGGCTACTTTATTAAATGTCCTGTGATTGCAGAAGAATACAACCATAGCTAGCTGTGTAACTGAAAAGAAACATTTATTTTTATAGTCTTGAATCCAAACGCTTAAATGCTATTAAATGGAGAAAGACTGCTTAACAGTTTGAATGTAGTTGGATTTATGCCATCTCTTTATGTATGGATTTTGCAGCATATTGTGAAATTGTCTTTAAATATGTATGCCTATACCTTAGTTTATCAGAATGAGCTACAGGATGATTGGTCATCTGGAAAGGATGTTTCGAAATCTAATTAGTTTATTGAAGAAAAAAAAATGAGGAGATTTAATGATAATTCATAATATAATGCAAGGAAAATCCTAGCCTTTTAAAGAATAAGAAAATTCTGTGGCTGCCATTTAAACCTATTAAAACTAGAGGAAAGATGTAGTTATTTAACTGTGGAATTAAGTAAATCTTGGATTTTTTTTTTCAAGGAATGCAGTGAATTATAAATTTCTCTAGAGGTTTTAGCTGATCATCCACAAATTATCAGGTATCATCTGGAGAAATTACATTGTCTTTGAAAGAGATCAGAATAATAAATGTAGCTATCTCATCTGCACTTCATATGAAGGACTCTCATATGCTTTAATGGCTACAACTGTTATCATGGTTGAAATTATACTAAACACCATATAAGCAGAGGTTTGGTTCCTTTACACTGAAGGGATAAAAGGAATATTATTATTGAAAATCACACAGCAAGCATGTTAGACACAAAATCCAAAATTTTTTCTTTTTTTAATTTCACCTGAAAGCCTTGCCTCAATATTTCCCATAATTGTAGAAGGTGATCACTTGGAAAAGTGGAATGCAAGCCCCTTGTGAATCCTTTCATTTGGACCTAAGAATCCTAAAATTATTTTTCTTTCTCCTTCCTGTCTCTAATTAACAGTAAACTCAACTGTATTTGTCAGTTGATGTTTGCTCACATTGTTTTTATATTGTTCATTGTTTTATGGTTTGCTGATCTATAAACATGTTTGGTGTTCATTTCTTAGGTATCAGAGTGAGTAATTTAGATGACACTTATTTAAATGAACTGATTCATGGTAGCTCATGATTTTGAGCTTGGGGTCAGAGGATCTTTAAGAACAGAAACAATCCAGAACTAGAAAATCTAGTACAAACTTTGTTTCTTCTGTGCAGCACTGCAGAGTTCACTGTAGATGTTCTTAGTAGTTTTCCCTGAAGTCTGGTTAGTCTTTTCCTGTGAACTACACTCCGGAATGTAACTAAATAACAATTTATTTGTGGAAAATACTTAAGTGTTATATATTAAATACAATCTTTTTGTTAGGTTTATGAAAGTTATGAAAATTTGTTAAGTTGTAATGAAAATTTTTGTGTTCTAATACCAGTCAATTTTTCATCCTAAAACATAATGAACTCTGTTTCTAAAGTTTTCATTTTATTAATTATCCACAAAGGTCTTAATTCTCAAATTCAGAGAGAATACGTATAACAATTGAATATGATTCCTGATACCTTATCAAAGATCCAAAGTTGGGGTTTTGGTTTTTTTGTTTGTTTGTTTGTTTGTTTGTTTGTGGGGGGGAGTGTTAGTATTTTTGGGTTTTGTGTGTGTGTGTGTCTTTTTGTTTTGGTTTTGGGTTTTGTTTTGTTTTTGTTTTTTTCCTTTCTTCATGATTTCTGTAAAAGGCACACTCAAGTAAACTTCTATGAAGTAAAAGGAAAGAACACATTGTGTACATCAGAAAAGATATGTAAATGAAGTGGATTAACTTAGCATACCAACATATCCTATTTAAATATAGTGTGCTTCAAAACTGATACTATAGGAAAAGTGAAAAGGACAAATTTTCCTCAGAGTTTTGAGAGCCTAAAAGAAGTATGGTATAAAATTGAGTGTAGAGGAAGAGAGATAACTGACAGAAGATCAAAGAAAGTGTTCACAGTTACTTCTAAATTCTTTGACTCATTTTCAATGATATTTGCAGTGCTATGTGATTCCCCATTATTAGAGATATCCCTCATTATTAGAGATATGTGTTACTTATAAACAGTTCTGAGCTGCAAACAGGCAAAACTATGGAGAAGACAAAAGATTAATAAGGATAGATAATTACTTACGGGTAATTTTTAGAGGAAAACGGTAAAAATAACTATGTATAGCATGTGTATCTGCATAGTTTTTATTCATAGGTGTTTGTACTGTAGATATTTAAGTTACCTTAGTCCTACACCATAGTAATTTTTCTCACTAGGCTTCCAGTCCCCGGAAGAAATCCAATATGGAAAGAATGTAAAATATGTCAGGTTAGTTCCTCCCTTTGAGTAATGGGATACAAATCAGTTTAACTATTCCTTAATGAGCTATAAACTAATCCAGAAGAAACGTTTGTAACTCTTCCCCCTTCTATTTCCTTGTCTTGCCTTGCCTGGAAAAAAATTTTTGCATTTACTGTATAAGATGGGGTGAGAGAGACTGAAAAGAATTTAATGATTAAGCTTCAGTTTGTTCCATTTCTTTATCCACTATGTATACATTTACAACCATTGAAAAAATATGTCCTTTGAACAGGAGTCTGAAAAATCAAGTTTCCTATCTACATGTGATTGCCTCAGACATCAGACAAGAAACTTATGCACTGAGTTGTGTTTCTTCTCTTGCAGTGAACATTTTTTTTTTTAATTTCATGAAAATAAACATTTTTAATATTACGACTAAAGATGAGACTTTCCTACCCCAGAATTTCATGCAATGGATTGTGCAATGTGCAATGTAATATTATTGTTCTGCAAGCTGGGACATGGGGGTGTAAATTTCCTGTAAAAAAAAGGGGAACTGATCCTTTGTCATTCAAGTCTTCCATAAATATTCCAGTAATTGGAATCGTAGTTAGTAGATATAAAAGTGATTTCACAAATCTTTGAAGTTAAAAACAGATTCTTATCTCTCTCCAGAGAAATAGTTTTCTTGTTTCCTGATCTTGGAATACTAGGTGCAATGTAGCAGCCAAACACCAGTCCTCTGTATTATCCCTAAAACTGTTGTTTGTTTGTTTAAATTGTCTAGTACTGAGTGAGGCAAAACAGCCTTCCCAAAGTAAGAAACAAAGTTCGTTGTATAGTCGGTAAATAGTTTTATAACTTTTTCAAATACTGTTTGTATCCAGTCCTGCTTTCAGACATCCAGATGCGAGTGATTTGAAGGAAATATAAAGTATTGTTGCTATACCATTAAGTTATATACTGAATTATTATAGTAGTAAGTTCAAAGAGACAACTCAGCATTGCAAAAAAAAACAAAACCTATTTTTCTCATTCCTGCAACATCTATACAAATACTAAGATCTTTGTAAGTATTGGTGTCAGTGAGTAAAATCTCCTTTTTTTATTTTTACACTACTTATACACATTCAAGGCATTGTCTTTCATGAGACTGGAAAAAGATTGTAAAAAAACTTTTCTTGTGGAAAAAAAACATAAGGTGTTTGCTTACTAAAATGTTGATTAGCGAAATTCAAGTGGATTTAACAGTGTCCTTCATTCTGTACTGCAATTGTACCTGTCAGTTAGATAGTATTAGTTTTTTGTTTCAGATACTTTCTTGGCAATGTCTTCAGGGCAGGAAAGTTGTCCCCTGTTGTCTTTTATAAACAAACCTCTGTTACACTCTGCTACAAAATGGACATTATGAAATGAGATATTTGATTTTACAGCAATCTGTTTGTGGGCCATCTCTTATTAAACCCTACCTAAGCATTTGTCAGTCCTTCACCCTTCTGCAGCTGATGCCTTTAAAAGGTGGAAAGTGTTTCTGCTCTCCTTATCAGTTTGCTGTGTTTTAACAGTCTTATTTTAATACAGATAGATAGTTTTCTGAAAACTTAATGGCTGAAGAATGCCCTTCTTGAAATATATTTTTTCCATTGCTGTTACAGAAGCCCTGATAAGCTGTATTTAGATTGACAAATTAAATGGCACTGAGACCAATTGTTGTGGGATAGCCTGCATTAATTCTGTTAAACTCTCTTACTCTTCAAGACAGGGTAGTTGTACACAAATGTCTATTGGGAATGGTTCTTACTCTAAGCCAACTCTCAACTTGTGAAAAATACTGACTGGGAGAGTTGGCCTATGCAAAATCTCTGACAGACACTGTTCTAACCTTTTAAGAGTGAGTGTACATGTATGCTCAAGTTCCTGTGCTGGGCAACATTTCCTGTCAATGTTTATTAGTGGTAGCTGATGCCATAAACAAACAGGTTGGTGTTTTGAAACATATATAGTTAAAGTGAAACACAATACTTCGAAGATTCAGCCTGTTGTTAGTTGGTTTTAAGATAGTAGATTTTCCCTTAGGAGAGGCTAAAATAGTTTTTCAAGTGTAGTCATAGAATCATAGAATCATAGAATGCTTTGGGATGGAAGGGACCCTTAAAGGTCATCTAGTGGGCAGGGACATCTTCAACTACATCAGGTTGTTCAGAGCCCCATGCAACCTGTCCTTGAATGTTTCCAAGGATGGGGCATCTACCACCTCTCCAGGCAACCGACTCCAGTGTTTCACCACCCTCACTGTGAAAAATTTTTTTCTTGTGTTTAATCTAAATCTACCATCCTTTAGTTTAAAACCGTGACCTCTTGTCCTGTCACAGCAGGCCTTGCTAAAAAGACTATCCCTGTCTTTCTTGTAGGCCCCCTTTAAGTATTGAAAGGCCGCAATAAGGTCTCCCCTCAACCTTCTCTTCTCCAGGCTGAATAACCCCAGCTCTTTCAGCCTTTCCTCATAGCAGAGGTGTTCCATCCCTCTGATCATTTTTGTGGCCCTCCTTTGGACCCACTCCAACAGATCCATGTCTTTCCTGTGCTGAGGACCCCAGAGCTGGACACAGTACTGCAGGTGGGGTCTCAGCAGAGCAGAGTAGAGGGGCAGAATCACCTCCCTCGACCTGCTGGTCATGCTTCTTTTGATGTAGCCCTAAGGTAGATACGGTTGGCTTCCTGGGCTGTGAAAACACATTGCTGACTCATGTCCAGCTTTTCATCTACCAGTACCCCCAAGTCAAAAGCCCATGGACTATTTCTAGAGGGTGCATTAAAAGTCCAAAAGAAAAACAAGCTTGTTGTTATGAAAAATGCTTGTGGTTTCAGTTGAAAACTACTGAAGACGAGCATCAGGGGCCTGGATAGGAAAGGAAGAGGTTCTGGGTGAAATGCAAGACAGGCTTCATGTGGGAGAATGCTTCAGAAGAGGAGGCAATATGACTATTTGTAGGTTTCTAAAGACACTTAAGTTTTTAAGGAAGGATATCTAAATGATAACATAATATGGCTGAGTTGCCATTTGGGGAATATTTCATGTTGTCTGTTTAAAATTAGATTTTGTTTGCAATCATACGTCATTAAGTATACTGTTTAAGGGGCCAGGGGAAAGTACTAGTAAAATATACAGTTCTTGGTTTTGTGTATTTCAAAAGATTAATAGAGGTACATCTATGCTGTATGATATTCTAACCTGTTTTATACTGGAGTGTTACTTGACCATCTCACTGTGTACAGATTAACCGGAACTTCCAGTCTGTTACTTCAGGTAGTTTGCTTGGAAACCTGGTCACAGGTTGAAGGATGGTCAGCACATTGGCCTGGACATGGCATACATTATATATACAAGTGAGGGAGCTACCAAGTACTTTCTAATATGGTTTACATTGAAATGCCAAAAATACTATGTCTTGAGATACCTAAGGCTTTGTAAAAGTGAGGAAGTAGGATTTAGTTTGTCTTAGAACACAAAGAATTTTTCAGCATTCAACTCATGGCTCAAAGGGCAGGAGTCAGTGTGTTAGATCCCTTCAACAAAGAGTGACAGATAAAAACATGACTCTTTCACAAAATAAGCTTTCAGGGAAAAAAAAAACAGGAAAAAAAAAAGAGCTGGAAAAATATTTTAATTACAAATAATTTTATAAATACTAATAAACTCTAATCTTAAATATTTTAATTCTGTTTTCAATAGTGTACAGCTATTTAAAATCCTTAAAAGGATGGGTTGTCATTTAGCTAATGCAGAGATCCTGTTTTCCTGTAACCCTTAATTAAAATATATCTATAAGTGAAAAATGAAACCCATGGGATATTAAAATACTGTAAATAAATCTGCACTAATGTACTTAGTATCTGATTTTGACATCACACATGAGATTAGTACAAAGGAAGTCTAATATATAACTCCAATAATAAAATTAGATACCTAAGAGAAATGGAATATTTATAGCCATTAACAATAAGTGCCTTTTCACATGAAGAACTTTAAATGCTGAGCTATTTACTTAAGATATTGATCCGAATAATGATGACTTATAGTTGCTTCATTCCAGGAATCAATGTGAGAAATGCAATGAATAAGATCAATGATTTTTTTACCTTGGATTTATTCATAGTACATCTTAACTCTTTATATCTATCTAGTTACCCCTGAATTGCAAAATTGTTTCTATCGAGAATGCTAACAGTGACTGAACCATTAGGCATGATTTGTTATGACCTCAGTTATGAATAAATCTCACCATTAACATAATGTAACATGCAATATATCACAAAAAAACCCAACCAACCAACCAACCAAAAAAACCCAACCAGTAGCAGAGGGTAATCATAATACTGGTGTTATGACACTTACTAAGATCTCCAGATACTCTTGGAAGGTATGTTTCAAAATCTGCTTAGTCAACAGAAATGGACATTTGCTGACTTTCAGTGGCCTTTGGATTAGGCTCAACAGCTGAGGAGGGCTTTGAATCTCACAGACTTACTTCAGGAATCTTTGTTACTGTTACTGTTACTGCATCTGCACATTAGTTTTTTTCAGTATACAGCTTTCCAGTACTTTTTATGGCATTCCTCCAGTGAACCTGAATATAAAATTTAGTTTTTCTGAGCAAAAAATGTGGCTGGGGGACCTTTGTCTTGATAAGAATAAAAATTTTAAAAAAAATTTAAAAATCAGGTTTGTTTAAAACATATTTAGAAAGCAAATACTAGTAGGTAATTTGTCTTTAAATGTTCTAAGATAAAAAGGTGCAATAGGAGATAGTTTAGACAGAGAATCTTGCAGGTAAAATTGGGGTATACTTTTAAGGGAAGGGAAGCAATAGAAGCTATGTTTTTGTTTGAAAACAAAACAAAATTAAAATCTCAGGTAATGCTCTGTAGGTCATATGAACCGACACATCTAACTATGGTTAAGAAAATTCACATTATGAGGGGTCTTGTATTTTGTAAGCTCCATAGAGGTAAATTGACATTTTAGCAGAAAAGGTCAGGTAAAAAATCGTATCAGTGACATGGCTCCAAGAATAGAAGTCAACTAGATTTGTACTTGATGTAACAGCACATAGAAATCTGAGACAAAATGTAGTTTTGGAAGACAGTTTGCTATCTCTTTGCATACAAGAAAGAAAATTAAAATTTCATTGCTTAGCTTTATACAAAAGGAAACTTAAGCTACTGCTGACATTTTGCTTCTAGTTGAAGTGCATTTTAGTGAAGACAGAATTGAGTGAGTGAACTGACAAAATTCAAGTTCTTTACACACATAAAAAATTTAATTGCATTTGGATTTCCTGAGTAACATATACTGTAGGACTACGTATACTTTTATGTTTTTAAGATAGCTTCTCAATTAGTTCAGCAGTTTCTATGGTCTCTTTTAAATAGCAAATGAAGAATAAGAGGAATTGTCTCAAAGTTAAAGGAACGAGGTAACAAACACCTGTGGGAAGATAATATCCTTGGAAAGGTGTATGATTTGACAATATCCATATGTGTAGTTTCATATAACAAGATGCAGATAATCTTACCCGAGAATCCAGTTTATTAGTGCAAATAAACCTTTTGCTGAGAATTAATATAAGCTTTCCTTCTCCTTTCACCCCACAAACTAAACAAAAGTATCCATTCTTTAAATTAGGAGATACTCCTCTAGATCTTAACAGAGGTATGTGAAAGCTGTATAACTGCATTTTTTTCTGGGTCTTCAAATTCCTTTATTAAATGAGATTGCCTCATATCTCAGATTTATAAGCTTCCCATTTATTAAATTGATTCCTCATCAGTTTCTTTCTCCTCAGAACTTTTTTTCTGTTTTTCCCTCATGCTAATATTAAAATTATTGTCATAGAATGGTAGCAAAAATATGCTAATAGCACACTGAAATTAAATAAATCTGTGATCACCAGTTCTTTCTCAGTGTTCATTCAGCTTGTGTTCTTACTTAAAACAGAACTGAAACTAGTGTTTTCTTCTCTATTTCATTCACTTTATCTTCCTGTACTATATATGTTACAAACATAAACAACACACAGTATGACATAATATTGAATAACAGTGTAAAGTCTTGTATAGATTTATAAAGAACCAGTGTTCTACCCACTACTTCTATATTTGGAACATGTTTTCAACAGCATGTTTGTATTATATCATTCTCACTTCATCTTGTAGATAAGCTAATTTAAACCACTTTACATTCACATTGTCAAAAGTTCTGTTATTTAGGGTAAGGCTCATCTGTAATAATCCCCCTTTGTCTTTGGTTGTTGCAACTTGGTTCTACTGGGACTTTTTGGTTTCCTGTTAATACCTTTACCCTGGGACAACACTTTTATTCAGCTTCACTGGCATTTATTTGCCACCTCACAGTTACCAAATAAGTCCTCAAGCACTGAAAAAAAAAAAAATCTGCCCCTCTGGTTTTCAGTTAACACATAGCTGAAAAGTAGAAGTAATATACTTAGACAAAATATGGATATGCACTAAACAATGCGAATGATCACTTTATTGCTTCCAAAGAAAGACCAGCAAGAAGAAAAGCTTTCTCATTGACTTTCTGTCTTACAGTTTCCTACCCACTACAAATGACAGAATCACGGCTGTTTCAATCCTATTTGCATTACTTGACTGAAGAACAGGAGAAAAAGGAAAAATTAAAAAAAAAGGCTGGGCAATACCAGTCTTTGTAGAAATCAATGGCATTTATCATTTATCTGTAAGTGATTAACAAGGTCTGCAGTGGTTTTGCCACACGTTTGTCATTTGCCTGAGAACGAACTATTTGAGCAGTGGATTCCCTTCACTTCAGATGGCTTAAAGTGAAGCATTTCTGTCTGAGTTACCAGTCCTAGTCTTCTGTACTGTGAACTGAGAGATACTCCTGCAGAGGAGAGTTTAGGTGAAATATGTTTGTTGGCTACGTCACAGTGAGACACAAGCAAAACAGATTTCATTAACTAACAATGATGTGTTCTTTAAAGTGGTAGTCTGGCTCTCATACTTCCAGGGTATAGTACTCAGAGAGGCAGGAGTGGGACTGATAACAATGGAGTTTTATTGACACATAATTTGTTCCCAGTGCACATTACATTTATTCAGTCTTTCATTGTGAATGCTACAACAGAACAAGACAGTCACTTTTATAATTAACCCCCCCCCTTCATTTCCAATAAAGATTCCATAATGAAGAAGTTTTTGAAGAGTCTTCTTCAATATCAGTATGTCTTGTGCTTCCAGATACCTTATATAGATACATCACCTGTATTGTTAAATACTCAAAGACTGTGTACTATTAATATTTTTATCTGAGAAGGAAGAAAAAAGAGAAAAGCTTATGCAGATGTTTTTTGTTCTTCTTGGGGATTTTACTAGGAGAATATAATTAGTGTATTTACTCATCTACTACTGTTATCTACTTCTGAAAATACATTTTATGTTGTTCACTTATATATGTAGAATGCTCTAGAAAACATTTCAGGGTCAAATCAGAAAATACAAGTATGCATGTAACTAACTTGATATAACTCTTCTGGGCATTAGGTTAGTTGTGGCACATGAAATAACCAGAGGAGAATGGATAGTGAATGGACGTTGATTTCTGTTTTGAATCTATCTGTTGCTAGGAGTGAAGAAGATAAAGATATATAGGAATAGAAAAGAACTCAGAAGCAGCTTAACTGAAAAAATTAGGTAAAATAGGAACAAGCAGATGACATGCGGTCTGCTATAAGCTGTAGTGAGAATGCACAAGTTATTTTGAAGAGTTAGAAAATTTTGGAGAGGTTCTGATAGGTATAGTTACTAATCTCTAAAAAGATGCTGAAATGCAAACCACAAAAAAAGAAAAATCTGTAGATGTCATCAGGACTAGAAATTAGTCTACTACTTCCATCAGGCTGTTTCTGAACTTCAGTTTCAAAAGGAGTAGTTATTCTAACAATTTCCTCTGGGACAAATGACACCAACAGCTAGTCAAGAGGAAGACAGCTGTATGATGTTGCACTGCGATTGGTATCTCTTCCAGTACAAGCTACTTTACAATGGGTTTTCGCAGAAACTGAGATTACCTGTGGTGAACAGGGTAAGTTCCATTCTGTTATATACAGATTCATTCTGGCTTTGCTGTTTTCCTTTCAGTATTTTGTGATCTAAACTCACCTCCATCTGCATAAGGTTTTATAACATTATATATATAATAGTATAATATAATATAATATAATATAATATAATATAATATAATATAATATAACATAACATAACATAACATAACATAACATAACATAACATAACATAACATAACATAATATAATATAATATTCATATGATATGATATGACATGATATGATATGATAAATATATATATATATATATATATTCCACATTTTGTAATGTTTTAGCCTGGAAGGGGAATAATTAATCGAGTGTCATACTAAATGCACATTTGACTTAGGCCTACATAATTGTGTCTAGTCTTTAAGAGAAATTAAAATGGAAAGAAACAAATCTTGCCATCACCCACCAGTATAGGGGACATGTCCAGATTTTAGCAGAAGGAAAGGATCTTTGTTCTCTTTTTACCTCTGTCATGAACTTACTGATTTGTTTTGACAGAAATTTCATAGCATGAATGATTTAATGATCTATTTTACAGAAGCAAAATGCTAACAATTTCTTTGTTATACACAAGAAATGGCAGTTCAGGCTTTATGTGAGATAGAAGAGGTCAATCTGGGGCAAATCTCTGATGGGTTAGTTTCAAAATAATCATTGAGCTTTAGTAATTTTTAGTTATGGCAGATATGCTTTAAAATGCACTTTATGAATCAACAGTGTTCATGTACACCACATCAATCAGCCCAGAGTCTCAGAAGTCAGAATTAGTGTTTGGTGTTTACACAGAGAATCAAATGAGAAATGTACTTACTGTACTAATGGGCTTAATCTAAACTTCACTATTAAGAAGTCACACAATCTCATATAGCCTGGGGAGACACTAAACTGTAATATAAATAATATTTACTTTATAAATATAATCACTGATGAATAACAGAAGTATAGCAGAGGAAATATGATGAAACAATATACTGTGTATCATAAAAAGAAGGTCTCTGTCTTATCTAAAATAGCCCAAAATTGAATTGATTTAATGAGTTTCAGAAGCTAAAACAATTGTGCATTTTAATACATATTTGGAAGATTTCATAGAATATATGTATGGCATGTATGTATAAAAGAGCAACCATCATGAGACCCTTGCATTTAATAACCAAACTGTAATGGCTATGTTGTGGTTTAACCCTGGTAGGCAGCTAAGCATCACACAGCCACTTGCTCACTCCCCCCACCAGTGGGATGGGGAAGAGAATCAGAAGAGTATAAGTGCATAAACTTGTGGGTTGAGATAAAGACAGTTTAATAGCTAAAAAAACCCGTGCATGCATATTTAAAGGAAAATAAGGAATGAATTTGCTACTTCCCGTCAGCAGGCAGGTGTTTAGCCATCATGCATAACTGTTACTCAGAAAGACAAACACCATCACTCCCAATGTCCCTGCCTTCCTCCTTCTTCCCCCAGCTTTATATGCTGAGCATGATGTCTTATGGTCTGGAATATCCCTTTGGTCAGTTGGGGTCAGCTGTCCTGGCTGTGTCCCCTCCCAACTTCTTGTGCACCCCTAACCTACTTACTCTTGGGCTGGTGTGAGGAGCAGAAAAGGCCTTGACTGTGTGTAAGCACTGCTCAGCAATAGCTAAACCATTGGTGTGTTATCAACACTGTTTTGTTCACAAATCCAAAACACAGTGTCGTAGTAGCTACTATAAAGAAAATTAACTCTATCCCAGCTAAAACCAGTACAGACTGGAAGGATATAATTAATCAGAAAGACAAGCTGTGTACAAGAGACATTCAGAATTCACATATACATACTTCACAGTAATTTTCAAGTTGTTTGCTAGCTCCATCTGTATTCCAGTCCAGCTTGAAGTGAGACAGTTCCAAGACAGATCCTGTTCTGTTGCATTACTGAAGCACTGAGATATATCTAGAACATCTTCAGCTATAGGCTACATAGCCTGTGCTCTGTATCTCATGGCACAAGCCTCTGCCATGCTGGCATGGTACATATTTTCACTGAGAGAAGTTCAATTTAATTTATTTCAGATCCCCTATTGTCTGGGATACATTTTCCTACTTTGTTTTCATGTACATGTTCTCTTGTCTTCTCTCTATATGCTTCTTTTGGGTCTAGCATTCAGCTTTCTTCTATAAGCAGCTATAGTCTTTCATGACACTCAGTCTTGAGCATGGTTGTACAAGTGATACAAGCATTTATCTTAAAAGAGAGATGGGATGGCTGTAGATGTACCTAAATAACAAGAAGTAGTCACTAATTTTCTCAATTCTACTTTGGTACCTCCTGTCTGCCATTTTTTTGGAACCTGTAGAAGTACATTACCTTCATTATGCTGTAAACTAATGCTTTCTTTAGTGATTGCCTATTTAACAAGAATTCATTTTGAGTAAATGACAAAAGCAAACTACAGCACTAAGTTTCTCGCTTCACTGTTTTTTATGCCGTGTTTAACCTTGGTTTAACACTGTTGATTTCAGATACATGACAGTAAGGGTGAATTAGGTTTCTTATTCTGAAGAGCTACTTGATACTGGAAAAGTCTACACATGACTTTCAAAATCATATCTAGAAGGATTAGATTGTTAAGCAAAACAGAAAGCAATTTCCATGTGTGCATGCAGTGAAGGCAGAATGCCAAAGAGCTCTGTTTAGCTAGCTCTAAATGTAACCTTTAAATCTGCTGAGACTGTAAGGTGCAATATTAGATTTACTGTTATGTTCTAAGAAGTTTTGTCAGCATTTCTAAATTTCTCATGCAACAAACTGATTTGATCCAAAAGACACAATTATACATCTGAGAACTCTCTGTCTGATGAACTGGAGGGCTTCTCATGCAGAGCATCCAAATAATCAGAGTATAAGTCACTGAAGTATATTTCTGCTCCCTGGCAGGTAAAATCTGCAGCACGAGAGATCCTCTTAATTCAGCATAATGAGGTCTTCCACACACTACCTACCTCATATCCAGGCTCTTGAAGCCACTTGCTTTTTGAGCATTTCCTGATACTAATCATCTAATCCAACCAATAAAATCTGCTTAACTCCTTTGTGCCAGAGCGATAAATCTGTTAGGAGACTCAGATCCAAAGAAAAAATCAGTCATTTCCCAGTTACATGTCACAGAACTTAGTTTTCAGTTATCGAGTCCCAGATACAACTTGCTACCCAAAGGTGGTGTCTTGAGGTAGTCTGTACAATATACAAGAATGTTGAATGCATCAGAGATAGAACATGAAAAAATCTTTGTATGCTGACTGTGGAGACAATCTAGAGCTATCTGAAGGGAAGACCTAAACACAGTGGTGTGTCTGCACTGCCATCTTTCTCTAGAGCTCAGGGGCTTGAATAAGGTCTACAAGGAGAGAATGTCTGTTCACTTGCATACAAAAGAGACTTACAGTTACTAACTGAAGGAATTAAGCAAGGCTGTTCCTAAAATGTGATTTCTGAAGAAGACAGCAGTATTTCTTATTGTATATCAACTCAGCATTTGAAATGACCATGCTCAAAAGGAGCGTATATATGTCTCCGTCAGTTGAAGAGAAGCACATGTCCAAGGGAAAATTACAGGATGTGTCATACTCAGAAAAAAGAAAACAGTCTCCCCCCAAACCAACAACAATGAAAAAAAAACCAAACCAAATTTGAAAACCTTAAGTCACTCTACCTTCCTTACAGAAAGATTGCCACTGGGGAGAAAGAATTAAAAGATTAATAAATAAAGAAGTCATTATAATTTAGCATTCATAGGTCCCTGTGACTACACGTGGATAGGTATCTAAGCTTCCATTACAGTCAATGGAGACCAGGATCGTGGTCTGTGGTCGGTCACTGGAACAGGTTCCCCAGGGAAGTGGTCATGGCACCAAGCCTGTCAGAGTTCAGCGAGCATCTGGATGATGCTTTTAGTCACATGGTTTAGTTTTAGGTAGTCCTGTGAGGAGCAGGAAGTTGGACTCGATGATCCTTATGGGTCCCTTCCAACTTGAGATATTCTGTGGTTCTATGGTTCTATGATTCTATGATCTAATTGCCTAAATATAGGTGATTAGTGCCCTTTGAGGCTCCCTAAGTATTTGGAGCATCCACATCGGAGTGGAAGACATCATACTAGAGAAAACTGTGCCTCCTGGCATGTCAGATGGAGGCCATGTAGGGAGGGATGCAGTAGATTATCTAAAATGCCACAATCATCTACAAAGGAACAGCTGAATTGAGTCCTTTACCAAAGTAATCACTAGAGGTATGGACACCTAAATTTTGGTGTCCATGATCTGAAGATAAATACCAGGAAACTGCTGTTTTTTTATATAAGCAGTATTCAGTTGAAAAAGGGAGAATTATTATATTCTTTGACCTGTCCCCATGGAACTATTAATGAGTCAAAATTAAACTATTTTTTTTAATTGCTAATTTAAGATACTAGCCATAAAACCTTCTTTAGAAAAAGGGTGAAAAATTTAGGCTTCCTCGCTTTCCATCATTAGTGCTTGAACCATGGGACAGTAATGTCATATTCTCTGGGGAGACCTTATTGCTGCCTTTCAATACTTAAAGGTGCTTATAAGAAAGACAGAGAAAGACTTTTTACCAGGGCCTGTAGTCACAGGACAAGGGGCAACAGTTTTAAACTGAAAGAGGGCACATCTATATTGGCTATAAGGAAGAAATTTTTTACAGTGAGGGTGGTGAGACTGGAACAGGTTAACCGGACAAGTTGTGGGTGCCCCATCATTGGAAGTGGTCAAGGTCAGGTGGGATGGGACTTTGAGCAACCTGATCTAGTGAAATATGTCCCTGTCTATGGCAGGGTGTTGGAACTAGATGATCTTTAAAGGTTCCTTCCAACCCAAACCATTCTATCATTCTATCATTCTTCCTCACTCAGTCAGGTTTTTTTGCCTAAACAGTTTTCATCCGTTCTATCCCAAAGTGGTAACACTCAAATATGAGATGAAATGGTATTTCATCTGTCAAGCTTTTTTATAAAAAGCAGATTTAGTTGGCATTGCCATTGTTGTTTTTCATCTGTGTGATTAGTGTTCACACCACTGATATGCTCAGTGCTTAAGGAGAAGAACTTCAAGTCCCTTCACCAAATTTACAGATTTCAAAATGGATTAGTTAGCACTTAACTGCATAGGTTAACAGAGCAGTGGGAACTGCTCCAAGTTCTTTGGATGACAAAAGCTGATATTGGCTGTTACCACCTATCTATTCTCAGTTACCTCAGTAGTCTTTGCAACCACCCTAAGTGTAATACTAAGGTTTGGCATTGGCCATGTATGTAGTAGATTTAGATTGTGATGAGTATAGTTATTATTTACATTTTGTCCTCTGTGTAAGGGGTTCATATTCTTAATATTCTTATCTCAAACTGTTACCTCACTACTCATATTTTCTGAACTGTGCTTTTTGTGACAAACTGAGTCTTGGTCAATGGCATTTTAAGGAATGCATATGAGTGTCCTTTAAACTTTCTGTTTCTATCTAGCTGCAATTTTAAGAATTATTCTGAAGATATTTATTAAAGTAAATTGGCCAATGTTGTAGATTACTTTTTCAAGTGTTATTATTGCAGGGGAAAATAAAATATTAAAAAGTGAAATGCAGAAAACCAACTACAACCTACCCTCTTTTTATTTTAATAAATTTAATTTTCTGTGTTTAGAGAACTGATTTGAAATCAATGGTACAAGGTCTAAAATAATAATTACTTTTATGTATCATAGGTAGTTTTCCTTTTAGTTTTCCTGAGAAGAGGAAAACTATGAAAGATGCTTGTTTCTGGGAAACCATTTGTCAGCAGTATGTTTTTATTTTTCAGTGCTGGAAAGGATTTTTGTTTTATTGTCACTGAAAACATTGTTCATATGCTAAAGATGTAGACTTTTTCTCAGAAGCTAAATCTCTGTGGTATTGTGTGGAACAGTTGTGTCTTTGGTTTTCCAGTCACTAGCAGTACAAAGTTTGGTTGTAGGCAAGCAAACACATAGCTGTTACTTGAAAAGTTTGAATTATATTTGACACAAAGTATCACCATGTATATTATACGTATAGTGATCAACATTTTCATGACCTTTTTTGTATGATTTTCCAAATTTCTGACAATTTAATTGTCAGAAAAAATGCTGTAAAAATACTTGAAAATAATCTGAAAATTGTGTTGCACTCATTAAGGCTTGATCTAGGGTAATAAACTGAGGAGGACCTGGTCCCAGATCTAAGTACATGTCTGTCAACTTTGTTAATTGTTAACACAGTCTCTGATATGGTTATAAGGTGTTCTAATTGTTCTCTCAATAAGGACCAAATATGTTTCAGAACTTAGCACAGGTGGAAAGTATTCCTCATTAGAATTTGGAAATGATCACCATGTTTTGGGAGCAAGAAACTTTAGACATATTAGTCCTACAGGTGATTGAACACGGAAAAGTAATTCCGACCTCTACAGCTATTTTTTTTTTAAGAATACCCTTTCAGCCTTTATAATTTCTCTGATATATTGAATGAAACAAAAAAAATCATACTGATTATTTTCCTTGTGTTTTATTTTTCGATTCCGATATTAACATAGATACAGATGGACTGGTTTTTGGATGTTAAGTTTTCTCTTAGATTTGTGCATCTCTGACTTTACATTTAAATTAAGAATTTAAGCTCCGGCTTTGTAAGAAAATCTATCTTTAGGATGGACATTCCAGGAAGTGCTAATTTTTCTGTTGTTCTTTTCTCCTTTGATAACAGAAAGTTTTTAGCAGTATGTGCTAAAGGATGCCTTCAGGAGTCTCAGGACCCAGAGACCAGGGGAAAGTTTGGAGCAAGGAAGATATACCTTTGGTAGGTACATCCTGGGAGTCCTGGTAGACACCAAGTTAAACATTAGACAGCAGTGTGCTTTTGCTGCAAAAAAAAGCTAATGGTATCCTGGGCTGCATTAGGCAAAACATTGCCTGCATGTCGAGGGAGGTGGTCCTTCTCCTCTACTCAGCACTGGTGAGGCCACATCTGGAGTACTGTGTCCAGTTCTGGGCTCCTCAGTACAAGAAAGACATGGTCATACTGGAGATAGTTCAATGAAGGGCCACTAAGGCGACTAAGGGTCTGGAGCATCTCTCCTATGAGGAAAGGCTGAGAGAGCTGGGATTGTTTAGCCTAGAGAAGAGAAAGCTGTGGGGGAATCTCATCAATGTATATAAATACCTGAAGGGAGGGTGCAAAGAAGAAGGAGCCAGGCTCTTTCAAGTGGTGCCCAGGACCAGAGGCAATGGGCACAAACTGAACACAGGAGGTTCCCTCTGAACATAAGGAAACACTTTTTTAGTGTGACAGTGATGGAGCACTAAAATAGATTTCCCAGAGATGTTGTGGAGTCTCCATCCTTGGAGATATTAAAAATCTGTCTGGACATGGTCCTGGGCCACTGGCTGTAGGTGGTCCTCCTTGAGCAGGGAGATTGGATCAGATGACCCCCGTCCAACATGACCTTCAATGTTTCCAGGGATGGGGCTTCTAGCACCGCTTTGGGCAACCTGTGCCAGTGTTTCACCACCCACCCTCATCATAAAAAATTTCTTCCTTATATCTAGTCTTAATCTACCCTATTTTGTTTAAAACCATTACCCCTTCTCCTATCTCAACAGGCCCTGCTAAATAGTCTGTCCTTGTCTTTCTTATAAGGCCCTTTAAGTACTGAAAGGCCGCAATAAGGTCTCCCTGGAGCCTTCTGTTCTCCCAGCTGAGCAACCTGAACTCTCTCAGCCTTTCTCCATAGGAGAGGTGTTCCATTGCTCTGATCATTTTTGTGGCCCTGCTCTGGACCCTCTCCAACAGGTCCATGTCCTTCCTGTACTGAGGACTCCAGAGCTGGATGCAGGACTCCAGGTGGGGTCTCAGCAGAGCAGAGTAGAGGGGCAGAATCACCTCCCTCGACCTGCTGGTCATGCTTCTTTTGATGTAGCCCTAAGGTAGATACGGTTGGCTTTCTGCGCTGCAAGTGCACATTGCTGGCTCGTGTCCAGCTTTTCATCAATCAGTACCCCCAAGTCCTGCTCCACAGGGCTGCTCTCGACCCCTTCATCCCCCAGCCTGTATTGATACCGGGGGTTGCCCCAGCTCAGGTGCAAGACCTTGCACTTGTAACTCTTACTTGGACCTTGCACTTGCAGTTATACTTCCTTCTAAGTATACAATAAAGCCGACTATAGGTAAAGTCTCAACCTGATAATGTTTTGGGAGTGGGCCACTTATTTCTTTAAGCAGGAAAAAATTAAAATGGAGACACCAATTCAAACATGAAAGAAAAATAATAATAAAAAAGGAATATATTAGATTTCTTATCTAGGCTTTTATTTTTGTTGATGGTGTTTCTTTGCAAGACATCAAACTCTTGCTATGTAACATATTACAAGAATGCAGGTGGCATCATCATTATAGCTGTAAATAAGTATTACAGAGTTTCTGGATTTTGGACTGTATAGAAACCAAGACTGCAATCTATTCCATTATAATTTTTAGAGATCTTCTCGAGAATTGGAAACAATACTTTATGATGATAATTGTACAAATATTCCTGTCGCTGACTTTAGTGCTTTAAAACTCATGCTTCTGGAAGAATTAACTCATTAATTTGAATTATATGAAGATTTTTAGATAAAGTTTTGCTTTTTTTGTCTCCATGTTAACATAAACAGTCATGATTTTTTTTTTTTTTTCTGAAACAGTATGATTAGAGCTAAGAAATCAGTTGTAACAGGGTTTTCTTTTTCTTAGTAGATAATTGTAACAGCAGTAGGAAACCAGATTTTCAGAAGTTTGTCTGAGGTAATTGTGCAAAGGCCGTATCTCAGCGGTTCTTTTTTTAATAGGGCATATAAATGATTGACAATGATGACTGCATGTCCTGTCAGAGCAAACTAATTTTTTTTTTTTTTTACATCTGTAATTCTTCTATAGCTTGCTTCTAGCCCAGAATTATTCTTCTTGCACTTCTTGAAAAATTCATTAACTGTAAGAATGGGCTGAAAAAATCAAAAGGTGAATCATGTCATGACAGATCAATGCATGCCTTTATAACAAAGGGAGGATGTTACAGGGTATCTGTTTTGCTCACTGTTTTCTGGATATTCTCTGCATGGTGTAGCTTGCTGTAAGAGGGCAAAAAGTCTGTTTGCTTTATCCTGTTTGATAAAATGTGGATCAGAGGAATCCCTCTGGAGTAAGAGGATATTCTGCCTGCCCTGAAAGTAAATGACATGCCTAGAGAAAAACATGTTCAAGAGTGTAGGCAATGAGAGACACTTCAAATGTGGAGAGTGCAGAACAACAAGAGATGGAGATGGAGAGCACGGAATAGAAAGATATGAAAATATATAAGAAGATGGGAGAAAATACAGTTTTTCCTAGGGACTTAAAATTAATTTAATGAAGTGTCTTACAACCTGGGAAGCCTTAAGGAGTGCTGGAGGAAAAACAAAATTGAAGCAAATCCCCTCTTTCCTTTTTTCCAGAAGGATGCAGAAGATGGTAGCAGAGATTTGCCCACAAAATACTGTATTTCACTAGTGCTATTATATAAAGGAGGAGTTGCAAAACAGAGATAGTTTGATTAAGCTGCTAGTAGCATAAGCATCAGGGAGCTGTGTTTCAATTTAGCAAAGAACGTGCAAGGTGGAGTTAGTTCAGTCTGTTTCAGAAGAGCCAGTTCTAAAATCAGAGTCAGTTCTTAAACTACCCATAAAAAAGAACCTGAAAACTTCTCTTCTCACTGCTGCTATACCTTTTTTTTTCAGAAGCATATCTCTTGTGCTGTATTTCAGTTAGCTCCTTCATCTCTTTTCTACCTGTCATCTTAGACTGATTCCTGACCCATTTTACATGGTATGTGCACCTCTCTTCAGGACTAACTTTGTTCTGGAAGTGAATGCCTCTATCCATAGGGACCTTGACAGACTCAAGAAGTGAGCCCATGTGAACCTCATGAAGTTCAAGAAGGCCAAGGCACTTGGGTCACAGCAATCCCCAACACCAATATAGACTGGAGGGTGAGTGGATTGAGAGCAGTCATTCAGAAAAGTACTTGAGGATACTGGTAGATAAAAAATTTGACATGGGCTGGCTATGTGCACTTGCAGCCCAGAAAGCCAATCATATCCTGAGCTGCATCAAAAGAAGTGTGGCCAGCAGGTTGAGAGAGGTGATTCTGCCCCTCTATTCTGCTCTGGTGAGACCCTACCTGGAGTATTGTGTCCAGCTCTGGAGTCCTCAGCACAGGAAAGACATGAACCTTTTAGAGCAGGTCCAGAGGAGAGCCACAAAAATGATCAGAGGGCTGAAACACCTCTCCTCTGAAGAAAGGCTGAGAGAGTTGGGGTTGCAAAGAGAAGGCTCCAGGGAGACCTTATTGCGGCCTTTCAATACTTAAAATAGGCTTATAAGAAAGATGGAGAGAGACTTTTTACCAAGGCCTGTTGAGACAGGACAAGCAGGACAGCAGTTTTAAACTGAAAGATATTAGATTCAGACTAGATATAAGAAAGAATTTTTTTCTGATGATTTTGGTGAGTGCGTGAAAACATGAAAATAAAGATACTTAAGAATCTAGATACAATTATAAAACCTAGCTGGTTAAAAATCCAGAGGTATACTCTTGTGGCAGAATGTATTCTTTGTGTTAGTCTTGATACCAATAATTAAGAGAGAGAATTTTCACTGTAGAAGTCAGCATAATTTTCTCTTCTACATAGTCCTTTCCTTTTTCCCTTTTTGTTTTCCCTTATTCCTATTTAATTTCCCTTTCTGTGTTACAATCACTATATAGTTGAGAAACACGCTTTAATCAGACTGATTCTGTCATATACCTCTGGTCTCGTTCTCTCCCTGGTGACAAAATATGTACAGCGTAATGCACTGGATTTAAAAAAGAAAAAAAGACATATACTTTATGTTTATATATGTTACAGGAAGAAAGATCAGTCTGAGGTAGAAAGGTTAAGTTTTATGATGATCTTTATCTACTTAGTGTTTTCATGCTAGTTAGTGCAACAGAATAAAATCCAAGGAGATATTGCATACATGGATAATATTTTCTGTTTTCATATAATGCTGTCTTATGTTAAGAAAAAGCAAAAACAAAAACAAAACCAAACAAAATAAAACAAGCAAAAATCCCCATACTGCTAGTTTCCTTCATCCTTGCTACTGTAGTCAGTCCTAAGAATTAAAGGCTAGACTAATGATCTTCTTGAAGATGAAGACAGAGATCTTGAAATTATTTTAATATCTCTGTCATATTTAGGTAGTAGAGAAAAAGTATGATACAATCCCTGCGTGCACTTATTTGGTTAGGTTCCAACTATTTATTTTTTTGGTCCTTTGGCTGTGAGTTTCATCACTCTTGGCACTTGTATGTACTTACTACAAAATGTCATAGCAAAGTATATCTAAATAAACCAAACAAATGATACCTTAACAATGTTACTAAAAGCATGAAAATAACAGTTCTAAGAGAGTTCAAACAACCAAAAAATTATAAACAGTTCTAAAATGGATGTAAGATGTATAGCACAGTTACAATCCGAGTATGTCAGAAACAAGAGGAACAGAAGGCTAGATGTGCTGTCCTTGGGTATAGGACCCCAAGAAGTACTAACTTTCTTTTCTTACATTAAATAAAGTTTTTATCAGTATTTAACAATATATGATATACAGGATCCTTAATAAAGTAGGAATACTGTAATCTACTAGTTACTATGGTTTCAGCAACATCATAGTTATATCATGTTTACTGAATCTCATATTTTGCAATCAAAAGAAGCTACTCATTTATAAAATTCTGACTTGCATATTCACACTACCTTATGTAAACTGTGTCTTGCTAACTTTTCTGTTACAAATACTGATTTTGTTTTGTTTGTGCAATTAAAACAGCAACAAAATCAAACTCGAATCGATTTCAGGACTTATGCTCTTCTGGCACAGTCCATTCTTTAGTTAGGGGAAAACCAGTAATTCATATTTCCCATTCGTTCCTATTAAAATTTAGATTCTTATAGGGTACACTATTTCTTTTCAATTAGAAGAGCTTGAAGTTTGCCTTTGATTTGCTTCTTTATGACCATGTTCAAAGATGGAACATTAGATACTGGATTGTACATGGTTAGAACTAATTTATACAATGTGAGTTTTTTCAGAGGTGACTGAACTGTTACATGCTTGGTTGTATCTTCTTTGTTGATGTCATTGTTCTCTTTCTCAACTAGAATATCCAAGGATGCAACAATAAAACAGAAAGTTTGTCAAGATCCATATCTGACCAAAACATATTAATAACTGTGCATTGAGATGGAATTTCTCTCAATGTATGGACTGTTATGGCTACAGCAATGACCATTAACTGCTGACAGCAATTCTGACAACAGAAAAATATTAGGAAAAAACTTAAAAGAATGTAAATGAGCTGAGACAAATCACTACGCATACAGTTATCCTATGAAATCTGATCTTAAAATAGAATCAATGTTGTTACAAAAATTGTGTGCCCAGCTCAAGCAAGAGACAAAAAGGTCTTCAGTTTTATTCTGTGAATACTCAGCCAACTTCCGAAATGCAGCTACACACACACTCAAAATCCAATTTAAGAAAAAAAAATAAAAGGAAAAAAATCATGGAATTAATTTACCAATGCATATGCAGTGACCACTTTAATATTTTATTGTTTAACTGAACAAAGAGTTCAATATTACAATTGATTTGTTACTGTTTTATATAGCTTTATTTTGTAAAATTTTCTGATGGAAACATTGACAGCACTCAGGAAAACTGTGATAACTGAAAGGGACACAGAAAATTGAAAAATTTCCTCTTATAGTAAAAGTTATCCAGCACCTCACAAGCAGGCCTTAAGCAATCTAAACATTAGAATAGCAAGCACTACATTACCTGAAAGCGCAAAAGGTGTTACACCATTGCTGTAACAAGTGACCTAGTTTTAAAAACACTTTCAAAAACATGCAAATATGTTTTTTCTTTCTCCTTACTTTTTGTCTTTGGAAAACAGATATCTGAGGGCTTGCTTGGGTCTGAAAGATCTCTTTCTTAAGAACAGTGTATTTCAAAATGTACAACTTAAAGGCAGAATTTTGGATTTTTTGTTCCTTAGCTTTTAAAAAGAAGTTATTTGAAATATCCCTGATATTTAAACTAGGTGTTGCTTATTTTAAATGCTTTTTCTCAGACCCAGGTCAAATATGATAGATGCAGATATGCTGTCCTTTTTACATAACAGATCATTTGCAAGAAAACCTATTCAGTAAATATAACTTGAAAGAACCTGAATGTGTTGTAAGTAAAATGTCCTTGTGTAACAGAAATGCATTTATTACCAGATATACACTGAAAATCAAATTTTATTTAACTGAGCATTACAATGAATTAAATATGTTATTGTTTTATACTATACTGCCAAGTTTTATTATGCATAGACCAACACAGTTTCTTTGAGCTCTTTCATACATTAAAGACAATTTATCTGGCAACACATAAATTCTTCAACTTTTGTGTATACAGGAAAAAAGAAATGTCTGGAAGGAGGGAGAAAAAGCAACAATGGAATAAATGTCCAGTTATTTATATCCTAACTGTGTCTTGATGGATGTGCCACCACTGAGATGTGCTCATAAAGGGGACAGTGCAGTTCACTGATTAAAATCAGTAAAAATGTATTCTCTGAGATTTTTATGGAATGTATATTTTAAGTGTGACTGATTAAATCAATTCCATCTTACAGAGATTGGTTTGTACATCAATCTCTGTTATGATTTTGATGAGTGAAAAGAGCCAGGAGCTAGGAAAATCTCTTCAGCTGGCTACAGTGTCCCTGTCATTTATTCACAGTTTCGGTACAAAGGAATAGGAAGTGTCATCGCTGAAATGCTACTGTTCTCTAGTTTAGATTAACTGAAGAAATACCTTTTGACTCTTACCATACTTCTAAAGTAGCAGAACCAAAGTGCTAACATGTAAGCTTGCTGAAAGGATGCTTATCTGTATATAAACTCTCTGCCTGCAAGATCTTTTTTTGCCCTTCTGCAACTGGCAGGATAGTCCCTTTGGAACTCCAAGTTAGATTTCTGAATCTGTTAGCCTCACAGATGTAAAGTTGCTGTACTCATGTCCTCAGGTTCAGCAAGTGCAAGGTTGACCACATATTCCCAATAGACATGTATGGATACACAAAAAATATGCACATGACTGACCACACAGATTAACACAGGCAGAGAACAGTGCCTTACCATCATCCCCCCAAATACATTGCACTCAACAAACATGAACAGCATGGTTGGCCTGATCCTGTTCCTGCTTTCCAGATGATCAAGGTTGGAGTCTGCTGGTGGGATATATTCACACAATATGGAGTACACCCATGCATTTAGCCAGTAGCTGATCTCAAGATGCCCTGCTCTCCTACACTGCAGGCTCCTGGACATATGAACCCCGGTGGTTTACAGTTCCACTCCAGTTACTACTACTTAGACCTCTTAGACTATTCACTCTCTGTTCTAGCTTGAAGTTCACTAGCGTTAACATGTTTCTATTCAGAATAGAGTACATAGTCACACAGAAGATAGTAATGGAATTTAATAAAAATATAGATTGCATAGAGCTCATTGAAACAAGCATGCTGACCAGCAACATGTACACTCAGCCAGCACCTTTTATACTCGTCTCCCTCCATTTTCCCAAGATTGTTTGTCCCTGATCCACCTTGATCTCTCCCTTTTCTTGTCTTTACTCTTTGCCTTAAACATCCCATGTCTTCCACATTCCCACAATGTCCTTAAAACCTTCCCCAGGAAATTTTACACAATTCTCAAATGTTCTTCCCCCTGTATGCTGTAAGTCTGAATCCCTTCTAGGCAATAATCTCTTTAGTCTGCAAGGAGTTCTGGGAAGACAATCTTTTTGGTTGACTAATCCTGTGGGGTCTCACATCAGGGACAATAATCTTGTTGTTCTCCTTTGTTAGTCTCTAGACCGGCTGATTCTGTATGTTCCATTTGCCTTGATTAGGTTACTAAGGTTTCTCCACCTGACATTGTTTATGTAACCTTTACTGGATCTTTGTATTTTTTGCCTTTAGTAATGTAACCTAATATTATTTTTCTGAGGATTAACTTTAGTCTATAATAATCCTGGGGTTTAACTAAACAAAATTAAACCAGCCAGCCAACAACCAAATGAAAGGAAATCTTTGTGAAAGAAACTCCTCAATACAGAAAGAGCTTCTGAGGAATTAATGTATCCATAATCTATATTAGCTGTCCTTTCAGGTTCCTATTAGGTTTGGCAGATTAGGTTTAATGTGATATTCCAATCCCTAAATCACCCTTTCTTTAAGTGTTGAGCTTTTCAACCTTGGCATGGGTCCAAAGGGGAAGTTAATGTCACAGGATTGTCTGATCTGTATTCTGCAAATTTGGGGAATTATCCAACTGAGGTATGAGACTTTATTAACTAAACATACATATTTAATTTAGGATGTGCTGAACTGTGCTGTGAAAGATGACATAATGCATATTATCCTAAAGTAAATGTTCACATTTGGTTGGACGAATTTTTTTCCCAAAGCATCTCTTTCTCTCCACTGACTATAAAGGGAGCCAAACTCAATTCAGCTGCTGAAATATACATGTCTAGTGCCATTTCAGATGCTATAAAGCATCTGAGACAACTGCATGGGGTTGGAAGTTATTACAGACTCTGAAGAAGACCCACAGCCCTGGAACAAATGGAGTTCCTGGAGTCTGGGAACTCGGACATCTCAAATTACAGACAGCTCTGCTTAGGCAATTAGAGCCTACCCTTACTCTTCTGGATTTCCATACTGAGATGTGATGAATCCCCATCCTACAATTTTACATAACACATAAATAAGGAATCTGGTAAGCTATCAAAGGGCAATTTCTACATTATTTTGCACCTTAGCTTTTCTTTTAGATCATGTACAAGTTCAGCATAATACCATTTTTGACAGGATACTGTGGAGATACAAACTAACTGGCTAAGTAGCAGCTCTGCTGAGAAGAATCTTGGAATACTGGTGGACAGTAGGTTAAACAGGAGTCAGTGGTGTGCCTTGGTGGTCATGCAGGACCATCATACCAGGCTGTGTCAGTAGAACACAGGAAGTGAGTATTCGTTATTATTTGGGACTCATTACCTGCATCAGGAATACTGCATCCGGCTTTGGATTTACCAAAATAAGAAGGATGTTGATCACCTGGTATGACTTCATTGGAGAGCCACCCAGATGGTTAGGGGCTGGAGAACTCTCACTGTGAGGAGATGCTGAGGGACAAGGTTTTTTTAAACTGGAGAAGAGAAGGCTTTGAGAGGACCTAAGAGCAGTTTCCCAGTGTGTAAAAGAGGGTTACTGACAGTGTTAGGCTTTTTACTGAAATGCATTGTGGGAGACCAAGGGGCAGTGGCCATAAACTGAAATGAGAGATTGTGACTGGATATAATGAAAACAAAATCTATATGAAGATAATTAGGCACTGGAAAAAGAAGGAGCCTAGTTGAGGCTGGAGGTGTAGGTGGGAGAAGATGTTGTTTTAATTTTTGGTTTTGATTTATTTTAATTGGCAATGATTTAAATTAATTTCCCCAATTTAAGTCTGTTTTGTGTGTGACAGTAATTGGTAAGCAATCTCCCTGTCTTTGTCTCGACCCATGAGGTTTTTTTGTCTTATTTTCTCCCCCTGTCCTGTTGAGGAGGGGGAGTAAGTAAATGGCTGGGTGGGGGTCTGGCGGCTGGCCGAAATTAACCCACCACGTTAGGTTACATAATTAGAATACAGCAGCCTATATTCATTATCCCTGCTCACTACTACATTAGATGGTTTGCCATATTGAGTTATAGGGAAAAAAAAATAAAACAAGGAAGAAAAAAAACTTTAATCACCAAAGTATTCAGGTGAGTTTTTCTGTATCTCTCTTAGGCACATGCATTCAATCTGGTTTTTGTTTCATGGGCTCAAAGGCTATTTTTAACATCTTTTAATAAACTTTAATAAATTTTCCCCAAAATCTTTCTATTTAATTGTATCATATTTATATCTTACCTAAGACAAAATTAGCACAGTCAAGGTCTGTCTTTTCTTCAGGACAAATTATCCATAATTTCTGAAAATACATCAGTCCCTGAACAATGAAAAATGAGTGTTTTATTGGGAAAGTGCCATTCTGTATGGTTGCCGATGTATAAAGTATATGATATTGGAGGGCAATAGACTGTTGGCAAATTGAAAATAATAATACTGGGAGCAGTTTGCATGCTTTTGGTGCTAAAGTAATTTTTTCCCCCCTTTTTTAAACATTGTGAGTAGACAGACAGAGTATGGGAATCCTTGTTGGTGTAGAAAGATAAATTCCCTGAGTTCCTTCAAACTTTGAACTAGGAGCCGATGATATTACCTCATTATTTCAGCTGTTGCAAGTTTATATGACTTAGCCTCTGGATTTCAACAGGGCTGTTTTGTCTAGTGATTTGTGCTAACTCATCATGAAACAAGAACTCTCAAAGACTACTCAAGACTATAAAAATGGAGAATCCTGAGGATCTTCAGTGAAATAATTTCCCCCCTGAGAGAAGTGTACAGGGCAAAATAACAAGAATAAGCAGAAAAAGTGAGGTTAATACTACTGGGAATTTTTACCAGTGGAAAGCACTTAAAAAGTGCTTTACTCTCCGTATAGAATCCTTCAAATAGCGAATAATAAGAATCAGATTCAATTCAGTAAAGTTTAACTGTCTAAGGTGTATTTCATGAACATAACAAGATCTAGGTTGCTGTTGTAGTTACTTGATGAGACAGGCAATCACAGGAGGAACTTTAATCCACCTGTCTTTACATGGAATGACCAACCTCTACTTAAGTATTGAACAGACACCTGGGAGGGATTCTGAGTTCCCCAACCTTAGGGTGACCCTTAACAATGTTTACTTGCATGCAGACACTGTATGTGGGCCCTGGCGTCCATGGGAAGGAACCACTGAGGTGGAGTGAATGCACTGTAATTATTTTTTAAATTGATAATCAAAGAAACTAAGTACTGAATATGGCTTGGTACAGCTATCTCTTCTCACTGATCACAGAGAAAAGGGTATTTTAAATTAGACACAACATCATACTGTGGAAGTGAGATGGCATGCTGAAAAAAATTGAAGATATTAGGTAAAAGAGAGGTTAAGGATGACTGTAATTTCAGTATTTTAATTTGCTATTATTCAAAGTAATTTCAACATTTTTTTTTCTAATAAGAAAAGAAAAAAGTTAGAAAAAAGGAGCACTACACTCTGAAGTTTGAATGGAAAGTCTTACTTTTACAGTACAGTTGCTAGAAGACCTATGCTTCAACCAGACAGGAAATTAAATGAGGTCAGATTTAAAAAAAAAACCAAAACCCAACCAACCAACCAAAAAAACCAACCCCCCCCAAAACCAACAATCATAGAATCGTTAAGGTTGGAAAAGACCTTTAAGATCATCAAGTCCAACCGTTAACCTAGCACTGCCAAGTCCAACACCATGTCCTCGAGCACCACGTCTACCTTTCTTTTAAATACCTCCAGGGATGGAGACTCAACAACTTCCTTGGAGTGGCTGTTCCAATGCCTGACTACCCTTTCGGTGAAGAAGTTTTTCCTAATGTCCAACCTAAACCTCCCCTGGCACAGCTTGAGGCCGTTTCCTCTCATCCTATCACTTGTTACTAGGGAGAAGAGACTGACCCCCCACCCCACTACAACCTCCTTTCAGGTAGTCATAGAGAGCAATAAGGTCTCCTCTCAGACTCCTCTTCTCCAAACTAAACAACCTCAGTTCCCTCAGCTGCTCCTCGTAAGACTTGTTCTCTAGACCCTTCACCAACTTCATTGCCCTTCTTTGGACGCTCTCCAGCACCTCCATGTCCTTCTTGTAGTGAGGGGCACAAAACTGAACACAGTACTCGAGGTGCGGCCTCACCAGTGCCGAGTACAGGGGCACTATCACCTCCCTGGTCCTGCTGGCCACACTAGTCCTGATACAAGCCAGGATGCTGTTGGCCTTCTGGCCACCTGAGCACACTGCTGGCTCATGTTCAGGTGGCTGTCAACCAACACCCGCAGGTCCTTTGCTGCCAGGCAGCTCTCCAGCCATTCCTCCCCAAGCCTGTAGCGTTCATGGGGTTGTTGTGACCCAAGTACAGGACCTGGCACTTAGCCTTTTTGAATCTCATACAGTTGGCCCCGGCCCAACTATCCAGACTGTCCAGGTCCCTCTGTAGGGCCTTCCTACCCTCCAGCAGATCAACACTTCCACCCAACTTGGTGTCATCTGCAAACTTACTGAGGGTGCACTCAATCCCCTTATCCAGATCATCAATAAAGATATTGAACAGGACCAGCCCCAACACTGAGCCCTGGGGAACACCACTTGTGACCGGCCGCCAACTGGATTTGACTCCATTCACCACCACTCTCTGGGCTTGGCCATCCAGCCAGTTTTTAACCCAGCACAGAGTGCACTTATCCAAGGCATGAGCAGCCAGTTTTTCCAGGAGAATGCTGTGGGAGACAGTGTCAAAGGCCTTACTAAAGTCCAGGTAGACAACATCCACAGCCTTCCCCTCGTCCATTAAGCAGGTCACCTTATCATAGAAGGAGACCAGGTTAGTCAAGCAGGACTTCACTTTCATAAAGCCATGCTGGCTGAGCCTGATACCCTGATTGTCCCTCACATGTTGTGTAATGGCACTCAAGATGACCTGCTCCATAACCTTCCCTGGCACCGAGGTCAGGCTGACAGGCCTGTAGTTCCCCAGATCCTCTTTCCGACCCTTCTTGTAGAGGGGCATCACATTTGCTAACTTCCAGTCATCTGGAAAGTCCCCAGTTGACCAGGACTGCTGGTAAACAATGGAGAGTGGCTTGGCAAGCTCCTCTGCCATCTCCCTCAGTATCCTCAGGGGGATCCCATCTGGCCCCATAGACTTGTGAGCGTTCAGGTGGAGGAGCAGGTCAGCGACTGTTACTTCTTCAATAATTGGGGCTTCTCTCTGCTTCCTATCTCCATCTCCCAGCTCAGGGGCCTGAAAACCCCGAGGATGACCAGTCTGACTATTAAAGACTGAGGCAAAGAAGGCATTAAGTACCTCGGCCTCCTCCTCATCCTTCATGGCAATGTTTCCCTCTGCATCCAACAAAGGAGGGAGATTCTCCCTGGCCCTCCTTTTGTCGCTGATATATTTGTAAAAACATTTTTTGTTATCTTTAACGGCGGTGGCCAGTTTAAGTTCTAGCTGGGCCTTTGCCTTTCTAATTTTGTCCCTGCATAACTTCACAACATCCTTGTAGTCTTCTTGAGTTAATGAAGTTAATATTAATTAACAATGTCAATGAAAGAAGTTAGGTGACAAGGAGATTTAGCAAAACATGAATTTGACAGTGTCATGGTGTCATGGTTAAGACCAAATTATAGTACAGAGACTAAATAGACTTGGATACTAAAATCTTTTAGTCACAGATCTCTGCAATTTTATGAATTACATTACTTCATTGGTTGACAGGAGAGACAATGTGGTCCAGAAGCTGGACAGGTCATGGCAGAGGCTCCATCCATGCTCTGTGTAGTCCTGGGCCAGGACCTGGGCTCCCTGGAGTTCTCTCCTTGAGTGACTCTGGGCACCACGGGTTACAGGACTGGACAGAAAATCCCTGGTTCTTGAATGTCCTATTCAGAGTCACTCAGTGCCTAATAACTAGCTGTCAGTGGTGCTCATGGTCTGCTCCTCTGGAAGGTTCTGGATGTGTTCACAACTTTCTTTGGGCCACAAAAATGATCAGAGGGATGGAACATCTCTGCTATGAGGAAAGGCTGAAAGAGCTGGGCTTGTTCAGTCTGGAGAAGAGAAGGGTCTGGGGATACCTTACTGCGGCCTTTCAGTACTTAAAGGGGGCCTACAAGAAAGATGGGGACAGGCTTTTTAGTAGGGCCAACAGCAATAGGACAAGGGGTAATGGTTTTAAAGTAAAAGAGAGTAGATTCAGACTAGATATAAGGAAGAAATTTTTTACAATGAGGGTAGTGAAACACTGGAATGGGTTGCCCAGAGAGGTGGTAGATGCCCCATCCTTGGAAATGTTCAAGGACAGGCTAGATGGGGCTCTGAACAACCTGATGTAGTTGTAGATGTCTCTGCCAATTGCAGGGCCGTTGGACTAGGTGACATTTAAAGGTCCCTTCCATCCCAAAGAATTCTATGATTCTGTGATTCATAGTGATTGACATGTTTTCAGCTTTCACAACCAACATTTAGCAGGCTGTGTATGTTCAGGGTACTCCTCTGTCCTTACAACTAAGCTATTCCCTTTTCTTATTAGGCTAACTAAAGTTATGCTAACACTTGTTGTCAACTAGGCCTAATTTATACTATCTGTACACAGTGTATGACTGAAGAATAGCAAGCAGAACATATATGTGTAAATATGCATAATATAAAAAGAAAAGACAACCACAGGTTTTCTAGCTTAATTTGATCTCAGTATAATACAAAATTTTAGAACAAATTGTAAAAGAAAGATCAATTGAAAACTAACAAGTAAATAGAAAATGTAACAAAATTCAAGATCTATTTGTAGAAAAAAAAACCCTGATGTTTGAGGAAAAAAATAAAAAGAGGACAACAAGTAGTTCTACTAATTATGAGTCTCAGTGTTACAAAAGATTACAGTAACTATATTATTTGCTTCAACACAAAAGATCTGAATGTGCAATACTAAGCAATGACAAGTCATGGAAGTGGTTTACTTTAAGTAAATCTAACTGAAGTACCAAAGCTTGAAGTAGACTTGGTTTAGTAAAGTCAGCAGAGTAGGATAGGGACTTCAAGGAGAATTTAGCTCATGCAAGGTTTAAATTTCTCTCTGTGTGTGCGTGTCCTTCTCTCAGTATAGTTATAGGAAATATAATTCAGAGTATTTTTATTGGAGACAGAGAAGCATGAATATTCTTGAAAAAGCAATTAGTGACCTTTTGTGTAAAAAAATCACATATGTCCTAATCACTTCTTTCAACGAAAAAGTAATTGAAAGTGGAAAATGGATAGAATACTTTAATTTAATATGTAGGAATAGATACCCCATCTTATTAGAAAAGAATAAAACACTCAACCTATTTGTCTCAGAAAAATAAAGGGGGAGGCTTGTGATTATTATGTACAGATACGTCAGTGGGTGAAAGCTAGAGCAACAATGCTTATAGAAAGTGCTGGTTCAAGAACAATTAGATTTAATCTGCCATCAGATATATATATAGATATATATTTAGGTGTATATACACACATATATGGAAGAAATTGAAAACAATTGTAACTGTGAATAGTGTTATTGTACTTAAGAACCTGGGAACAGGTTTCTTTACAATTTTGAAATTTCTAAAGAGTTTGATACATTTATGAAGAGTTTTGTTCATAAATAAATAGTAAAGTTTGCCAGACTGACCCTTCAGTTTAGGAAAGCCAAAGCCAACCTGGAGCTGAATCTGGCAAGAGATGAGAAGGGCAACAAGAAGAAAAGTAGAAGGGCAACAAGAAGAATTCTTCAGAATTCAAAATAAGATTCTTTACCAGGAATTTAGGGTGAAACTCTGCCTAACCAGGCTCATAATTTTCTTCCAGGACCATAGGGTGAGATTACATTAGCATTTAGTCTTTATCAAGGTTATACTTTTAAAGTTACTTTCTCCATTGTCTTGACTTATCCTGCTTTGGTTCACTTTGGCTATGCTTACATAGCAAGTAGTGTACGTCAACAGATGCAGATCTGTAGAGTGAAGCAGCTGTTGCTGAGGACCCAACATCCATATTACGTACATTTGAAGGTTGCTTTTTTTTCTGCTCTCTGTCACTAGTCTGGTGTCATGGTCTCAATGCCTGTTGGCTGCTGATACAGGTAAGACTTTCTGTGATGCAAACCAAAGCCCAGGAAGTGGGGGCAACCAGATGGTTTTCTTCATAAATGCATTGCTGATTTGCATAGGAACAGCAATGGCAAATCCACTGTAAAGTCTCAGGATTTACTAAGCGGATTCCTTTTGGGTGAAACTATACTGGAAACTGCAAGCCAGGAGGGCATCTGTTGTTGCCCAGCTCCTAATAGTCTGTCAGTCCTTTGGACCTCACTGGAACTAGTTCAAAGTAATACTCCCCAACATTCTGAAACACCAGTAGCGTGTATGTCACATTCTCACCAGCAGCTCTTCTGTTCTACCAATCCACTTTTATCAGTCTACACTAACTGCTAGTGTAGACATAACTGTAGTGAATCAAGTGTTCTCAAGTAAAGGTCTGTTTCTCTTATGGAAGGTGCCTATTATTCCATTCAGGCTCATCTTTTTAGATTGTTAGATGTGAAAATTCCATAGTGGTGTAGTTGAACAGAATCCCTGTGAATACCGGTAAAAGCAGCTACGTCTCTTCATTTTCCCTGCAGGAAGCATGGGCATTCTGATTTCTGGATGTTTCATATTTAGATGTAAGTTAGGACAAGATAAATCCTAATACTTATCTAATATTCTTTATTTTTGGCTGCTACTTTTAGGAGGCGTCTAAAATGAAGATATAAATTGAAAAAAAGATATTTCTCTGGTTCTTACTTTTCAGAAAGTCCACAGTGACTTAAATTACTTACCCACACAAGTTACTCTGAAAAAAAACAAGGAAAAGAAATGCCAAGAAATAAAACCTAGATTGTTTAAGAGAATGACCTTCAGGGAGTTGCAATGTGATATCAGTTATACATGAAGTCATGGCATCCAATATCATTGTGAAAAAAACTTTCATGTTAGCTCATTTATTATTTTCACTTTACTGATTTCTTTTTCTTGAATCAAGAGACACACATTTAGGTCATATTTTTTGCTGGTGTAAAATGATTCAGGTGGATATAACTTCATTAAATTCAAGTAATTACATCAGTTTATGTCAGCCATGAATTTGTCTGTATGTTAAAAAAATAAGTCCTTTTTAGCTTAAAAATTCATTATATTAATTCCATAAAATTTGTTAAAAATTAGTATAAAAGTATAGCATATAAAAGGATGAAATTATTACATTACACAAAAGAATGTTTTGACTACAATTATAATTATGATATATAGCTAAACGAAATGTTTAATTGCACTCAAGTTGTGTGTGTCTACATTACATCTACAGAGCAAAAAGGAAGAAATATAGCCCTCTTTTTCCCTCTCATTATTATTTCATAAGAAATATAGAATAATATCAGGTATGATTTTACGGTATTCAGAACATATTAAGAGTTAGAGTTTATGTCCTGGGCATGCTTTTACAATATTCAAAACATTAGAAGAGGCTAGATTTTATGTACTGGGAGTGCACTTTTCTCCTAATCAATGTACTTGTACAGTACTGTCGTTAATGGAAATTTGATGTAATTTTAAAAGTGAATCATTGCACAAAACCCCTCTACTTGCAGCTGCAGTCTCTGTTATTCAATCTTATGTAAAGCTCATTGAGTAAAGTGCTGGGAGATGAATCTTCTAATTGATACTATAGTTTAACACATACTTAAATAATTTTTGGGTTTCTGGACAGATCTCTAATTGCTAACAGTTCCATTTCTAAATCTTTTAATTATCAGATAACCTGCTCATTTTCTATGTTCTTAAGATGGGCATTTACATAACATTCCCTAATTAAATCTGAGCTGAGTCGTTCTTTCTTTCCATTGCAATTGGCTTAGTCAGCCTTCTCCAACATCCCCAATTGTACAGTATTTATAGCCTTTTGCTAAAATACACAGTATATTATTTCTGTGCAATGGAAACCATATTCAGCATTTTTTATGCCTCAGCAAGACATCTGGTATTTTATCTTCACTGTTATCAGGAAATAAAATTATACTGGTAGGCAGACTAAAGTAAGCTATGTTTTGCTCTGCTTGAACTGTTTTCAGATGGAAGTCCTTACACTCAACTAGTGCATTTGTGTTGTGCTTTCTTGAGTGTAGTCTTGAGATAACTGTGAAATGTGTTCTGACTTTTCTGTATGGGATAAAATATTCTTACAGGGTGGTGCCAAGAGATTATTGGTGTATACTGTGTGGGACTGCATACAGATTTGAGTCATGACTTAGAGTCATATTTTATTTGCAGTTTTTAGAATTCAAGCCCTGCCCCAAAATCTCCATAACACTCTAATGTTCTTTCTAAATTTTACATGTAACCAACGGGGTTTACATGTCCTTCCCACAATATCTAATGCAGTACACAGACTGTCAAAAGCATTGTTGGGATTTCTGAAATGTAGAGGCCTTAAGATTTACCTTTTTGCAAAGGAATGAATTCTATCCTCATTAAATAAAGTGTGTCCATGTTGGGGACTGAAGTATCAGTGCTAGATTGAAATCAAATACCTGAGACACTCTAGTTACAGCAGACTAGAACTATTTCAATCTGGACTGCTTTATGTACACGAATCAGACCATATAAAGAAAGTGCAGTGTATATATCTTTCCACTGGAAGAATATGAAGTCTTTTATGAGGCGCTCAATCATAAATTAACATGGTAGAGGAATACAAGATTATTTGGAGTATCTTTTGTTTTGTTTTATGAGTATAATCTGTTGCAGTCTTAATTTACTTCAGACTTTATCCTTTATGTGACATTACCAAAACATTCTCTCAGAGGAACACTGGCAAATCACATGGTAATGCCCTTGTATTTACTCTCACATTCTTAGTCTTACAGCCTGTGGGATGAATTACTTAAATACATATTTGCTTTGGCTCTATGTGCAGTCCCACCTATTTGCCCTTTAAGGACAGTCATAATTCATGTTCCTCTTTTCTCACAGCAACATGTTATCTGTGCCCCTTTTTTCCCTTGTCAATAAGTATCTTGGTCAGGATGATTGTCTCATAACCTATATCATTATAACGTCACAAAATGTAATAACAGATTTCATCAATGTTCATCTTACTATACTTACATTTTTCTTAGGTGTTTCTTTCATTTTTCCTCTGAGAAGCTGTGAATAATGGAAAAAAAACCATAATAAACTTAAAAATTAGAATACATGTAGTCTGTGGGTCATAGCAAATCAACTCATTTACTCATAAGAACTTGCAAATAGTCAAGAGAGTGATCAGTCTGCAGTTTTGGCTCCACAGTGAATAGTGTATCAGGTCCCAGTGATGAGATCATCTTGAGGAGTGTTTTATTATCCTTAAATTTTCAGGTTTGTCAGTTCTGTATATTGAAAACCCTTTGGGATGGTGAAATTGAGACCACACTAAGATCAATAGTAAAATTCCCATTGAATTCACTGGATGTCAGGCTTTTACTCAATGTAATCTATATTTTGGGATTCTTATAGTGTATTTACTGATGCATCAAACTTAAATCTAAAAATAAAGAGGATGAAACAGAGTCAGTATTTCTGTTCTAAAGTACTGGACCTTAATCTGATATCTAGTTTTTTGCAAGGAGTACATATGTCTCTTCCTTCTAGATCAGAGTAGGTTTGCAGGACTATTAACACTTTTAAAAATGCAGTCAAATTCTTAATCTCAATGGTATCTTGAGCAAAGGAATTGCACAGACCAATGACAACCGTTCAAAACAATTTACAATCAACAATAAAGCTTTAGTTGCAGATAGACACTAAACATTGAATAAAGAACAAGCAAGTAAAGACTTTACTTCAAGTAGTAAGGAGATGATTTAATATATTCCTGTGGGTTTTTGTTTTCTTTCTTCAGAAGACTTAAGTTTGATAATTTTCAATAGAAAACATCCAGGATGTTAAGTAGTAAAGGACAAAAGAAATAAAGTTAAAAGATTTGTTTATTTATTTTTTGTTTTATATTAACTTTCAAAATATATATTAATGTTTCAAGATATGGTTACATATATGAAATTTATGAACTTTTAATGAAACTAATAAAACCAAGGATGCAATAAAGAGTTTTTGCATTCAAATATGCCTAACTGTAAAATAAAGCATGAGATTTAGAGCAAGAGGTTGTTGGCAATATATGTGATAATGGTTCCCAACATAGGGAAATTTGGCTTCCCTTCTCATGTTGGCTTTGTCCTGTAACTGTCAGAAGTCTGTAGAAAAAGATATTTTTAATGTATTTTTTTAAAACATCTCAAAATCTAACTCTTGTCATCTGCAGTGAAACCAGAGTTTTCTCCTCTGTAAACACCAGCAAAGTTTCATTCAAACTTCCTTTAACTTCCATTAACAAAAGTTATGCTTATACTGCACATTTTTCTCTGTATATTTTACAATACTCTTTTTTTGTTAGACTTGTCTTTTATGGTAAAGCAAACTAATCAAAGCATAAAATATAAAAATAAAATATCCAAATGTGAAAATTTATTTTGGAGTAATCCCCCCTCCCCTTTTCAGGTAACTAAGTCAAATTCCCTAGATCAGATTCTTCTCTCTTTCCTTTATTTTTTTCTTGGTTGCTTGGATATTCTCAAGTAAAGCCAACCCATAATAATAATAATAATAATTATGCATTACAGTGTCACAACTGTTTGTCTTATTTATCCTACCAAAGCAAAAAGAGTGAATGTTGTTTTCCCAACTATTTATGCACTATTAATTTGTGTTGTACAACCACAGTCTGTAGTACTAGTTCATTACTTACATATTTTGCTAAGATCTTTATGTAGTCATAACAAATAAATAAATAAATGGCCAAAGTCTGCCTCTCTACATGTTCATTGTGATGCTAGTAACTCAGTGGAATAAATTCTTGTGATATTTGGACATATAAAGGAGCAGCAGAAACTTTCACACTAGTGTGAACCTTGGTGTTACATAAATGACTGTAATAATTCCATTAGCAAAAACTCTAAACTTTGCATAAACTAAATTCTAAACCATGCAGTCTTAGCATAACTCCAGGTGAAATTGAGATCAAAGCTCCACAAGTGAAATTTACAGATTCGTTTCAGAGTGAGGGAAATGGAAAGTGAATAATCTATTCTGCTTTTCACTTCCTTTTTATCTAGGAAGGACTTGTCACGAAACAAAAGTTGTATTTTCATTCTGTTCCCTTTAGCCAGGATTAAGTCACATGATATCAGGAAAACGTTGCATTATAGGTGACTTCATGAAAATTTCATAGAGATCTGTACCAAATTACTTCAGTGTGTTGACATCACACACACACATTCCTATTTTATAATTCTCTTACCTAATTTAATCAAGTCTTTTTTAGCCAAGTTTTTTACCAGTGGAAGATTTTACCAGACTCTTTATGCTCCACTGACTTGATATCTCCAATTTCTTTTTAAAATAAATGTATAGGTAGTTCATACTCCTGGAAATCCTGCAATACCATTTAACTATTTTTTTTACTGCAAAGTTTGTCAAGTATAATGCAAATGGTCTTTCATCCCTCATTTTAAGGATTCTTGTTATTTGATGCCTGTTTACTTGCATACTGTCAAAAATCAATATATAAGTGTTCCCTTGTATGTCAATGGAAAAAAAGCAAAAGATCAAATGTAATGATGCAATTCAATGATTAATTCTTTTGTAGAAAATGGGACATTCTACATTACTGTTGAAACTTGTTACCCCAGGAGCTGGTTTTTGGCCTGAAGTTAAGACATCAAATTGTTATTTCAGGGCAAGCTCCTTATTTAATTGTGTGGATTTTATTTGCTTTCCCTCCCCTGTTAGCTCTATTTATTATCATGTAGTAATAATGAGGTATAATCCTTGTTTTCTGAAAGGATTTTGGAATTTGTGAACACCAAGGGACATTCAGTTGACTTGAACGAATAGTGCAGTCACTAGAAAGAGTTAAGTGGCAGTTGGTCAAGACTTAATAGTAACTTCTTGAAGAAGCAGCAAAATATGTTTCACAGTCTATTTCCTGTTGAGTAGAGTAGTTCTGTGACACTGTGAAGGAAACATCTGTGGATTTATTTGCTGGAATGGTTGCTGCCACCAGGAATTTAACTCACAGTGTTTTATGAACATGTAGTTTCCAGAGTTGATGTGCTCACTTGAAACCGTAGAGCTTTTTGGAGAAATAAAACTAATGAATGCTGACTTATAAATGTGCTCTCAGATTTGCATACATTAATAAAACTAGACATAGGAGAGTGATAATTTGGTTTTGAGCTTAGCAACTGTGTAAAATTTAATATTGCACAAGTCCCCAGTGTTTTTGATTCCCACAGTCAATTACTGAGGTCAACATTTTTTTTGGTTTATTGCTAGTAAATGATTTTTCCCAAAGGGGTGAATTTGAAAAGAGAATCATATAATTAATTTAAATTTATTTTCAGTGATCAAATGATTTGTTAGAATGCCAGGAAAAGAATTCTGGATAGAATCTGGGAAAACAAAGCAAAACAAAACAAAACAAAACAACAAACCTTGCACTATTAATAGTGGTGTGGTAGTTGTCTCCATTACAGGAATGTAGCATGATTAAACAATCTATTAGTCATAGAATGAATGATTATTTTAAAACAGCAAAATTAATAATTATTTTAAAACACTTTTTAGTATAATTCCAGATAGTGAGGTTTTATGGTTAATACTAGCTCACATGCAAAACTTTATTCTAAATTTCAACATCTCAAATCCTGGAAAAAATAAGATGTAGTATTTTGGTTCAGACCATTATGAAGTCAGAGATCAGATCAAGCATATCATTAGGAGTCATCTGAGTTTTCATTAGCTTTTTTAAGGCCTATTTCTTTTTGTAGAATAAAAAGTAATGAAAACAATACACACTATTTTGATTTCACTCTTAGAAAATTACTTTGTGTTGGGAATATCTTTCAGAAATGTACTGTAATCTGAAAGTGATGTTTGTGATGTGATGTAACTAACATAATAAGTCAAAGAAGACTGGAAACTCACTTCAGGAGAAATATTACACCTCTTAAATGCAGTGCATGCATCGAATTACAGTGCATAATGGAACACCATGAGTATTAAAATGTCTTGAACAATTATAAAAATCTGCAGAGTTATTTCTTTGTGTGTGTGTGTGTGTGTGTTTTCTAGTATGAAGGTTAAGTTCAGTTACTGCTTTTAAAATTTTCATGTTGATGGAAAGAAAACATAATCTAAAGCAGTTGATAAAAAAACATATACTAGATGAATAGAATCTGTGAAGCAGCATCAGTCAAGAACAATTCTAGTGAAGACAGCGGAGCTCCCTTTAGTTTACAATATGCAACTAAGATCAGAATCTGCCACAAACAGACACTCTCACTGATTTGTGATAACATCAAAGCTGGCAGTCATTTTCTCCTGTAATTCTGGTTTTTAGGAGAGAAAAGTGTAGTTTGTTTAGTGACAGCATAGTTACACAGAAGGATCATGCAAGTAAAGAACTATATTTCCTGTAAGAATTCAATAACAAAATGGATGCAATACATAGTAACACTAGAAAACTCTCTGATTCATAGGGTTATGACACCAATATAGTCTTGCCTCCATTGTACTGCTGACAAGCTTAGAATCTGTTTCAAACCTATCGTAAATATATTTGTTTCAAAGTCTGTTAAAGGAGGTCAAAAGAAGAGATTTAAAATTTTTCGTATGAGGTGAACTTTGGTGCAGACAAAGAATATGATGTGTTTTTACTTCATCTGCTAGCATCTTCTTAAAACTCCCGTATGAAATACAAAGTATAATGTTAATGCAAACCTACTTGGTAGCAAAGCTAACTGAAACTGAATAATTGAATTTGATCTGCACAAAAATAGTAATTTAGTAATGAACTACAGTCTCCCACTGTAGGCTGAAGAGCATACCTTTCTTCAGATTGATATGGTTAAGGAGATTCCTAAAATATTGCTACTGTCTAAGGAGTAGATGGAGACAGTTAATTTTTTACTTGGCTAGTTTTCTTTTTGCAAAATGTTTAGTTCTCTTTGGAAGAATAGAATAGCAAGAAAAGTTATAGGTTACCTCAAGAAAAGAAAGAAGCTGCTGTTAGGGCACCTCAAATACTGTTAGATGTGTAAGCAGTCATAATAGTCAATATGGTCAGTAAAGTATTGGAAAAATATTAATTGAAGTAAAACTATATTTGGTCAGCTGAGTTTGGGCACCTCTAAGGTCCATTTACTGTGTTGACCAGGGATTCAGTTCAGCTGCCTGTGCATTTACATCCTGTGCTCTTTGGTGCATTCTAAGATATTCAAGACATCTGCACAGGACTAATAATAAGATACCGGCTCTAGAGCAGAGGCAGCTGAAGGCGAGGTGAAATACCTTAGGTTGTCTGAAATAGCACAAGATACTAGCTTTGCACAAATAAATTGAGCACAAGATTTATCTTGACTATTGTGGGAATTTACATCTCAAGTACTGAATCAGATGCCTAAACATAAGAGTCTGTTCACCTCATACATACCCTAGGTTATCTGAGACAACTTCAGCTGTGGCTGCAGATGTTACAGATGCCCTACAGGACACCTTAGTCCAGCTGAAGATGCAAGTCTGAGCTCAGACAAAATACCATTTATCATCTAAAAAAGCACTAGACACCTGTATTTAGGCAACTAAATAGGTCACTGTATTTAGATGTCTGAACTGAAATCCATTTCTATATTTAGGCACCTAAATGTAGGATTCTTATAACTTAGTTCCATTCTTGTTGATTTTGGTGGAATTGATAGTAGATGATCTGGACCTTCCTGGTGTCAGGAGAAGCAAATTTCAAGATTTCAGACTTGCAGGACTCTTATTTATTTATTTATTTATTTATGTGGCCAAATTCTGGATTTCTTAGATGCTTGTTTCAGGTATATTAAGAACATACCCCGACTGTATGAACAGCCTGTATGTTAATTAACACCTGACTGAAGAAAAACAATCTTATAATATAATTTCGAGCGTAAGTTTTTGTTGTTGACTCCTTTGTTTTAAACTGTAATATTAATCATTATTACTTCAGGGAGGCACATGGGAAATCATGGAAATTATTGAAACTATGGTGAAATAGGAAGCATTAAAACATTAAGCAGATTAACCATTGCAACAACAGTATGGGATGGGAGGAGAAGAGTGCTCAGCTGACCAAAAAAAAAAAAAAGAAAAAGTAACAGCCTTTGAGCAGAGTAGTGAAGTGCAGAACAACTAAGTGAAAACAATTTTGTGTTTAATCCATGCAACTACTGATAAACCAGATCCTACAGCTTCCAAGATATAATTAATTACAATTACAGATAAATAAATACTGATAAAAAAGTCAATAACTGCTTGCTGAAACATTTAAACAATCAGTCTCTGTTTTTAAAACTTCCAATAATCAATCTCTGTCTCATGCTTCAGAGACATTTTTGCTGTTATGGTATGCCACATGCTGAAGTACCAGTATTATGTAGGCTTAATTCTAAGTTATTACAGTGGTGAACAAGGGCTTAAATGTCTAATTGTCTCATTAACAATGAAATAAAATAGTATTTCTGATGAGATGCCTAACAAGATTAAAACATAATTTCCATCCTATTTGTACTGGAGGAAAATATCAGTAATGACTGCTTTATACTATGAAACAGGTAGGCTGAATGGTCTTTTTAATCCCAGTCCTAAAAGAGCACACCATGACTCCACTCAGACATGTCAGGAAGGGACCTTCAGACTTGCCACCGCTTGCCTCAGCAGTGATTCCTCTGGAATGAAACCTAAGCATGCAATCATGGAGGGAGCTGAAGTACTCTCTATATAGTACCTACTCTATAACACTGTGCGCTGTATGGTCACGGCTCTAGGCGGCTTGGTGGTGATCACCTTCCTTTAATATAAACACAAGTATTTGGATCTATCTTTCAGTCTTTTTTCTCCAGCTCTACAAGTTAAAGAATAGTAATTGTTCAGTGGAGGAAAAAGCAGTGTTAAAGATGTCCTTTATGATTCTTCTGTGATATAAAGACAGAGGAAAATTATTTTAATGTTTTCATGCAAGGTATAATATAAATTCTTCATTTTCTTTAAAAGCAAAACCAGTTAGCAGCTGTTTATCTGCACGGGGTTCCTATATACCTTTTCTCCTAATTCAGAGATCTGAATTCAGAAATTATCGCAATTTCATAGTGCAAATGCATTAAATGAATTCGAGATATTGGTCCTAGGTTTCTGTGGATATATAGGTCCATAGCTATATGGGTCTAGAAGTTCAAATAAAACAAATCTAAATGACACTTACTACTTCTAGTATCTCAACCACGTTGTTGGTTGAGATAAAAATACAGATACTTCTTTTTTTATCATTGTAGAATTACAGTTTTGAACAACATTACAAGACAAGAAGAGATTTTTGATAGAAAAATTTTGTATATGAATAAAAAGCATAGCACACCTTATGTGTATATATTTACATATATATAAAATTACATTCTTTTTCATAGTTTTAGTGGCCTGTGAAAGTTGATAACAAATACAAGCCAGCATGAAAATGTTACCCTTAAAAGGTTTGGTCATGCAAAGAACAAAAAGAATGATAACCAAAATCTGAGATTAGTTACATCTACTGAGTTTATAAAAGTTTCCTTTTTGTAAGACCATTAACATTAAATTAATTTGCTTTTAAAATATTTTTCTTTGCATGTGGCATTTACATTACTGGATCATAGATGATTGAGATAACACCAGTTTCTATGTAGAGGTACCACAACTAGCAGATTAGCTGAATATGAACAAATATGTTATTACCAAGTTCACTGCTAGAAAAATTGCTAATAATAACTGCCTATAAAAAGTGTACAAAAAATTGTGAGAATTGTTACTTGGTTTTAGTTTATGTGACAGTCAAGGGATGCTGAATTTGGCTAGCTTTACGTTACTTTTCTGATTTAAAGTTCCCTAGAATTTTGTTAGTTAACTTCAGTAATGACAATGAAACTAGGAATATTTTTTTTTTTTTTAATAGAGCTGGCATAATGATTTCTAAACCACAATCCCTGAGTCTGCATCAGTTCAAAGGCTTTGGTTCAGAGAGAGGAAACAAGTCTATGGAAATCTTCACTGCTTTTTTCTTGGCTTTTGCTAGAAAAAAGAACATTTAAGATATGCATTCTCAGTGGTTATGGTCAAATATATAAGCCAACATGCCTTTTGACATTGGTCTTCAAGTCAGCATCCACTGTTGAGTTCTTGAGTAAAAAAAGAAAAAAAAAAGGATCCTTTGTTTATGCAATAGCAGATAATATATGTCTATATTTAAGAAAGCAGATGAAGTTAAGTGTAATACCAGAATGGAAAACTGAAAATTATCATAAGCTCCTCGATTCTCAGCCATTAAGAAGAAAAACAGTCAATCATATGTTAGGAATTGTTATGATGTAAATATATAATAAATACATAAAATACTTATATAATAATAAAATATAAAATAAAAGAGAATACCATTTTTGTCATCATGAGATCATCCATTATTTTCATGTAACTGAGAGATCATTTGAAAAGTTCAGTCAGGAAGATTGTATGCTAGGAAGCTAAGGGAGATAGAGATAGAGAGAGATACACACACACATATATATATAAAGTTGATAAATATATGTATATATTACAGATACATAATGGATAAATAGAAATGATATAATAAGATCTGTATATGAACACAAATGTTTATTCCTGCAGCTGCCTAATTTTTCAAATTAAGTCAATGAGTTTTTTTTATCAGACTTCACTTTGTACTGTGAAGATACAACTGTCATAACAAAATTAAAAGTTGGTGTTGTAATTACTGAAATTTTGCCAAGCAGATGTATTGATTTAATTTATAATCAAAACTCTGAACACTATGGCTGAATGGAAAATTTCAATGATAAATTGATCTAGTGAAATATGGGTACAATTTTATTTTCTTTAAACAGAAGTATTTTTTTTTTTATATCCATTTGATACGCGGATAAAAAGCCTACTCTTCAGTAGATTTCAACAGATACTTTAAACTGAGTATCAGTAATATTATTGCAGAAATAATAGTACAAAGAAACTGCATGCTCTTACAATCTGTACCAATGCAATCCACAACAAGCATTAGACACATGAGTTTCATACAAAGTTTTTCATTCAAAGCATTAATGTTATAAACAGTGACTGTTGCTGATGATTCTTGTTAAAGAGTATTGTTAAAGGAGGGGGGAAAAGCACTACAAAGAAGTGAAGATATTACAGCATTTGGTGACTCACCTGTGGTACATGGAACATACATTTTCGTCTCTCCAGACACGGGAATTGTTAGGTTTTGTTTTTAGGTTTTTTTTCAAAGGCAGCTTACTGCAAACAGATCCACAACATATAGGACAGAGTTCTGGTGAATAATCTGTGCAACTTGGATTTTAAAAATAAATTTAGATATGTACATCTGAGCTAGTCACCCAGCTCTATCTATACAGTCATCTGTGGAGACGCACACATTTTTAAGTAAACCTCATCTCATGATAAAGTAGATGTCTATTTCTGGTTGGATGAATCTTGTATCAAAAGTTCAGAGCTGAACAATGTCCATAGTGTAGACCTGTAAACTTAGCTTCAATTAATTCCGTTCTGAGAGTCATCAAAATGATTAACTAGGGTATTAGTATGCATGAGGCTATAAAAAACCCAGTTAATTTAAAGTGTATTTTTCCTTGCAACAACTTCCTGTGTATTTCATGAAGTGGCATAAATGAGACAATTTCTCAGCAGTCCAACTGATGTTCATGTTCTCTTTTATAGGTTACCACTTGCCTCCTTTTCAAGGTCACAGCATCCTTTCTCCCTTCTGCAGTGTGCAGTGGTTTAGAGGCAGAAAGAACAAGTACCTAATATATACACTTCCATTTGACATTCTATTCTGATAGTGTGTTTCATTACAGCGAAGGCATATTTTTTGCTTTGGGGCAAATAGTTTTTATGCTTTGGAAAAGGACACCTTCCTCGACATTAATAGCACATTAACAAACGAGTACAAAAGCATTTTGGCAAAGAAGCAGCATTGATCTATATCACAATTTTCTCAGGGAAACATCCTTGTAGACTGAGAGGTAATTAGGACAGGTAACTCTCTCTGCAAGGAAGGAAATTGTTATCTAAATAATTGAAGATATTAAAAATCAGTAATAGGCAACACTCCATTGAGGTAGAGTATGGTCAGCCTCCTTTGTCTCCTTAAACTGTAGACTGACTTGAGTTTCAATCAATATTTTCAATCAATATTTTTTTTAAGGTGTATACATCATGGGTCATGTTCTAAAGTGAAATATACAATGTTGTAAGGTAAACGCAATCTTGAAATTAAAAATAAAACATGAATGTTGAAAAGTAAATTTACTTGTACTTTTTTTTAATATTCTCTGGGTAAATAGTGTGGTAGATCATGAAAAAGAAAGAAGGCCTAGAAAGAAAAATAGTAGAAGGCTGACAGAGTAAGATGCTTTTTATAAATTGTCTGTTACATCTTGTCTGTTCTCCATTGTTTTATCTCTGATGTTTCCATGTTCACAGTCTACTTTTTAACTATCTGTCTCATCTTTGTGAATGCAGAGGGACTCTGAACTACACAACTATACTGAAGAATCAGTTAGGAATAGTGAACCCCTAAATTTTCATCTAAAATATATTCACTTGATTAGTTAATGTTTTTCAATTAAAAAAAAAAAAACAATAAACCAAACCTCAAGAAATACCAGGAATAATTTATTTAACTAATTACTCCTAAACCACATAATTTTCTTTTCAAGGACCTTTGCTCATAACTGCTATAAGTTACTTTAATTTTGTCTTCAGTGTTTTGATTCACATCCTCAGGACACAAAACCTTTTAGGGCATTTAGGAGCATTAAGTGAACCTTGCGTTTGCTATAAACATGTCAAGTTCAAATATGTTTTGTTATAACTAGTTTTTAATTTATATATACACACACACACACATATATATATATATGTTCAATACACATTGCAAACTCCAACAGATCCATACTTTTTGTTACAGCTCATGCAAGACTGAAAACGTAACGGAGCACTGATTGATTAGAATATCAACACACCCTTTTAGGCAGGCAGTCGAGTTAATAAAGATGTATCATGTCTGATTTCTGCATTTTGTCAGACTTCACTCAGTCAGAAACATAGCTTGCAGTAGTTCTGAAACCATTGTTTAATATCAGTAATGCTTCATGGTCTACTACAGACAAACTGCAAATAATTAGCAAATTATGTTCCAAAGGTTAAAACAGCATGCAGATTAAGTATTAAGAAAAATAAAACATTTATTTTCTATGACCAGAAATAAACTTTGTGACCTGGGACATATAGATGTATTAACACTGAATCATAGAGTAAATTTATGTATTTTATATTTCCAAGAGAAGAAGTTGGATTTTTATACCTCTACCACCAGTAAACAATCTTGGAGATATATCTGCTGGAACACAAACTAACCTCTGTCTTAGAGAATTGTGGCAACAAAATTCACTGAGACCAAGCAAAAATGGAAATAAGAGTCAAATCAAGCCTCAAAGATCCTAAAAGGTCTGTAATGTCATTCCCAAAGAGCATTTTAATGAGAAAAAAACAGCACAAAATTACGTTCAAACTCACTGGAGATATATGCCATTATAACAAAAAATTTGCTGCCTTTAAGTGACTATAATCAAAAACAGGATTAGTGTTTGCTTTCTCTAGATGTGAAATGTCTGCTATTGCATTACCAGTTTCTGAGACAAAGTATGTGAAATTATTAATCAGATGTTTTCTATGCTTAAAACAAAGATACAATCAAATAGAGAATTTCCTGGTTCATTAGTTGAAATTTAGGCTTCCAGCATGTTATCTCATTCTAAATTCTTATATGCCTAAGAGGTAGGCTTCACCTTTGGTAGCTTTATTGTCTACAGTGTGGATAGCTGTATCTCAGCTTCCTGTACGATAAAAGGAAACAAATAAAAGTAGTTGTCATGCAGTTAATTTAATTCCAGTATTGATATCTAAAAGTTCAAGTGAGCCAAAAGTACCTCTATGTGTTCAGATAAATCTGACTGGTATCTGCTGAGTGGTGTCCCTCAAATTAAACAGGCAAAATAAAACGGGCAAAATGACCTGAGAGCGCTACTAAGGGTTCATATATGAATTGAATGGTCTTCCATTTTTCATGTGCTAAAGATCATGTGCTTTAAAAATTTTGTAATTTTTTCAAAGTTAGAAAATTTTAATAAATCTTGCATAGGTACGTTCATTTTAGTTCACGGCTCAGAGGATTAAGAGATTATAAGCCATTTATATGCCATAATCACAAATGCAAATCAACTAATTTATTTCTATTTTTCTTCCTACTCCTACTTGCCCCCACTCTTAAAGAACTCTATTACAAAATTCCTTTTTCAAAGGAAAATAAGGACTAGGAACTCTCTCATTGTTTCTCACATAGTCAGGCTTCAGAGCACAATAAGTACAGTATTTATGATAGACTTGTCAGTTGGAGCTCTGATTTTGCCCCCTCATGACTCCTTGAATTGTGTTCAGAATACTAAAACCACAAGTTAGCATCAAAAGTCATACACTGAACAAAAAAGTTGCAGAAAGAAAGAAAAAAGAAAAACAAACAGCTCTGTCTCATAGTCTAATCTGCCAAAATTTCTCCTGCATTCAGTGTTATTTGGCCTGAATAAACAGCATTGCAAAGACCCAAGAAGAAACAAAACAATCTTTAAAGGAACATAGATTACTGAAAATGGGTAATCTAAAATTACCAGATGAATGAATAAAAGATATTACAGTCATAAATACGCAGTTAAAACTACTTGATTTGTAGCTGCCTTGATAATTTCTAATTAAGCATCTGAAGATTCCCTAACATATTAACATATCAATAGGAATATAATTATATGTTCATTCTTGATATAAACTTGTATTTGTTACATGGCAACCTGATTTCACATTCATTATCCTAGCTTTAGTTTTTAAGTCGTGTGTGTACTTTCAAGCTCACTTCTTTACATGCACTCTTTAATGATTGTCCTGGTTTCAGATGTGATAAAGTTAATTTTCTACTTAGTAGCTGGTAGAGTGCTGTGTTTTGGATTTAGGATGAGAATAATGTTGATAACACACTGATGTTCTGGTTCTTGCTGAGCAGAGTTTACACTGGTCAAGGACTTTTCAGCTTCCCATGCTCTGCCAGGTACACAAGAAGCTGAGATGGGGCACAGCCAGGACAGCTGACCCAGACTGGCCAAAGGGCTATTCCATACTGTATGGTGTCATGCTCAGCATATAGAGCTGGGGGAAGAAGGAAGAGAGGGATGTTCAGAGTTATGGCGTTTGTCTTCCCAAGTAACCATTACATGTGATGGAGCCCTGCCTTCCTGAGGATGGCTGAACACCTGCCTGCCCATGGGAAGTAGTGAATGAATTCCTTGCTTTGCTTTGCTTGTGCGCATGGCTTTTATTTTACCTATTAAACTGTCTTTATTTCAACCCATGGTTTTTCTCACTTTTACCCTTGTGATTCTCTCCGCCATCCCACCGTGGGGGAGCGAGTGAGCGGCTGTTTGGTGCTTAGTTGCCAGCTGGGGTTAAACAATGATAAAGCTAGAGTAAGTATTATCAATAAAGCAAATATTATTGCCTATAGATATATAAATATCTAGATATACCAAGTGATAGATCAAAGGACAGTGAAGTGCTGCTAGAGTTCCCTATCATTTAAAGTGTCTGTCTAGTTAATGTTTTATGTCAGCAATAAGTTACAAAGTTAATATTAATGAGGCATTCAAATAGAAGTTATGAGATGGAATAATGAAATTCTTTAGGATAATTTTTTTTTTAAAAAGACTTTGATTAAAGTCCTAAAGAGATCGACAAGTACAGTAACAACATGTTTTGGTTAATATCAGGAAGAAAGAAAATTGTTACTAGAACATGAACATTGGCAGCAAAGAGAAGACAAAAAACTTGGCTGAGATGAGGTCACCATGGAGAAAGATGGTAAGTGAGGTTAAAAAGAATAGTTGGAGTTAAAAATAGTCTAAGCATTTTAATAATCCGTTTAGACTTCAAATCATATTCTCTTAAAGTCACTGAAAAACAGACTGTATTTTAGTAACATCCAGATAAAGTATGAAACATACAGATGAAAATGATATCCTAACATGTTGAAATAAACAAATATACAAAGTTGTACAGGCACTTCTACATCAAAATAGACATGTAACTCGTGCATCTAATCCCAGTTTGCAATAGTCTGTTTTTTGGAGATAATTTGCTGTCCTGGAACTCTGTGTACTATGAAAAATGAAAGCCCAGTACAAACTATGGAAAATAACCTTGATTTTTATACTCTTTACTAATCTAACAGCACCTGAAGAATTAATTGATGAAGTAAAATTTTATAGCTACTATTAAGCATGCAGTTGTTCATGGAATCAAACTTATACATATTAGAGAAAAAAAGCAAGTAAGAAACATAAATAAGGATAAAACTGATTTATATTTGTATTTGGTATGGAGACACAAATACAATTGTGCATTTTTATATGCAAGATTTTGTACTTAAAGTTTGCAAATTTCTTTGCAAACCTATAATTCTTTCCTTGCCCGCCACGAACAATAATGTGCTTAAGAAAAATATCTTAGTTTGATATATGAACAAGCCTGTTTCCATAGGGAAGGTGACATACGGGGTCTGAGGCTTCTCTTACTTGACACAAAGCTGAAAGCAAGACAATGAAAGTAAGGTAATGCAACTGTACCATAACAAGAGAACAGAAGGATACAATAATGTCAGTATTGGGAGCCAATGCTTTCCCCCTTAATTATCAAGTCTTGAATGTCCATATGATTACACCAATAATTATAGATCTGAATTGTCCAAATGCTTGAAACTAAAAATCTAAAAAGTTAAATGATTTCAAGTAGTTGAACTGTTTAAATTCTAATTTTAAATACATGTCCAAACTTTGAATCCACTGGCTGCAATATTTTCCTCTTTCCAGCAACAGAAAAAATGAAAATCTGCATTCAAATTCCCTCAAAATGTAAAAAAAAACCAAACAAACTTTGTCTCTTGTTTTTCAAAATGTCCCTTTTGCCAGGACTAGAAAAGCAATGTAAAATCTTATTTATAAGGTTTGCTAATGGTTCATTTTTAGAATTCTAAGTTATTAGTTAAATTTTGATTTATATCTCTTTCCATTAATGGAATTATCCACTGTAACACAAAGTAGGCAAGTCAGATAAAATTGGAAGTTAATGTTCTCTGCTTTCAGTTTTGATGGATTGCAATGAACAACATTATTGATCCATCGAATTCCATGTATGCAATGAATAACGTTTAGAAACACATAATTCCTTAACAAAATTATTAGAATTTAGATGTATTACCTGAGTATTCTTAGAATCTAATAATCTGAGAAAGAAAAGATATTTTACCTCCTCTGTTAAGAAGACAGTAGTATCCCACACTAGGGGGATGTTAATGAGAATATAACAGCCAAGGTTATTTCTGTCTTCATTAGAGATTGTTTTCATTCCCTAATTTCAAAAGATCTTATTGCTGTAACACTAAATAACATCGTTTGATTCAACATCACAAATATAGTACAAAACTGTAGAAAAATCTGTCCAAACTAATAATGCTGCATTGAAACATCAAAACTGACTTCCTGGTCAATGAAACATGTTCCATTGCAGTATACATAAACCTTCTCAGTAATGCCAAGTCAATATGGATTTTAAATTGAGTCTGAGTTCCAAATATGCCTTAATTGTTTAGCTTGCTTAATAAAGAAAAAGAGATCCTGAGCATGTATATGAGGTACATTTCTCCCAGCAATCCTGGAAAAATATTGTTATTGTAAACAATGATGAAATTTCATATCGACTATTTAATTACTACCATGAAGTGATAACAGTCAGACTTTGAAGTGAAGTTAGCTAGTCAAGAGAAAAGTTTTTTTTTTTTTTCTTTTTCCCCATAAACTAGAACCTAATCTATAAATGAATCTAGTATCACCTTTTCTTCAAAATTATGTCATATTAAATACCAGTACTTCATATGGCCGCAGATCATAAAGTCAAAGAAGTACTGAAATATATTGCAATAAAGAGTCTATTAATAACTGTTTTGTATAATGTCGAATACCTACAAGTGTTAGTGAAAAATAATTATTTATATATGTAGATAAATACAGCTTTTTAGAAGTAACAGTACATTGGGATACATTGTCATGTACAGTAAGGCTTCTTTTTTACAGGATCAGTGTGTTAACAAAACTGGAAGCAAAGGGAGTCATTTGGTTTCCAAAGAAAATATAGAAGACAGAAAAAAGATCATAGTCTGAACATTTTATTGTCAGGATGTATGTTTAGGGTGCAGTGTATCATATTAACATAAAGGTACCAACTTATTTATCCATCAGTCCTGATAAAATTATATTAGATAGCCTTGATTTTTCAGTCCTTTATATTGCAACTTTTTCCTCAAATCAGTTGCCACCATATCACCATCTACCATTCACAGGCAGTACTAAATCCAAACCATCCTTTTCAACCTTTGTCAAGAACATTCATGGTTCAAGAAATGTGCAGCACCTTGCTGCAGCTGAAATCAGATGTGTTTGACCTGGCAATGACAGAACTGTGATCAAATTCTAAAAATGAATTGTAATAATAAATTTCACATTAGAAATCACTAGAGTCAAAAATTGCAATTCCCTAGCTCCTTTGTAAAATTATGTAGACCTCCACAGTGATCCCATTCTAAGATAGCTAGAAACAGGCAGTAAAGGTATTAATTCCTCTAGCAGTTCAATGTATTCAGCACCTGATCAATCAAGAGTAGGTTCTAGGTAATAAACAGCAAAGTACTGTCAAATCCTCTTAGCTAACTGGATGTCAGGCCCTTGCCATGCATAAAGGTCTAGATGATGGGAGACAGTGGAAAATAAAGAAGAGGGAGAACAAGACCTAGCTTGTGAGTGCCATGTACTATGTTCCTGGCTGGTTTTACAATAGGTATAATTTTGCAATATCGTAAAAGTGCTTAAAGATCAGAGTTCAATACTTTATTCTTAAGCAGATAATGAGAAAAGAATTAACTTTTGCTACAGAAGAATAGAGTCCACAGTATCTACTGTTATTGACATGTATTCCACTGTATTTGTCTAAAAGCTGTGTAAGTTCCAGAAGTTAAGCACAAAGAAGGAATTTTTGCCCAAGATAAACTAAAATAACTGAAATGAAAGGCATTATATGATACTTGACAATTACATCTGGTAACACTTAGAATAAGCATATGCTCTTCAAAGAGACAAAAAATGGTGTTTTCTTGTATGTGCTAACATACATACACCATCATTGCTAATATTTCTATCACACAATAGAGTGTCATATAACAACTTGCAAACTTTTTCCCATTAGCTGGCTTTTTATGTGATGGTTGGGAGGTGCAGTTATAGCCATTATACTTGTATCCAATATCCTAGTATATAATAGTTATAGCAGTTACAGTTTTTCCAATGATTGAGAATTTCTCCAGGATTATTTTCTCACAAGAAATTAATTTTCAGCAAGAATAAAAGAGTCGTCAAATTGTTTTGTGGTCTATAAGCAGCGTTCAAGATTCTTAGTTTCTTAAGAACTTAAATGTAGTGCTTTTTCTCTTGCATCTGTATATATAAAAATACACATTCACAATGTGCACATACTCACACCTTTCTTGTAGCTTAGGAAGACAGAGACAGAAGCAGGAGCAAAATCTTTATATTAAACACCATAACTACTAAACATATTCCAAATTGTGATTTCAGAATATATATCAACAATTCTGTGTTTGATCTGTTTTTGAATATGACTATTACGGATGTGAAATCCCTGACTACAGCTTAAGTAATACGTTCTATTCTCTTTCCCACCTTCCTTATGGGATCATCAAAAACTGAAGACGATGTTATTATGAAGCTATTACAGCACAGCATAACAAGTGTTTCACTGAAACTAAAAAGAGCTAGGAAAGCGCATCCTCCATCCACAACATGTCTAAGATCGAGTCTTCCATTAGATGACTTCATACATCTTTCCTTGTGCTCCCAGAAGAATCTGCTATAGTCAGGGTACAGAATTAGCCATGTTCACTTAATAAGTAATCATTCAATACTTATTTCCTTCTTATTCATGACTGAGACCTTATTTCTTGCATATTTCTCAAATGCTTCTCTGAAGACAAAATTGCTATCTGCTTTTTTCATGGTAATAATCAGTATGAAATTTGAGTACTTCTCAGACATTCCTTAATTAATTTTCACTACATTGTATAAGATGAAGTGTCCAATATCCTAATTTTACAGATGGTTGTCAGATATGAAGAAAGGAATGCCATAGAGAATAAATATTCAGAAAATATAAATGTGCTCTGCATCATATTTTAAGATCATTAGTATTTTAGCATCATATTTTGCAGTACTTTTTTTTTTCTTCTTCTCCACCCCATCCATGAAGCTTCCAATAACTTTAGTTACTTCCTACAAGGACAAGCATTTCTGCATAACTTATCCCAGTAATTAAGTCAGTCATACAAATCAAGGGATGTTTAATAAATTACCACTTGTTAAATGAGAGGGTTAAATGACTTGCCTACTGTGATGCCAAAGCTTTCTTATGGAGGAAGGGATGAATTTAGTTCTATATCTATTCAGGAAAGTGTCATCTAAATTATTTTCTAATAGCATATACTTCTTTCTATATAACCAATAAATTCGTCTTGACATGTTTACATTTGTTTGAGTTCTCATTTTATTTAACAAATAAGAAAAAAAAAAAAAAGATAGCTGGCTACCAGGTGAAAACCTTCCAGTTTAGCTGCTGAAGATTAAGAAACTTAACTTTTCTTTCTCAGCAACAGGACTGGAAGCCTTTTGCCAGTATCCTCTTTTGAACCCTTTGCCTTTCATTCAGATAAACTAGGGACCATGCAGTGATTCTGACTGGAAGACTCTTGTACTTTGAGGAGCTGATGATCCACATAACAACTGACCTAAGCAGGCATGTGCTGTGCTGTGTTGCATTGCACATATCATTTGACCTCCAGACTGTGCTGTGCTGCCCATATTCTTTCACAGAAGTTGAACCCAGCTAGCTGATGATAACGGAAGAGCCTGGGGGCTGCAAGCGCTTGGCAACAGCAGTAATGCCGCTGGACTGTCTTTGCCTTTATCTTGAAATGAAACAACATGTCATATAAACATCCTTTTTGTACCACAGTTCTTTTCAGAAAATCCTATAAAACCTCTGGAGACCACAATACCCACAAACATTACCATGGACAGGATCTGTGCAGCATGCTGTGGCTGTACTAGAGGTCCATCTAATGCTGTATCAATTCAGGGTTCCAAGCATCAGAAGGCATGTAAGATTTTATAACTGGCTATTACCTTTTCTGGAAAGTTAATGAAACAGTTATCTTTTTTGAGAGAGTTGGTGCCTTTCTTGTGGCACCCAAAAGAACCAGAACCTGTTGGCGCAAAACAGAAGAGGCGAAAAAAAGGCAGACCATTTTTTTTCTGAAACTAACTTTTTTTCTGAAAACTTATTCCTTCTGAGAGAAAAACACAATTTATCATAATTTGTCATTTTTTTTTTCATTTTAAGATAAAAGTTTTAACTTATTCAGTTGTTCAAAGGAACATTGGCTTTGCCTGCTTTAGTGATAAGACTATCTCTCTTCCTTTCTGCAGTCCCATAAATCATGTTTAGCTAATAAAGTTTGCAGGAGCCAGAAATATAGGAAGATTGATAAATAATTGAGATTATAGATAAACAGTATTCTAAAGCTCAGTTAAAAACATCACAACCATATGTATTCATATATGAACAAATGTATCTGTACCTCTTATTTATGTAATCTAATCCATGGAGCAGTGACTTAAGAAGGACATGGGGTCCTGCAGATGGTCATCATGAGGTCTGGCAAATGGTTTAGTGAAGTATGATGCAGTGTCAGACTGTGAGCAAAAGGCTAGGAGTCACATGTATGAACAGGAGAAAACAGAGCAGAAGAGGATATATTTATTTTTATTTGGAACTTGTGAGATACCTAGGATCTTGTGTCTGATATCCACAATTCAGGAAGTATCTGAATAACTGGAAAGAATTGTGACAATCATTGAAGGACTGAAATGTGTACTTTACAGTAGAAGATTACAAGAGCTCTGTCAAATTACCAAAGATACAATTAAGGCACTGAGTTGATCACTGTCTATTACCTTCACAAGGAACATAAAGTTGAAAATAAAATGGACGAAGAAATAATTGTCAAAGAAATTATAAGACCTGATGGCTGAAGGATGGATTTATACAACTACATTTCTACAATTTGTTCTGTCTGCTAAATAAAGTTACACAACTCTAAATGTAGCAGAGGGCTTTTGCTTTTATTTTAAGCAAAAAGACAATTTACCAGTAATAACAAGACCATCAGGGCTCATTTTAGATTCTTCCAAAGTGAGAATTTTAAATTCTGACCATGTTTCTCTAAAGACATACTCTGCATATAATAGAAATCAATAGGGGGTAGTTCTATGGACAATTTATGCAGAACCTGATAGATATAATAGTTTTTTCTGCTTTCATAAGCTATTTTTTTAAATCTAATTTTACCTTCAATAGAGCTCTGGTCCTTTTAGCAAAAGCTTTTTTCAGTATAATATATTCATTCACATAAGTGAAGCTTGTCTTTCTATGTATTTATACCTTTTGATTGACTTGTTATAGTTATAATTTTTGTATGATCTCTTTTTATAGTTACCTAATTCAGTTTGAATTGTTGTTCCTACTAGAAGATCCATATGGCTTGTGGTAAATTGTCACAGACTTAGAGTCAACACTGGAAAAAAAAACAGTGTTTCTTTGTTCATTTCTTTGTTCAACTCGTGAAGCTAGAGACAAGGTGATTGACAGAACTCCTAACCGCCTTCACAGCAATGTATTTGATTAACTTACAAGAGGTCACCAGTTGTCAAATTCAGATAGTCCCAAAGTTTTCTCAAGGTAGCTCCTGATGTGTACACACTAATTGATAAGCACCATTTCTATGCTTAAATGTATTAATCCTGGATGGACAATCTAGCCATCCCAGAGACTTTCCAGGGTGGATCCTGCTGTAGAATTGACTAAATTGTACTTAGTTAAGGTATTTCTAAATAGTCAATAGAAACTCTTCCAGCAGATATGGAAATGATCAGGTAGGACATTCTTTTTTTACACAGTGAAAATAATTGGGAGGTATTTTGTACAGGGTTTAGTATAATCAACAGCAACAGATCATGCGTATGGTGGAGTAGTCACTGAGGAGCATGAGACAGCTGTATATAAAAACTGAGCAGGACAGCAGTTCAGGAAGTCTCACCTGACTGAGCCAACGATGCTGTTGCAAGGACACCTGCAACACAGACTTCTGTTGCCATCCATATAGTGACCTACCATCCTGCTTGAGTAATTTGGTTGCCTAAGCAAGTCTTACTTATGTAAAGATCCCAACAAACTATTGATTTTTATCTAACACCCTGATAGTAAATGTTTGTGCAAAAGGTGATATGTCATATGGGAAATAATTTGTGTTAATGTATTTGATGTTAACTGCATTGACCTAGTTCATTCCATTGGTTTGATATAAATCCCCATGGCATTCTCCAACACCTGAAATTCACATCAAAGAGTATGACAGATGATACCTTTGTAAATATGTTAATACTCTTCTTTATCTGGAGAAAAGGAAGGTTGTGCTTTTTCTGGAAGAGCAGGTAGTATGCTTGGTATGGAAGGGGGAAAGAAATTTCAAAAGACTGTGTTTTTTGTTAGGCTGAAGTGGAGATTAAGGACTTCTAATTCAGAAGAACAGGGAACAGAAGCACAGACAGGCTTCAGAGGTTCAAGAAGTAACCTTCTAGAAGTAAAAGGAAGCTATGCATAATTTGTTACCAGTCACTGAGTTGACTGAAATCAAGCCTGAAAGCAAGGACCTACCAAAAAGGAAACAGTGGAAAGCAGGAGAATTGTATAAAAGCCCCCTTCTTTCCCCTCTTCTATTTATTGCACTATATACTGCTAAATAAAAGAGGTCCAGGAAGCAATCTTAAGCACTAGGACCCGTTTTTCAATTACTTAAATATCAATGCAATTCTTGCTTCTGTTTTGGATCACTGCATCTACCTCTCTCCAAGATGTCTTCTATAGAGAGGAATAGTCCTAAGCAATACTGACATGAACTACTTGGCTTTAGACCTACAAATTGATCTCTCATCCTTTTTTGTTTAGTGCTGAGACATCTTACTTTGTAATATAATAAAACTTGTTTTGTTGTGGTTTGGGGGTTTTGTTTGATTGTTTTTTTTTAAAGGCCTTTGACCTTTTTTTGAGGAGCCTATTGAGAAGAGAAGGGGTAGGTATCTTTCGTAGTATACCTTTGATCTTCAGCCATTTTGGTGTCTAGGAAACTCTAACAGAGAGATTATGAACATGTCTGTGAACCGGGTTCAGAGTCACTGGTTGTCTCTAATGACACAAAAGTCAATAACACATGGGAGGTAAGCACAGTGCAAAAGCTCAAAGGAGTTGTTTGTGAGCCAGATCAGATCCAAAAGGAGTGTAACTGTAATGGGGTAGCATTGTGCCTTATAGCTTTATCATTTACAAGTTCAGAAGCAAATTTAACCCAGCTATAAAGCTGAGTAGTGCCACATAATTCAAGAGTATATTAAAAAAAAAAAGTAAAAATAGGAAAATATTCTGCTCATTTTAGCAAAGTGCAAACATTCAGCATTAGGATTTAAGGAAAAAAATTAAATCTAAGGCAGATGTCTGAGAAATAGAATAGTTATAAATTCTATTGAGTTTATCAAAGGTAGATCACACTGGACTAACATGATATGTTTCAGTGATAAGAAAACTTATTTCTAGCTGTAGGAAATGTGGTACATCACTTCTTTCTCCAAGACCGTGAAATATTTGCTGCAGTGTCACGTGGGATTGGAAAAGATAAGAATTAATGGACATCTATCAGAGTGATTGATGGCTATCTCATAGCAAGATAGAAACAAGTAATACTGAAAGGGGAAATATAAGTCTAAAGCAAAATAACTAGTAAAAATCAGCAGGTATTTCCCTGAATTCCATTGGCATAAAAACTGGATATGCGCTAATGAAATTTGCTTCTGAGACAGACTTGAAATTCATTGTCAGTACTTCTCAGTACAGAAGATCGAGATACCACATATAAAGAACTTTGTAAAGATGGGTGATAGAAATAAAATTAAATTAAACAATGCAAGTAGTAAAATTGTTGACTTACCTTTAAACAAGGTAGTTTAAAGAGATAGCTGGGATCGTTGCCTCTGTTCAAAGTCTTGCTGGACCTTTCTATAGAATACAGTATATAGTTTTAGTCATCCATGGCTCAAGAAGGATAAACTAAAACTTAGCTAGTACAGAGAAAGGATTAAATGGGTTTTTACAAACAGAAAATAAAATAATTTGGCTTGTTCAATACAGAAAAGCAAATGCTAAGAAAGAACGTGATTGCTGTCTATAATATATAAAAATACTGTTTGAACTGAAGTACAGCTTTGGTACAAGTAGAAATAAATCATGTGAAAAAAAAAAAAAAAAGCAAAACAACAAGTTAGAGCTTATCAGAAAGTTCCTTCCTATTAAAGAAGTTCTGGAGCAGCCTTATGAAAGCACTTTTGAGACCTAAAAATATGCTCCTTTTCAAATTCAGATCTGTAAGTGAATTTTAAAAAAATGGTTAACTGTCACAGCAGAAGATCAGGTCCAATAGCCCAAAAATCCCATTTCAAAGCTAAAATATTTTGTAATACAAAGTACATGACATAATAGAGGGAGGCTTAAGCAATACTTCAAGCATAGGTCATGAGCTCCACTAGCTTCTTCATTTATACTAGTGTTTAATCATTTTGAAACAAAGTAATATCCTGAATAATTTCATATCTGGTTCCTAAGAAAAGCAGTGAGAAAATGACACTCTCAAATACATTTCTGTTTTCTTGACCCTGGACCTGACTTGAAATTATGTCCTTCACTGATTGCCACTGTAATTGACACTGTGAGAAAACTCCTATTAATTTCCACTGGTGAAAAGGTAGCCATGGGGCTTTAAAAAATCTCATCAATAATTTTGACTTAGATGAAAATCTGATCCATGGATCGAGTTTGTTTCAGCCTCATTATGTCACAGACAGTTCTCCACAGCTTAGGAAGCAGCTGAGTAGCCAAATCTGTGCTTTATGGAAGCATACAGATACAAAATATAATTCTGCCTTAATACATCTTTTTAGTCTGAAATATTTTTAATCCAAATTCCATAACCGTTACACAAATTTTTCATGTCTACTCTTCTATGATAGGAAAAATGTAGGAAAATGTGAAACATGGTTGAAATCAACATCAAAATTGAATATCTGAACAGATACATCCAGTGCCATGTTAAATGTCTTTGATACCCAGCAAATCTCCTTGGGGCTGATAGATATGACTCCAGGCATACAAGAGATGATAGTTATTTCTAGAATGGCAGCTGGAGGACAGATAGGATGAAGTAATGCATCTAATATGGCACAAAACATCTATATTTAAGTTCCCAAATCACTTCCCAAATATCATTTTCTTTTAAGTCATTTCATCTTTTAAAAAATGTAATACACCATAGTTTTTGTTTTCTTTAGTAGAAGCCTGTCCTCATGCTCTTATGTAAATAACTGCAAGCCACTGCAAAATTAGAAAAGGAATAACAGGAAAAAAAAAAAATCAACCTTTTATTGACAAATGAACACTTCCCAAAATAAAAATCACTAGAACGAATATTATGTATGATATATCATATCATGTTTTATACATAACAATACAGTGAAATATTAAATAATATGTATTATTATCAAGATATAACATGCCATGATATGATATAATACATGGTTGTATGAGATAGTAATATATGTATGCATATAATAATAGGAAAGAATATATGATATAAAATTGCTGTGATAGTTTTCATCCTCCTTATTTTTAAATGGTTAATCTGGTTGTTTACATCCTATTTTGGTACTGTTAGTTGCTTTCTAGTCAGTGAAAGGAAGTAGATACTTTTTGAACTGGACTCACCTGATGTACTGACTTGTGCCCTTGTAAGACGAATTTCTCTCCATAGAGTTAGTTCAGAGAATTAGTTCAGGTTGTGGTATTTGCATTGTAGACTTCTGCATTTGGTCTAGCAGTCAGATCAATCCCACACTTTGTAATTATATTTCTTCTGTTCATTTTGCATTTGTGTACAAATTGGTTTTGTCCTCATTGTAGTCAATAAGCATTACTAAGTTTAGTGACACTGGACAGGCATGACTGAAGTTGTAACTTCTTTAAAATTCTCCTACATGAATTTCCTGTCATGAATTTCCAATAGTCCGCCTCTTTCAAATGGATTAACACTGTGGTATTGTAGGTAATGAAAATCTCTCTGCTGAATGACACAAATATTAAAACCAACTGTCTGCACTTCACTAATACCAGCAGGGTCCCCCAGTTTCAATTTTTTGAACTAATTCATGCCACTTCAAATTTTATTCAACTTGAACTTTCATTCCATAATTAATTACTCGAACAGCATGAGTATGCCCTGGATATTGAAAGATTAGACCCTGCTTTTCTACATCTTATTTCAGACACAGAGCTTTATTTCACAGTACCAGGATGTGCTGAAACCAATACTTCTAACTAGATACAGATAATTTAGTTCTGAAATTTTAGTTCAAGACATTTCTAGTACACTGTTAAAAATTAATTTGTCTGTCTTTCTAGCTGTTTGCAATTTAAAGAGACAGGAACACAGGATACATCTGTGCTGTTCTGGGGCAGCAGCCAGAGGGTAGGAAAGTTACCATGAGTTTTTTTAAATAATACTATACAACTATGTTTAGGTAGCTGAATCACACTCAGAATCTGAGCTAGCAGTTTGGTTGTTTTTATATCAATAGAAAGAGATAGACACTTCCTGAGAGCAATTAATCCCACCTTAAAAGAGTTTTCTAAGAAGAGAGAACGAATGACTTGCAACTTGGAGGTACCAATCTCTCTCCACTGACTATAGTGAAAACACAGTCATTAACTTGGAGTAGGCAACTAATTTTTGAATGGCTAATTTCGGCTGAGATGTTTGTTAATCAAAAGAGACAAAGGTATGTCTGTCAGTGACTGACTAGCAAGAAGAGATATCTCTGTAGAGATATACTAAACATGAGAGACATCTGAAAGCCCTCTTCCACAGAAGGCAGAGTATTGGTACTAGGGAGACAGAGTACTCACACAGTAACGTGGAGACTTCTACCTCTGCTTTGTAAAAAGGGAGTAGTGCAGTTCACATTGCCAAAGAAGGCAAAATCAGTCTTCGTGTTCTTCAGAACCTGTTTCTGTATCTATGTTTGCAAAAATAAGTATGAGATTCTGTGGTGAATAAACTAGTGAGAGAGTTCTTTTTATTATGGAAATGCTTCCTATTATAAATTGTTTCCTTAGAATAGATATTCAACTTGCATTAAAGTGTTCAAGTACCTAATGAATATCCAAAGAAAGACATCTTCTGCAGTTGAAACAGACTCCAGAGGGAAAACCTGTCCATTAACTTTAGTCCATCTGGGGCCATTCTGACTGTGTGAGACATTCAGGCATGGTCTGTTTCACCCATGACCAGTAGCACATGGAAGACTAGATCCTATCCCTCTACCTTGGATTTAAATTCTACTGAGTAGTCTTCATGATTTACTTGTTCTGATGTTTCTCTTTTAGATGTCTAATAGGGAAGAAATATCCACATGTCCTGTTCCATCTTCTCCATTTCTTATTGTACTGGTTTTATCTGGGATAGAGTTAATTTTCTTCATAGTAGCTAGTATGGGGATATGTTTTGGATTTGTGCTGGAAACAGTGTTGATAATACAAGGATGTTTTCATTATTGCTGAGCAGTGCTTACACAGTGTCAACGCCTTTTCTGCTCCTCACACTACCCCACCAGCAAGTAGGCTTGGGGTGCACAAGAAGTTGGGAGGGGGCACAGCTGGGACAGCTGACCCCAACTTACCAAAGGGATATTCCATACCATATGACATCATGCTCAGCAATAAAACTGGGGGGTGGAGGTGACGGGGTCTGCCATTGCTCGGGGACTGGCTGGTCATTGGTTGGGTGGTGGTGAGCAATTGTTTTATTTTGCATAATTTTTTTTTCTTGGGTTTTATTTTCCTCTCTCTTTGTTGTTTTGGTTTGGTTTTTTCCTTAGAATTTTTTTTCTTTTAATTATTAAGCTGTCTTTATCTCAACTCACAAGTTTTCTCACTTTTACTCTTCTGATTCTCCCCCCCATACCACTGTGGGGACAGAGTGAGCAGCTATGTGGGTCTTAGTTGACAACTGGGTTAAACCACAACACTTATACTGTTGTTCACAAATAGTCTTATTTTATATCTGAACTTCCCATTATTTTTTTAGGTGTACTTTGATTTCTTTAATAGTTACAGATTCTTTTTCTCTTTGCCAAATGAAAATAGATAAATTTCCCTATTTATTTATATAATTTAAGTTTTCGCCCTTGATCCTGTGGCTTTCCTTGAAGTAATAGTGGTGACATTGTTCCCAGTGTTCCTGAAGTATGACTGATCTTTCCGGTTAGCACAATTTTGTAATACAATCCATAACTCTACCTTATACTCTCCAGAAAAAATGAGAGACCATTTCTAATATAACATCCCTCTAACGGCAAAGAAAAGCTGTAGGTTGCCTGAAGGTCACTAAAGAGATTCTTCTGGTAGCTCTAACTACTTTCTGTGCATATTAGGGTCACCCATGAAATAGATAATTAACAATTTTTGCAGTGTACATTTACCAATATATACATTATGAATTGCATTAGGCAAGGTACTCTGCATACAAGACTTTAATAAGAATATTAGCATTAGCATTGTAGGCAACCAAGGCAAGAAAGCAAGTGCACATAAGAAAAACATTTATCCTCTTGAAATACATAGGGAAAAATAATTTTCTTAGATGGAGTTTTCCAAGCCCTCATCATTCAGTAAAGACCTACATGGCAGCCACAAAATCCAATTTGAAAAGAAACTTTCTAATTTTGTTTGAGACTATAATAAAAGGGCAATTTATTGGTTCGTGTATGTCATTGACTTCAACTGAGGCATGAGGATTTATACAAAGCTGAGTAGGAGACCTTGAAACAGAGCAATATTCCTTGAGATGGTTTGTTTTCCCTTTAATATTGTTTATGTATTTTGTTCCACAAACTGGTGAATAGTGGCCTTGCATGTTGATAAGCTTTTGATTAATACACCTGAAATACATACATGAGGATAAAAAAACAGATGAGCCCTTTCTGATATCTTCATATAGTTACTGTTATGTGGCAGTACAGGAAACAGATTCCTAACACTTTTCAATTAAAAATAACTCTATATTAAAACCTGCTTTGAAAAGATTTAGTTTTTAGGTCCTTGTGGATTACTACTATTTTGACATGAAAGGTGATATAGCTGCCCAAAGTTATTTTATTGAAGTCTAGTCAATGGTGCTGTCCTACCAGAACAATGCAGAAGCATTACATACACTAATGTTGTAACTTCTGTATTTATTTCTCAAGGTGACAGACAAACTTCTGCTGTGGTGGTGGCAGAAATGATTGAGGGTTTCCACTCAGCCATGATTTTTAGGGAAAAAGAGCTCATTTGCATAACTTCATTCATGCATACTTAAAAATATCTGAGTGCTTCCAGCAAGATGATGTTGTTCCTACATAGCAAATAATAAACCACTTAAATCTTCTTTGTATAAGGAAAGAATGGAGATGCAAAGTATTTTCTTTCTTCCAGTTTTCAGACTCTGTCTGGCTATGGTCACTGACTTTGAATGCATAGATGATCTTTTCTCTAATTTTAGGCTGCAGATTGTTCCACATCTAGTCAATTTGGTGAATCATGGCATCACTTATGAATTGTGTTAATTAATTCTCATGAAATTAATAGCCAAGTTCAAATACTGGAGACGGCAGCCTTCCGTTACCCTTTAATGAGTATTCCAAATATTAGGAATTGTATTATGTTTATTAGTCACGCTCCAAGAAAATTATTTCCTCTTATTTTGTTCAATCACTCAATGATTTAACAAAATCAAAACTTTTGGTGTAGAAGATGCATGCTGCTTTCACTTCTCTGAGCACATCATCAAATAAAAATGTAAACATATCCTATATATAAGAATTCTAAAATATTTTTGGTAGAACAGGAGCACAATTAACTTTAAAAGCATATTTAAATTCTGAGCAATTACAACTTTTGTATATTGCATATGATATGAAGTGGATTTTTTAAAGTTTTTATATGTCAAGCTGTTTATATTTATCATCAAATTGAGACCAAAGCAAGTAACACTTTTTTTACTACAAGCTTTCCCTCCATTCCTCATTTGTCAGTTCACAACCAGGAGGTTCACAAACAGGAGGTTGCTGGAGCTTGTAAGTGTCATTTGAATAATAATGCTTCCCACTGATCCTGTAGAGCATATTTATCACTTATGATGTGCTACAAAACTGTGGAGAAAACTCCATCCAGAAACTGAAATTGTCTTCTTCGATCTCTCAGGCAGATAACCTGCTCCAAACACAGTCAGGTGCTCAGAACAGAGTGGCAGACCTAAAGGTCTTTCTTGTCAGTAAACTCTTAGCATTAGAACTACTTAAGCTTCTGCCTGGTGTTCTGTAGAACTATTATCATAATTCTCTAGCAAGGGATTATTGTTTTGGTATGGGGGATACCAAAACCAAATTTTAATGTGATACAGTGTTCCATTTTATTCTATCAGGTTGAGCTAAGAAATTTCTGAGGGCTTTTCTAACCCTCACATTTATAGAATAGATGGGACTGGAAACCACTCACTTAGAAAGCCCTGAGATTTGTGTATTGCTGACGTAAGGCTCTAATATTTGTGATCATATGGAAACTTACTGATAGGACAGACAGAGAGACTGCAGACAAGACTATTCTTTTTTAACCTTTTACTTATGGTCTCTGTGACACTTAAATAGCTTGGACATAACTACAGAAAAAGAACAGCAGTAAAAGGCATGTGTCACAGGATGCATACATCTTACAGAGCTTTGAGTTGGATTTGACTGTCTTTTTTTTTTTTAATAAACAACACAAAATATATAAAAAATATTTGGATATCCAAAGCCTTTAATAATGAAAGCAATGACACAAAGTACAAGACAAAGATTTTTGGAAAAACAAACAAACAAAACCAAAAAAAACCCCAACATTATAATCTTCTGAATAAGAAACATTAAAAAAAAATGAGTTTTGGAAACAAATCTCCTGTTTCCTTTCCAGATGGTTTTCCTTCTTGCCAGACTTGGTGGCTTCCTTGGTTAAACAAACTGTACACCATTTGTGCTTATAATGCTCTCTAGCTGATGCGCACATGATGTGCCCATGATGTGCACATGTCCCCATATGCATGTAAATTCATTATAACATGGTGGAGGATTAAGAGAACAACACTGTACAAAACAAGAATAATATAGGTTATTTATTATTAATATAAAACTGATAAGACAACAATATTTAGTTATATGTTGGAAAAGGGAGAGAGGAGAGAAAAAATCTACTATCCTGTAAGGGGTATTGTAACTTTCTCCTACTTACCACATTTCATTCTTAGACTTGGTTGACATTTGCCTGTCTGTCAGCTTGTGAATAGCCAGAAAAATTCCCACTTTGGGCTTTTGTGCCCATGCACAAACACACAATGAACTACTAAAACATTTATTGTACTCATTTTTCAACACAAAGAATCTACTTCATTCAACCTCTCAGTGAAAAAAGGGTTGAAATACAGTTATACAATGATTTCTTATCGCTCACTTCAAAACAAAATCAGAGTTTAGATGAGGTGCTGGGACCTTGTGACTTTCTCCTGCACATTTCCTTTCCTGCTGAGTCAAAATGACCACATGCCTACCTCTGTAACTTTGGAGAGAGACAAGGGAATCCTCACTGAGGGCACTGTACGCTCCCTGCTCTGCTGCTTACCTCTTGCTCCTGTGCCTTGTGAGGCTGGGATAGGTGTCCTTATTGCTCAGTGCCAGAGGGAAATAAGGCTCGTGAGAATTTCACCCAGGGTTCTACAGCTCTGATGCAAATAAACCACAATATTTCCACAGTAGGAGCCATTTCTGCTTCACATTTTCCTTGCTGGTTCTGCAAATACAGTAATACTGCTGCTGGTTGCAGGCTTTGTGCTGGGTTTGCAGGGTGTCAGAACTAAGGCTTGTCAGGCTTTTCCTGAACTTAACCTGCTGGAGGGTTTGTTTTCACTTGATTTATCCATAACAGCATTTTTTCTAATGACCAGGTGTCTATGTCTGATTACTTTTGTTTATATTTGCATGGTGTCACCATAATTTTCACAGTAGAAAGGAGTAGTTACTTTGTGTAGAATGAAATATTTGTAACTATAACATACTCATGTAGTTGTATACAGGCATATAGACCTCATACAATAACAAAAGCCTTGAAAAGTGGGGACACAAAATGCAGTGTGTATGTGTAGGGCATGCATGGGATAACAAGAGAGGGGACAGAGACTAGCACTGAAACTCCCAAAGCTATAAGAACATCTCACTAATGGTCAGTGAACTGCAGACCTGAGAAGTGAACAAAATTAGGTTTTGGGTTAACACAGAAAACAAAGTACAGGTATCTAACGTATGTAAACCAGCCAAATATAATAAATTCAGACATAATGTGAAGTTTCACACCAATGAAGAAAAAGCAAATTGTAAAACATGTTAGCAAACATATAATAATGCTAAGTGCATCTTACAGATAGGAGAAAGAAATCATCACCATCAACCTGATATTCTGCCGTGACAAAGGACTCAGGATGCTAATGACTCACCATCCCAATATTGAATACATATTAGGATACCAAGGTGCAATGTAAGCATGGACATAACAGCAGAAATTCAGCAGATACTAGGAAGTATGTTTATACCAAGTTTAACTGTACTGTTAGTGCTAAGAATTTTTTCTGTTTCAGTATTCTTTGTTTTGCTTTATTTTTTTTTTTCTATAATAATTAGATTTGGACTAATAATAAGTCTTTGAAAGCTTGTCAATGAGAGAAATGGGATTGTTTTCTTCTCCACCTTTCCTCCTCATGCCTGATGTTTTTATGCTTCTCACTCAGTATGAAAAGAAGGGAGGGGCTCATCTGCTTCCAGTACTGTTTGTTACTGATTTTGCCAGCTACCAGCGCTGGCATGTTTGGCAGGATGCCCTGCCCATTTAGAGTCCTTTGTTCTTATCTTGTTCTTTGTTCTTCATCTTGTAAATTCTGTTATTCCTCTCATACTTTTCCATGCTACTGAAGTATAGCTACACAAGTCTTTGGTCTTTGATGGTTACATTGCTCACATACTTACCTAAAATACTTATATGTTGTGTGTAGCTATGTCCTCACAGTGTTACAAAATATTTATAGACTGTTTTCAGTTACACTGTTTTAGTATATTTAATTATCTTTACATTCAAGGCATGCCAGTTAATGCACTTGTAAGTGTTACAGGCTTCTGCTTTGGATACAGGTGAAAAATACTTATTTTTTAAAAAGGCAAAGCAAACAATCAAAGAGAAAAAGCCTGTATTGCTCATAATCTGTGTCTCATCTTTCTGGGAGAGAGTGTGAGGGTTGGTTTTTGGGTTTGTTTTTGGTTTTTTTATTTTTTCCTTCATTTTCTTCCTGTTACAAAGTTCAGCTGATTAAACAAATTCCAGCTGAGCTGTTTTACAGAGAAAGGATATCTCTGGGATTTTATATTTTGCTCTGTTGTGATATGTAGAATGCATATTGGTGGATTTGGTAATGTCTCTTGATTACCTCAAGCAGTCTTCAATGACAAAGAAAAAGTTATTGAATTTTGCAGCACTACATATGCTGAAGATGTGATTGACGAGAAGCAGATATAGAGATTAATGTAAGTCTATTTGATAAATGGGATCTTATTTCTTTCTCACCCGCTGAAATGTACAGAATTCAAAACCCTTTTTTTCCTCAGTTGTAAGATATCTAGGAGAAATACTACTCAATCTCTTCTTAAATAAGAATATTTCACATGCCTAATTAGTGATGAACCACAATGCTAAAATCCCTGGTTTATTTTGAACTTGGCTACAGAGAAACATATTTTACTTATACACTGATATTCTGAAGGGAATTCAATTCAAATTTCCCCCTTAATGTGTTTGTATAAGTTTTCTATCTAGCACCATGAATCTGCAAATTGCTGAAGACAGATAAAAATGATTGGACCCGTCTATTGTCTAAACTGGGCTTAGTTGTACAAAGAACAGCATATTTGCACAAGACCCTGTAGCCGATAATTGAAAATTGTTATAACTCAGATCCCAGTTCCTACTCTTTATATCCATACACTCTCTCTTTGGGGAGGAAAGTAGTTTGAAACAAATCTATACCTGCTATATATGTATCAGCAAAGCTGTGTTGACTGATACATGTGGATGGAAAATCCAGACAGGCAAATGACACGTAAGGCATCATAGTCTGATTGTGCATTAACAGAAATGTTCATTAATGTTCATTAATTCATTAATGTTGTAACAAGAATTTATCCAAGAGGAAAGTAATTCTGTATATCACTAAACACAGACAACTAAAGAGGTGAAAAATCAACCCCCAAAAATTCCAAACAATATTAAGGTCTGCTTCTTGGTAAATTCTGTGGTTGAGGAGGGAGACGATTGTTTGCTTGCTTACTTGCTTTTTTATTTTCTGCTACTGACACTTGCTAGTTATTTCATACAAGGTTTTTTTGTGTGTAGTTTTGTTGTTGTTGTTTTCCTGTAATATGACAGAGCATATATGCCCCTTATTCTGTAATTATATGCTGGTAAAATATTTGAAACATGACTGAAAGGAGAAATAGAAAAAAAGAATAATAATCTTGCAAGATCTGTGTCATAACATTATTCTCAAGGGACTGGCAGAAGAGCTGTAAATAAGAAAGAAAATATAGAAGCCCAGGGATGGAAGAGTTAAAAACTGTTGCCAGTGGAATGAGAGGACAAAGAGGAAAAATAGAAGCCTAGGAGGGAGGAGAACGAGGAAAAGTATACAATGCCCCCAGATACAATACCAGGCTGCATCTCTTGTGGGTCATTCTTGCAGAAGATAGAAATGAGAACAGCAGAAACTGCTAGTCATTGATTTTAACTTAATTTCTGATCATTTTGTTTCTTTGTTCATCCTAGAACCTTTTCTGGTCTTTTCTCACATCCTTTGAAAATGAAGTATTGAATTTCACACATTCAGATGTAGTGCATATTACAACATACTCTTCACACGTTGACCGTAACAGAGTGCTGAGCTACTGTTTTCCAAGTACTGCCTACAATTACGAGATCTGTTACATGATTTATGGATGTTTCCGTTAAAGGCTATAGTTATGTATATGGTTATTTTTTTAGGTGTGAACTGTTTTGGACTTATCAACAATAAATTTTATTCTTATTTCATCATCTGCTCATTCAGAATGTGTGATTTTTCTACCTCCTTCCCACAGCTTTAATTTTTACTTTAAATGAATTAATTAATAATTAATCCTTTGAACAATGAAGGGCTGCCATCCAGAGGGACCTTGACAGCCTTGGGTCCATGTGAACCTCATGAAGTTCAACAAGGCCATGTGCAAGGTCCTGCACCTGGGTCACAACAATCACCAGTATCAAAACAGACTGGGGGATGAATTGGTTGAGAGCAGCCCTGCAGAGAAGGACTTGGGGATACTGGTGGACAAAAAGTTTGACATCAGCCAGCAATGTGCACTTTCAGCCCAGAAAGCCGATCACATCCTGGGCAGCAGCACAAGAAGCATGGCCAACAGGTCAAGGAAGGTGATTCTGCCCCACTACTCTGCCCTGGTGAGACCCCACCTGGAGTACTGCATTCAGTCCTGGCGTTCCCAGTACAAGTAAGACATGGACCTGTTTGAGCAGCTCCAGAGGAGGGCCATGAAAAGGATCAGAGAGGCTGGAACACCTCTCCTCTGAAGAAAGGCTGAGAGAGTTGTGGTTGTTCAGCCTGGAGAAGGCAAGGCTCTGGGAAGACCTGATTGCTGCTTTCCAACACTTAAAAGGGGCTTATAAGAAAGATGGAGAAAGACTTTTTAACAGGGCCTGTAGTGACAGAATAAGTGGCAATGGTTTTATACTGAAAGAGGGTAGATTTAGGTTAGACATAAGGAAGAATTTTTTTTCGATGTTGGTGGTGAGACACTGGAAGAGGTTATGCTGAGAAGTTGTGGATGTTCCATCACTCAAAATGTTCAGTGTCAGGTAGGATGTGGCTTTGAGCAACCTGATCTAGTGAAAGATGTCCCTGTCCATGGCAGGGGCATTGGAACTGAATGATCTTTTATGGTCCCTTCCAAACCAAACCGTTCCATGATTCTATGATTCTATGACTATATTGATGTTGTTGGATAATTTACTTAGGTCTTCCCTCTTATTAAATGATGGCTTTCTTTATTTAAGCACTTCTGGAAAGAAACTTGCTCACAAGATCCATAAAATTTAGTTGTCTGTTTTTTAAAACAACTGTAACTTCTCTAGTTTTGATAAAACTTTCAAAACTATTTTGGGGTTTGGGTTTCTTTTTTTGGGGGTTGGTGTTTTGTTTTGTTTTTAAATTGTTTTACCATGTTGTATTTAGCCATAATCATTGAATAATGATATTCTTTATTATAATGTTTACCAATTTTCTTGATATGAGGTTAGGTTTACCTGTTTGCTTCTCCTGAGATATTCATTACAGCCTTGTTTGAAGTCTGATGTTTGATAGTTACTATATTTTCTTCCAGTGAAGGAACTGATCCAAGCAGCATATTACACAAAAAAATTAGTAGTTAAGTAGTTTTGGTTTTGACAAGTCAATGACGCCTGTTGTTTTGTTGCTATTAAATTTATGTGAAGCCTCTGATTTGAAAAAATGTCTCAGACCAGTAATAATGGGGAAATCTATATCTTCATCTACAGTCAACCTCAATGCAAATTCTCAGTGGGACTTCCTTGACAGATCAGTGTCTGACCAGTGACTACATTTATGCTCCAGGGAGTGATCTGTAACCCCAGACCAATTAATGCAGACTGCACTCATATTACATGGTGCAGAGCACTTACTCACTTCTGGATCTCATCTAGTGTACTTGTAGCACTAACAAATTCTTATTTCATGTTTGTTTTTTCTTCAGTTCAAAATGTCTGAAATAATGTGAGGCCAATTTTGAAGTCCATCAATGATATTTTTATAGCATGAAATGGAGAGCATGTAGTTCATGCTGTGGGTTGTGGTATCGGAACACCTGGAAATACCTGAAAATGCAAAACCTAATAAAATAGCATTAAAGAACTATATAGGACAACAGGAAGAAAACTTGCTACAGTCTTGTTTATACTACATATTGGGAGTGGTCCAGGAGCAAGCAGTCTCAGAACAATATCTGGATCTTGTTTTGGGGAAAGTAATTAGTTCATCTTAAAAGAGAGCTACAAAGTGAACTCAGATTTTGCTATGGGTATGCAGGCAGATGCTGAGGCACCTGGCCTGAGGTTTAGTTAACAGAATAGACCATGAGAAAATACTGGACATGACATGAGAAATGGAAAAGGACAAGCCAGGGAGGAGGAAAAGCCAATGTAGATAGGGGAAGAACAAGCATGAGAAAATGGTGAGAAGGGGGTAATAAAAGGAGATGGTCACCTGTAAACAAGCTGCTTGTCAGCACGCTTGTCTCACTGAGCCGTGGGCATGATCACCTCAGTCTGTCCTATCTTCTTATGAAACTGTATTTCTAAATATTTTCTGTGTGACCCTACTCACTATTTTCTGCGTGTGTGTAATTTGCTAGTGCATTTCAAGCTGGGATACCACTTAACAGAAGGAGACCTACATCTGCAAATACCCAAGATCTGAGACCCTGACCAAGGAAAAGGCCCAGGGTCTGGCCTTGGATATTAGATGAGCTTAGATACCCTGCTAATGCTCAAGCAGGGTGGGAAGGAGAAACCTCTGGGCCCCAGAATTCCACTGGATTCAGCTTCTACTTTACACATTTATGCAGTGAAGATGCTTAGGAATCAAGACCCAGGAATGAAGAGAAGAACTGAATAATTTGACGATGTAGGAATATCTGTTGTGGCAATAAAGCTGCTAATCAAAACTTGACTCTCAGCTTGCCATCTAAGAGCTCAGAAAGAGCATCTACACACCCCCTCTATTCCAGCAGACATGTTCCAGAAAATAATGGCACCACATTATACAGTGGTACATCCATCTGTTTCTCCAGAAAAAGAATTGTTGAAATGTGATACCAGTTTCCTAAAGAGAAACTATCCAGATGAAGACAGCTGCTCATTCTCTTTGAAATAAAAATATGCCAGATCTTGAAGCAATCCTTCTCAATAATTTACAGTAACCCTACTCCATTTGAAAATCTAATAATAAATTAATCATCTTTAAGATGCAAACCCGTGATGCATTCAAGGATTGTTTTTGACTGAAGCATGACATTCACTGCTAGAATGTCCTGTGGGAACTGATCTCTACAAGAGTGTTCCAAATCCACTTGTATTTGTCTTGTTTTTCTTCTTCAGGGCTATGGTTTTTTGCTGGTTTCAAGCCTGTAGCACAAATTCTATTGGGTTCAGCTCTATCAGAAGCAGACTGCTTGCTCAGTACACTATAGCAACACCAGGTTCTTTTTATCTGTTCAGGGACAGAGTTTTATTTTGACTGTTCCATATCTTGAAGGAAGAATTATGGCAGTATTAAACTGAGAAAAAAAAAGCGCCTTAATGAAAATCTTACATGTTAAGCTTTCATGCACACTACAAAATTGTATTTCGACTATGTTCCATCTCGTCTGTTTTATATTGAATTCAATGAATATTGCAAATGGAGTCTATTAACTTAAATAAACTTTTGGTCTGGCTTTGAGAATCAGGAGATGCCTGTAGTGAAATATGTCCTTTTTTTTAATAATGAAACAGAAACATGGCCTTAATTTCTATTATAGTTTTAATCACGGGTATCATAAAGTTTTAATGCATTTCGTATTCCAAATTGGTATAAAAACAAAAATAAGTTCTCTTTTAAAATTAGAGTGCTAAGCTTCCTTCTACTCAGTTTTTTCAAAGTACATTTACAGTGAGTGTGTATAGCACCCTATATAACAACTAAACCAAAACCAAATCAGCTTGAAGTTTCTGAAAGGAAAAAGTGTTAACTTCTAATCATAGTATTAACTTCTAATCATCGTGAGCTGGCTGCTCATGGCTTGGATAAGTGCACTCTGCGCTGGGTTAAAAACTGTCTGGATGGCTGAGCCCACAGAGTGGTGGTGAATGGAGTCAAATCCAGTTGGCGGCTGGTCACGAGTGTTTGGGGCTGGTCCTGTTCAATATCTTCATTGATGATCTAGATGAGGGGATGGAGTCCACTCTCAGTAAGTTTGCAGATGACACCAAGTTGGGTGGAAATGTTGATCTGCTGGAGGGTAGGAAGGCACTGCAGAGGGACCTGGACAGGCTGGATCATTGGGCCGAGGCCAACTGTATGAGATTCAAGAAGACTAAGTGCCAGGTCCTGCACTTGGGTCCCAACACCCCATGCAACGCTACAGGCTTGGGGAGGAGTGGCTGCAGAACTGCCTGGCAGCAAAGGACCTGGGGGTGTTGGTTGACAGCCACCTGAACATGAGCCAGCAGTGTGCCCAGGTGGCCAGAAGGCCAACAGCATCCTGGCTTGTATCAGGACTAGTGTGGCCAGCAGGACCAGGGAGGTGATAGTGCCCCTGTACTCGGCGTTGATGAGGCCGCATCTCGAGTACTGTGTTCAGTTTTGCGCCCCTCACTACAAGAAGGACATTTTGATGCTGGAGCATGTCCAGAGAAGGGCAATGAAGTTGGTGAAGGGTCTAGAGAACAAGTCTTATGAGTAGCAGCTGAGGGAGCTGGGGTTGTTTAGTCTAGAGAAGAGGAGTCTGAGAGGAGACCTTATTGCTTTCTATAGCTACCTGAAAGGAGGTTGTAGCGAGGTAGGGGTTGGTCTCTTCTCCCTAGTAACAAGCGATAGGATGAGAGGAAACAGCCTCAAGCTGTGCCACGGGAAGTTTAGGTTGGATATTAGGAAAAACTTCTTCACCAAAAGGTTAGTCAGGCATTGGAACAGCCACTCCAGGGAAGTGGTTGAGTCTCCATCCCTGGAGGTATTTAAAAGAAAGGTAGACGTGGTGTTCGAGGACATGGTTTAGTGGTGGACTTGGCAGTGCTAGGTTAACAGTTGGACTCGATGATCTTAAGGGTCTTTTGCAACCTTAATGATTCTATGATTCTATATTGGAATTAATGAAAATCACACTTTTCTTTCTTGTATTTTAAATCAAATATTCATATATGAGATGTATTGTAGTAACCTTTTCTGGTTATCAGAAGGGTGATCAGTGATTAATTGTATTGTTAAATGAGATCTATGTTTGCCAACTTAATAGAATCAGTTAGCAAAAAAATATTTCAAAATGTCTTTACCATGATATTGAAAATAAAAATCTGTTTCTTCTTGCGCTAGCTAGTAATTTATAGAGGATTAAACACTGTAAAATGTAAGCATAAAAATCAGAACAGATGTTCTAATACATATTTAATTTTAAAAAACACTGATTTTTGAGAGTAACAACCTATTCTGTTTTTATAAAAGCATTTTGGTTTTAAGTGGGCAGTAGGTACCATACAAGACTGGTTTGTTGCAGTGTTTGCCCTCTAGGTCCTCTTGTAAATTATGTCTTCTGACAGCTTCTTCAGGCAAGCCAAATATGTAGCTTAAGTCTTGACAAAGATTAAATCAAAATGACTAACACATCTTTCTTTAACAAAGCCCTAAACATAACTCAAGGTACAAACAAATTCTGACTACAAGACAGAAAACAATAGATTTACAGTGGCAATTGACATTGAATTTAATTTACTTTTGGGACTGATTACATGTTACTAGTCACATATTGACTAAACATGATGATGTGCCTTATTTCTCTGCTCTTCATTGCTCCATTAAAATAAAGTGCTACAAAGACCTCTACATAGAAATTTCATTTACCATAACCCTTTTATTTGCCTAAAGTCTTACTGTAGTCTCCTAGTTCTGACTAGCCCATTCCTACAAATTTCTTATTTGCCTAGCTCGTTTTAAATGACAAATCCATAAACTCTTTGTATGAAAATAAGACAATCTCATGCTTCTCTCTCCTGTATTCTCGCAATGGTGAATATGACAGAAGTATAGATTTAGCAAAGTTTTAGGCATGAGTCTTTACAGTTTCATTAGTCCACACTCTGGAAGCATTGTTGCTAAATTTGACCATGGGACTAGGATTTTGCCATTACTAGTAAAAACTATCAGGCACTATATTGACTACATAGCTCTGGGTCTCAGGACTTTTCAGGGCTTGTATCAGTCTCAGCTAGTTTTAGGCTGCTTTGACAACTGTAATGGTCAAGTGACTATTGCCTGACCTATTGTAGCTTTAGCTCAGTGAATGAGACATACAGTAAGGATGTGACAAAACTAGGTGGCCATTGTATAGAAACAATAGGCTTTTGTGTCAAATGAGGCTGGAGAAGGCTATTGTGCAAATTCCAGATACCAGTTGCGAAGCAAGAAGTCTGTGGTAAGAAGGGAAATGCCCTGGTTGGAGCTAAGACTAAGGAGAAAGAAGCCACCACCATGATCAGCATATTCCTGTCAGAAAACACCCTGTATTGCTAATGTCTTTTCATGACTCCCCACCCCTCTTTTTCTTTACAAAAACTGAGAACTATCAACCTTAGATACAAGGTGCACTGAAAGGGTATGCGTAACACCTAAGAAAAACTGGACACAGTTATGACATCCTTGCTTAACAGTTCTGTCTGTAATATTAATGGTGTTTTTCAAGTATTAATTAGATAATTTGAAATATTAGACTTTTAAAACTGCAACTGGACTAACAATAAATTCTTGGCTCCATAAATACAGTATGTTTCATCACCCTGCTGATATCAAAAGAGCTCTGGACAACTCCTTCTAGGCAACTGAATCAAACCCTTTTGTGAAAGATGTGGGCCCACTTGGCTATTCCCACAGTTGATCTGACACACAAAAAAAGATAAACTCCCACTGGTTCATTTCCCGTCTGTCGTGGTTTAACCCTAGCAAGCAACTATGCACCACACAGCCGCTCGCTCACTCCCCCACGGTGGGATGGGGGAAGAGAATTGGAAGAGTAAAAGCGAGAAAACTCGGGTTGAGATAAAGACAGTTTAATAGGTAAAGCAAAAGCCGCACGCACAAGCAAAGCAAAGCAAGGAATTCATTCACTACTTCCCATTGGCAGGCAGGTGTTCAGCCATCTCCAGGAAAGCAGGGCTCCATCACGCATAACGGTTACTTGGGAAGACAAACACCATCATGTCGAATGTCCCCCCTTTCCTTCTTCTTCCCCCAGTTTATATACCAAGCATGACGTCATATGGTATGGAATAGCCCTTTGGCCAGTCTGGGTCAGCTGTCCTGGCTGTGCCCCCTCCCAGTTTCTTGTGCACCAGGCAGAGCATGGGAAGCTAATAAGTCCTTGACTGGTGTAAGCACTACTTAGCAACAACTAAAACATCAGTGTGTTATCAACATTTTTCTCATAGTAAATCCAAAACACAGCACAATACCAGCTACTAGGAAGAAAAAAAAATCAACTCTATCTCAGCTGAAACCAGGACACCATCTCAGTCAGAGTCTTTTGCTCTCTGTGTCAGAAAGTTCTGTAAAATGCAGTCATCAGCACTTTCTGGCATATTGTAAAAGCAAAGAATACTTCAGATTGCTCTGAAGGAATTGAAGATATGCATCTTGAGTGAAGTGAAATGAAATATGCTTGAGTAAAACACTTAAACTTTACATGAAATTTACATTATTTTTCCTATCTCCAAGTAGTTGCCCTTTATGTGTAGGTAGGTCCTCATCAAATGTCTCGACAGTTGCAGATTGCCTCCTGAATTGCCTAACTTGCTACATGTCCAGGGTAGGAAGGCTACATACTGGTACCTACAAGCTTGATGCTGCATTACCAAATACTGGGTAGCCCAACTCCATTTATTGCAATTAACCATTTACTTCAAACTGCTGATGCCCATATTTCAGATAAACACCTTTAAATTTCCTTGTTTAAAATTCAAAGAAGCAATGCTAATACTTTCTGAAAACTTTAAGAATCCTAAAGTAATTTTCCATAGCCAAAGGAGTTAATTGTAGGAAAATACATTGTATAAAATTTTATCTGTCTAAGAATAACGAAATATTACAGACCAGAGGGTGATAGCAAAACACACACTATACATTTTCTCTTGCTAAAATTAATAAATCATGTAACAAGTCTTAAATGAAATAAAATAATTTTCCAAGAAATAAGGAAAATAAAAGCTGTATTAGGGCAGCATCTGATTGCCATTTAAGATTTATTGCTAGGAATAAGTCTATTACAGGCATTTAGAACATATTTCTATTATTGTGAATATCAGATCTGTGTACTGCAAGGCACTAACAGGTTCCATATCAAATGTTGGCAACTGAGCGCATTTCTGTCAGCTTGGTCAGAGCACACTGTATAGATTTAATTCAAGGGATTTTTTGTTTGTGTGTTTGGTTTTGGTAATGCTTAAATTATCCCTACTACATAAACACAGGATCTGTCATACAGTCTGAGTAGAATCATAGAATCATAGAATTGTTTAGGTTGGAAAAGACCTTTATGATCATCAAGTCCAACCATTAACCTAGCACTGCCAAGTCCACCACTAAACCATGTCCTTAAGCACCACATCTACACATCTTTTAAATACCTCCAGGGATAGAGACTCAATCACTTCCCTGGGCAGCCTGTTCCAGTGCCTGACAACCCTTTTGGTGAAGATATTTTTCCTAATATCCACTCTAAACCTCCCCTGGCGTAACTTGAGGCCATTTTAGACAATGACAGACAGACAATACCTGGTCCAAAATATAACCTGTTCTTGCAAAGTTAACTTGACAAAATTTGAGCAGATCTGAATTAGCAGAGTGATTTTATATTAAATCTGAGTGTTGCACCATGTGGCCTTGGCTTATATAGTCTCCTGCCAGCAATGCCAAAGTCATATTTGGTGTGTTAGTGAACTATGAACATAGGATGCTTTTGCATAGCCATTTGTCCTTTGAAAATGAAGATGATATCTGAGGTTTTTTGATCAGCATGAGAAATAAAGCTTCAGAAGGAGTTATGGTTTACAGATACAGATTTGCTAAAGGTGTTCGGAGGATTGTGGCTTTCCACCCCTTAACTCCCCACCTCCTCCTTTAGTCTTCCCATTGCTGCCGGACTTTCTATTGCCTCTACACATTCCATCCCATCCCATCCTATCCTATCCTGCCCCATCTTTATAATGATGCATCTGGCCTTGGTTTCCAGATTGATAACAACAATAAACTGTGTATGAAAAGATAATGACAGCTAACACCACAAACTACTGTAAAGTGCAGTTTATAGGACATATTATCTATTGAATGAGAATATTCTCTGTCTATGAGAACAAAAATAATGTGGGATAAATCTCCTCATTGTGAAAGAGATATGAGAACCTTCCATGCAGTATGGACCTAACAGTTTACCTTGTGTCAGATCAGCTATGTCACCTTTAATCAGTTGGGAAACTGGGAGCGAAATTGGGTAGTGGCATGATGCTACACATAACTAACTTGTCAGATCTATTGTACCTATCTAGAACTCTGCTAGAATTCTATCATAAACAAATATTGTGAAAACCACTATCACTGACTCAGAAGGAGAAGTACATGACTTAGCTGGGATGAGATTTTTAAAACATTAGAACAATGTCAATACAATAAAGTATATGCATTTTAATTAAATATTGCTGTGTAACATTTGTTCAGTAAAAGAAAACTGATTTTTGAAACCCCTTATCATCACGATTCTTGCAAGATGAAATGTTAAAATTCAGTTGAAAAATGGGAAATATTGATTGGACAGAGTGATGAAATGAAAGTTGACAAGAGCATATATCATGTTAACTGCTTCTCTGTAACTAGGGTTAAATAGATCATTACTTTGAAGCAGTAAAGGTGATACATTATACTTTATAATTGTCGTTAATGAATTTTGTGAAGAACCTGCACCCGCTTCATTCTGTAGTGTTTTGAGAGGTCATTTTCTACCATAAACCATGTTTCTTGTTACTCAAAATATTGTTTATAATGCAATTGAGTTGATAATGCAAGTGAAAGTTGTTTTAGATCAACTATAGAATAACTGCTTATTCTATATTTTTATATTCTACTCAGTGTTTCTTCTCTTTTCTTCTCCTGGAGTTTAGTTTTGAAGGTCACTAGTTATAAGAAGACAAAATGTCTCTATTCAGAAACATGAGCTGACTGCTTGGAAATGTTACATCTTCCTTAATTATTTTGTATTCATTTTATTATGTTATCTGTTTCTAATGATTTCAGAAATCTATACATTTTGAACTTTGAATCTGCTTATAAAATAATTTAAAATTACAGGAAATGACAGTGTTAAATATTTTTATATTGTTGCCAGACTTTCTATTGCCTCCACCCATTCCATCCCATCCCATCCTATCCTATTAATTTATTAAGATTAATTTAATAATTAATTTAATAATTGTTAAAGATTAATTTCATAATTAAAATATTAATTTTGTGATAGTCGCTGCTGCTTGTAAAAGGAAGGAGTTTTTATCTCATGAAGTGTATAGTTTTTCTAAGAACTGAGGACTGCAAATGCAACAGAACAGCTTTGATTCTGGTTCTCTGAACTAACAAACTAAAACAGTTTCTCTATTGAAATATCCGTGAGTTTGCCAAAAATATGCAGGAAATGATGAGTGGCTAATGAAGGTTCTGGAAGTTACTGTTCCAAAGTATTTATTACTGAAATTTCAGCACATAAGAATTGCAGCATATGACAAGAAGGTAAAACCCAAAGAGCATACTGAGAAGCAGATCAGATGGATGACAAGCGAGTCCAGGTGGGATCCACTTTATCCAAAATAATTATTTTAAAATTTATTTCTCTAGTTTTAACAATTCATCTAAGCATCCTTCATATCCAAAAGATAAGTACTTTGAATGATAATATATCATACCCAAAACCATGTCTCTAAGACAAATGACCTGATCTAGGAGCTGTATAGGAGGTAAGAAGGTGGTTTTACAATCTTCTTTCTTTCCCCACGCCCCTAAACTTTCCCTCCTCTTTATCCTCCCTATCTTGTCTATTATTTCCAGTGACTCAGTCGTATTTCTTTTCCTTATAGGGAAAGGGACCTTTTATCAGACACCCCTAAGTTGATTCAATTCATAATTGTGCAAACCTATCCCTTTGTTTATTTTTTGTTTGTTTGCTTGCTTGCTTGCTCTTGCCCTTTAGCTTGTGTTCTGCTGCATTAGTGATTTTTACACTTAGGTCTGACAAATATTAGAGCTAGCACAAGATAAACACTGAAAATGCACAGCAGAAATTGGGGGAATGGAACAGAGATGAAGGGACTTTCTCATTTCAGCTATTTGGAATATATTTTGAGATAGCGGAAGATAGCTGACTTTAGTTTTACTCTCTTTTATCATTATGGTTGCTTATATTTTATATTCTGACAGTTATAGAAGTATCATATAAAAAATTATGGTGAGGAAAAAGAAAGTAAAAGTTATGTATTTAACCGTACTAGAGTTTAAGTTAAACCTGTATTTCATCTCACTGTGTGGGTACAGAGCACACTTACACCACTAAATGTCCAGAGCTCATGGTCTTGAGGTTATGGTGTGTATGTTGAATGCAGTTCTGATAAAAAATACCCATATCTGATAGACATTTGTGGCTTACCTGTAAAAACATATGAAATAACACTTAACGCTTCTATAAAATAGGACGTATCCTGGCTTGAATGTGTACATGCAAAGTCTTTTTAAAGTTAATCTTTAAAATGCCTTCACAAACTCCTATTTTACTCTTTTGTAATTGTTCCCAAGGGAAAAAAAAAAAGGGGAACAATAAAAAAGAAAAAAAGGCAAACCAAACAAACCCAAAAGAACACCCATCCTAAGAAGATCATAAAGCACACTGGAAAACTGAATTAAAACTTGTGCTTGCTGTGACATCTATGTCTTCCTCCCTTCATGGGGAGGGGGATTTTCATTTGCCAATAATGTCAGTGGTGACTGGATGAGACATTTAGACCCACACAGCCAGTTCAGTACACAGAATTAAGCATTCCCACTTTGTTATTGCATTATAGTTACTGCTTAATAGCATTTTATGTAAAGCCAAACTTGTGTTTCTTAAATTAATGTGCTTCTCAGAACTTTTTATGCTGGAAAGGTTTTCAATGCAGGATGCAATAGAGTCAACATAGCCCATAGGAGCTGATAGTATAGTCAGGTTCAACTTACTCTTTTTCTTTCATTAATTTTTCCCATGTACAGTTCACTCCCATTTTATTAACAATACAGCCATTCTTTGGTACAGGCAGAGCATTACAAATATATTAAGTACTGCCCAAACAGGTGCAGAAATGGAGGATGTAGAAGTTAAAATCAAGAAAGCTGTGAAGTAATGAGCTTTTAGATAGCAATTAACCAGGCACCATGTGTCATGCAATGCCTTACCTAAAACACACTTTTCCCTTGGCAGCTAAATGTAAGGAAAGGTTTCTTAGGATAATAAATTGTTTGACAACTTTTGAGAGCAAGAGCTGCTTCTTCATATGGCACCATCACGATCTTTATTTAGGATCTAACATTAATGTAATATAAACTAAAGAAGAAAAAAACAAAACAAACCAGAACAAAAAAACCCAACAAAACCCCCAAACACCTTTCCTAAACTATACAGAGCTGAATTACTTCCTGAGTGATACAGAGAACAAACACCTTATTCTAATGAATTCCCAGTGCATCAATTATATTTTTTATGCAAGAAAAGTCTGTCTTGATTTTAAAATCATCACATAATTTTGCAGAAGACAAAGACATTGAAATTGGTAGGAGAGCTCACAAGAACAGCAGTAAACAATATTTATTTAGGTACGCTTGCAGAAGGACTTCCAAATAATTTATTCTGCTGTGGATATAATATGAAAATGGTGTTAAAATAAAGGCTTATTTCTCTTTCCAAAACTCAGAACATTCATTTTTTGAAGTATATATGTAGCTTTCCAACAAATTAGGCTTTTGATTACAGAGCTTGTAAATTTCCAAGTTCATTACTATGTAAGGAAGTCAATTCATAGTGCTGGTGGGAGAAGATACCAATAACCACATATATTTGGAATCATTACTTGAATTAGACCACCTTTAATCTAATTTAATCTGCAAAAATAATTCCGTACTTGGTAGCAGGTACAGATGAGTCAGTTTAGCAAAATATAGTGGAGAATTTATTTATGACTAAATCACACAGTCATATACTTTTGCTCTTTTCATTAATGCCCTGACATTAAGTTTACAGACTTATGAGACTTCAGTTCAAATGGCTAATGAAAGAATACAAACACCATCATGAAAATGAAAGTATACTATCCTGTTCATTAAAAGGATGAAAGGTTTGCATATCTTACTATTTTTCATACACAGATCTCAGTCAAAAAAAAAACCCTAAAAATTTGTCCACATCTCAGCCAATGTTTAATCAAAAAGACTGGGAAGAGACAGGTTTACTGTGAGATTGTCTGCATAACTCAACAGTCAATGTGAGATCCATCTAATTTCTCTAGCTACCTAAAAGCTTACTGTCCGGTCTGAGATGATCATGTACACTACATTCTTTGCAATGGATTACTCCAGAGAAAACTATCCCACATATTTTGCAAACTGATTTCAGAATGGGATGAATCAGTCTCCTGAATGTCCTGTGTATCTCCACCGAGTATAGAGAGAGTATGCATGATAAGCTTAGACTAGAGAACTGGCTTTTAAACAGCTAAAAAACACAAGGTAAAACCTTTCCAAGTGTCTAGGTATCACAGCTATAGACAATGTGTCTATTGTCACAGCAATACATGAAGCTTGAGATTTGGGCATTCATATTATCTCTTTGAATTTGGTGGGCAGCAGTGCAACAGCTAAACTTAACAATGGTTAGAAATGTTTCAAAATACGGAAAATCAACACTCAGTAAAAAAGTCTGGGAAGTAACTGGCATTAAGGTCCAAACTGTTCCAAGCAGTTTCATAGCATGAGAACATAGAGCTGAAATGGACCATTAGCTTTAAGTTCATTCTTCTGCTGTTGCAGAAAACATCCTCTAAATATGCCATTTAGAACTGTTTGCAAAACAATTTTTAATATGATTCTCCCCATCACAGGTAAGAAGGCAATTTTAACACATCAATAGTAAACAGAAGGTGTCATAAAAACTAAAAGCTTCATAATGTGCCTTAGAATCACAGAATCATAGAATGCTTTGGGATGGAAGGGACCTTTAAAGGTCATCTAGTCCATCCCCCCTGCAATCGGCAGGGACATCTACAACTACATCAGGTGCTCAGAGCCTTATCCAGCCTGTCCTTGAATGTTTCCAAGGATGGGGCATCTACCACCTCTCTGGGCAACCCATTCCAGTGTTTCACTACCCTCATTGTAAAAAATTTCTTCCTTATACCTAGTCCCAATCTATCCTCTGTTACTTTGAAAACATTACCCCTTGTCTTATTGCTACTGGCCCTGATAAAAAGTCTGTCCCCATCTTTCTTGTAGGCCCCCTTTAAGTATTGAAAGGCTCCAATAAGGTCTCCCTGCAGCCTTCTCTTCTCCAGGCTGAACAACCCCAACTCTTCCAGCCTTTCCTCATAGCAGAGGTGTTCCATTGCTCTGATCATTTTTGTGGCCCTGCTCTGGACCTGCTCCAACAGGTCTATGTCCTTCTTGTACTGAGGACCCTAGAGCTGGACACAGTACTGCAGGTGGGGTCTCACCAGAGCAGAGGGGCAGAATCACCTCCCTTGACCTGCTGGCCATGCTTCTTTTGATGCAGCCCAGGATACAGCTGGCCTTCTGGGCTGCGAGACCACATTGCTGGCTCATGTCCAGCTTTTCATCTATCAGTACCCCCAAGTCTTTCTCCTCAGGGCTGCACACAATCCTTTCATCCCCCAGCCTGTACTGATACCAGGGATTGCCCTGACCCAAGTGCAGGACCTTGCACTCGTCCTTGTTGAACCCCATGAGGTTCACACAGGCCCAACTCTCCCACCTGTCCAGGTCCCTCTGGGTGGCATCCCATCCCTCAGGCGTGTCGGCTGTACCACTCAGCTTGGTGCTGTTTGCAAACTTGCTGAGGGTGCACTCGATCCCACTGTCTATATGTCATTAATGAAGATATTAAACAGCACTGGCCCTCAGACTTGCCCTTGGTGAAGCTGTGCTGGCTGTCCCAAGTCACCTCCCTGTCCTCCATGTGCCTTAGCATAGATTCTAGAAGGATCTGTTCCATGATCTTCCCAGGCACAGAGGTGAGGCTGACAGGTGGGTAGTTCCCAGGGCCCTCCTTTTTACCCTTTTTAAAAATGGACACAATGCTTCCCTTTTTCCAGTCCCCAGGGACTTCACCTGACTGACATGACTTTTCAAATATCATGGAGAGTGGCTTGACAACTACATCAGCCAGTTCCCTCAGGACTCTGGGATGCATCTCATCGGGACCCATAGACTTATATACATTCAGGTTCCTCAGGTGGTCACAAACCTGACCTTCTCTTACAGTGGGAGGACCTCTGTCCTCCTGATCCCCATCAAATGGCCCATTGACTCAGGAGGCGTGAGGAGAGAGGTTTCTGATGAAGATTGAGGAGAAAATATTGTTGAGTACCTCAGCCTTCTCCTCGTCTGTTGTTACCAGCTCGCCACTACTGCTCATCAGAGCGGGTATGCTTTCCTTAAACTTCCTTTTCTGGTTAATGTACCTATAAAAGCCCTTCTTATTATTCTTTGCATCCCTCGCCAGGTTCAGCTCCAGCCGAGCCTTGGCCTTCCTGATCCCATGCTTACACAACCAGGCAACGTCCCTGTACTCTTCCCAAGATACCAGTCCCTTCTTCCACTGCCTGTGCAATCTCTTCTTGCCCTTTAGTTTGACCCACAGGTCATGGCTCAGCCATGCCAGCCTCTTCCCTTCCTTGCCTGATTTCTTGCACCTGGGGATTGAGACCTCTTGCGCTCTATGGAAAGTGTCCTTAAAGATCTGCCAGCTCTGTTGTCCTCCCTTGTCCCTGAGGGTCATTTCCCAGGGGGTCCTCTTGATTAACTCCTTGAAGAGCTGGAAGTTTGCTTTCCTAAAATTCAGGGTCCTGACTATACTCTTCACCCGACCCTTATCTCTCTGGACTGTGAACTCCACCAGTGCGTGATCACTGCAGCCAAGGCTGCCTCCAATCCTGACATCACCAATGAGCTCACTTGCATTGGTGACCACCAGATCCAGTACTGCATCCCCTCTGGTAGGGCTATCTATTACCTGGCTTAGGAAATTGTCATCTATGCACTCCAGGAGTCTCCTAGATTGCCTACCGCCTGCCGTGTTACTTTCCCAGCAGGTGTCAGGGTGGTTGAAATCCTCCATCAGGACAAGAGCCTGTGAGCACGAAGCTTCCTGTAGCTGAAGAAAAAAGGCTTCATCAATAGGCTCCCCTTGATTAGGCGGCCTGTAGTAGACCCCAGCCACGAGGTTCCCTTTGTTGCCTTGGTCTCTAATTCTTACCCATAAACTTTCAACCTGCTCATGGCTATTCTTCAGGGATAGTTCTTTACATTCTATCCATTTCTTGACATAGAGAGCAATGCCTGGGCCCCTCCTACTTCGTCTGTCCCTTCTGAACAGCCCGTAGCCTTTGACAGCTGCACTCCAGTCATGGGATTCATCCCTCCAAGTTTCAGTGATGGCAGCTAGGTCATAGCTTTCTAACAGCATGGTAGATTCCAGCTCCTGTTTGTTGCCCATGCTGCGTGCATTGGTATAGAGGCACTTCAGCTGGGCTGTCATCCGTGTCACCTTCTTGGAGGAACAGCCCTTGGTTCCCTTGAGGAATTTCTCTGATACTTCTCTGTTGGCTCCTATTACCTCAAGAGCCCCCTGCTCATCCCCATAAGACTTCAACTGTGCTGCAGTGTCTCCAACATACCTCAGATCAACAGGCTGAGGGCCCCTGCTAGCATCCCGTCCCCCACTAGTACCCTGTCCCTTTACAGTACTTAAAGTCCTTACAGTCCCTTACAGTACTGCCTTACAGCACTTAAAGTTTTCCAGAGATTTGAGGTGGATTGCCTCCATCTTTTTCTTAATGTGAACACCCAAAAGCTACTAAAGGGACTTTCCAAGATGTTCTACTTTCTGGAAAGTTTTTCTTATGAGTGTTCTTCTCTGCTCTTACAGGTTCAGTCTTCCTCCTTCCTTTCAGAGGTCTCCTCTTCACATGGTGTGCCATTGATAAAATTGCTAAAATCGCTAAAATCAAGCAAACAGGTTTTCTTCCTAATATCTACTCAAGTTCTTCTAAAAGAACATGATTTATAAACATGTATGTGTGTATGCACACACATATGTGCATGCATGTGTGTGTGTATTTTAACTATGGAGGGAAATCCTACACTAAAATTGTTTTACATCTCAAAGGAGTTTCACAAGAACAGGAGAAAACAGGAGCATCAACAATTGTTTGTACTCGTTATTAGGAAGATGCTGGCTTAGTAAATCTTACTCTGATCCCAAGTTTTCAATGCTGCAAAGAAAGGAAAAATAGCTAGTGAAATTTTGATTTTCTCACTGAGATTTCAGTACTCCTGGAAATATCAATGTATCCTACTGACATTGCAGAGTTAATTTTGAATTCTTCTGAAGAATAAGAGAAAAAATTTTAGATGTAAGGCTAGAATAGGGGAATAAAGGACAGAAGATTTAGAAGAGAATCAGTCTTAAATTTTAGAGGTGACCAAAGGAGATTCTGGCATATTGGATTCTACAACTCACATTATTAATTCCTCTTGGTTTTTAGAATTATGAATAAAAAAAAAAAAAAAGACTATGTTCTTTGTTTGGAACATCACATGTATCACCAAAATGATTAAGAATAAATGTTACAGTAGTCACAGCTTCAGTCTTGGTTTGCTCCTGTGTGCATATGCATTCTAGGGAACCTTCTTTAGAGCCTTTTCTTCATAACAATTAAAATTGAAACAAATGAACTTCCTGGCCAGACCCCATAGTGTGCTTTTCTATATCTTTAATGTCCCAAACCCAAGTCCGGAGTAGTTGCTATCAGGATTTACTTCTTGGATCTGGTATATGGAACTATGAAGGGTCTATGAGGAGCCTATTCAATTGAACTGTGGAAGACCTATGAGGATGTTAATTTCTAGGCAGTGTCTTAGAATTCCCCTTGGTTGTTCCTCTAAGTATGTTAAACATGGCTAAATAAAGATACCGTTTTAGATGGTTGTGGAGTCTCCATCCTTGGAGGTACTCAACACTCAAGTAGACACAATCCTGAGCAACCTGTTCTAGCTAACCTGAGGTTGGACCAGAAGATCTCAGAGCTCTCTTCCCACTCAATCATTATGTAATTCTGCAATTCTATATTTATTTAACTGTTTCCCAGTTAAAGAAATCAATGCAATTGAAAAATTTCTGAACTGAAATCTTGGACCATACTGGACTGATCAAGAGTGTATCCCCCCAAATCTGTCAACAATCTGTTCCCTAATGATTATACTTCACTGGACTTCTACCTCTGACTTTGCAAAGAATAGAAACAGCTAATCAGAACAGGCTTATTTGTTGAGATAATAGTCAGTGGCATTAATTATTTCTATCCAAATCTTGCAGGAACTGCAATGATATAATCCACTGAACCATCTAGACTACTTTTTTGCATTTTGGTGGTGGGGGTTGTGGTGTTTGTTCTGTATATGTATCTATGTACACACACTCAAATTTATTCCTTATGGCATAAGAAATCTGTTGGCCATTGCAGCATACCATGTTCCATCATTGTCATTCTAGATAACTTTCATATGCTATTAAAAAAAAAAAAAAAATCATTGCCCCTAAAGAATGAGCTGTAATTTTGTGCTCTGGTACGCTAATGTGGTCACTTTATGTTTGGGTCACTTCCTCAGCCATACATTATCTTTTAGTTCATTGGCTGCTATACAAGTACACAAGCTGCTCCTGAACTCCTAATGTTAAATGTGTGGTTTTCGCTAAAGTGAAACTATTGACTTTATAATATGTGCCTTTGATTAGCCCTTTTTCCTCAGCACTTCACTTACAAGTGAGAGGATATTCAGCATATTTCTGTATATAATTTTACAGACAGATAATTCAAGGCTCACACTGTACTTCAGTTCTATAGCTCTACCTAATTGCTTTCAATCTAAGAATGCTGAAGGCCAATTAAAATGGACAGTTACTGAGGTTTTATTAGTTCAGTTACAGCTATGTAAGCTTTGAAATTTCCAGACTCTTGAAGAACTCAATATGCCTGAAAGTATGTTTAGAAATGTCCATGTACTTTGTCATCTTTGTCTCTTGTAAAATAAACACTTTTATTTTAATTATATAATTAAGGTAACAATGTCAATGTCAAGAACTGCTGAAAGGACCAGCAAAAGAAGACTACCTAGTAGCGAATAATTTCTCAGCATACTAACGCAGAGTTTCAAATGTATCTATACATTGTAGGAAAAAAAAGGAATCAATATTCTTGAGTGAAGTGGTATTCAAGAACACAAAGTGAAACTTAGGTACCTGTATTTTACAGATATGTCAGTTTTCAAAAACAGACTCCTCCAGGCAAGTACATATCTGTTTCCACATATGAAGTGACTGGGTATTGAAAATCTATAGCTCAGCTTTTACTTTATTTCTAAACCCTAAGAGAGTTCCTAAATTAGGAACTTTGCCATCCATCTCTGTAAGAAACTGAAGTGTCGAGAACACTTGTCTCAAAGCTTGTTTGTGTGTGTTTATCTGATAAGACTGGACAGCAGACCACTCTTTGGTCTGATAAGACCCGAGGGCAGGCCATTCTTTGGCTTATCAAGTACCACTAGCTTGCAAGGAAACTCGTGCAAACTCGCTGAAGCAGCAGGCCATTCTTTGGCTTATCAGGCACCACCAAGAATAGGACACCAACTGGTATCTGGGCCAGGCCGCTTGCCCACCAACAATATATATTGTGTGATTAGATGTGCATGTGTTGGGTACGTGATGTTGTCCTGGGTAACCAAACGGAAATGAGAGGGCCAACTCCCTCTCCAACACTGGATAAAAGACGGCACAACGAAACCTGAGTGTGGCCATCCACCACCAAAAACTGAAGACTGAGGACCAATGGGACGCTGCTGGATCCATGGTGGTGACTATCCTTTGCTTATCTCTCTGAATGCTTGCTTAATTTCCTCCTAATATTTCCTGCCTTTCCTATCGCTTCACTCTTTTATATTTACCCAATAAAATGTCTGATTGGCGGCATATGACCTCGTTTGTGTCTTAATGTCGCCCTTGGAAACATTACAAACCTTCCCCGAGCCTGACAATCAGACCGGGACTCAACAATCTCCTTGAGAGGTCAGTCTAGCAGGATTTTGGAGATCTTATATAATCCTCAAGATGAGGGTGATGCATGCAGCTCACCTGCTGCTTTACTTCATTTGCAGATGGTAGACTTTTAAACATTTTTAGTTGAAAAGACAGATGAATGGCACAATCACCACTGGTTTCCTCTGCACCTTCATCTAGAAATTATTCTCTTCCTTCTCAATCACTTCTCCAGCTTTCCTACATGAATACCTTCAATCTTTCACTAAATGAACTAAGATGGAATTGTAAATGGCTAAATGTTCACAAAATAATGTTTTACATTACACTACATTACATTACACCTAGTTTTCCTAGAGCTCAGTCTGGAATGAAGAGAAGTAGCAATCTACATAGGGAAGGGAATCTCTACAGATGAAGTGGAACAGTAAAATACTTGAGGTGAATCTATCTGCCTCTTTTCCTTACAATGAATATTCCAGTAACATCAACAAGTCTTTGAATTTCTATAGACATTTATCAGAGTTTGAATTTGAACAAGGTAACTTTTGATACAAAGAAAATTCAGATCACGCAGCTGATACATATTTTAAAAAAATAATTTGTAAACAAATCTTCCCCTTTCCTACAGTCTGTACACAAGGACAAACTTGATTTTAGTCCACCAGCTTTCACTGCCTTCTTGTTTGCAGCAAACTCTATTCAGTCCTCCCTGGGTCCTCAGGGCATGTCATTGTGTCTCTATCACATCTCTAGGCTAGTACTGAGTGTCTGGGTCTTTGCTGAGGCACTGCGATTGCAGCTTCCCTCATTCCTGTGTGAATCACCTGCATCCAGATGAACATCCAGCTGAACAAGCTTGTACCCCTGTTTCATCTGTTGCAGATGGGAAAAAGTAAAAACACTAAACATCATAGCACATGAAAGGAAAAGTGCCCCATTCCTTCCCAATTTTGAGAAGTCTTGTTTATACAAAAGGTGTTAACACAAACTAATGAGATTTCAGTGTTCTACCTTTCCACAGAGAGAAGTCTTTCCTGTGCTTTACTGTTCACTCTGTTGCACAAATCAAACCCAGATATGATCCGCAACCATTCTTTGTTTCTCCCTAATGAAACAGCTTGATCAGCATATTTATAACTCAGACATCTGTTATAATGAAATGTTCTAGGCAGATTTGTTTTTTGGCTTTATTATTTGTTTATAGACTGTGTAGGGATTATGCTTGATTTTAAACAACAAACGTAATAATCGAGTAAAAGTAGCTAGCTGGCATGTTCTGCTGAGACGTACATCTTAGAATTTTCCCTTATATTTAGTTGCAGTTGTCTTTTAAATAGAAACTTTTTTTCCTGACATTTTCTTTGTATAAGATGACACTGCATTACCTTATCTTAAATTTTTACACAGAAGGATTTCGCAAGTTGTAAAATTATGGGAAAAAAGGATGAGCTGTTTTGTTAGCTGATTTTGATTCTGTAAGGTTTCTTTGGTTTTGTTTTATTTTTTTTTTCATGACCAGAACTAGCATAATGACTTCAGATAGAGACCATGGCAGTGCTTAGATATGTATTTTGAATTTCACAAAAATTAATAGCGTTATTCCTTTTTTTTTAATCAAAAATTGAAAAAGCTGTATAAAACAGCTGTCCTCTCTGCTGAAAAATTACTATTGACAAGGATGTCATTGTCATTTTTCTTATGTTTTCTCAGAATTCTGATGCTACAAAATGGGACCAATTCTGAGGTAACTTCCTGTTCAGCAACTTAGAACATACAAAGCAAAAGAATTTTTTAAAATTAATTTATTAAATACCTTTATCCTTATTACTGAAGTTGAAATATGTTTAGCTTAAACAACTTTGACTAGATTTGATTAAGGATTTGGAAAGGTCACTTTAAACACCTCTCTCTCTCTCTTTCTCATTGTCTGTGTCATGTGAAGATCAGTGAATGGTGAACAGCAACTATCAAAGATCTGTCAAAATGAACTAAGTCAGAACATACAGGTAGGGTTCTTATTAATAATATTCTCATAGTAAATTCAAAGAGAAGCCAAAATTAGATCACATGCCTTAATCATGTTCAGTGAACCTGAAAGAATGTTTCACTTTTTTCTAATATTCTCATTTTTCGTTCACAACATCAATTAAGGAACATTATCTCTTATGAAATTTTGGCAGGGAGGGGCAGGAAAAGTCTAAAAGATAGGGTCTGCTCATCAAGCCAGAGCCCACGTCTAGCTCTTGGGTCCTGGCAAGGGCAGAGTTACCTCAAGCTGGAGAGGGAAGCCAGAATACTGAATGCTTGATTTCTGGACAAATCCTAAAGTATATTACCCAGTTCGTGGAAAATAGAAATGGGAGAGTAGAAAATCAGAACTGTATTAGGTCTGATAAACATCATCCGTACTGTGGGTATTTCAAGCCAAGGGATTTTTTGCCAAGCAAATTCCTTGGTCCTGTGTGACCATGGGGCTCAGCACGGCTCTATCAGAAAGAAAGAGTTAATCAAAAAATGGATCTAGGAAAGTAGGCTGCCAAAGTTACCATTTTGTGGTCTTCACTGGGTCACCAGTTCTTAATTTCTCAAGATTTAAAAGTCAGGGGTTTTTATTTTACTTTCTCCCTGGCTCCAAAAAGTGAGTGTCTCCTTGACATGTTTGACTTCTGTTTCAGGACTTTCTGCCTCAAAAATTTTCAGAGCTCTCTTCTTGAAGCTTTATTTATAGCTCCTGTTCAATAGAGAAATAGTTTTAGAGTTTTGACTAAGTCAGGGATCCTAGCAGTCTGGGCTGATGCTTTGTTCAAGCATGGTAACAAAATTTCTTAGGCTATTAACAGAGCTGTACAGTCTGCCTAACATTCAAGTATATTATTCATAACTGATATACTGTCCGTCTGCCTGCATAAGAAGCCTAGAGAGTGTATCTCCTGCTCTGATGTTTATTCTTCAATCCACAGAATATTTTCTGTCAGCTAAAATAACGTAATCTTTGCATATATAAGCACGTCTGTGAAATGAACCATTCTATGAGTCAGGGAGATGTAAAGCCAATTTTCTGTGGCATGTAAAAGTTAAAGCTTATGTTATGAAAAACAATTTTAATACATTTTAAATGAGCTAAGTCAACCATGTTATCTGGTATTACACATACATCCAAAAAATATAAGTATAGTGGAAAATATATTTGTTAAAACCACTGCCAAATTCAAGATGGGAAGATAGTTATAATCAGATCAACTTGAAGATTTGAAGAAGAGATAGACTTTTGCAATTTCCTAGTCCAAATGAACACTTCTGAAAGCCCGTGTTAGGTTAATAATGTGATAGAGTGAGATATTATATCACAGCATATTTCTGAAGTCTGCTGATCACGTATTTTACAGGAAGTTATTTTGACATTAGCTTTCTCTGTTTTACTTTATTAACACCCTTGAAAAGAGAAGTGTTGCTTCTTTTACAATGATAATTAAACCAAATTTCTAGGTGACTTTTTAAATAATATTAATAACCATACTGTAAAAAAATAGCTCTGGAATTATGTCACCATCTTACAAATTTGAAGAGTTGACACAAAAACTAGGTTTGTTGCTAAATTTCTTTGTGATTTTCATCAGATGGTTTAATTCTGAATCACTTCTTGGAATAATGATACTTCCATCTTCACTTGGAGAAGGTAAATAAATTAGAGAATGGAAAAACTGTGACAAGAAGGGTATTGTAAATAGCTTTGAGAAAATGGATGTTGTTTTTATCTAGAGATGGCAAAAAATATTTTGGGCTCTTATTCTGTAATAGCTTGTCACATGAAAAACGGACACCATTAAAGATGAGTAGTATGTGAGAAATTCAGAAGATCAATGTTTGCTTTTGTTTGATGTATCTGCTAACTGAATTCCCAAATAATTCTTCTCATTCTGGGCTAAATTTGTGCATTTATATTTATGAACAGGTCACCTTCCCCTTTAGGGGGAAACAAAAGCTGTATGAATTTTAAAGCTTACTTAGCAAATTCACACGGAAGAGGAAATAAAGGTACTGTATGAGGGAGGAAAACAGTTACAGATGTGACAGTTCTCCAAGTTGCGTTGTTTCTCCTGTGTCATCTCCAGCATTCCATGTGCATTTACTAGTTATTTATATTACAACTTCTTCTGTCAAGACGATTAATTTTATCAGGCATACTACAAAATTATTTTTAAAAAATCTTCTATGTGGACAGTGATTCAGCCTATACAGTCTACATAAGCAAATCAATTTCTTGTAATACACAAAGGGCCCCATTCATTTGAAGCATCAATACTGCCAGTATGAATCAATGAAGTAAATAATTTTATCCATTTTGGTTATTTATTACTAGAGTACTTTCTATTGCTACTGGCTCTTAGGGTACAAGATTTTAACATCTCTCCTTGGATAATTATTGTATGTATCTTCTCTGCCCAAGAAAGAGAGAAACAGAAGCTATTTGAAAATATTGAAGGTGACAGTAGTTAAACGCTTTGTTCACTCTCTCAGGTAAGAATTCTGGACAGCTAACTCTGTTCAAGACATCCCTTGTCACAACAATAACTTTCCTTTCACATGAATCACAATAATTTTAACAGACTTCAGCAATAAATAACTGGAAACAGCAAAACATTTGCTTTCCTGTGATGAACAAAGCAGGAAATGTAACAATTGTTCCATGCCAAATAAATGTTATTCCCTCCATCCAGCACTTTAGTTCAGAAACCTTTTGACTACATATGCCCATATTTCTGAAATGCCATCATGTTGAGGGGAAAAAAAAAAAAGCCATTCCTGGTACAAGTGGATGTATATCACTGCTGTTTTTTCTTCCCTGTTTTGGTGTTAAAAGTTACACTTTCCATTCCATTTCCAACAGAAAGAGCTCTCAATATAGCTGTGTGAGGACTACTAGCGTGCATGTTTATACAAAGATAAAGAGACACATGCTTTATAACTCTCCCTTTTTAATAGTATTTCTCAAGGCTTTTGTTTGTGTTGAAAAGCACAGTCAAAATCATCACAATGAGATGGTATTCACACAATCCACAAAGAAACTAAAATAAGAAATTATTGAGTTGTCACACTTGATTTATTATTTGAATTAGCCTCAGTCTCAAAGGGGTGCAAGACAACACTGTTTTTTATTCTTGTGTTTAGTGTCATCAGAAAACTACAGGCTGATTAACTGATCTGTTTACTCCAAAAACTTAAGTTATACTAACATAAAATTAGTAGACCCAATGATAGATATACTGTGGTAAGGATGACCTGTTGGTTTTGTTTTCTTTTTCAGAGGATATTCAAAGTAGGAAATACTTGAGTCTTTTGAAGGAGCCAATAACTATGCTGATCATGGTGTTTCTGTCAAGGTGGTATCCAAGTTTCCAAACATGTTCTCACAAAAGAAAAGGTAAGGTTCTAGGATACCAATTACACAAATAAATCCTCAGGTTTCCCAAAGGAAACAGGAATTCACAGAATCCTACTAAAGATATACATTAATTTCTGGGCCATTTAGAGTATTCAAACATATAAATGACAAAATTTGCAGGTGATACAGAATTATTTAGAGTAGTCAAAAGTGAAAACAAAATGCAATGAAATAGTGAAAAATGTAATGATTTTGAATGCCTAAGTAACAAAATGAAAGATGAAATTCAATGCTGATAAGCAAAAATTAATTAACAGTGAAAAATATAACCCTAACTTACAATAAAGGTTTCAAATTTAGCTGTTATCACTTGATTTCCATACTGAGGAGTAAGAAATACTGAATAAACAAGACTCAGCTTGAAAAAAAGCTAAATAAGGTGAGTTATAGCATAGGTTCATGCGATTATGAATACAGGGAAAATGAATAGGGAAACATTCTTTACTATTTCTCCTAATGTAAAAACTTCTGATGCAATTACCAGCTATCCTGCTTGAAATAAATAAAAGGAAGCACTTTTTACACATTATACATAAATTGTGGAACTCATTTCCACCAGATAATGTGGAGCCCAAAAGCATAAATGTGTTAAAAAAATAACAAGATACATTAATGAGGAGTAGGTCCATCAATAGTTAATAAGTATAATGGTGTGAGTGAAACCTCCAGTTCCAGAAGTCCCTAATGTGCAAATTGCTGGAAAATCTGAGGATACACTAGAGTAAAATATATATTTTTTTAACTTTATTTCTTTAGTTTATTTCTTAGAATAATGTCTTAGCCAACCTTTTTTGCAACTGTCAGACAGGGGGTTGGTCGACTGGCCAGACCTTTGAACTGACCCAGATTAGCTCTTTTTACATTCTTATGTATAATTCAATACATTGTGTTCTTAGCAAATATGTTTGCTTAGTGTTCTTATGACATTTTTACAGTTTTTACCCTATTTGTAATAATTTTTTTCTACATCACATTTTATAAACTTACATATATATCACAAGTCTGAATAAATGGAAACATTAAGTGTCTTACCTTCTTAGTGCAGCTAACTGAATGAACACTTAAAAATGCATGCTGTAAATAATGTCTCTTTTCCAGCTATCCAGTCATTCTTGAAACAAAAATGAATGTATTTCTCATTCACAAGCAAGGTTCAAACAGAATTCTCAGTAAACGGATTCTTCATAAAGACATCTCTAATTATTTCATTACCTGCTATTCTGCTATTCCTAGGTCACCTAAGTTACCTACAAGATTGGTTTTGTTCTCTTGAGGGATTTCAGATAGGCTTTCCACATTTCCATGTGGCAGCAACTAGAATATTTACTGCAATGTTAACTCTTTTTCACAGTGTGTAGTGTGCCCTGGAGCACTACAAAAAACACCAGAGAGGGCACTTCAGAGCTGGGGTATCCAGCCACCCCATGGCTCTGCTATACATTATCTTCTAAGCTCCATTTGTTGGAGGCAGAGAGAAGGCAAGTACAGCTGACAATTAGATAAATGCTGCTACATTTTGCAGCTTGACCTGCTGTATTTCAGCCAGCTTTGCAATCCATTGCCCCCTATAATATATGCTATTTGGCCCCAGCTAGTGCATCCACGATGCTCAAGGGTTTGGCTGCTGATGCCCAAGGCTGAGTCTGCCACAGGGCAGCTGGGTGACCTGGGATCAGTCTGCAGGGGTGACACAGATGAGAGAAGCTTTATTTGGGCCTTTCACCTCTGTGCTCAGAAGCTGCTTTCAAGCTCAGGCCCTGGCCCTCAGTCCTTGCCTGTGCTGTATTTCCCTTGAATACTTATGAAAGCCAAACAACTCTGTATTTTAAAAATTAATACCTTCCACAAAAATAATTCTAAAAGAATCCACAAACGCAGCAGCATTTTTCCCTCAGGTACTTTTTGTGCTTTCTGTATTGTGTGGGATTTTTTCCCACTTACCTTAATGTAGGGAGGAAGAAGCAGCAACAAAAATAAAAACCAGTAAAATCAATACTAGAGAGATCTGCAAGTCTTAAAGAGTGCAATTCCTTCATATTCTGTGCACACTGGCAAATATTAATTTCAGTTTCATATTCCTATCATCTTTAGCACGCATGTTATTTTTTTCGACTGTGCACTAGCACAGCAGGTTTTTTCTTCTATATGTGAATCACGCCCTCCCAAAGACATCTGTTGCCTATAGCAGAGGTTTACTTGAGGCATAATTTGCAGCACCATAATTATTCATCAGTTCAAACACAGTAATTCTACTGTCTGAGAACAGTGATATCCTCATGACCTTTCCATCTTCTGCTCTTTCTTCCCCATTCACTGCTGATTTCCATGCAATTTGGTATAGTTTAGACTTCATTATTCTACTTGATAGCTCTACTTCATTACACACTTTTTTTTTCCCCATATTGAACAGAGATTTTATGTAGCTCAAGTTTTGACTACAGAATGCTATTGTTTGCTACAGGCTGACTACAGTGTCTATGTATTTGAGAAGATTGTTAGAAAAAGCTAACTTCTCTTTCCTTATATCTTCCCCCAAAAAGAAACACAGGATAATAAATGAAGGACCAGAGGGAAGACTCTGGTAATACTTCCAAATATATCTATTTATCATTCACACGCAGAGCAAAGCTGAAGGTCCAGGCAGTACCATCTACCTCTTCATGTTCATGTGATACAGGCTTGTGTTTCTTTCAAAGGGACTATTGCATAAGTGAGTGATCAACTATGCAGTAAGGTTCAAAATTCTACTGAAAATTTTAAATAAAAGATTGGTTACAGATAAATGTGGAAAGTAGAGTAAGGTAAAAAAATGCAATTTAAATAAAATTATTCCAAGCATTAGGCATAATTATACTACTAATGTTTCATTCTCTTTCAAAAAGGACAAACTATTTGAAAATCATTTAAATTAGTGGTCTTAACTCACAAAGGCACTTTCAGAATGTCTGAAGTAAGATGCATAGTATGTTACATCGAAAACTTAAAAGAAAGTCTTAACTAGTAAATATATATTTGTAATACAGTCTTGGTGGTCTTGAATTGGGAACATTTGTTTCATTCCAACTTTTAAGTGTTTAGCAACTGTAATTGTAATTTTGAACTGAGATACATTTAGGTACACAATACTTTCCCCTGCATATCCACTTCCACTCCTTACTCAAAAGAAAAAAGAAGCTGACACCAAATACTACTTCCTGAGATGATACTGTTCTGGAAAGAGAAAGGAACACTGAGCACTTGAGCCCTTGCTATCTATCAAATTGGAACTTGGATGGGCTTAAATCCTAGAAGCAGCCAGGTCTGGGCTTCACAGCTGAATGTTTCAATCAGTAGCTTTTTAAAGTGCATCATAGTAATGAGCTCTTACATGAACTGTCTGTTCTGGAAAGAATTTCACTTTAATCCACTCTATAAGGATCCCAACATTTGAGGTGCTCTGTGGTTTTTTGTTGTTTGATTTTTGTTTGGGTTTTTTTGGTGTGTGTTTTTGGTTCTGTTTGTTTGGTTTTTTTTTTTCCAACTCTTCAGCTTTTTAATTTCCCATTGCCTTTAGCTGGTATTAAGGGAAAGATGATTGGACAGGGGGTAATTGCTTAGTACTACAGCCATAGTAGATTATATAGCACCATATTTGCCTCCTAAGATAATTTAATTTAGAAAATAGAGTGAAGAGCCATTATGCATTGAAATCTTGCAGCATTCAGAAGTTTTGGTAATTTTTACTTTGAGTCTTTATGTACTGTTTTCGTTGCAAAGATGGTAATGGACTACATATAGATGGTTGTACATAAAGATTTCAGTGAAATCTTTCTTCTTTCAGTCACCACTTTGTTGATAACAGTTATGTCAGATGAGACATTGGTTTCACTCAGGTTTAAATTAAAAGTCAACTAGTTAGACTGAATAGAGTTACTCCAGCATAAAACAGAGAAAGGTGAGAATCCCAGAGATAGTGCAGAAGGATCACCTACCAAAGCAAGTAAAAATAAGAGACAAAGTGAAGTTTTTGGAGGGAATTTCAAAAATAGCATAAAGCTTTTCTTGGCACTTTATTATACCTAATCTAGAAAGGTCCTGAGACTCAGTCAGAAGATGGGATCCTTGTGATCCTGAAGGACAGTAAGCAAAATATGGTGAGATGTAGGTAAAAGCCTGCACATGCTTTCTTTGTTCTTGTGTTACTCACTGAACAGAGATAGGGAGTAGCACTGATGCTAGATCTGGGCATCCACATTTCTCCTAGGTCACTGGTGATTCCATGGGCAACCAGAGTCATGTAGACAAGGAAGCCTTTTTTTTATTAATTTTGTGCCATTCAGCTGTTAGAATTAAATCCTATTCACATTTGTATTTAAGCGTATTCAAAATAAGCATGAGAACTCCTTAATGAACTCAAAAAATTTCTTCTGGGGAACAGCTTATTTATTGCAGTTCATTTTTCTATGTTAACAAGAGAGTGGAAAGCCAGGTGTTTTAAACATCCAAATTTTGTAACACTTATGGGCCAGTGAGCAGATGTTTCTAAAACTTTCAAAAGCATCTAGAACTTCTTGTAAACAGGGATCAGTAATTGACATTTTAGTGTCAGAGAAAAATATATGTATAAACACTCCACAGCAGTGTTCTGTAATGGAAAGATAAGTACCATTAAATATATTGAAAAAGGAAAATTCTATTATACTGATTCTTGAAATGCAAGTGTAATTCACAGAAATTTATAGATTGCTTGTCAAAAGAGTAAAAATTTATAATTTCACTGAGAATATCCCATGATATAATCTACAATATGGGGGCTGTCCATGCAAGAATAAAAACTTTATCAATAGATATCAAACTGGGTAGGTAATAAAAATATTCATTCACTAAGAGACAATTAGGTGATTTTCAGTCATTGTTGAATACCATTCCATCCTTTACAAAATAAGTAAATGAATAATGTACAAAGTGTGTTTATTTGACAAAAAATGCCAACATGCAGATATATTTTTCACAATGAATGTGAGCAACTTTTTTTTTTTGTGAGAGAAGACACAAGCTTAAGGAATCCTTAACAGAAGATAACTGCTTTTAAAATAAACTTTTTCTGCTTTTTTTATTTTTTTCTGAAAGTGGTTTGAAATATCTTTAATATAGTATACTGCATCTAACAGTTCTGTTCATTCAAAGTTTTATTATATATTAAACTCACAGGGAAAAATAGCTTCCAGAAAAGTAATCTATTTGTCTTCTCAAACACATGGACACTGATTGTAGTCAATATGAAATGCATTCAAGTGCCTTGTTTCTTGACATGTTCATTTAATAATTTTGCCTTATGCCCATTCAGCAGTAAAAGCTGCTCAACCAATTTGGCAAAATAAACATTTTAAAAGTGAAGTTGTGTTGTTACATACTTATAAAGCTTCAAACACATTTTTCTAGACACATTCATTTTTCCATTTATACTATTGCCAATATTATAAAACGAAAAGACTATTGAGCATGTTGTTTACAGAAATCCCATTTTTAGATTAATAAAATAATTAATGATAGAACTATACATTTTTTGAACAGCAGTCACATTCTTAACATATTTGACAATTCAATTCTTCACAAAACATCGTTTTACCAGTTAGGGGAAAGGGTGCAGCCAGAAATAGATATATAATGCAAATCAACTTTGGCTTCATGGCGGTGCTGTTGTGAAGGTTTTGGCTTTTATGACAACAGAACATTCTTTGATAACTATAGCTTGTTAGGCAGGGATGGAATCCACCTGTCAAGAAGAGACAAGGGAATCTTTGGCAGCAGGCTGGCCAACTTGGTGAGGCAGGCTTTAAACTGAAGGACTTGGGGGACAGGATCCAAAGTGGCAATGCTTATGCCATTGCAACCAGCTGAGGAATAAACCAGGCCAACCAGAGCAGTGACAAATGTTCCTTAGCTGCCTCCCAAGATAAGAATCAGAAGACCAACCACTTAAAGTGTATTAATATCAATGCACACAGCCTGGGGAACAAACAGGAAGAACTGGAGATCTGTGCCCAGTCAGAAGGTTATGATACCATAGGAATAACTGAAACATTGTGGGACAGCTCACATGACTGGAGGATTGCGATGGATGGCTATAGGCTGTTTCGTAAAGACAGGAAGGGAAGAAGAGGAGGAGGAGTTGCGCTCTATGTTAAGGAGAACCTTGAAGGTATAGAAGCAATTGTGGAAGCCCTATCGAATGCCTCTGGCTCAAGATCAGAAGGGTCATCTCCAAAGGGGATCTTACAGTAGGCATCTGCTACCAACCTCCAAAACAAGAAAATAAGGCCAACAAAGCAATATTTGGGTCACTTGAACAAGCTTCAGGTCAACAGAACCTGTTTCTTATGGGTGACTTCAACTACCCAGACATTTGTTTGAAGAACAATACAGCAGCTTACACGCCATCCATCAAGTTCCCGGAATGTGTAGAGGACTGCTTCCTCATACAAATGTTAGATGTGCCAACCAATAATGAGGCACTGCTGGACTTACTACTCACAAATCAAGAAAACCTGCTTTGTAATATCTCGGTTAGTGATAGTCTTGGCTGCAGTCATCACAACACTGTGGAGTTTGGGATCCTGCTGAGCACGCTGAAGATTAGTACTAAAACAAAGATTTTAGATTTTAGAAGAGCAAACTTCAGCTCACTCAGAGCTCAGTTGGGAGGGATTCTGTGGGAAGCTTCCATGGAGGATAAAGGAGCTAGTGAGTGCTGGGAGTTCTTCAAGAATGCTCTCCTAGAAGCACAAAAATAGTTCATCCCCTTTAAAGGTAAGGGAAGCAGGCAGAGCAAGAGACCCCCTTGGCTTAACTACAAGCTTCTGAGTCTGCTCAAAACCAAAAGGGAAGCATACCAGAGATGGAAAAGCAAACAAATACCCATTGACAACTACAAGGGTATTGCTAGGGTGTGCAGAGATGCAGTTAAAAAAGCAAAAGCTCAGCTCAAATTGAAATTGGCCAGAGATGTCAAAAACTACAAGAAAGGTTTCTTCAAATACGTAAACAACAAGTAGAGACAGAAGTAGAAGTAGAAACACCTCTCCTGTCAAACAGGAGAGGTGAATTAACCACCAACAACGCTGAAAAGGGAGAGATTCCCAACACTTCCTTCACCTCTGTCTTTACCAATACTCTTGGGCTCCAGGCCTTGGGAACAAAAATCCCGGTTGATGCAAACACAGGCCCACCGTCAGTGAAGGGAGAGTTGGTATGTGAACTATTACAGGAGCTTGACCCCTACCAATCCATGGGCCCTGAGGCCCATCTTAACACCTGAGGATGTTAAGAGAGCTGGCTGACATCTTCGCGAGGCCGCTCTCCATAATCTTTGAGAAGTTGTGGAGGTCGGGGGCATTCCAGAAGACTGGAAGAAGGCTGGTGTCACCCCCATCTGTAAGGTCCTAAAGGAGGATCCAGGAAATTATAGGCCCATCAGTCTTACTTCATTCCCTGGGAAAGTTATGGAACAAATCCTCCTGGGGGCTATCACAAGTCAAACGAAGCACGTGATTGGGAAAAGCCAGCATGGATTCACCAAGGGCAAATTGCGCTTGACAAACCTGATCACTTTCTTACAACAAAGTAACCTGCTCGGTTGATGTGGGGTGAGTGATTGTCTGCCTGGATTTCTCCAAGGCTTTCAATATGGTTTCCCACAGCCTTTTCCTAGAGAAACTGATGCATTATGGTCTAGACAAGTGGTTTGTACAGTGGGTGGGGAACTGGCTGACAGGCCACACCCAGAGGGTGCTGGTAAATAGCTCCTTTTCAAACTAGTAACCTGTCACAAGTGGGCTCCCCCAGGGATCGATATTGGGCCCAACGCTGTTTAATATCTTCATAAATGATCTAGATGATGGGATCAGGTGTAGCCTGATGAAAATTACCAATGATACCAAACTGAGTGAGGAAGTGGACACTTTGGAAGGGAGAGCCACCCTGCAGGAAGACCTGGATAGGCTGGAAGAGTGGGCTAACAAGAACCTTATGAAGTTCAACAAAGAAAAATGTAAGATCTTGCACCTGGGAAAACATAATCCAGGAGTGCAGCACAGGCTAGAATCTACCCAGCTGGGGAGCAGTTCTGTGGAAAGGGATCTGGGGGTCCTGGTGGACAACAAACTCAATATGAGTGAACAGTGTGCTGCTGCAACAAAGAAAGCCAACAGGAGGCTGGGTTACATCAACAAGGGCATCACCAGCAAAGATAAAGAAGTCATTATCTCTACTCAGAGCTCGTCAGGCCACACCTGGAATACTGTGTTCAGTTTTGACCCCCATTATACAAAAAAGATGTGGCCAGGCTGGAAAGGGCCCAGAGAAGGGCCACAAAGACGAATGAAGGACTGGGAAGCCTGCCATATGAGAAAAGGCTGAGAGAATTGAGTTTGTTCAGCCTTGAGAAAAGAATACTTAAGGGAGACCTTATCACCATGTTCCAGTATTTAAAGGGTGGCTACAGAGAAGATGGAGACTCCCTTTTTACAAGGAGTCACATGGATAAGACGAGGGGTAATGGGTACAAGTTACTCCTGGGGAGATTCCAATTGGACACAAGAGGAAAATTTTTCACTATGAGAACAATCAGCCATTGAAACAGTCTCCCCAAGGAAGTGGTGGATTCTCCAACATTGGACATTTTTAAGATTTGGCTGGACAGGGTGCTGGGCTATCTTGTCTAGACTGTGCTTTTGCCAAAAAAGGTTGGACCAGATAATCGTTGATGTCCCTTCCAACCTGATATTCTATGTTTCTATGATTCTATGATTCTATGCTTCTATGCTTCTATGCTTCTATGCTTCTATACTTCTATGAAATAGATTTTTGTGGGTAAGATGACTATGCTCTAGGAGTTAGAATGATAAAAAAAAATTCAACAAAGATTTGACATGCTTTAGCAGAATGAAAACAGCATCAAACTTCTCAAGGTAAATAGTAGAGCATTGTAGGTATTACCCCTTTCCAAAGTACTCTTTGAGTATGTTTGTACTACTGACTAACTGGAATTAGGGACTGAATTTAAGCACTTCCCCCCTAATCTCTTCAACATTGTTTAGTTGTTACATCATTCCTCTTGTCTATTTTGGATTATTCCAAGTAGCTCTCTCCAAGAGAAATCTGCATTACAAGCGTCCATTCCAAAACATTGTGACCATGAATCAGTCAGTGCCAACTTATTCACGGGGGAGGAGATTGACCATGCTTTCTTATTTTGCAGTATAGATATAACCTCTAAAACAGTTGTATTAGATCATGATTTTCATAGACTCATTATGAGGCAAGGCAGTGGTGGTATAGCTGGTTTACACCAAATTCTGTGTAAACCCATTACCAGACCCATTAAACACATGTTAGAATAAAGATAAAACTTATGAAAATTGGGAGGAAAGAAAAAGGTCAAAAGATATGCTGGAAACAGGGTTTAAGAGGAAACAGTAAACCAGAGTGACTCCTACTTAGGCAATGCAAAGGAAAGCACAGTTCCCTCAAAATTAGCTCCTATTTGATATATTTCTTTACAAAACCAAGTGGATAAAATGTGTTTCCTGGAGAGCATCAGGTTGTTTCATGACTTATTGAAGGCCCCTATATAAATGGCAGGAAGATATGCCAGGGGAAGTTTAGGTTGGACATTAGGAAAAGGTTCTTCACCCAGACGGTGGTGGAGCACTGGAACAGGATCCCCAGGAGGAAGTCATGGCGCCAAGCCTGACAACATTCAGGAAGCATTTGGACAATGCCCTCAGACATATGGTGTGAATTTTGGGGTTGTCCTATGCAGGGACAGGAGTTGGACTCAATGATGCTTGTGGGTCCCTTCCAAATCAGGACATTCTATGATTCTATATATGATCACAATATTGATGAAATATTATTTCCTGTCCAATCCCAGATGTAGACTACTCAGGCCACAAAAGATGGGTCAGAAAGCCTCCACACTTCTAGACTGTAACTTTTACAGAAACAGTAGCATTTTTCTTAAGGTAATAGCATCCAGTCTGAGCAGACTGACTGCTATCCATTTCTAAGGTGAGACTCAATGAAACAAATGTAGATTTTTATAATGCAGACATCTATATTTGAGCTTGCTATGTAGTCAGTGAAGAAAAATAAGAATTTCTACAAAAGTATTCCTCTTTTGGATGTCTAAATTATATCAGGAAAATCAATGTGCTAAAAATCCCTATTTGTCCACTTTAAATCTAAAAGGATGATAAGCATGAGTTGCTCAGATGTAGCCATGCCTCATGAGTATACTGTAGGTGAAAGTTATCCTCCAGGCCACATCCACAGTCTTTGCTATTTCAAGGTCTTGTCAGCTTAAGGAGGTCCCTAAGTGAGCTGTTGGTTTGCATCACCAAGAAGTCTCTGAAGTCATTGTGTTCAGCTATATGGATGATGAGCATCTACTTCATCCTTTCTCTTTGACTAAAACACATTGCACACACCTACAACTCCTCAGCCCCTGGACATACCCCACACCTTCTTCTCCCTTGTCTCATCAGAAGAAAATCCACCTAATGAATCTCAGTCTCATCATTAAACTTCCAATGTTAGTAATGAGGGGGTTGAAAAATGTATGGAAGAATTCTTAGTAGAGACATCCTAATACACAAAGAAATTTTTGTAAAAGACACAATCCATAGGAAAAAAATTCTCAATAAAGTACCCTGTGTATTTAGGCATTTGTTTACATCAAAGTAATAATGTCTTCCCTTAGGAGTGAAGAGGAAAAAAATGTCCTTGATGGTTTTATAAATAGATGGAAGACCACAGCGTCTTATTCCAGGATAATGAAATAATTAAAAGATGGCTACATAGAAAATTAATGCTGGACAACATAGCTCATTGATTCTAGCAAAACAAACTATGAAGTTCTTCAGTACAAAGCTGAGTACTCACTTACAAAGTAACCAGAGAAACAAAGAAAGGAGCCCACAGAGTATATCTGATCCCCTGACACTAGTGGCTATGGAGTTACCGTGGGAACTTATGCAATGGAGAAGTGCATTGCAGAAACTCAGCTCCAATTACATCTCATTGACAATTCTCTATGATACTTGAATTTTCAGTGAAGAGCTCAGAAGAATCCCTTGACATTATTTTCACTGTCCATTGACACTTTCTGAATTCCTGAATATAGCTTTTTACATGTGACCTAAGTGTCTAAGCTTCTCTCACAGACAATGGCAGGCAGGGCTATAATTTTCTTTCCTAAAAACGGTTGTCTGTTGAATTTGAAATGTTTTACGGTATCCCTCCCAGTCCCAATGCTCCTCCAGAAGGACATATACGTCCCATAGATCTTTTGCCTTATTTGCTTGCCCCCTACAGGCATGCCAGATCCTCTAGGACCTCTCAGATCGTGCAAGACATCTGTTATTTGGCAACTTCATGGAAAATCTGATATTCATTACCTTTAATGCTTACACATGTAGGCAGATACACACCTAAACTGAATCTCACCCCAAGATTTGTCTGAAACTTCTCTCCACTGTTCCTCAAATGTCTTTTGAGTGACACCAAGTGTTTTTGTCTAATATAATGATGTGGCATGGTTCTAGGAATAGTTCATTTAAAGGATTGCTCCCAAAAAGCTGTATACACAAGCGCCAGACTTTCCTTTCTCTGCCAACCCAGTTATCTTGCATCTTATCATTGTACTTTGAAATGGCAGCATCCTGACACAGACTCATACCACACTTCAAAACATATGACACGTGCCCTCCATTTCACGCGGTAGAACAATACTCTGAAAACTATCACAAAGCCCTCATATTGTTTCAGATACTTTTAACTTAGGAAAAAATATTTTTTGAAATAAACATTCATATAAAAATGTTAATTAAGCCTTGATTCACCCACCAGATGAGAAAGAAGCCCAAGAACCATGTAATATGGACAGCTAGTTTGTGCCAGGAGAAGCTAGCCCTCTACTTTATGGATGTAAGTGAGAATAGATTTCTTTTCTTCGGTAAAAAGTTGATCAATACAATTTTAGGTAAAAACATGCAGACAAACAAATAGAAAACAAACAAAGCAGACTGAAACTAGGGCAAACTGAATATTTTAAAAGCAAAACTAAGCTTTTTTGGAGCTCCATATCTGATCAAATGTTTCTTATAGTCTTATAGTGTCAGCATTTTACAAGAAATTCAGGACAAATCCTATACTCAGGCAAGCTCAAATTAATCACTGCCTAAGCAAAATAGCAAATGCTAGTATTTCATTTCTGAAATGTTTATGAATTATTCACCGATACAGTTTTGTCCTTCTTAAGGGCTATCAGTTTAACTTTCTTTTTTCATACTCATCCTTATAACTGCATAGAACAGCAGCTTCTGTTATGAGAAAAATACAAAATATTTTTGTAATATGGCAGAGGAAAACTATCCTTTCAGTTCACTCGTACAACTTAAACAAAAGTTGTACATCCACTAGCAAGACGAATAGATATTGCTCATCTGTTCCATAAGTGTTGCACAAATGTGACTTTTTGCACTAATTCAAGTATGAAAAAAAGCTTCCTATAGTCTTGTAAACCAGTATGCATTTCAGAAAGGTAACATCGTTTCTGAAAGAACAGTCTTCATATGCCAATTCTTATGCTTGGAACTACCGAGACAATTACTGTGCAAGTTTTTCCAGTTTGCAGACTGCAAGTCTAAACCTTGCAGGTGTTATTTCTACATCCTGCATAAACAGAAACTATCTCAAGCTTTTAAGTATTTCAACCTAATCTTTGGCTTTTTTTCTTTTTTAAATAAGTAAAAGAATCCACAACTGATGCATCTCAACATAAACAAAGTTAAATCAGAAATTCGTTGCATTATATATATACACACATATACACACCCACATGCATACACAGAAATACAATCATAAACATAAATATAGATATATGTCTCCCCACTACTGCAATCTATTTTAACTAGAGACAGCTCCAATTAAGAAATTTAATAAGGTGTTAGTTTTTAGTTCTGAAATGGAAAGAAGAACCTGAAGGTGCTCATAGCAGTGCTTTTGACTTTCTCCTGTTTGAGACACAGGTAACTTTGGGTTACCTGTTTTCTAATTAAGGTAAACTTCAGCTTAAGTAAGTGAGATATAACTCGTGTTTAAACCAAGATCAAAGAACTAAGTGGAGATATTTTCAAAGTCTAATGAGGGCTTTTCTCAGCTTCCTCCTTTAAACTCTCCAGCAAGAAAGGCAGAAAGAAGAATCAGTCCAGTGTACTAAGGGTATCGCTAAATGTCATCAGAATTGTTGTCTTTTCAGAATTTACCAGATGCTTATGTCCACATTTTATAACTAATTTAATCCCTAGTTCAGCAATTAGTACTTTTGTTCTGAATAGGGCCTTCCTCATTCTAGAGGGCTGAAGTCATCATCTCCAGACAGAGAGGGAGATAAAGAGCACTGCTGCAAAGAGGAGCATGACTATTCAAAGCAGTCTTAAGAGTATTTAAGAAAAGATTTAAACAAATGAACAAAAAAACCGAACAAAAAAAACAAACAAAAAACTAAAATCCAACCCTAGTATTATTGTGATTGTTTTTTAGCTGTTTTGCCTACCGAGCTGTCATTGTTTTCAAGTGATAGCAAGGCATGGAGATGTAGAATTGGGTCATTAGGGGCCTTTGTCAGTGCCTGGAGAAACAGATGATAGCCTTATGCTGTGTAGTTACCAGTTACCTACTTTGTGTGTTGCTAATGCTGCTGTCATTTCTATTTGCCTATGACATGTTACATACACCTATGGGGGTTGCAAAAATAATAATTAGGATATTGTAGGATACCAGGTTTCATGTATTGCTTTTGTCGGAGTGACAGTCACTTTGTGCTTCATTACTTTTATTGCTGCTAGCATCTAATGTCTTTCCAAGCTTCTCTGTAGCTAGTGAGCTTAATATAAAAGGAGTCTTTGAAACAGTTTAAAATTTGCACATCTCACACAGGAAGACAGGGAGGTTATATTTAAAAAAACCTACTTTGTAGCAAGGGTATGTATTGAAAATGTAGAAGTCAGGCAAATGAAATGCATGACATCTTAAAATAACAAGCTCTGTAAGTATATGGTAACTTCATTCTTAATCCCCTAGAGAGACTAAAGTAATGTTCCAACTGTAGTGTTTATTTCCTTTTCTGAAATTCTCCTCTCTGTGACATGGTAGAAAGATAAATACATAAATATAAAAGAAGTCAAATGCCTGTAAGGTAAACTGTTCTGAAAGCTTACTGCCAAGAAAGCAACACAATGTGGAAGTTAGAAAAGATATCTCTAGATCCTTTATTTGCTTTGCTGAAGTACGTTTTTCCATTCCAGCTCTTGGAAGAGTTTCTTCATCTTTCATTCTTAGAATTCAAATATAATTGCTGTAGAAGAAAATATTTATTTATTTGTTTATTTATTTAGGGTATTACCTGGGATCCAGCGATAGGACGCATGGGAATGGTTCAAAGCTTCGTCAGGGGAGGTTTAGATTCAACACTAGGAAGCATTTCTTTACTGAGAGTGTGGTCAAACACTGGAACAGGCTTCCTAGAGGGATAGTCAATGTCTGATGCCTGTCAGTGTTTTAGAGGCATTTTGACAATGCCCTTAATTTGCTTTAACTTTTGGTCAGCCCTGAAGTGGTCAGGCAGCTGGGCTAGGTGATAGTTGTAGATCCCTTCCAACTGAAATATTCTATTCTATTCTATTCTATTCTATTCTATTCTATTCTATTCTATTCTATTCTATTCTATTCTATCCCATCCTATCCTATCCTATCCTATCCTATCCTATCCTATCCTATCCTATCCTATCCTATCCTATTTATTTATTTCACTAAATCACTCTTAGTATTTTTGTTGCTATTTCTTTAATTGTCAATATTTCCTGGGGCGGGTGGTCATGGTATTTGATTGAGTCTGGCAGTTTGAAATTATGCATAAAAAAGTACAGTGAATTATGATTAATTGTTCTGTTCCAATACACTGGAAGTTGTTTGTTTCTGTGCAAGTACCTCTTCCCACTCATCTAAGCCACAAACTGTACTGCCATAATTCTGTAAACCCGTTATAATTGCAGAGTGGGAGAAAAGTATGCCATATAAGGTAGTTTGATGTTAGAGCTTATGGTAGGTTAATGTACCTTGATTAAAGCAATGAAACATATTAATAGAAGAATAAGTGAGGATCATCCTCCTGAAATTATATGTCACAGGATTTGCAAACCGTTTATTCTGATTTGCAACATCAGAAGAACCAGCTTATATTTCTGAATAACTTATTGTGGTCTTCATACTGTTATTTTTGTACAAAATATTATTTTAAACAGTGAATGTATTTGTGTGACACACACACACAAATGTACAGATTCACATACATGCAAGAATGGAAATCCGTTTCTCATATTAGAATAATAACACACAGCAAAGTCCCCTTTCCTATACCCTGGAATAACATGGTCCAAGTAGAAGCATGCAATTACTGAGGTCTGTTGTAAAATCTCTATTCCTTTCATTGTGACAAAAATTTCATTCCACTGTATATATTCTTTATTTTACCATTCATCTTGATGTACCTTTCCATAAAATGTCTAGATTTAATTTTGTCCTCACCTACTTTACCCTATTTTAGTTACTTTTCCTTTCTTCCCTTCTGCTTCCATCTGATAATCATTTTTACATGAATCTAGCCACTGAAACAAGGTTATTAAGGGTAGCTTGAAATCAAGTAATAATATGTCCAGACATATTAAGACATTATTAAGACATCAGCAGGCACATCAAGAAGAGCTTAGTAAAAGCTTGTACTCCAGTGTTGTATGACACTCTTGTGCCTGTTAAGATGTCCTCCTCTCCACACAAATCACCTTGTCATACACAGTGAAGTCTCAGTGCAACTGTCCCAGCTACTGATAAGATTCAGGATGTGGATATAGCACTGTCTCTGTCCTGCTGTGCACCTCCAGAAGAAAACCATCTGAGAATGCTGCAGCCTGTGTGTTTGGAAACAGACTGGTGTGCTGCACTGACCTGAAGGAGACAGCATGGAGGAATGTGATAACACTCAAGGCTAAATTTATACTAATCAAATGGACATGCTTGGGACTGTTCTCTGGCACTGACACCAAATGACATGGTATTGCACCCATTTGAAACAGTGCGACCAGTGTAAATTACCTACTGGAATGGTCTTTGGCTCATGGTATCTCCTGAAACATACCTGGGCATTGTTTGGAAAGAACACCATTTAGTTCAGGACAAAATGATGTTAGGAACCATGCTAACAATAAAACAGTACAAATGCTTTCTGTGTACATTAACTGTTGGTGTTCATCATATAGCCAGTTTAAATTAATTTAAATGAATAAGTGTGGTCACTACAATAGTGAATCTAAATAGGAGATGCCAATTGTTAGTGGTTCTGATGGGGATTTCAAATGACACAGAAAAATAGCTTTCAGAATCTGTTGTTTTTATTGATATATTGTTTTGTAATTCACTGAAATCTCTGAAGCAGAAGTTACTGGATGCGGGATTTTCAT